>NC_071672.1:4432500-5149000 GCF_028554725.1 Zeugodacus cucurbitae | reverse complement strand
AAGACAAGACAAGACAAGACAAGACAAGGCAAAACAAGACAAGACAAGACAAGACAAGACAAGACAAGACAAGACAAGACAAGACAAGACAAGACAAGACAAGACAAGACAAGAGAAGACAAGACAAGACAAGACAAGACAAGACAAGACAACACAACACAAGACAAGACAAGACAAGACAAGAAAAGACAAGAAAAGACAAGAAAAGAAAAGACAAGACAAGACAAGACAAGACAAGAAAAGAAAAGACAAGACAAGACAACACAAGACAAGACAAGACAAGACAAGACAAGACAAGACAAGACAACACCACATACGACATGACATGACATGACAAGACAAGACAAGACAAGACAAGACAAGACAAGACAAGACAAGACAAGACAAGACAAGACAAGACAAGACAAGACATGACAAGACAAGACAAGACAAGACAAGACAAGACAAGACAACACATGACATGACATGACATGACAAGACAAAACAACACATGACATGACAAGACAAGACAAGACATGACACGACAAAACAACACAAGACAAGATAAAACAACACAACACACGACGGGACAGGACAAGACAAGACAAGACAAGACAAGACAAGACAAGACAAGAAAAGACAAGACAACACAAGACAAGACAAGACATGACAAGACAAGACAAGACAAGACAAGACAAGACAATACAAGACAAGACAAGACAAAACAAGACAAGACAAGACAAAACAACACATGACATGACATGACAAGACAAGACAAGACAGAACAGGACAAGACAAGAAAAGACAAGAAAAGAAAAGACAGGACAAGACAAGACAAGGCAAAACAAGACAATAGAAGACAAGACAAAACAACACACCATACGACATGACATGACATGACAAGACAAGACAAGACAAGACAACACAAGACAAGACAAGAAAAGACAAGACAAGAAAAGAAAAGAAAAGACAATACAACACAAGACAAGACAAAACAAGACAAGACAAGACAAAACAACACATGACATAACATGACATGACAAGACAAGACAGAACAGGACAAGACAAGACAAGACAAGACAAGACAAGACAAGACATGACATGACAAGACAAGACAAGACAATACAAGACAAGACAAGACAAGACAAGACAAGACCAGACAAGACAAAACAACACATGACATGACATGACATGACAAGACAAGACATGACACGACAAAACAACACAAGACAAGACAAAACAACACAACACACGACGGGACAGGACAAGACAAGACAAGACAAGACAAGACAAAACAACACAACACACGACGGGACAGGACAAGACAAGACAAGACAAGACAAGACAAGACAAGACAAGACAAGAAAAGACAAGACAAGACAAGACAAGACAAGACAAGAAAATCAAGACAAGACAAGACAAGACAAGACAAGACAGGACAAGACAAGACAAGACATGACATGACAAGACAAGACAATACAAGACAAGACAAGACAACACAAGAAAAGACAAGAAAAGAAAAGACAAGACAATACAACACAAGACAAGGCAAAACAAGACAAGACAAGACAAAACAACACATGACATAACATGACATGACAAGACAAGACAGAACAGGACAAGACAAGACAAGACAAGACAAGACAAGACATGACATGACAAGACAAGACAAGACAAGACAATACAAGACAAGACAAGACAAGACAAGACCAGACAAGACAAAACAACACATGACATGACATGACAAGACAAGACAAGACATGACACGACAAAACAACACAAGACAAGACAAAACAACACAACACACGACGGGACAGGACAAGACAAGACAAGACAAGACAAGACAAGACAAGACAAGACAAGACAAGAAAAGACAAGACAAGACAAGACAAGACAAGACAAGACATGACATGACAAGACAAGACAAGACAAGACAAGACAAGACAAGACAAGACAAGACAATTCAAGAGAAGACAAGACAAGATAAGACATGACAAAACAAGACAAGATAAAACAACACCACATACGACATGACATGACATGACAAGACAAGACAAGACAAGACAAGACAAGACAAGACAAGACAAGACAAGACAAGACAAGACAAGACAAGACAAGACAAGACAAGACAAGACAAAACAACACATGACATGACATGACAAGACAAGACAAGACAGAACAGGACAAGACAAGACAAGACAAGAAAAGAAAAGACAAGACAAGACAAGACAAGGCAAAACAAGACAATACAAGACAAGACAAAACAACACACCATACGACATGACATGACATGACAAGACAAGACAAGACAAGACAAGAAAAGACAAGACAAGACAACACAAGACAAGACAAGAAAAGACAAGACAAGAAAAGAAAAGACAAGACAATACAACACAAGACAAGACAAAACAAGACAAGACAAGACAAAACAACACATGACATAACATGACATGACAAGACAAGACAGAACAGGACAAGACAAGACAAGACAAGACAAGACAAGACATGACATGACAAGACAAGACAAGACAAGACAATACAAGACAAGACAAGACAAGACAAGACAAGACAAGACCAGACAAGACAAAACAACACATGACATGACATGACAAGACATGACACGACAAAACAACACAAGACAACACAAGACAAGACAAAACAACACAACACACGTCGGGACAGGACAAGACAAGACAAGACAAGACAAGACAAGACAAGACAAGACAAGATAAGACATGACAAGACAAAACAAGACAAGACAAGACAAGACAGAACAGGACAAGACAAGACAAGACAAGACAAGAAAAGACATGACATGACATGACAAGACAAGACAAGACAAGACAAGACAAGACAAGACAAGACAAGACATGACAAGACAAAACAAAAGAAGACAAGACAAGACAAGGCAAGACAAGACAAGACAAGACAAGATAAGACATGACAAGACAAAACAAGACAAGACAAAACAACACAACATACGACATGACATGACAAGACAAGACAAGACATGACATGACAAGACAAGACAAGACAAGACAAGACAAGACAAGACAAGACAAGACAAGACAAGACAAGACAAGACAAGACAAGACAAGACAAGACAAGACAAGACAAGACAAGACAAGACAAGACAAGACAAGACAAGACAAGACAAGACAAGACAAGACAAGACAAGACAAGACAAGACAAGACAAGACAAGACAAGACAAGACAAGACAAGACAAGACAAGACAAGACAAGACAAGACAAGACAAGACAAGACAAGACAAGACAAGATAAGACATGACAAGACAAAACAAGACAAGACAAAACAACACAACATACGACATGACATGACAAGACAAGACAAGACAAGACAAGACAAGACAAGACAAGACAAGACAAGACAAGACAAGACAAGACAAGACAAGACAAGACAAGGCAAGACAAGACAAGACAAGACAAGACAAGACAAGACAAGACAAGACAAGACAAGACAAGACAAGACAAGACAAGACAAGACAAGACAAGACAAGACAAGACAAGACAAGAGAAGACAAGACAAGACAAGACAAGACAAGACAAGACAAGACAAGACAAGACAAGACAAGACAAGACAAGACAAGACAAGACAAGACAAGACAAGACAAGACAAGACAAGACAAGACAAGACAAGACAAGACAAGACAAGACAAGACAAGACAAGACAAGACAAGACAAGACAAGACAAGACAAGACAAGACAAGACAAGACAAAACAACATATGACATGACATGACATGACATGACATGACAAGACAAGACAAGACAAGACAAGACAAGACAAGACAACATATGACATGACATGACATGACATGACATGACAAGACAAGACAAGACAAGACAAGACAAGACAAGACAAGACAAGACAAGACAAGACAAGACAAGACAAGACAAGACAAGACAAGACAAGACAAGACAAGACAAGACAAGACAAGACAAGACAAGACAAGACAAGACAAGACAAGACAAGACAAGACAAGACAAGACAAGACAAGACAAGACAAGACAAGACAAGACAAGACAAGACAAGACAAGACAAGACAAGACAAGACAAGACAAGACAAGACAAGACAAGACAAGACAAGACAAGACAAGACAAGACAAGACAAGACAAGACAAGACAAGACAAGACAAGACAAGACAAGACAAGACAAGACAAGACAAGACAAGACAAGACAAGACAAGACAAGACAAGATAAGACATGACAAGACAAAACAAGACAAGACAAGACAAGACAAGACAAGCCAAGACAAGACAAGACATGAAAAGACAAGACAAGACAAAACAAGACAAGACAAGACAAGACAAGACAAGACAAGACAAGACAAGACAAGAAAAGACAAGACAAGACAAGACAAGACAAGACAAGACAAGACAAGACAAGACAAGACAAGACAAGACATGACAAGACAAGACAAGACAAGAAAAGAAAAGACAAGACAAGACATGACATGTCATGACATGACATGACAAGACAAGACAGAACGGGACAAGACAGAACGGGACAAGACAAGACAAGACAAGACAAGACAAGACAAGACAAGACAAGACAAGACAAGACAAGACAAGACAAGACATGACAAGACAAAACAATTGAAGACAAGACAAAACAACACAACATACGACATGCCATGATATGACAAGACAAGACAAGACATGACAAGACAAAACAAGACAAAACAAAAGAAGACAAGACAAGACAAAACAAGACAAGACAAGACAGGACAAGACAACACAAGACAAGACAAGACAAGACAAGACAAGACAAGACAAGACAAGACAAGATAAGACATGACAAGACAAAACAAGACAAGACAAAACAACACAACATACGACATGACATGACATGACAAGACAAGACAAGACAAAACAAGACAAGACAAGACAAGACAAGACAAGACAAGACAAGACAAGACAAGGCAAGACAAGACAAGACAAGACAAGACAAAACAAGACAAGACAACACAAGACAAGGCAAGACAAGACAAGACAAGATAAGACAAGACAAGACAAGAAAAGACAAGACAAGAGAAGACAAGACAAGACAAGACAAGACAAGACAAGACAAGACAAGACAAGACAAGACAAGACAAGACATGACAAGACAAGACAAGACAAGAAAAGAAAAGACAAGACAAGACAAGACATGACAAGACAAGACAAGACAAGAAAAGAAAAGACAAGACAAGACATGACATGTCATGACATGACATGACAAGACAAGACAGAACGGGACAAGACAAGACAAGACAAGACAAGACAAGACAAGACAAGACAAGACAAGACAAGACAAGACAAGACAAGACATGACAAGACAGGACAAGACAACACAAGACAAGACAAGACAAGACAAGACAAGACAAGGCAAGACAAGACAAGACAAGACAAGACAAGACAAGACAAGACAAGACAAGGCAAGACAAGACAAGACAAGACAAGACAAGACAAGACAAGACAACACAAGACAAGGCAAGACAAGACAAGACAAGATAAGACAAGACAAGACAAGAAAAGACAAGACAAGACAAGACAAGACAAGACAAGACAAGACAAGACAAGACAAGACAAGACAAGACAAGACAAGACAAGACAAGACAAGACAAGACATGACAAGACAAAACAAGACAAAACAAAAGAAGACAAGACAAGACAAAACAAGACAAGACAAGACAAGACAGGACAAGACAAGACAAGACAAGACAAGACAAGACAAGACAAGACAAGACAAGACAAGACAAGATAAGACATGACAAGACAAAACAAGACAAGACAAAACAACACAACATACGACATGACATGGCATGACAAGACAAGACAAGAAAAGAAAAGACAAGACAAGACAAGACAACACAAGACAAGACAAGACAAAACAAGACAAGACAAGACAAGACATGACAAGACAAAGCAAAACAAGACAAGACAAAACAACACAACATACGACATGCCATGACATGACAAGACAAGACAAGACATGACAAGACAAAACAAGACAAAACAAAAGAAGACAAGACAAGACAAGACAAGACAAGACAAGACAGGACAAGACAACGCAAGACAAGACAAGACAAGACAAGACAAGACAAGACAAGACAAGACAAGACATGACAAGACAAGACAAGACAAGAAAAGAAAAGACAAGACAAGACATGACATGACATGACATGACATTACAAGACAAGACAGAACAGGACAAGACAAGACAAGACAAGACAAGAAAAGACATGACATGACATGACAAGACAAGACAAGACAAGACAAGACATGACAAGACAAGACAAGACAAGAAAAGAAAAGACAAGACAAGACATGACATGCCATGACATGACAAGACAAGACAAGACATGACAAGACAAAACAAGACAAAACAAAAGAAGACAAGACAAGACAAAACAAGACAAGACAAGACAAGACAGGACAAGACAACACAAGACAAGACAAGACAAGACAAGACAAGACAAGACAAGACAAGACAAGACAAGACAAAACAAGACAAGACAAGACATGACAAGACAAAACAAGACAAGACAAGACAAGACAAGACAAGACAAGACAAGACAAGACATGAAAAGACAAGACAAGACAAAACAAGACAAGACAAGACAAGACAAGACACGACAAGAAAAGACAAGACAAGACAAGACAAGACAAGACAAGACAACACATGACATGACAAGACAAGACAAGACAAGACAAGACAAGACAAGACAAGACAAGACAAGACAAGACAAGACAAATCGAGACAAGATAAGACATGACAAAACAAGACAAGACAAAACAACACCACATACGACATGACATGACATGACAAGACAAGACAAGACAAGACAAGACAAGACAAGACAAGACAAGACAAGACAAGACAAGACAAGACAAGACAAGACAAGACAAGACAAGACAAGACAAGACATGACATGACATGACAAGACAAGACAAGACAAGACAAGAAAAGACAAGACAAGACAAGACAAGACAAGACAAGATAAGACATGACAAGACAAGAAAAGACAAGACAAGACAAGACAAGACAAGACAAGACAAGACATGACATGGCAAGACAAGACAAGACAAGACAAGACAAGACAAGACAAGACAAGACAAATCAAGACAAGATAAGACATGACAAAACAAGGCAAGACAAAACAACACCGCATACGACATGACATGACATGACAAGACAAGACAAGACAAGACAAGACAAGACAAGACAAGACAAGACAAGACAAGACAAGACAAGACAAGACAAGACAAGACAAGACAAGACAAGACAAGACAAGACAAGACAAGACAAGGCAAGACAAGAGAAGACAAGACAAGACAAGACAAGACAAGACAAGACATGACAAGACAAGACAAGACAAGAAAAGAAAAGACAAGACAAGACAAGACATGACAAGACAAGACAAGACAAGAAAAGAAAAGACAAGACAAGACATGACATGCCATGACATGACAAGACAAGACAAGACATGACAAGACAAAACAAAAGAAGACAAGACAAGACAAAACAAGACAAGACAAGACAAGACAGGACAAGACAACACAAGACAAGACAAGACAAGACAAGACAAGACAAGACAAGACAAGATAAGACATGACAAGACAAAACAAGACAAGACAAAACAACACAACATACGACATGACATGACATGACAAGACAAGACAAGACAAAACAAGACAAGACAAGACAAGACAAGACAAGACAAGACAAGACAAGACAAGGCAAGACAAGACAAGACAAGACAAGACAAGACAAGACAAGACAACACAAGACAAGGCAAGACAAGACAAGACAAGATAAGACACGACAAGACAAAACAAGACAAGACAAAACAACACAACACAACATACGACATGACATGGCATGACAAGACAAGACAAGAAAAGAAAAGACAAGACAAGACAACACAAGACAAGACAAGACAAGACAAGACAAGACAAGACAAGACAAGACAAGACATGACAAGACAAAACAAGACAAGACAAGACAAGACAAGACAAGCCAAGACAAGACAAGACATGAAAAGACAAGACAAGACAAAACAAGACAAGACAAGACAAGACAAGACAAGACAAGACAAGACAAGACAAGAAAAGACAAGACAAGACAAGACAAGACAAGACAAGACAAGACAAGACAAGACAAGACAAGACAAGACAAGACATGACAAGACAAGACAAGACAAGAAAAGAAAAGACAAGACAAGACATGACATGTCATGACATGACATGACAAGACAAGACAGAACGGGACAAGACAGAACGGGACAAGACAAGACAAGACAAGACAAGACAAGACAAGACAAGACAAGACAAGACAAGACAAGACATGACAAGACAAAACAATTGAAGACAAGACAAAACAACACAACATACGACATGCCATGATATGACAAGACAAGACAAGACATGACAAGACAAAACAAGACAAAACAAAAGAAGACAAGACAAGACAAAACAAGACAAGACAAGACAGGACAAGACAACACAAGACAAGACAAGACAAGACAAGACAAGACAAGACAAGACAAGACAAGACAAGACAAGACAAGACAAGACAAGACAAGACAAGAAAAGAAAAGACAAGACAAGACAAGACAAGGCAAAACAAGACAATACAAGACAAGACAAAACAACACACCATACGACATGACATGACATGACAAGACAAGACAAGACAAGACAAGAAAAGACAAGACAAGACAACACAAGACAAGACAAGAAAAGACAAGACAAGAAAAGAAAAGACAAGACAATACAACACAAGACAAGACAAAACAAGACAAGACAAGACAAAACAACACATGACATAACATGACATGACAAGACAAGACAGAACAGGACAAGACAAGACAAGACAAGACAAGACAAGACATGACATGACAAGACAAGACAAGACAAGACAATACAAGACAAGACAAGACAAGACAAGACAAGACAAGACCAGACAAGACAAAACAACACATGACATGACATGACAAGACATGACACGACAAAACAACACAAGACAACACAAGACAAGACAAAACAACACAACACACGTCGGGACAGGACAAGACAAGACAAGACAAGACAAGACAAGACAAGACAAGACAAGATAAGACATGACAAGACAAAACAAGACAAGACAAGACAAGACAGAACAGGACAAGACAAGACAAGACAAGACAAGAAAAGACATGACATGACATGACAAGACAAGACAAGACAAGACAAGACAAGACAAGACAAGACAAGACATGACAAGACAAAACAAAAGAAGACAAGACAAGACAAGGCAAGACAAGACAAGACAAGACAAGATAAGACATGACAAGACAAAACAAGACAAGACAAAACAACACAACATACGACATGACATGACAAGACAAGACAAGACATGACATGACAAGACAAGACAAGACAAGACAAGACAAGACAAGACAAGACAAGACAAGACAAGACAAGACAAGACAAGACAAGACAAGACAAGACAAGACAAGACAAGACAAGACAAGACAAGACAAGACAAGACAAGACAAGACAAGACAAGACAAGACAAGACAAGACAAGACAAGACAAGACAAGACAAGACAAGACAAGACAAGACAAGACAAGACAAGACAAGACAAGACAAGACAAGACAAGACAAGACAAGACAAGACAAGATAAGACATGACAAGACAAAACAAGACAAGACAAAACAACACAACATACGACATGACATGACAAGACAAGACAAGACAAGACAAGACAAGACAAGACAAGACAAGACAAGACAAGACAAGACAAGACAAGACAAGACAAGACAAGGCAAGACAAGACAAGACAAGACAAGACAAGACAAGACAAGACAAGACAAGACAAGACAAGACAAGACAAGACAAGACAAGACAAGACAAGACAAGACAAGACAAGACAAGAGAAGACAAGACAAGACAAGACAAGACAAGACAAGACAAGACAAGACAAGACAAGACAAGACAAGACAAGACAAGACAAGACAAGACAAGACAAGACAAGACAAGACAAGACAAGACAAGACAAGACAAGACAAGACAAGACAAGACAAGACAAGACAAGACAAGACAAGACAAGACAAGACAAGACAAGACAAGACAAGACAAAACAACATATGACATGACATGACATGACATGACATGACAAGACAAGACAAGACAAGACAAGACAAGACAAGACAACATATGACATGACATGACATGACATGACATGACAAGACAAGACAAGACAAGACAAGACAAGACAAGACAAGACAAGACAAGACAAGACAAGACAAGACAAGACAAGACAAGACAAGACAAGACAAGACAAGACAAGACAAGACAAGACAAGACAAGACAAGACAAGACAAGACAAGACAAGACAAGACAAGACAAGACAAGACAAGACAAGACAAGACAAGACAAGACAAGACAAGACAAGACAAGACAAGACAAGACAAGACAAGACAAGACAAGACAAGACAAGACAAGACAAGACAAGACAAGACAAGACAAGACAAGACAAGACAAGACAAGACAAGACAAGACAAGACAAGACAAGACAAGACAAGACAAGACAAGACAAGACAAGACAAGACAAGACAAGATAAGACATGACAAGACAAAACAAGACAAGACAAGACAAGACAAGACAAGCCAAGACAAGACAAGACATGAAAAGACAAGACAAGACAAAACAAGACAAGACAAGACAAGACAAGACAAGACAAGACAAGACAAGACAAGAAAAGACAAGACAAGACAAGACAAGACAAGACAAGACAAGACAAGACAAGACAAGACAAGACAAGACATGACAAGACAAGACAAGACAAGAAAAGAAAAGACAAGACAAGACATGACATGTCATGACATGACATGACAAGACAAGACAGAACGGGACAAGACAGAACGGGACAAGACAAGACAAGACAAGACAAGACAAGACAAGACAAGACAAGACAAGACAAGACAAGACAAGACAAGACATGACAAGACAAAACAATTGAAGACAAGACAAAACAACACAACATACGACATGCCATGATATGACAAGACAAGACAAGACATGACAAGACAAAACAAGACAAAACAAAAGAAGACAAGACAAGACAAAACAAGACAAGACAAGACAGGACAAGACAACACAAGACAAGACAAGACAAGACAAGACAAGACAAGACAAGACAAGACAAGATAAGACATGACAAGACAAAACAAGACAAGACAAAACAACACAACATACGACATGACATGACATGACAAGACAAGACAAGACAAAACAAGACAAGACAAGACAAGACAAGACAAGACAAGACAAGACAAGACAAGGCAAGACAAGACAAGACAAGACAAGACAAAACAAGACAAGACAACACAAGACAAGGCAAGACAAGACAAGACAAGATAAGACAAGACAAGACAAGAAAAGACAAGACAAGAGAAGACAAGACAAGACAAGACAAGACAAGACAAGACAAGACAAGACAAGACAAGACAAGACAAGACATGACAAGACAAGACAAGACAAGAAAAGAAAAGACAAGACAAGACAAGACATGACAAGACAAGACAAGACAAGAAAAGAAAAGACAAGACAAGACATGACATGTCATGACATGACATGACAAGACAAGACAGAACGGGACAAGACAAGACAAGACAAGACAAGACAAGACAAGACAAGACAAGACAAGACAAGACAAGACAAGACAAGACATGACAAGACAGGACAAGACAACACAAGACAAGACAAGACAAGACAAGACAAGACAAGGCAAGACAAGACAAGACAAGACAAGACAAGACAAGACAAGACAAGACAAGGCAAGACAAGACAAGACAAGACAAGACAAGACAAGACAAGACAACACAAGACAAGGCAAGACAAGACAAGACAAGATAAGACAAGACAAGACAAGAAAAGACAAGACAAGACAAGACAAGACAAGACAAGACAAGACAAGACAAGACAAGACAAGACAAGACAAGACAAGACAAGACAAGACAAGACAAGACATGACAAGACAAAACAAGACAAAACAAAAGAAGACAAGACAAGACAAAACAAGACAAGACAAGACAAGACAGGACAAGACAAGACAAGACAAGACAAGACAAGACAAGACAAGACAAGACAAGACAAGACAAGATAAGACATGACAAGACAAAACAAGACAAGACAAAACAACACAACATACGACATGACATGGCATGACAAGACAAGACAAGAAAAGAAAAGACAAGACAAGACAAGACAACACAAGACAAGACAAGACAAAACAAGACAAGACAAGACAAGACATGACAAGACAAAGCAAAACAAGACAAGACAAAACAACACAACATACGACATGCCATGACATGACAAGACAAGACAAGACATGACAAGACAAAACAAGACAAAACAAAAGAAGACAAGACAAGACAAGACAAGACAAGACAAGACAGGACAAGACAACGCAAGACAAGACAAGACAAGACAAGACAAGACAAGACAAGACAAGACAAGACATGACAAGACAAGACAAGACAAGAAAAGAAAAGACAAGACAAGACATGACATGACATGACATGACATTACAAGACAAGACAGAACAGGACAAGACAAGACAAGACAAGACAAGAAAAGACATGACATGACATGACAAGACAAGACAAGACAAGACAAGACATGACAAGACAAGACAAGACAAGAAAAGAAAAGACAAGACAAGACATGACATGCCATGACATGACAAGACAAGACAAGACATGACAAGACAAAACAAGACAAAACAAAAGAAGACAAGACAAGACAAAACAAGACAAGACAAGACAAGACAGGACAAGACAACACAAGACAAGACAAGACAAGACAAGACAAGACAAGACAAGACAAGACAAGACAAGACAAAACAAGACAAGACAAGACATGACAAGACAAAACAAGACAAGACAAGACAAGACAAGACAAGACAAGACAAGACAAGACATGAAAAGACAAGACAAGACAAAACAAGACAAGACAAGACAAGACAAGACACGACAAGAAAAGACAAGACAAGACAAGACAAGACAAGACAAGACAACACATGACATGACAAGACAAGACAAGACAAGACAAGACAAGACAAGACAAGACAAGACAAGACAAGACAAGACAAATCGAGACAAGATAAGACATGACAAAACAAGACAAGACAAAACAACACCACATACGACATGACATGACATGACAAGACAAGACAAGACAAGACAAGACAAGACAAGACAAGACAAGACAAGACAAGACAAGACAAGACAAGACAAGACAAGACAAGACAAGACAAGACAAGACATGACATGACATGACAAGACAAGACAAGACAAGACAAGAAAAGACAAGACAAGACAAGACAAGACAAGACAAGATAAGACATGACAAGACAAGAAAAGACAAGACAAGACAAGACAAGACAAGACAAGACAAGACATGACATGGCAAGACAAGACAAGACAAGACAAGACAAGACAAGACAAGACAAGACAAATCAAGACAAGATAAGACATGACAAAACAAGGCAAGACAAAACAACACCGCATACGACATGACATGACATGACAAGACAAGACAAGACAAGACAAGACAAGACAAGACAAGACAAGACAAGACAAGACAAGACAAGACAAGACAAGACAAGACAAGACAAGACAAGACAAGACAAGACAAGACAAGACAAGGCAAGACAAGAGAAGACAAGACAAGACAAGACAAGACAAGACAAGACATGACAAGACAAGACAAGACAAGAAAAGAAAAGACAAGACAAGACAAGACATGACAAGACAAGACAAGACAAGAAAAGAAAAGACAAGACAAGACATGACATGCCATGACATGACAAGACAAGACAAGACATGACAAGACAAAACAAAAGAAGACAAGACAAGACAAAACAAGACAAGACAAGACAAGACAGGACAAGACAACACAAGACAAGACAAGACAAGACAAGACAAGACAAGACAAGACAAGATAAGACATGACAAGACAAAACAAGACAAGACAAAACAACACAACATACGACATGACATGACATGACAAGACAAGACAAGACAAAACAAGACAAGACAAGACAAGACAAGACAAGACAAGACAAGACAAGACAAGGCAAGACAAGACAAGACAAGACAAGACAAGACAAGACAAGACAACACAAGACAAGGCAAGACAAGACAAGACAAGATAAGACACGACAAGACAAAACAAGACAAGACAAAACAACACAACACAACATACGACATGACATGGCATGACAAGACAAGACAAGAAAAGAAAAGACAAGACAAGACAACACAAGACAAGACAAGACAAGACAAGACAAGACAAGACAAGACAAGACAAGACATGACAAGACAAAACAAGACAAGACAAGACAAGACAAGACAAGCCAAGACAAGACAAGACATGAAAAGACAAGACAAGACAAAACAAGACAAGACAAGACAAGACAAGACAAGACAAGACAAGACAAGACAAGAAAAGACAAGACAAGACAAGACAAGACAAGACAAGACAAGACAAGACAAGACAAGACAAGACAAGACAAGACATGACAAGACAAGACAAGACAAGAAAAGAAAAGACAAGACAAGACATGACATGTCATGACATGACATGACAAGACAAGACAGAACGGGACAAGACAGAACGGGACAAGACAAGACAAGACAAGACAAGACAAGACAAGACAAGACAAGACAAGACAAGACAAGACATGACAAGACAAAACAATTGAAGACAAGACAAAACAACACAACATACGACATGCCATGATATGACAAGACAAGACAAGACATGACAAGACAAAACAAGACAAAACAAAAGAAGACAAGACAAGACAAAACAAGACAAGACAAGACAGGACAAGACAACACAAGACAAGACAAGACAAGACAAGACAAGACAAGACAAGACAAGACAAGACAAGATAAGACATGACAAGACAAAACAAGACAAGACAAAACAACACAACATACGACATGACATGACATGACAAGACAAGACAAGACAAAACAAGACAAGACAAGACAAGACAAGACAAGACAAGACAAGACAAGACAAGGCAAGACAAGACAAGACAAGACAAGACAAAACAAGACAAGACAACACAAGACAAGGCAAGACAAGACAAGACAAGATAAGACAAGACAAGATAAGACATGACAAGACAAAACAAGACAAGACAAAACAACACAACATACGACATGACATGGCATGACAAGACAAGACAAGACAAGAAAAGAAAAGACAAGACAAGACAACACAAGACAAGACAAGACAAAACAAGACAAGACAAGACAAGACATGACAAGACAAAGCAAAACAAGACAAGACAAAACAACACAACATACGACATGCCATGACATGACAAGACAAGACAAGACATGACAAGACAAAACAAGACAAAACAAAAGAAGACAAGACAAGACAAGACAAGACAAGACAAGACAGGACAAGACAACGCAAGACAAGACAAGACAAGACAAGACAAGACAAGACAAGACAAGACAAGACAAAACAAGACAAAACAAGACAAGACAAGACAGAACAACACATGACATGACATGACATGACATTACAAGACAAGACAGAACAGGACAAGACAAGACAAGACAAGACAAGAAAAGACATGACATGACATGACAAGACAAGACAAGACAAGACAAGACATGACAAGACAAAACAAGACAAAACAAAAGAAGACAAGACAAGACAAGACAAGACAAGACAAGACAAGACAAGACAAGACAAGACAAGACAAGACAAGACAACACAACACAACACAAGACAAGACAAGAAAAGATAAGACAAGAAAAGAAAAGACAAGACAAGACAAGACAATACAAGACAAGACAAGACAAGACAAGACAAGACAAAACAACACATGACATGACATGACATGACAAGACAAGACAAGACAAGACAAGACAAGACAAGATAAGACAAGATATGACAAGACAAGACAAGAAAAGAAAAGACAAGACAAGACAAGACAAGACAAGGCAAAACAAGACAAGACAAGACAAGACAAGACAAGACAAGACAAGACAAGACAAGACAAGACAAGACAAGACAAGACAAGAGAAGACAAGACAAGACAAGACAAGACAAGACAAGACAACACAACACAAGACAAGACAAGACAAGACAAGAAAAGACAAGAAAAGACAAGAAAAGACAAGAAAAGAAAAGACAAGACAAGACAAGACAAGACAAGAAAAGAAAAGACAAGACAAGACAACACAAGACAAGACAAGACAAGACAAGACAAGACAAGACAAGACAACACCACATACGACATGACATGACATGACAAGACAAGACAAGACAAGACAAGACAAGACAAGACAAGACAAGACAAGACAAGACAAGACAAGACAAGACAAGACAAGACAAGACATGACAAGACAAGACAAGACAAGACAAGACAAGACAAGACAACACATGACATGACATGACATGACAAGACAAAACAACACATGACATGACAAGACAAGACAAGACATGACACGACAAAACAACACAAGACAAGATAAAACAACACAACACACGACGGGACAGGACAAGACAAGACAAGACAAGACAAGACAAGACAAGACAAGAAAAGACAAGACAACACAAGACAAGACAAGACATGACAAGACAAGACAAGACAAGACAAGACAAGACAATACAAGACAAGACAAGACAAAACAAGACAAGACAAGACAAAACAACACATGACATGACATGACAAGACAAGACAAGACAGAACAGGACAAGACAAGAAAAGACAAGAAAAGAAAAGACAAGACAAGACAAGACAAGGCAAAACAAGACAATAGAAGACAAGACAAAACAACACACCATACGACATGACATGACATGACAAGACAAGACAAGACAAGACAACACAAGACAAGACAAGAAAAGACAAGACAAGAAAAGAAAAGAAAAGACAATACAACACAAGACAAGACAAAACAAGACAAGACAAGACAAAACAACACATGACATAACATGACATGACAAGACAAGACAGAACAGGACAAGACAAGACAAGACAAGACAAGACAAGACAAGACATGACATGACAAGACAAGACAGAACAGGACAAGACAAGACAAGACAAGACAAGACAAGACATGACATGACAAGACAAGACAAGACAAGACAATACAAGACAAGACAAGACAAGACAAGACCAGACAAGACAAAACAACACATGACATGACATGACAAGACAAGACAAGACATGACACGACAAAACAACACAAGACAAGACAAAACAACACAACACACGACGGGACAGGACAAGACAAGACAAGACAAGACAAGACAAGACAAGACAAGACAAGACAAGAAAAGACAAGACAAGACAAGACAAGACAAGACAAGACATGACATGACAAGACAAGACAAGACAAGACAAGACAAGACAAGACAAGACAAGACAATTCAAGAGAAGACAAGACAAGATAAGACATGACAAAACAAGACAAGATAAAACAACACCACATACGACATGACATGACATGACAAGACAAGACAAGACAAGACAAGACAAGACAAGACAAGACAAGACAAGACAAGACAAGACAAGACAAGACAAGACAAGACAAGACAAAACAACACATGACATGACATGACAAGACAAGACAAGACAGAACAGGACAAGACAAGACAAGACAAGAAAAGAAAAGACAAGACAAGACAAGACAAGGCAAAACAAGACAATACAAGACAAGACAAAACAACACACCATACGACATGACATGACATGACAAGACAAGACAAGACAAGACAAGAAAAGACAAGACAAGACAACACAAGACAAGACAAGAAAAGACAAGACAAGAAAAGAAAAGACAAGACAATACAACACAAGACAAGACAAAACAAGACAAGACAAGACAAAACAACACATGACATAACATGACATGACAAGACAAGACAGAACAGGACAAGACAAGACAAGACAAGACAAGACAAGACATGACATGACAAGACAAGACAAGACAAGACAATACAAGACAAGACAAGACAAGACAAGACAAGACAAGACCAGACAAGACAAAACAACACATGACATGACATGACAAGACATGACACGACAAAACAACACAAGACAACACAAGACAAGACAAAACAACACAACACACGTCGGGACAGGACAAGACAAGACAAGACAAGACAAGACAAGACAAGACAAGACAAGACAAGATAAGACATGACAAGACAAAACAAGACAAGACAAGACAAGACAGAACAGGACAAGACAAGACAAGACAAGACAAGAAAAGACATGACATGACATGACAAGACAAGACAAGACAAGACAAGACAAGACAAGACAAGACAAGACATGACAAGACAACACAACATACGACATGACATGACAAGACAAGACAAGACATGACATGACAAGACAAGACAAGACAAGACAAGACAAGACAAGACAAGACAAGACAAGACAAGACAAGACAAGACAAGACAAGACAAGACAAGACAAGACAAGACAAGACAAGACAAGACAAGACAAGACAAGACAAGACAAGACAAGACAAGACAAGACAAGACAAGACAAGACAAGACAAGACAAGACAAGACAAGACAAGACAAGACAAGACAAGACAAGACAAGACAAGACAAGACAAGACAAGACAAGACAAGACAAGACAAGACAAGACAAGACAAGACAAGACAAGACAAGACAAGACAAGACAAGACAAGATAAGACATGACAAGACAAAACAAGACAAGACAAAACAACACAACATACGACATGACATGACAAGACAAGACAAGACAAGACAAGACAAGACAAGACAAGACAAGACAAGACAAGACAAGACAAGACAAGACAAGACAAGACAAGACAAGACAAGGCAAGACAAGACAAGACAAGACAAGACAAGACAAGACAAGACAAGACAAGACAAGACAAGACAAGACAAGACAAGACAAGACAAGACAAGACAAGACAAGACAAGACAAGACAAGACAAGACAAGACAAGACAAGACAAGACAAGACAAGACAAGACAAGACAAGACAAGACAAGACAAGACAAGACAAGACAAGACAAGACAAGACAAGACAAGACAAGACAAGACAAGACAAGACAAGACAAGACAAGACAAGACAAGACAAGACAAGACAAGACAAGACAAGACAAGACAAGACAAGACAAGACAAGACAAGACAAGACAAGATAAGACAAGACAAGACAAGACAAGACAAGACAAGACAAGACAAGACAAGACAAGACAAGACAAGACAAGACAAAACAACATATGACATGACATGACATGACATGACATGACAAGACAAGACAAGACAAGACAAGACAAGACAAGACAAGACAAGACAAGACAAGACAAGACAAGACAAGACAAGACAAGACAAGACAAGACAAGACAAGACAAGACAAGACAAGACAAGACAAGACAAGACAAGACAAGACAAGACAAGACAAGACAAGACAAGACAAGACAAGACAAGACAAGACAAGACAAGACAAGACAAGACAGGACAAGACAAGACAAGATAAGACATGACAAGACAAAACAAGACAAGACAAGACAAGACAAGACAAGCCAAGACAAGACAAGACATGAAAAGACAAGACAAGACAAAACAAGACAAGACAAGACAAGACAAGACAAGACAAGACAAGACAAGACAAGAAAAGACAAGACAAGACAAGACAAGACAAGACAAGACAAGACAAGACAAGACAAGACAAGACATGACAAGACAAGACAAGACAAGAAAAGAAAAGACAAGACAAGACATGACATGTCATGACATGACATGACAAGACAAGACAGAACGGGACAAGACAGAACGGGACAAGACAAGACAAGACAAGACAAGACAAGACAAGACAAGACAAGACAAGACAAGACAAGACATGACAAGACAAAACAATTGAAGACAAGACAAAACAACACAACATACGACATGCCATGATATGACAAGACAAGACAAGACATGACAAGACAAAACAAGACAAAACAAAAGAAGACAAGACAAGACAAAACAAGACAAGACAAGACAGGACAAGACAACACAAGACAAGACAAGACAAGACAAGACAAGACAAGACAAGACAAGACAAGACAAGATAAGACATGACAAGACAAAACAAGACAAGACAAAACAACACAACATACGACATGACATGACATGACAAGACAAGACAAGACAAAACAAGACAAGACAAGACAAGACAAGACAAGACAAGACAAGACAAGACAAGACAAGGCAAGACAAGACAAGACAAGACAAGACAAAACAAGACAAGACAACACAAGACAAGGCAAGACAAGACAAGACAAGATAAGACAAGACAAGACAAGAAAAGACAAGACAAGAGAAGACAAGACAAGACAAGACAAGACAAGACAAGACAAGACAAGACAAGACAAGACAAGACAAGACAAGACATGACAAGACAAGACAAGACAAGAAAAGAAAAGACAAGACAAGACAAGACATGACAAGACAAGACAAGACAAGAAAAGAAAAGACAAGACAAGACATGACATGTCATGACATGACATGACAAGACAAGACAGAACGGGACAAGACAAGACAAGACAAGACAAGACAAGACAAGACAAGACAAGACAAGACAAGACAAGACAAGACAAGACATGACAAGACAGGACAAGACAACACAAGACAAGACAAGACAAGACAAGACAAGACAAGGCAAGACAAGACAAGACAAGACAAGACAAGACAAGACAAGACAAGACAAGACAAGACAAGGCAAGACAAGACAAGACAAGACAAGACAAGACAAGACAAGACAACACAAGACAAGGCAAGACAAGACAAGACAAGATAAGACAAGACAAGACAAGAAAAGACAAGACAAGACAAGACAAGACAAGACAAGACAAGACAAGACAAGACAAGACAAGACAAGACAAGACAAGACAAGACAAGACAAGACATGACAAGACAAAACAAGACAAAACAAAAGAAGACAAGACAAGACAAAACAAGACAAGACAAGACAAGACAGGACAAGACAACACAAGACAAGACAAGACAAGACAAGACAAGACAAGACAAGACAAGACAAGATAAGACATGACAAGACAAAACAAGACAAGACAAAACAACACAACATACGACATGACATGGCATGACAAGACAAGACAAGACAAGAAAAGAAAAGACAAGACAAGACAACACAAGACAAGACAAGACAAAACAAGACAAGACAAGACAAGACATGACAAGACAAAGCAAAACAAGACAAGACAAAACAACACAACATACGACATGCCATGACATGACAAGACAAGACAAGACATGACAAGACAAAACAAGACAAAACAAAAGAAGACAAGACAAGACAAGACAAGACAAGACAAGACAGGACAAGACAACGCAAGACAAGACAAGACAAGACAAGACAAGACAAGACAAGACAAGACAAGACATGACAAGACAAGACAAGACAAGAAAAGAAAAGACAAGACAAGACATGACATGACATGACATGACATTACAAGACAAGACAGAACAGGACAAGACAAGACAAGACAAGACAAGAAAAGACATGACATGACATGACAAGACAAGACAAGACAAGACAAGACATGACAAGACAAGACAAGACAAGAAAAGAAAAGACAAGACAAGACATGACATGCCATGACATGACAAGACAAGACAAGACATGACAAGACAAAACAAGACAAAACAAAAGAAGACAAGACAAGACAAAACAAGACAAGACAAGACAAGACAAGACAAGACAAGACAAGACATGAAAAGACAAGACAAGACAAAACAAGACAAGACAAGACAAGACAAGACACGACAAGAAAAGACAAGACAAGACAAGACAAGACAAGACAAGACAAGACATGACATGACAAGACAAGACAAGACAGGACAAGACAACACAAGACAAGACAAGACAAGACAAGACAAGACAAGACAAGACAAGACAAAACAAGACAAGACAAGACATGACAAGACAAAACAAGACAAGACAAGACAAGACAAGACAAGACAAGACAAGACATGAAAAGACAAGACAAGACAAAACAAGACAAGACAAGACAAGACAAGACACGACAAGAAAAGACAAGACAAGACAAGACAAGACAAGACAAGACAAGACATGACATGACAAGACAAGACAAGACAAGACAAGACAAGACAAGACAAGACAAGACAAGACAAGACAAATCGAGACAAGATAAGACATGACAAAACAAGACAAGACAAAACAACACCACATACGACATGACATGACATGACAAGACAAGACAAGACAAGACAAGACAAGACAAGACAAGACAAGACAAGACAAGACAAGACAAGACAAGACAAGACAAGACAAGACAAGACAAGACAAGACAAGACATGACATGACATGACAAGACAAGACAAGACAAGACAAGAAAAGACAAGACAAGACAAGACAAGACAAGACAAGATAAGACATGACAAGACAAGAAAAGACAAGACAAGACAAGACAAGACAAGACAAGACAAGACATGACATGGCAAGACAAGACAAGACAAGACAAGACAAGACAAGACAAGACAAGACAAATCAAGACAAGATAAGACATGACAAAACAAGGCAAGACAAAACAACACCGCATACGACATGACATGACATGACAAGACAAGACAAGACAAGACAAGACAAGACAAGACAAGACAAGACAAGACAA
This sequence comes from Zeugodacus cucurbitae, assembly GCF_028554725.1. Taxonomy (NCBI): domain Eukaryota; kingdom Metazoa; phylum Arthropoda; class Insecta; order Diptera; family Tephritidae; genus Zeugodacus; species Zeugodacus cucurbitae. Next base: position 5,126,304 of record NC_071672.1, on the reverse strand, counting down.
GACAAGACAAGACAAGACAAGACAAGACAAGACAAGACAAGACAAGACAAGACAAGACAAGGCAAGACAAGAGAAGACAAGACAAGACAAGACAAGACAAGACAAGACATGACAAGACAAGACAAGACAAGAAAAGAAAAGACAAGACAAGACAAGACATGACAAGACAAGACAAGACAAGAAAAGAAAAGACAAGACAAGACATGACATGCCATGACATGACAAGACAAGACAAGACATGACAAGACAAAACAAAAGAAGACAAGACAAGACAAAACAAGACAAGACAAGACAAGACAGGACAAGACAACACAAGACAAGACAAGACAAGACAAGACAAGACAAGACAAGACAAGATAAGACATGACAAGACAAAACAAGACAAGACAAAACAACACAACATACGACATGACATGACATGACAAGACAAGACAAGACAAAACAAGACAAGACAAGACAAGACAAGACAAGACAAGACAAGACAAGGCAAGACAAGACAAGACAAGACAAGACAAGACAAGACAAGACAAGACAACACAAGACAAGGCAAGACAAGACAAGACAAGATAAGACACGACAAGACAAAACAAGACAAGACAAAACAACACAACACAACATACGACATGACATGGCATGACAAGACAAGACAAGAAAAGAAAAGACAAGACAAGACAACACAAGACAAGACAAGACAAGACAAGACAAGACAAGACAAGACAAGATAAGACATGACAAGACAAAACAAGACAAGACAAGACAAGACAAGACAAGCCAAGACAAGACAAGACATGAAAAGACAAGACAAGACAAAACAAGACAAGACAAGACAAGACAAGACAAGACAAGACAAGACAAGACAAGAAAAGACAAGACAAGACAAGACAAGACAAGACAAGACAAGACAAGACAAGACAAGACAAGACAAGACATGACAAGACAAGACAAGACAAGAAAAGAAAAGACAAGACAAGACATGACATGTCATGACATGACATGACAAGACAAGACAGAACGGGACAAGACAGAACGGGACAAGACAAGACAAGACAAGACAAGACAAGACAAGACAAGACAAGACAAGACAAGACATGACAAGACAAAACAATTGAAGACAAGACAAAACAACACAACATACGACATGCCATGATATGACAAGACAAGACAAGACATGACAAGACAAAACAAGACAAAACAAAAGAAGACAAGACAAGACAAAACAAGACAAGACAAGACAGGACAAGACAACACAAGACAAGACAAGACAAGACAAGACAAGACAAGACAAGACAAGACAAGATAAGACATGACAAGACAAAACAAGACAAGACAAAACAACACAACATACGACATGACATGACATGACAAGACAAGACAAGACAAAACAAGACAAGACAAGACAAGACAAGACAAGACAAGACAAGACAAGACAAGGCAAGACAAGACAAGACAAGACAAGACAAAACAAGACAAGACAACACAAGACAAGGCAAGACAAGACAAGACAAGATAAGACAAGACAAGATAAGACATGACAAGACAAAACAAGACAAGACAAAACAACACAACATACGACATGACATGGCATGACAAGACAAGACAAGACAAGAAAAGAAAAGACAAGACAAGACAACACAAGACAAGACAAGACAAAACAAGACAAGACAAGACAAGACATGACAAGACAAAGCAAAACAAGACAAGACAAAACAACACAACATACGACATGCCATGACATGACAAGACAAGACAAGACATGACAAGACAAAACAAGACAAAACAAAAGAAGACAAGACAAGACAAGACAAGACAAGACAAGACAGGACAAGACAACGCAAGACAAGACAAGACAAGACAAGACAAGACAAGACAAGACAAGACAAGACAAGACAAAACAAGACAAAACAAGACAAGTCAAGACAGAACAACACATGACATGACATGACATGACATTACAAGACAAGACAGAACAGGACAAGACAAGACAAGACAAGACAAGAAAAGACATGACATGACATGACAAGACAAGACAAGACAAGACAAGACATGACAAGACAAAACAAGACAAAACAAAAGAAGACAAGACAAGACAAGACAAGACAAGACAAGACAAGACAAGACAAGACAAGACAAGACAAGACAAGACAAGACAAGACAAGACAACACAAGACAAGACAAGACAAAACAAGACAAGACAAGACGTGACAAGACAAAACAAGACAAGACAAGACAAGACAAGACAAGACAAGACAAGACATGAAAAGACAAGACAAGACAAAACAAGACAAGACAAGACAAGACAAGACACGACAAGAAAAGACAAGACAAGATAAGACAAGACAAGACAAGACAAGACATGACATGACAAGACAAGACAAGACAAGACAAGACAAGACAAGACAAGACAAGACAAGACAAGACAAGACAAATCGAGACAAGATAAGACATGACAAAACAAGACAAGACAAAACAACACCACATACGACATGACATGACATGACAAGACAAGACAAGACAAGACAAGACAAGACAAGACAAGACAAGACAAGACAAGACAAGACAAGACAAGACAAGACAAGACAAGACAAGACAAGACAAGACAAGACAAGACAAGACAAGACAAGACAAGACATGACATGACATGACAAGACAAGACAAGACAAGACAAGAAAAGACAAGACAAGACAAGACAAGACAAGACAAGATAAGACATGACAAGACAAGAAAAGACAAGACAAGACAAGACAAGACAAGACAAGACAAGACATGACATGGCAAGACAAGACAAGACAAGACAAGACAAGACAAGACAAGACAAGACAAGACAAATCAAGACAAGATAAGACAAGATAAGACATGACAAAACAAGGCAAGACAAAACAACACCGCATACGACATGACATGACATGACAAGACAAGACAAGACAAGACAAGACAAGACAAGACAAGACAAGACAAGACAAGACAAGACAAGACAAGACAAGACAAGACAAGACAAGACAAGACAAGACAAGACAAGGCAAGACAAGACAAGACAAGACAAGACAAGACAAGACAAGACAAGACAAGAGAAGACAAGACAAGACAAGACAAGACAAGACAAGACATGACAAGACAAGACAAGACAAGAAAAGAAAAGACAAGACAAGACAAGACATGACAAGACAAGACAAGACAAGAAAAGAAAAGACAAGACAAGACATGACATGCCATGACATGACAAGACAAGACAAGACATGACAAGACAAAACAAGACAAAACAAAAGAAGACAAGACAAGACAAAACAAGACAAGACAAGACAAGACAGGACAAGACAACACAAGACAAGACAAGACAAGACAAGACAAGACAAGACAAGACAAGATAAGACATGACAAGACAAAACAAGACAAGACAAAACAACACAACATACGACATGACATGACATGACAAGACAAGACAAGACAAAACAAGACAAGACAAGACAAGACAAGACAAGACAAGACAAGACAAGGCAAGACAAGACAAGACAAGACAAGACAAGACAAGACAAGACAACACAAGACAAGGCAAGACAAGACAAGACAAGATAAGACACGACAAGACAAAACAAGACAAGACAAAACAACACAACACAACATACGACATGACATGGCATGACAAGACAAGACAAGACAAGACAAGACAAGACAAGACAAGACAAGACAAGACAAGACAAGACAAGACAAGACAAGACAAGACAAGACAAGACAAGACAAGACAAGACAAGACAAGACAAGACAAGGCAAGACAAGAGAAGACAAGACAAGACCAGACAAGACAAGACAAGACATGACAAGACAAGACAAGACAAGAAAAGAAAAGACAAGACAAGACAAGACATGACAAGACAAGACAAGACAAGAAAAGAAAAGACAAGACAAGACATGACATGCCATGACATGACAAGACAAGACAAGACATGACAAGACAAAACAAAAGAAGACAAGACAAGACAAAACAAGACAAGACAAGACAAGACAGGACAAGACAACACAAGACAAGACAAGACAAGACAAGACAAGACAAGACAAGACAAGATAAGACATGACAAGACAAAACAAGACAAGACAAAACAACACAACATACGACATGACATGACATGACAAGACAAGACAAGACAAAACAAGACAAGACAAGACAAGACAAGACAAGACAAGACAAGACAAGACAAGGCAAGACAAGACAAGACAAGACAAGACAAGACAAGACAAGACAACACAAGACAAGGCAAGACAAGACAAGACAAGATAAGACACGACAAGACAAAACAAGACAAGACAAAACAACACAACACAACATACGACATGACATGGCATGACAAGACAAGACAAGAAAAGAAAAGACAAGACAAGACAACACAAGACAAGACAAGACAAGACAAGACAAGACAAGACAAGACAAGATAAGACATGACAAGACAAAACAAGACAAGACAAGACAAGACAAGACAAGCCAAGACAAGACAAGACATGAAAAGACAAGACAAGACAAAACAAGACAAGACAAGACAAGACAAGACAAGACAAGACAAGACAAGACAAGAAAAGACAAGACAAGACAAGACAAGACAAGACAAGACAAGACAAGACAAGACAAGACAAGACAAGACATGACAAGACAAGACAAGACAAGAAAAGAAAAGACAAGACAAGACATGACATGTCATGACATGACATGACAAGACAAGACAGAACGGGACAAGACAGAACGGGACAAGACAAGACAAGACAAGACAAGACAAGACAAGACAAGACAAGACATGACAAGACAAAACAATTGAAGACAAGACAAAACAACACAACATACGACATGCCATGATATGACAAGACAAGACAAGACATGACAAGACAAAACAAGACAAAACAAAAGAAGACAAGACAAGACAAAACAAGACAAGACAAGACAGGACAAGACAACACAAGACAAGACAAGACAAGACAAGACAAGACAAGACAAGATAAGACATGACAAGACAAAACAAGACAAAACAACACAACATACGACATGACATGACATGACAAGACAAGACAAGACAAAACAAGACAAGACAAGACAAGACAAGACAAGACAAGACAAGACAAGACAAGGCAAGACAAGACAAGACAAGACAAGACAAAACAAGACAAGACAACACAAGACAAGGCAAGACAAGACAAGACAAGATAAGACAAGACAAGATAAGACATGACAAGACAAAACAAGACAAGACAAAACAACACAACATACGACATGACATGGCATGACAAGACAAGACAAGACAAGAAAAGAAAAGACAAGACAAGACAACACAAGACAAGACAAGACAAAACAAGACAAGACAAGACAAGACATGACAAGACAAAGCAAAACAAGACAAGACAAAACAACACAACATACGACATGCCATGACATGACAAGACAAGACAAGACATGACAAGACAAAACAAGACAAAACAAAAGAAGACAAGACAAGACAAGACAAGACAAGACAAGACAGGACAAGACAACGCAAGACAAGACAAGACAACACAAGACAAGACAAGACAAGACAAGACAAGACAAGACAAAACAAGACAAAACAAGACAAGACAAGACAGAACAACACATGACATGACATGACATGACATTACAAGACAAGACAGAACAGGACAAGACAAGACAAGACAAGACAAGAAAAGACATGACATGACATGACAAGACAAGACAAGACAAGACAAGACATGACAAGACAAAACAAGACAAAACAAAAGAAGACAAGACAAGACAAGACAAGACAAGACAAGACAAGACAAGACAAGACAAGACAAGACAAGACAAGACAAGACAAGACAAGACAAGACAAGACAACACAAGACAAGACAAGACAAAACAAGACAAGACAAGACATGACAAGACAAAACAAGACAAGACAAGACAAGACAAGACAAGACAAGACAAGACATGAAAAGACAAGACAAGACAAAACAAGACAAGACAAGACAAGACAAGACACGACAAGAAAAGACAAGACAAGATAAGACAAGACAAGACAAGACAAGACATGACATGACAAGACAAGACAAGACAAGACAAGACAAGACAAGACAAGACAAGACAAGACAAGACAAGACAAATCGAGACAAGATAAGACATGACAAAACAAGACAAGACAAAACAACACCACATACGACATGACATGACATGACAAGACAAGACAAGACAAGACAAGACAAGACAAGACAAGACAAGACAAGACAAGACAAGACAAGACAAGACAAGACAAGACAAGACAAGACAAGACAAGACAAGACAAGACAAGACAAGACAAGACAAGACAAGACATGACATGACATGACAAGACAAGACAAGACAAGACAAGAAAAGACAAGACAAGACAAGACAAGACAAGACAAGATAAGACATGACAAGACAAGAAAAGACAAGACAAGACAAGACAAGACAAGACAAGACAAGACATGACATGGCAAGACAAGACAAGACAAGACAAGACAAGACAAGACAAGACAAGACAAGACAAATCAAGACAAGATAAGACAAGATAAGACATGACAAAACAAGGCAAGACAAAACAACACCGCATACGACATGACATGACATGACAAGACAAGACAAGACAAGACAAGACAAGACAAGACAAGACAAGACAAGACAAGACAAGACAAGACAAGACAAGACAAGACAAGACAAGACAAGACAAGACAAGACAAGACAAGACAAGACAAGGCAAGACAAGACAAGACAAGACAAGACAAGACAAGACAAGACAAGACAAGAGAAGACAAGACAAGACAAGACAAGACAAGACAAGACATGACAAGACAAGACAAGACAAGAAAAGAAAAGACAAGACAAGACAAGACATGACAAGACAAGACAAGACAAGAAAAGAAAAGACAAGACAAGACATGACATGCCATGACATGACAAGACAAGACAAGACATGACAAGACAAAACAAGACAAAACAAAAGAAGACAAGACAAGACAAAACAAGACAAGACAAGACAAGACAGGACAAGACAACACAAGACAAGACAAGACAAGACAAGACAAGACAAGACAAGACAAGATAAGACATGACAAGACAAAACAAGACAAGACAAAACAACACAACATACGACATGACATGACATGACAAGACAAGACAAGACAAAACAAGACAAGACAAGACAAGACAAGACAAGACAAGACAAGACAAGGCAAGACAAGACAAGACAAGACAAGACAAGACAAGACAAGACAACACAAGACAAGGCAAGACAAGACAAGACAAGATAAGACACGACAAGACAAAACAAGACAAGACAAAACAACACAACACAACATACGACATGACATGGCATGACAAGACAAGACAAGACAAGAAAAGAAAAGACAAGACAAGACAACACAAGACAAGACAAGACAAGACAAGACAAGACAAGACAAGACAAGACAAATCAAGACAAGATAAGACATGACAAAACAAGGCAAGACAAAACAACACCGCATACGACATGACATGACATGACAAGACAAGACAAGACAAGACAAGACAAAACAACATATGACATGACATGACATGACATGACATGACAAGACAAGACAAGACAAGACAAGACAAGACAAGACAAGACAAGACAAGACAAGACAAGACAAGACAAGACAAGACAAGACAAGACAAGACAAGACAAGACAAGACAAGACAAGACAAGACAAGACAAGACAAGACAAGACAAGACAAGACAAGACAAGACAAGACAAGACAAGACAAGACAAGACAAGACAAGACAAGACAAGACAAGACAAGACAAGACAAGACAAGACAAGACAAGACAAGACAAGACAAGACAAGACAAGACAAGACAAGACAAGACAAGACAAGACAAGACAAGACAAGACAAGACAAGACAAGACAAGACAAGACAAGACAAGACAAGACAAGACAAGACAAGACAAGACAAGACAAGACAAGACAAGACAAGATAAGACATGACAAGACAAAACAAGACAAGACAAGACAAGACAAGACAAGCCAAGACAAGACAAGACATGAAAAGACAAGACAAGACAAGACAAGACAAGACAAGACAAGACAAGACAAGACAAGACAAGACAAGACAAGACAAGACAAGACAAGACAAGACAAGACAAGACAAGAAAAGACAAGACAAGACAAGACAAGACAAGACAAGACAAGACAAGACAAGACAAGACAAGACATGACAAGACAAGACAAGACAAGAAAAGAAAAGACAAGACAAGACATGACATGTCATGACATGACATGACAAGACAAGACAGAACGGGACAAGACAGAACGGGACAAGACAAGACAAGACAAGACAAGACAAGACAAGACAAGACAAGACAAGACAAGACAAGACATGACAAGACAAAACAATTGAAGACAAGACAAAACAACACAACATACGACATGCCATGACATGACAAGACAAGACAAGACATGACAAGACAAAACAAGACAAAACAAAAGAAGACAAGACAAGACAAAACAAGACAAGACAAGACAAGGCAGGACAAGACAACACAAGACAAGACAAGACAAGACAAGACAAGACAAGACAAGACAAGACAAGACAAGACAAGACAAGATAAGACATGACAAGACAAAACAAGACAAGACAAAACAACACAACATACGACATGACATGACATGACAAGACAAGACAAGACAAAACAAGATAAGACAAGACAAGACAAGAAAAGACAAGACAAGACAAGACAAGACAAGACAAGACAAGACAAGACAAGACAAGACAAGACAAGACAAGACAAGACATGACAAGACAAGACAAGACAAGAAAAGAAAAGACAAGACAAGACAAGACATGACAAGACAAGACAAGACAAGAAAAGAAAAGACAAGACAAGACATGACATGTCATGACATGACATGACAAGACAAGACAGAACGGGACAAGACAAGACAAGACAAGACAAGACAAGACAAGACAAGACAAGACAAGACAAGACAAGACAAGACAAGACAAGACAAGACAAGACAAGACAAGACAAGACAAGACAAGACAAGACAAGACAAGACAAGACAAGACAAGACAAGACAAGACATGACAAGACAGGACAAGACAACACAAGACAAGACAAGACAAGACAAGACAAGACAAGGCAAGACAAGACAAGACAAGACAAGACAAGACAAGACAAGACAAGACAAGACAAGGCAAGACAAGACAAGACAAGACAAGACAAGACAAGACAAGACAACACAAGACAAGGCAAGACAAGACAAGACAAGATAAGACAAGACAAGACAAGAAAAGACAAGACAAGACAAGACAAGACAAGACAAGACAAGACAAGACAAGACAAGACAAGACAAGACAAGACAAGACAAGACAAGACATGACAAGACAAGACAAGACAAGAAAAGAAAAGACAAGACAAGACAAGACATGACAAGACAAGACAAGACAAGAAAAGAAAAGACAAGACAAGACATGACATGCCATGACATGACAAGACAAGACAAGACATGACAAGACAAAACAAGACAAAACAAAAGAAGACAAGACAAGACAAAACAAGACAAGACAAGACAAGACAGGACAAGACAACACAAGACAAGACAAGACAAGACAAGACAAGACAAGACAAGACAAGACAACATACGACATGACATGACATGACAAGACAAGACAAGACAAAACAAGACAAGACAAGACAAGACAAGACAAGACAAGACAAGACAAGGCAAGACAAGACAAGACAAGACAAGACAAGACAAGACAAGACAACACAAGACAAGGCAAGACAAGACAAGACAAGATAAGACACGACAAGACAAAACAAGACAAGACAAGACAAGACAGGACAAGACAACACAAGACATGACAAGACAAAACAAGACAAGACAAAACAACACAACATACGACATGACATGACATGACAAGACAAGACAAGACAAAACAAGACAAGACAAGACAAGACAAGACAAGACAAGACAAGACAAGGCAAGACAAGACAAGACAAGACAAGACAAGACAAGACAAGACAACACAAGACAAGGCAAGACAAGACAAGACAAGATAAGACACGACAAGACAAAACAAGACAAGACAAAACAACACAACACAACATACGACATGACATGGCATGACAAGATAAGACAAGACAAGAAAAGAAAAGACAAGACAAGACAACACAAGACAAGACAAGACAAGACAAAACAAGACAAGACAAGACATGACAAGACAAAGCAAAACAAGACAAGACAAAACAACACAACATACGACATGCCATGACATGACAAGACAAGACAAGACATGACAAGACAAAACAAAAGAAGACAAGACAAGACAAGACAAGACAAGACAAGACAGGACAAGACAACGCAAGACAAGACAAGACAAGACAAGACAAGACAAGACAAGACAAGACAAGACAAGACAAGACAAGACAAGACAAGACAAGACAAAACAAGACAAGACAAGACAGAACAACACATGACATGACATGACATGACATTACAAGACAAGACAGAACAGGACAAGACAAGACAAGACAAGACAAGAAAAGACATGACATGACATGACAAGACAAGACAAGACAAGACAAGACATGACAAGACAAAACAAGACAAAACAAAAGAAGACAAGACAAGACAAGACAAGACAAGACAAGACAAGACAAGACAAGACAAGACAAGACAAGACAAGACAAGACAACACAAGACAAGACAAGACAAAACAAGACAAGACAAGACATGACAAGACAAAACAAGACAAGACAAGACAAGACAAGACAAGACAAGACAAGACATGAAAAGACAAGACAAGACAAAACAAGACAAGACAAGACAAGACAAGACACGACAAGAAAAGACAAGACAAGACAAGACAAGACAAGACAAGACAAGACATGACATGACAAGACAAGACAAGACAAGACAAGACAAGACAAGACAAGACAAGACAAGACAAGACAAATCGAGACAAGATAAGACATGACAAAACAAGACAAGACAAAACAACACCACATACGACATGACATGACATGACAAGACAAGACAAGACAAGACAAGACAAGACAAGACAAGACAAGACAAGACAAGACAAGACAAGACAAGAAAAGACATGACATGACATGACAAGACAAGACAAGACAAATCGAGACAAGATAAGACATGACAAAACAAGACAAGACAAAACAACACCACATACGACATGACATGACATGACAAGACAAGACAAGACAAGACAAGACAAGACAAGACAAGACAAGACAAGACAAGACAAGACAAGACAAGACAAGACAAGACAAGACAAGAAAAGACATGACATGACATGACAAGACAAGACAAGACAAGACAAGAAAAGACAAGACAAGACAAGACAAGACAAGACAAGATAAGACATGACAAGACAAGAAAAGACAAGACAAGACAAGACAAGACAAGACAAGACAAGACATGACATGGCAAGACAAGACAAGACAAGACAAGACAAGACAAGACAAGACAAGACAAATCAAGACAAGATAAGACATGACAAAACAAGGCAAGACAAAACAACACCGCATACGACATGACATGACATGACAAGACAAGACAAGACAAGACAAGACAAGACAAGACAAGACAAGACAAGACAAGACAAGACAAGACAAGACAAGACAAGACAAGACAAGACAAGACAAGACAAGACAAGACAAGACAAGACAAGACAAGACAAGGCAAGACAAGACAAGACAAGACAAGACAAGACAAGACAAGACAAGACAAGAGAAGACAAGACAAGACAAGACAAGACAAGACAAGACATGACAAGACAAGACAAGACAAGAAAAGAAAAGACAAGACAAGACAAGACATGACAAGACAAGACAAGACAAGAAAAGAAAAGACAAGACAAGACATGACATGCCATGACATGACAAGACAAGACAACACATGACAAGACAAAACAAGACAAAACAAAAGAAGACAAGACAAGACAAAACAAGACAAGACAAGACAAGACAGGACAAGACAACACAAGACAAGACAAGACAAGACAAGACAAGACAAGACAAGACAAGACAAGACAAGATAAGACATGACAAGACAAAACAAGACAAGACAAAACAACACAACATACGACATGACATGACATGACAAGACAAGACAAGACAAAACAAGACAAGACAAGACAAGACAAGACAAGACAAGACAAGACAAGGCAAGACAAGACAAGACAAGACAAGACAAGACAAGACAAGACAACACAAGACAAGGCAAGACAAGACAAGACAAGATAAGACACGACAAGACAAAACAAGACAAGACAAAACAACACAACACAACATACGACATGACATGGCATGACAAGACAAGACAAGACAAGAAAAGAAAAGACAAGACAAGACAACACAAGACAAGACAAGACAAAACAAGACAAGACAAGACAAGACAAGACAAGACATGACAAGACAAAGCAAAACAAGACAAGACAAAACAACACAACATACGACATGCCATGACATGACAAGACAAGACAAGACATGACAAGACAAAACAAGACAAAACAAAAGAAGACAAGACAAGACAAGACAAGACAAGACAAGACAGGACAAGACAACGCAAGACAAGACAAGACAAGACAAGACAAGACAAGACAAGACAAGACAAGAAAAGACATGACATGACATGACAAGACAAGACAAGACAAGACAAGAAAAGACAAGACAAGACAAGACAAGACAAGACAAGATAAGACATGACAAGACAAGAAAAGACAAGACAAGACAAGACAAGACAAGACAAGACAAGACATGACATGGCAAGACAAGACAAGACAAGACAAGACAAGACAAGACAAGACAAGACAAATCAAGACAAGATAAGACATGACAAAACAAGGCAAGACAAAACAACACCATATACGACATGACATGACATGACAAGACAAGACAAGACAAGACAAGACAAGACAAGACAAGACAAGACAAGACAAGACAAGACAAGACAAGACAAGACAAGACAAGACAAGACAAGACAAGACAAGACAAGACAAGACAAGACAAGACAAGACAAGACAAGACAAGACAAGACAAGACAAGGCAAGACAAGACAAGACAAGACAAGACAAGACAAGACAAGACAAGACAAGACAAGACAAGACAAATCAAGACAAGATAAGACATGACAAAACAAGACAAGACAAAACAACACCACATACGACATGACATGACATGACAAGACAAGACAAGACAAGACAAGACAAGACAAGACAAGACAAGACAAGACAAGACAAGACAAGACAAGACAAGACAAGACAAGACAAGACAAGACAAGACAAGACAAGAAAAGACATGACATGACATGACAAGACAAGACAAGACAAGACAAGACAAGACAAGACAAGACAAGACAAGACAAGACAAGACATGACATGACAAGACAAGACAAGACAAGACAAGACAAGACAAGACAAGACAAGACAAATCAAGACAAGATAAGACATGACAAAACAAGACAAGACAAAACAACACCACATACGACATGACATGACATGACAAGACAAGACAAGACAAGACAAGACAAGACAAGACAAGACAAGACAAGACAAGACAAGACAAGACATGACATGACAAGACAAGACAAGACAAGACAAGAAAAGACAAGACAAGACAAGACAAGACAAGACAAGATAAGACATGACAAGACAAGAAAAGACAAGACAAGACAAGACAAGACAAGACAAGACAAGACATGACATGGCAAGACAAGACAAGACAAGACAAGACAAGACATGACATGACAAGACAAGACAAGACAAGACAAGACAAGACAAGACAAGACAAGACAAGACAAATCAAGACAAGATAAGACATGACAAAACAAGGCAAGACAAAACAACACCACATACGACATGACATGACATGACAAGACAAGACAAGACAAGACAAGACAAGACAAGACAAGACAAGACAAGACAAGACAAGACAAGACAAGACAAGACAAGACAAGACAAGACAAGACAAGACAAGACAAGACAAGACATGACATGACATGACAAGACAAGACAAGACAAGACAAGACAAGACAAGACAAGACAAGACAAGACAAGACAAGACAAGACAAGACAAGACAAGACAAGACAAGACAAATCAAGACAAGATAAGACATGACAAAACAAGGCAAGACAAAACAACACCGCATACGACATGACATGACATGACAAGACAAGACAAGACAAGACAAGACAAGACAAGACAAGACAAGACAAGACAAGACAAGACAAGACATGACATGACAAGACAAGACAAGACAAGACAAGAAAAGACAAGACAAGACAAGACAAGACAAGATAAGACATGACAAGACAAGAAAAGACAAGACAAGACAAGACAAGACAAGACAAGACAAGACATGACATGGCAAGACAAGACAAGACAAGACAAGACAAGACATGACATGACAAGACAAGACAAGACAAGACAAGACAAGACAAGACAAGACAAGACAAGACAAGACAAGACAAGACAAGACAAGACAAGAAAAGACATGACAAGACAAGACAAGACAAGACAAGACAAGACAAGACAAGACAAGACAAGACAAGACAAGACAAGACAAGACAAGACAAGACAAGGCAAGACAAGACAAGACAAGACAAGACAAGACAAGACAAGACAAGACAAGACAAGACAAATCAAGACAAGATAAGACATGACAAAACAAGACAAGACAAAACAACACCACATACGACATGACATGACATGACAAGACAAGACAAGACAAGACAAGACAAGACAAGACAAGACAAGACAAGACAAGACAAGACAAGACAAGACAAGACAAGACAAGACAAGACAAGACAAGACAAGACAAGAAAAGACATGACATGACATGACAAGACAAGACAAGACAAGACAAGACAAGACATGACAAGACAAGACAAGACAAGACAAGACAAGACAAGACAAGACAAGACAAGACATGACAAGACAAGACAAGACAAGACAAGACAAGACAAGACAAGACAAGACAACACATGACATGACATGACATGACAAGACAAAACAACACATGACATGACATGACAAGACAAGACAAGACATGACACGACAAAACAACACAAGACAAGACAACACAACACAAGACAAGACAAGACAAGACAAGAAAAGACAAGAAAAGACAAGAAAAGACAAGAAAAGAAAAGACAAGACAAGACAAGACAAGACAAGACAAGACAAGACATGACAAGACAAGACAAGACAAGACAAGACAAGACAAGACAAGACAAGACAACACATGACATGACATGACATGACAAGACAAAACAACACATGACATGACATGACAAGACAAGACAAGACATGACACGACAAAACAACACAAGACAAGACAACACAACACAAGACAAGACAAGACAAGACAAGACAAGGCAAGACAAGACAAGACAAGACAAGACAAATCAAGACAAGATAAGACATGACAAAACAAGGCAAGACAAAACAACACCGCATACGACATGACATGACAAGACAAGACAAGACAAGACAAGACAAGACAAGACAAGACAAGACAAGACAAGACAAGACAAGACAAGACAAGACAAGACAAGACAAGACAAGACAAGACAAGACAAGACAAGACAAGACAAGACAAGACAAGACAAGACAAGACAAGACAAGACAAGACAAGACAAGACAAGACAAGACAAGACAAGACAAGACAAGACATGACATGACAAGACAAGACAAGACAAGACAAGACAAGACAAATCAAGACAAGATAAGACATGACAAAACAAGACAAGACAAAACAACACCACATACGACATGACATGACATGACAAGACAAGACAAGATAAGACATGACAAAACAAGACAAGACAAAACAACACAACATACGACATGCCATGACATGACAAGACAAGACAAGACCTGACAAGACAAAACAAGACAAAACAAAAGAAGACAAGACAAGACAAGACAAGACAAGACAAGACAGGACAAGACAACGCAAGACAAGACAAGACAAGACAAGACAAGACAAGACAAGACAAGACAAGACAAAACAAGACAAGACAAGACAGAACAACACATGACATGACATGACATGACATTACAAGACAAGACAGAACAGGACAAGACAAGACAAGACAAGACAAGAAAAGACATGACATGACATGACAAGACAAGACAAGACAAGACATGACAAGACAAAACAAGACAAAACAAAAGAAGACAAGACAAGACAAGACAAGACAAGACAAGACAAGACAAGACAAGACAAGACAAGACAAGACAACACAAGACAAGACAAGACAAAACAAGACAAGACAAGACATGACAAGACAAAACAAGACAAGACAAGACAAGACAAGACAAGACAAGACATGAAAAGACAAGACAAGACAAAACAAGACAAGACAAGACAAGACAAGACACGACAAGAAAAGACAAGACAAGACAAGACAAGACAAGACAAGACAAGACATGACATGACAAGACAAGACAAGACAAGACAAGACAAGACAAGACAAGACAAGACAAGACAAGACAAGACAAGACAAGACAAATCAAGACAAGATAAGACATGACAAAACAAGACAAGACAAAACAACACCACATACGACATGACATGACATGACAAGACAAGACAAGACAAGACAAGACAAGACAAGACAAGACAAGACAAGACAAGACAAGACAAGACAAGACAAGACAAGACAAGACAAGAAAAGACATGACATGACATGACAAGACAAGACAAGACAAGAAAAGACAAGACAAGACAAGACAAGACAAGACAAGATAAGACATGACAAGACAAGAAAAGACAAGACAAGACAAGACAAGACAAGACAAGACAAGACAAGACATGACATGGCAAGACAAGACAAGACAAGACAAGACAAGACAAGACAAGACAAGACAAGACAAATCAAGACAAGATAAGACATGACAAAACAAGGCAAGACAAAACAACACCGCATACGACATGACATGACATGACAAGACAAGACAAGACAAGACAAGACAAGACAAGACAAGACAAGACAAGACAAGACAAGACAAGACAAGACAAGACAAGACAAGACAAGACAAGACAAGACAAGACAAGACAAGACAAGACAAGACAAGACAAGACAAGGCAAGACAAGACAAGACAAGACAAGACAAGACAAGACAAGACAAGACAAGAGAAGACAAGACAAGACAAGACAAGACAAGACAAGACATGACAAGACAAGACAAGACAAGAAAAGAAAAGACAAGACAAGACAAGACATGACAAGACAAGACAAGACAAGAAAAGAAAAGACAAGACAAGACATGACATGCCATGACATGACAAGACAAGACAAGACATGACAAGACAAAACAAGACAAAACAAAAGAAGACAAGACAAGACAAAACAAGACAAGACAAGACAAGACAGGACAAGACAACACAAGACAAGACAAGACAAGACAAGACAAGACAAGACAAGACAAGACAAGATAAGACATGACAAGACAAAACAAGACAAGACAAAACAACACAACATACGACATGACATGACATGACAAGACAAGACAAGACAAAACAAGACAAGACAAGACAAGACAAGACAAGACAAGACAAGACAAGGCAAGACAAGACAAGACAAGACAAGACAAGACAAGACAAGACAACACAAGACAAGGCAAGACAAGACAAGACAAGATAAGACACGACAAGACAAAACAAGACAAGACAAAACAACACAACACAACATACGACATGACATGGCATGACAAGACAAGACAAGACAAGAAAAGAAAAGACAAGACAAGACAACACAAGACAAGACAAGACAAAACAAGACAAGACAAGACAAGACATGACAAGACAAAGCAAAACAAGACAAGACAAAACAACACAACATACGACATGCCATGACATGACAAGACAAGACAAGACATGACAAGACAAAACAAGACAAAACAAAAGAAGACAAGACAAGACAAGACAAGACAAGACAAGACAGGACAAGACAACGCAAGACAAGACAAGACAAGACAAGACAAGACAAGACAAGACAAGACAAGACAAAACAAGACAAGACAAGACAGAACAACACATGACATGACATGACATGACATTACAAGACAAGACAGAACAGGACAAGACAAGACAAGACAAGACAAGAAAAGACATGACATGACATGACAAGACAAGACAAGACAAGACAAGACATGACAAGACAAAACAAGACAAAACAAAAGAAGACAAGACAAGACAAGACAAGACAAGACAAGACAAGACAAGACAAGACAAGACAAGACAAGACAACACAAGACAAGACAAGACAAAACAAGACAAGACAAGACATGACAAGACAAAACAAGACAAGACAAGACAAGACAAGACAAGACAAGACAAGACATGAAAAGACAAGACAAGACAAAACAAGACAAGACAAGACAAGACAAGACACGACAAGAAAAGACAAGACAAGACAAGACAAGACAAGACAAGACAAGACATGACATGACAAGACAAGACAAGACAAGACAAGACAAGACAAGACAAATCAAGACAAGATAAGACATGACAAAACAAGACAAGACAAAACAACACCACATACGACATGACATGACATGACAAGACAAGACAAGACAAGACAAGACAAGACAAGACAAGACAAGACAAGACAAGACAAGACAAGACAAGACAAGACAAGACAAGACAAGACAAGACAAGACAAGACAAGAAAAGACATGACATGACATGACAAGACAAGACAAGACAAGACAAGAAAAGACAAGACAAGACAAGACAAGACAAGACAAGATAAGACATGACAAGACAAGAAAAGACAAGACAAGACAAGACAAGACAAGACAAGACAAGACAAGACATGACATGGCAAGACAAGACAAGACAAGACAAGACAAGACAAGACAAGACAAATCAAGACAAGATAAGACATGACAAAACAAGGCAAGACAAAACAACACCGCATACGACATGACATGACATGACAAGACAAGACAAGACAAGACAAGACAAGACAAGACAAGACAAGACAAGACAAGACAAGACAAGACAAGACAAGACAAGACAAGACAAGACAAGACAAGACAAGACAAGACAAGACAAGACAAGACAAGACAAGGCAAGACAAGACAAGACAAGACAAGACAAGACAAGACAAGACAAGACAAGAGAAGACAAGACAAGACAAGACAAGACAAGACAAGACAACACAACACAAGACAAGACAAGACAAGACAAGAAAAGACAAGAAAAGACAAGAAAAGACAAGAAAAGAAAAGACAAGACAAGACAAGACAAGAAAAGAAAAGACAAGACAAGACAACACAAGACAAGACAAGACAAGACAAGACAAGACAAGACAAGACAACACCACATACGACATGACATGACATGACAAGACAAGACAAGACAAGACAAGACAAGACAAGCCAAGACAAGACAAGACAAGACAAGACAAGACAAGACAAGACAAGACAAGACAAGACAAGACAAGACAAGACATGACAAGACAAGACAAGACAAGACAAGACAAGACAAGACAAGACAAGACAACACATGACATGACATGACATGATAAGACAAAACAACACATGACATGACATGACAAGACAAGACAAGACATGACACGACAAAACAACACAAGACAAGACAAAACAACACAACACACGACGGGACAGGACAAGACAAGACAAGACAAGACAAGACAAGACAAGACAAGAAAAGACAAGACAACACAAGACAAGACAAGACAAGACATGACATTTTAAGACAAGACAAGACAAGACAAGACAAGACAAGACAAGACAAGACAAGACAAGACAAGACAAGACAAGACAAGACAAGACAAGACAAGACAAGACAAGACAAGACAAGACAAGACAAGACAACACAACACAACACAAGACAAGACAAGAAAAGATAAGACAAGAAAAGAAAAGAAAAGACAAGACAAGACAATACAAGACAAGACAAGACAAGACAAGACAAGACAAGACAAGACAAGACAAGACAAGACAAGACAAGACAAGACAAGACAAGACAAGACAAGACAAGACAAGACAAGACAAGACAAGACAAGACAAGACAAGACAAGACAAGACAAGACAAGACAAGACAAGACAAGACAAGACAAGACAAGACAAGACAAGACAAGACAAGACAAGACAAGACAAGACAAGACAAGACAAGACAAGACAAGACAAGACAAGACAAGACAAGACAAGACAAGACAAGACAAGACAAGACAAGACAAGACAAGACAACACAACACAACACAACACAAGACAAGAAAAGATAAGACAAGAAAAGAAAAGAAAAGACAAGACAAGACAAGACAATACACCACATACGACATGACATGACATGACAAGACAAGACAAGACAAGACAAGACAAGACGAGACAAGACAAGACAAGACAAGACAAGACAAGACAAGACAACACAACACAACACAAGACAAGACAAGAAAAGATAAGACAAGAAAAGAAAAGAAAAGAAAAGACAAGACAAGACAAGACAATACAAGACAAGACAAGACAAGACAAGACAAAAAAACAACACATGACATGACATGACATGACAAGACAGAACGGGACAAGACAAGACAAGACAAGACAAGACAAGACAAGACAAGACAAGACAAGACAAGACAAGACAAGACAAGACAAGACAAGACAAGACAAGACAAGACAAGACAAGACAAGACAAGACAAGACAAGACAAGACAAGACAAGACAAGACAAGACAAGACAAGACAAGACAAGACAAGACAAGAAAAGACAAGACAAGACAAGACAAGACAAGACAAGACAAGACAAGACAAGACAAGACAAGACAATACAAGACAAGACAAGACAAAACAAGACAAGACAAGACAAAACAACACATGACATGACATGACAAGACAAGACAAGACAGAACAGGACAAGACAAGAAAAGACAAGAAAAGAAAAGACAAGACAAGACAAGACAAGGCAAAACAAGACAATACAAGACAAGACAAAACAACACAACATACGACATGACATGACATGACAAGACAAGACAAGACAAGACAACACAAGACAAGACAAGAAAAGACAAGTCAAGAAAAGAAAAGACAAGACAATACAACACAAGACAAGACAAAACAAGACAAGACAAGACAAAACAACACATGACATAACATGACATGACAAGACAAGACAGAACAGGACAAGACAAGACAAGACAAGACAAGACAAGACAAGACAAGACAAGACAAGACAAGACAAGACAAGACAAGACAAGACAAGACAAGACAAGACAAGACAAGACAAGAAAAGACAAGACAAGACAAGACAAGACAAGGCAAGACAAGACAAGACAAGACAAGACAAGACAAGACAAGACAAGACAAGACAAGACAAGACAAGACAAGACAAGACAAGACAAGACAAGACAAGACAAGACAAGACAAGACAAGACAAGACAAGACAAGACAAGACAAGACAAGACAAGACAAGACAAGACAAGACAACACAACACAACACAAGACAAGACAACACAACACAACACAAGACAAGAAAAGATAAGACAAGAAAAGAAAAGAAAAGACAAGACAAGACAAGACAATACACCACATACGACATGACATGACATGACAAGACAAGACAAGACAAGACAAGACAAGACGAGACAAGACAAGACAAGACAAGACAAGACAAGACAAGACAACACAACACAACACAAGACAAGACAAGAAAAGATAAGACAAGAAAAGAAAAGAAAAGAAAAGACAAGACAAGACAAGACAATACAAGACAAGACAAGACAAGACAAGACAAAAAAACAACACATGACATGACATGACATGACAAGACAGAACGGGACAAGACAAGACAAGACAAGACAAGACAAGACAAGACAAGACAAGACAAGACAAGACAAGACAAGACAAGACAAGACAAGACAAGACAAGACAAGACAAGACAAGACAAGACAAGACAAGACAAGACAAGACAAGACAAGACAAGACAAGACAAGACAAGACAAGACAAGACAAGACAAGACAAGACAAGAAAAGACAAGACAAGACAAGACAAGACAAGACAAGACAAGACAAGACAAGACAAGACAAGACAAGACAAGACAATACAAGACAAGACAAGACAAAACAAGACAAGACAAGACAAAACAACACATGACATGACATGACAAGACAAGACAAGACAGAACAGGACAAGACAAGAAAAGACAAGAAAAGAAAAGACAAGACAAGACAAGACAAGGCAAAACAAGACAATACAAGACAAGACAAAACAACACAACATACGACATGACATGACATGACAAGACAAGACAAGACAAGACAACACAAGACAAGACAAGAAAAGACAAGTCAAGAAAAGAAAAGACAAGACAATACAACACAAGACAAGACAAAACAAGACAAGACAAGACAAAACAACACATGACATAACATGACATGACAAGACAAGACAGAACAGGACAAGACAAGACAAGACAAGACAAGACAAGACATGACATAACAAGACAAGACAAGACAAGACAATACAAGACAAGACAAGACAAGACAAGACATGACAAGACCAGACAAGACAAAACAACACCTGACATGACATGACAAGACAAGACAAGACAAAACAACACATGACATAACATGACATGACAAGACAAGACAGAACAGGACAAGACAAGACAAGACAAGACAAGACAAGACATGACATGACAAGACAAGACAAGACAAGACAATACAATACAAGACAAGACAAGACAAGACAAGACAAGACAAGACCAGACAAGACAAAACAACACATGACATGACATGACAAGACAAGACAAAACAACACAAGACAAGACAAAACAACACAACACACGACGGGACAGGACAAGACAAGACAAGACAAGACAAGACAAGACAAGACAAGACAAGACAAGACAAGAAAAGACAAGACAAGACATGACAAGACAAGACAAGACAAGACAAGACAAGACAAGACAAGACAAGACAAGCCAAGACAAGACAAAACAAGACAAGATAAGACATGACAAGACAAGACATGACATGACAAGACAAGACAAGACAAGACAAGACAAGACAAGACAAGACAAGACAAGACAAGACAATACAAGACAAGACAAGACAAGACAAGACAAGACATGACATGACAAGACAAAACAAGACAAGGCAGGGCAAAACAAGACAATACAAGACAAGACAAAACAACACAACATACGACATGACATGACATGACAAGACAAGACAAGACAAGACAACACAAGACAAGACAAGAAAAGACAAGAAAAGAAAAGACAAGACAAGACCAGACAAGACAAAACAACACCTGACATGACATGACAAGACAAGACAAGACAAAACAACACATGACATAACATGACATGACAAGACAAGACAGAACAGGACAAGACAAGACAAGACAAGACAAGACAAGACATGACATGACAAGACAAGACAAGACAAGACAATACAATACAAGACAAGACAAGACAAGACAAGACAAGACAAGACAAGACCAGACAAGACAAAACAACACATGACATGACATGACAAGACAAGACAAGACATGACACGACAAAACAACACAAGACAAGACAAAACAACACAACACACGACGGGACAGGACAAGACAAGACAAGACAAGACAAGACAAGACAAGACAAGACAAGACAAGAAAAGACAAGACAAGACATGACAAGACAAGACAAGACAAGACAAGACAAGACAAGACAAGACAAGCCAAGACAAGACAAAACAAGACAAGATAAGACATGACAAGACAAGACATGACATGACAAGACAAGACAAGACAAGACAAGACAAGACAAGACAATACAAGACAAGACAAGACAAAACAAGACAAGACAAGACAAAACAACACATGACATGACATGACAAGACAAGACAAGACAGAACAGGACAAGACAAGAAAAGACAAGAAAAGAAAAGACAAGACAAGACAAGACAAGGCAAAACAAGACAATACAAGACAAGACAAAACAACACAACATACGACATGACATGACATGACAAGACAAGACAAGACAAGACAACACAAGACAAGACAAGAAAAGACAAGACAAGAAAAGAAAAGACAAGACAATACAACACAAGACAAGACAAAACAAGACAAGACAAGACAAAACAACACATGACATAACATGACATGACAAGACAAGACAGAACAGGACAAGACAAGACAAGACAAGACAAGACAAGACATGACATGACAAGACAAGACAAGACAAGACAAGACAAGACAAGACAAGACAAGACAAGACAAGACAAGACAAGACAAGACAAGACAAGACAAGACAAGACAAGACAAGACAAGACAAGACAAGACAAGACAAGACAAGAAAAGACAAGACAAGACAAGACAAGACAAGACAAGACAAGACAAGACAAGACAAGACAAGACAAGACAAGACAAGACAAGACAAGACAAGACAAGACAAGACAAGACAAGACAAGACAAGACAAGACAAGACAAGACAAGACAAGACAAGACAAGACAAGACAAGACAAGACAAGACAACACAACACAACACAACACAAGACAAGAAAAGATAAGACAAGAAAAGAAAAGAAACGACAAGACAAGACAAGACAATACACCACATACGACATGACATGACATGACAAGACAAGACAAGACAAGACAAGACAAGACGAGACAAGACAAGACAAGACAAGACAAGACAAGACAAGACAACACAACACAACACAAGACAAGACAAGAAAAGATAAGACAAGAAAAGAAAAGAAAAGAAAAGACAAGACAAGACAAGACAAGACAAGACAAGACAAGACAAAAAAACAACACATGACATGACATGACATGACAAGACAGAACGGGACAAGACAAGACAAGACAAGACAAGACAAGACAAGACAAGACAAGACAAGACAAGACAAGACAAGACAAGACAAGACAAGACAAGACAAGACAAGACAAGACAAGACAAGACAAGACAAGACAAGACAAGACAAGACAAGACAAGACAAGACAAGACAAGACAAGACAAGACAAGACAAGACAAGACAAGAAAAGACAAGACAAGACAAGACAAGACAAGACAAGACAAGACAAGACAAGACAAGACAAGACAAGACAAGACAATACAAGACAAGACAAGACAAAACAACACATGACATGACATGACAAGACAAGACAAGACAGAACAGGACAAGACAAGAAAAGACAAGAAAAGAAAAGACAAGACAAGACAAGACAAGGCAAAACAAGACAATACAAGACAAGACAAAACAACACAACATACGACATGACATGACATGACAAGACAAGACAAGACAAGACAACACAAGACAAGACAAGAAAAGACAAGTCAAGAAAAGAAAAGACAAGACAATACAACACAAGACAAGACAAAACAAGACAAGACAAGACAAAACAACACATGACATAACATGACATGACAAGACAAGACAGAACAGGACAAGACAAGACAAGACAAGACAAGACAAGACATGACATAACAAGACAAGACAAGACAAGACAATACAAGACAAGACAAGACAAGACAAGACATGACAAGACCAGACAAGACAAAACAACACCTGACATGACATGACAAGACAAGACAAGACAAAACAACACATGACATAACATGACATGACAAGACAAGACAGAACAGGACAAGACAAGACAAGACAAGACAAGACAAGACATGACATGACAAGACAAGACAAGACAAGACAATACAATACAAGACAAGAAAAGACAAGACAAGACAAGACAAGACCAGACAAGACAAAACAACACATGACATGACATGACAAGACAAGACAAGACATGGCACGACAAAACAACACAAGACAAGACAAAACAACACAACACACGACGGGACAGGACAAGACAAGACAAGACAAGACAAGACAAGACAAGACAAGACAAGACAAGAAAAGACAAGACAAGACATGACAAGACAAGACAAGACAAGACAAGACAAGACAAGACAAGACAAGACAAGCCAAGACAAGACAAAACAAGACAAGATAAGACATGACAAGACAAGACATGACATGACAAGACAAGACAAGACAAGACAAGACAAGACAAGACAAGACAAGACAAGACAAGACAAGACAAGACAATACAAGACAAGACAAGACAAGACAAGACAAGACATGACATGACAAGACAAAACAAGACAAGGCAGGGCAAAACAAGACAATACAAGACAAGACAAAACAACACAACATACGACATGACATGACATGACAAGACAAGACAAGACAAGACAACACAAGACAAGACAAGAAAAGACAAGAAAAGAAAAGACAAGACAAGACCAGACAAGACAAAACAACACCTGACATGACATGACAAGACAAGACAAGACAAAACAACACATGACATAACATGACATGACAAGACAAGACAGAACAGGACAAGACAAGACAAGACAAGACAAGACAAGACATGACATGACAAGACAAGACAAGACAAGACAATACAATACAAGACAAGACAAGACAAGACAAGACAAGACAAGACCAGACAAGACAAAACAACACATGACATGACATGACAAGACAAGACAAGACATGACACGACAAAACAACACAAGACAAGACAAAACAACACAACACACGACGGGACAGGACAAGACAAGACAAGACAAGACAAGACAAGAAAAGACAAGACAAGACAAGAAAAGACAAGACAAGACATGACAAGACAAGACAAGACAAGACAAGACAAGACAAGACAAGCCAAGACAAGACAAAACAAGACAAGATAAGACATGACAAGACAAGACATGACATGACAAGACAAGACAAGACAAGACAAGACAAGACAAGACAATACAAGACAAGACAAGACAAAACAAGACAAGACAAGACAAAACAACACATGACATGACATGACAAGACAAGACAAGACAGAACAGGACAAGACAAGAAAAGACAAGAAAAGAAAAGACAAGACAAGACAAGACAAGGCAAAACAAGACAATACAAGACAAGACAAAACAACACAACATACGACATGACATGACATGACAAGACAAGACAAGACAAGACAACACAAGACAAGACAAGAAAAGACAAGACAAGAAAAGAAAAGACAAGACAATACAACACAAGACAAGACAAAACAAGACAAGACAAGACAAAACAACACATGACATAACATGACATGACAAGACAAGACAGAACAGGACAAGACAAGACAAGACAAGACAAGACAAGACATGACATGACAAGACAAGACAAGACAAGACAATACAAGACAAGACAAGACAAGACAAGACAAGACAAGACCAGACAAGACAAAACAACACCTGACATGACATGACAAGACAAGACAAGACAAAACAACACATGACATAACATGACATGACAAGACAAGACAGAACAGGACAAGACAAGACAAGACAAGACAAGACAAGACATGACATGACAAGACAAGACAAGACAAGACAATACAATACAATACAAGACAAGACAAGACAAGACAAGACAAGACCAGACAAGACAAAACAACACATGACATGACATGACAAGACAAGACAAGACATGACACGACAAAACAACACAAGACAAGACAAAACAACACAACACACGACGGGACAGGACAAGACAAGACAAGACAAGACAAGACAAGACAAGACAAGAAAAGACAAGACAAGACATGACAAGACAAGACAAGACAAGACAAGACAAGACAAGACAAGCCAAGACAAGACAAAACAAGACAAGATAAGACATGACAAGACATGACATGACAAGACAAGACAAGACAAGACAAGACAAGACAAGACAAGACAAGACAAGACAAGACAAGACAATACAAGACAAGACAAGACAAGACAAGACAAGACATGACATGACAAGACAAAACAAGACAAGGCAGGGCAAAACAAGACAATACAAGACAAGACAAAACAACACAACATACGACATGACATGACATGACAAGACAAGACAAGACAAGACAACACAAGACAAGACAAGAAAAGACAAGAAAAGAAAAGACAAGACAATACAACACAAGACAAGACAAGACATGACATGACAAGACAAGACAAGACAAGACAATACAAGACAAGACAAGACAAGACAAGACAAGACAAGAAAAGACAAGAAAAGAAAAGACGAGACAATACAACACAAGACAAGACAAAACAAGACAAGACAAGACAAAACAACACATGACATAACATGACATGACAAGACAAGACAGAACAGGACAAGACAAGACAAGACAAGACAAGACAAGACATGACATGACAAGACAAGACAAGACAAGACAATACAAGACAAGACAAGACAAGACAAGACAAGACAAGACCAGACAAGACAAAACAACACCTGACATGACATGACAAGACAAGACAAGACAAAACAACACATGACATAACATGACATGACAAGACAAGACAGAACAGGACAAGACAAGACAAGACAAGACAAGACAAGACATGACATGACAAGACAAGACAAGACAAGACAATACAATACAAGACAAGACAAGACAAGACAAGACAAGACAAGACAAGACCAGACAAGACAAAACAACACATGACATGACATGACAAGACAAGACAAGACATGACACGACAAAACAACACAAGACAAGACAAAACAACACAACACACGACGGGACAGGACAAGACAAGACAAGACAAGACAAGACAAGACAAGACAAGACAAGACAAGACAAGACAAGAAAAGACAAGACAAGACATGACAAGACAAGACAAGACAAGACAAGACAAGACAAGACAAGACAAGACAAGCCAAGACAAGACAAAACAAGACAAGATAAGACATGACAAGACAAGACATGACATGACAAGACAAGACAAGACAAGACAAGACAAGACAAGACAAGACAAGACAAGACAAGACAAGACAAGACAAGACAAGACAAGACAAGACAAGACAAGACAAGACAAGACAAAACAAGACAAGATAAGACATGACAAAACAAGACAAGACAAAACAACACCACATACGACATGACATGACATGACAAGACAAGACAAGAAAAGACAAGACAAGACAAGATAAGACAAGAAAAGAAAAGACAAGACAAGACAACACAAGACAAGACAAGACAAAACAAGACAAGACAAGACAAGACATGACAAGACAAAACAAAACAAGACAAGACAAAACAACACAACACATGACATGACATGACATGACAAGACAGAACAGGACAAGACAAGACAAGACAAGACAAGACAAGACAAGACAAGACAAGACAAGACAAGACAAGACAAGACAAGACAAGACAAGACAATACAAGACAAGACAAGACAAGACAAGACAAGACAAGACCAGACAAGACAAAACAACACCTGACATGACATGACAAGACAAGACAAGACAAAACAACACATGACATAACATGACATGACAAGACAAGACAGAACAGGACAAGACAAGACAAGACAAGACAAGACAAGACAAGACATGACATGACAAGACAAGACAAGACAAGACAACACAAGACAAGACAAGACAAAACAAGACAAGACAAGACAAGACATGACAAGACAAAACAAAACAAGACAAGACAAAACAACACAACACATGACATGACATGACATGACAAGACAGAACAGGACAAGACAAGACAAGACAAGACAAGACAAGACAAGACAAGACAAGACAAGACATGACATGACAAGACAAGACAAGACAAGACAATACAAGACAAGACAAGACAAGACAAGACAAGACAAGACAAGACCAGACAAGACAAAACAACACCTGACATGACATGACAAGACAAGACAAGACAAAACAACACATGACATAACATGACATGACAAGACAAGACAGAACAGGACAAGACAAGACAAGACAAGACAAGACAAGACATGACATGACAAGACAAGACAAGACAAGACAATACAATACAAGACAAGACAAGACAAGACAAGACAAGACAAGACCAGACAAGACAAAACAACACATGACATGACATGACAAGACAAGACAAGACATGACACGACAAAACAACACAAGACAAGACAAAACAACACAACACACGACGGGACAGGACAAGACAAGACAAGACAAGACAAGACAAGACAAGACAAGACAAGACAAGACAAGAAAAGACAAGACAAGACATGACAAGACAAGACAAGACAAGACAAGACAAGACAAGACAAGACAAGCCAAGACAAGACAAAACAAGACAAGATAAGACATGACAAGACAAGACATGACATGACAAGACAAGACAAGACAAGACAAGACAAGACAAGACAAGACAAGACAAGACAAGACAAGACAAGACAAGACAAGACAAGACAAGACAAGACAAGACAAGACAAGACAAAACAAGACAAGATAAGACATGACAAAACAAGACAAGACAAAACAACACCACATACGACATGACATGACATGACAAGACAAGACAAGAAAAGACAAGACAAGACAAGATAAGACAAGAAAAGAAAAGACAAGACAAGACAACACAAGACAAGACAAGACAAAACAAGACAAGACAAGACAAGACAAGACATGACAAGACAAAACAAAACAAGACAAGACAAAACAACACAACACATGACATGACATGACATGACAAGACAGAACAGGACAAGACAAGACAAGACAAGACAAGACAAGACAAGACAAGACAAGACAAGACAAGACAAGACAAGACAAGACAAGACAAGACAAGACAAGACAAGACAAGACAAGACAAGACAAGACAAGACAAGATAAGACAAGACAAGACAAGACAAGACAAGATAAGACAAGACAAGACAAGACAAGACAAAACAACACATGACATGACATGACAAGACAGAACAGGACAAGACAAGATAAAACAAGACAAGCCAAGACAAGACATGACAAGACAAAACAAAACAAGACAAGACAAAACAACACAACACATGACATGACATGACATGACAAGACAGAACAGGACAAGACAAGACAAGACAAGACAAGACAAGAGAAGACAAGACAAGACAAGACAAGACAAGACAAGACAAGACAAGACAAGACAAGACAAGACAAGACAAGACCAGACAAGACAAGACAAGACAAGACAAGACAAGACAAGACAAGAGAAGACAAGACAAGACAAGACAAGACAAGACAAGACAAGACAAGACAAGACAAGACAAGACAAGACAAGACAAGACAAGTCAAGACAAGACAAGACAAGACAAGACAAGACGAGACAAGACAAGACAAGACAAGACAAGACAAGACAAGACAAGACAAGACAAGACAAGACAAGTCAAGACAAGACAAGACAAGACAAGACAAGACAAGACAAGACAAGACAAGACAAGACAAGACAAGTCAAGACAAGACAAGACAAGACAAGACAAGACAAGAAAAGACAAGACAAGACAACACAAGACAAGACAAGACAAAACAAGACAAGACAAGACAAGAAAAGACATGACAAGACAAAACAAAACAAGAAAAGACAAAACAACACAACACATGACATGACATGACATGACAAGACAGAACAGGACAAGACAAGACAAGACAAGACAAGACAAGACAAGACAAGACAAGACAGCACAACACAAGACAAGACAAGACAACACAAGACAAGACAAGACAAAACAAGACAAGACAAGACAAGACAAGACAAGACAGGACAAGACAAGACAAGACAAGACAAGACAAGACAAGACAAGACAAGACAAGACAAGACAAGACAAGACAAGACAAGACAAGACAAGACAAGACAAGACAAGACAAGACAAGACAAGACAAGACAAGACAAGACAAGACAAGACAAGACAAGACAAGACAAGACAAGACAAGACAAGACAAGACAAGACAAGACAAGACAAGACAAGACAAGACAAGACAAGACAAGACAAGACAAGACAAGACAAGACAAGACAAGACAAGACAAGACAAGACAAGACAAGACAAGACAAGACAAGACAAGACAAGACAAGACAAGACAAGACAAGACAAGACAAGACAAGACAAGACAAGACAAGACAAGACAAGACAAGACAAGACAAGACAAGACAAGACAAGACAAGACAAGACAAGACAAGACAAGACAAGAAAAGACAAGACAAGACAAGACGAGACAAGACAAGACAAGACAAGACAAGACAAGACAAGACAAGACAAGACAAGACAAGACAAGTCAAGACAAGACAAGACAAGACAAGACAAGACAAGACAAGACAAGACAACACAAGACAAGACAAGACAAGAAAAGACAAGACAAGAAAAGACAAGACAAGACAAGACAAGACAACACAAGACAAGACAAGACAAGACAAGAAAAGACAAGACAAGACAACACAAGACAAGACAAGACAAAACAAGACAAGACAAGAAAAGACATGACAAGACAAAACAAAACAAGAAAAGACAAAACAACACAACACATGACATGACATGACATGACAAGACAGAACAGGACAAGACAAGACAAGACAAGACAAGACAAGACAAAACAACACATGACATGACATGACAAGACAGAACAGGACAAGACAAGGCAAAACAAGACAAGACAAGACAAGACATGACAAGACAAAACAAAACAAGACAAGACAAAACAACACAACACATGACATGACATGACATCACAAGACAGAACAGGACAAGACAAGACAAGACAAGACAAGACAAGACAAGACAAGACAACACAACACAAGACAAGACAAGACAACACAAGACAAGACAAGACAAAACAAGACAAGACAAGACAAGACAAGACAAGACATGACAAGACAAAACAAAACAAGACAAGACAAAACAACACAACACATGACATGACATGACATGACAAGACAGAACAGGACAAGACAAGACAAGACAAGACAAGACAAGACAAGACAAGACAAGACAAGACAAGACAACACAACACAAGACAAGACAAGACAAGAAAAGACAAGACATGAAAAGACAAGAAAAGACAAGAAAAGAAAAGACAAGACAAGACCAGACAAGACAAAACAACACATGACATGACATGACAAGACAGAACAGGACAAGACAAGACAAGACAAGACAAGACAAGACAAGACAAGACAAAACAACACATGACATGACATGACAAGACAGAACAGGACAAGACAAGACAAGACAAGACAAGACAAGACAAGACAAGACCAGACAAGACAAAACAACACATGACATGACATGACAAGACAGAACAGGACAAGACAAGACAAGACAAGACAAGACAAGACATGACAATACAAAACAAAACAAGACAAGACAAAACAACACAACACATGACATGACATGACATGACAAGACAGAACAGGACAAGACAAGACAAGACAAGACAAGACAAGACAAGACAAGACAAGACAAGACAAGACAAAACAACACATGACATGACATGACAAGACAGAACAGGACAAGACAAGACAAAACAAGACAAAACAAGACAAAACAACACATGACATGACAAGACAGAACAGGACAAGACAAGACAAGACAAGACAAGACAAGACAAGACAAGACAAAACAACACATGACATAACATGACATGACAAGACAAGACAGAACAGGACAAGACAAGACAAGACAAGACAAGACATGACATGACAAGACAAGACAAGACAAGACAATACAAGACAAGACAAGACAAGACAAGACAAGACCAGACAAGACAAAACAACACATGACATGACATGACAAGACAAGACAAGACATGACACAACAAAACAACACAAGACAAGACAAAACAACACAACACACGACGGGACAGGACAAGACAAGACAAGACAAGACAAGACAAGACAAGACAAGACAAGACCAGACAAGACAAAACAACACATGACATGACATGACAAGACAGAACAGGACAAGACAAGACAAGACAAGACAAGACAAGACAAGACAAGACAAGACAAGACCAGACAAGACAAAACAACACATGACATGACATGACAAGACAGAACAGGACAAGACAAGACAAGACAAGACAAGACAAGACAAGACAAGACAAGACAAGACAAGACAAGACAAGACAAGACAAGACAAGACAAGACAAGACAAGACAAGACAAGACAAGACAAGACAAGACAAGACAAGACAAGACAAGACAAGACAAGACAAGACAAGACAAGACAAGACAAGACAAGACAAGACAAGACAAGACAAGACAAGACAAGACAAGACAAGACAAGACAAGACAAGACAAGACAAGACAAGACAAGACAAGACAAGACAAGACAAGACAAGACAAGACAAGACAAGACAAGACAAGACAAAACAAGACAAGATAGGACATGACAAAACAAGACAAGACAAAACAACACCACATACGACATGACATGACATGACAAGACAAGACAAGACAAGACAAGACAAGACAAGACAAGACAAGACAAGACAAGACAAGACAAGACAAGACAAGACAAGACAAGACAAGACAAGACAAGACAAGACAAGACAAGACAAGACAAGACAAGACAAGACAAGACCAGACAAGATAAGACAAGACAAGACAAAACAAGACAAGACAAGACAGGACAAGACAAGACAAGACAAGACAAGACAAGACAAGACAAGACAAGACAAGACAAGACAACACAAGACAACACAAGACACGACAACACAAGACAAGACAAAACAACACAACACAACATACGACATGACATGACATGACATGACAAGACAAGACAAGAAAAGAAAAGACAAGACAAGACAAAACAACACAACATACGACATGACATGACATGACAAGACAAGACAAGACAAGACAAGACAAGACAAGACAAGACAAGACAAGACAAGACAAGACAAGACAAGACAAGACAAGACAAGACAAGACAAGACAAGACAAGACAAGACAAGACAAGACAAGACAAGACAAGACAAGACAAGACAAGACAAGACAAGACAAGACAAGACAAGACAAGACAAGACAAGACAAGACAAGACAAGACAAGACAAGACAAGACAAGACAAGACAAGACAAGACAAGACAAGACAAGACAAGACAAGACAAGACAAGACAAGACAAGACAAGACAAGACAAGACAAGACAAGACAAGACAAGACAAGACAAGACAAGACAAGACAAGACAAGACAAGACAAGACAAGACAAGACAAGACAAGACAAGACAAGACAAGACAAGACAAGACAAGACAAGACAAGACAAGACAAGACAAGACAAGACAAGACAAGACAAGACAAGACAAGACAAGACAAGACAAGACAAGACAAGACAAGACAAGACAAGACAAGACATGACGAGACAAGACAAGACAAGACAGAAAAGGACAAGACAAGACAAGACAAGACAAGACAAAACAAGACAAAACAAAAGAAGACAAGACAAGGCAAGACAAGACAAGACAAGACAAGACAA
Source organism: Zeugodacus cucurbitae (assembly GCF_028554725.1). Lineage (NCBI taxonomy): Eukaryota > Metazoa > Arthropoda > Insecta > Diptera > Tephritidae > Zeugodacus > Zeugodacus cucurbitae. Next base: position 5,091,004 of record NC_071672.1, on the reverse strand, counting down.
GACAAGACAAGACAAGACAAGACAAGACAAGACAAGACAAGACAAGACAAGACAAGACAAGACAAGACAAGACAAGACAAGACAATACAAGACAAGACAAGACAACACAAGACAACACAAGACAAGACAAAACAACACAACACAACATACGACATGACATGACATGACAAGACAAGACAAGACAAGACAAGACAAGAAAAGAAAGGACAAGACAAGACAACACAAGACAAGACAAGACAAAACAAGACAAGACAAGACAAGACAAGACAAGACAAAACAACACATGACATGACATGACAAGACAAGACAAGACATGACACGACAAAACAACACAAGACAAGACAAAACAACACAACACACGACGGGACAGGACAAGACAAGACAAGACAAGACAAGACAAGACAAGACAAGACAAGACAAGAAAAGACAAGACAAGACAAGACAAGACAAGACAAGACAAGACAAGACAAGACAAGACAAGACAAGACAAGACAAGACAAGACAAGACAAGACAAGACAAGACAAGACAAGACAAGACAAGACAAGACAAGACAAGACAAGACAAGACAAGACAAGACAAGACAAGACAAGACAAGACAAGACAAGACAAGACAAGACAAGACAAGACAAGACAAGACAAGACAAGACAAGACAAGACAAGACAAGACAAGACAAGACAAGACAAAACAACACATGACATGACATGACAAGACAAGACAAGACATGACACGACAAAACAACACAAGACAAGACAAAACAACACAACACACGACGGGACAGGACAAGACAAGACAAGACAAGACAAGACAAGACAAGACAAGACAAGACAAGAAAAGACAAGACAAGACATGACAAGAAAAGACAAGACAAGACAAGACAAGACAAGACAAGACAAGACAAGACAAGACAAGACAAGACAAGACAAGACAAGACAAGACAAGACCAGACAAGACAAAACAACACATGACATGACATGACAAGACAAGACAAGACATGACACGACAAAACAACACAAGACAAGACAAAACAAGAAAAGACAAGACAAGAAAAGACAAGAAAAGACAAGACAAGACAAGACAAGACAACACAAGACAAGACAAGACAAGACAAGAAAAGACAAGACAAGACAACACAAGACAAGACAAGACAAAACAAGACAAGACAAGAAAAGACATGACAAGACAAAACAAAACAAGAAAAGACAAAACAACACAACACATGACATGACATGACATGACAAGACAGAACAGGACAAGACAAGACAAGACAAGACAAGACAAGACAAAACAACACATGACATGACATGACAAGACAGAACAGGACAAGACAAGGCAAAACAAGACAAGACAAGACAAGACATGACAAGACAAAACAAAACAAGACAAGACAAAACAACACAACACATGACATGACATGACATCACAAGACAGAACAGGACAAGACAAGACAAGACAAGACAAGACAAGACAAGACAAGACAACACAACACAAGACAAGACAATACAACACAAGACAAGACAAGACAAAACAAGACAAGACAAGACAAGACAAGACAAGACATGACAAGACAAAACAAAACAAGACAAGACAAAACAACACAACACATGACATGACATGACATGACAAGACAGAACAGGACAAGACAAGACAAGACAAGACAAGACAAGACAAGACAAGACAAGACAAGACAAGACAAGACAAGACAACACAACACAAGACAAGACAAGACAAGAAAAGACAAGACATGAAAAGACAAGAAAAGACAAGAAAAGAAAAGACAAGACAAGACCAGACAAGACAAAACAACACATGACATGACATGACAAGACAGAACAGGACAAGACAAGACAAGACAAGACAAGACAAGACCAGACAAGACAAAACAACACATGACATGACATGACAAGACAGAACAGGACAAGACAAGACAAGACAAGACAAGACAAGACAAGACAAGACAAGACCAGACAAGACAAAACAACACATGACATGACATGACAAGACAGAACAGGACAAGACAAGACAAGACAAGACAAGACAAGACAAGACAAGACAAGACATGACAAGACAAAACAAAACAAGACAAGACAAAACAACACAACACATGACATGACATGACATGACAAGACAGAACAGGACAAGACAAGACAAGACAAGACAAGACAAGACAAGACAAGACAAGACAAGACAAGACAAGACAAGACAAAACAACACATGACATGACATGACAAGACAGAACAGGACAAGACAAGACAAAACAAGACAAAACAAGACAAAACAAGACAAAACAACACATGACATGACAAGACAGAACAGGACAAGACAAGACAAGACAAGACAAGACAAGACAAAACAACACATGACATAACATGACATGACAAGACAAGACAGAACAGGACAAGACAAGACAAGACAAGGCAAGACATGACATGACAAGACAAGACAAGACAAGACAATACAAGACAAGACAAGACAAGACAAGACAAGACAAGACCAGACAAGACAAAACAACACATGACATGACATGACAAGACAAGACAAGACATGACACAACAAAACAACACAAGACAAGACAAAACAACACAACACACGACGGGACAGGACAAGACAAGACAAGACAAGACAAGACAAGACAAGACAAGACAAGACAAGACAAGACAAGACAAGACAAGACAAGACAAGACCAGACAAGACAAAACAACACATGACATGACATGACAAGACAGAACAGGACAAGACAAGACAAGACAAGACAAGACAAGACAAGACCAGACAAGACAAAACAACACATGACATGACATGACAAGACAGAACAGGACAAGACAAGACAAGACAAGACAAGACAAGACAAGACAAGACAAGACAAGACAAGACAAGACAAGACAAGACAAGACAAGACAAGACAAGACAAGACAAGACAAGACAAGACAAGACAAGACAAGACAAGACAAGACAAGACAAGACAAGACAAGACAAGACAAGACAAGACAAGACAAGACAAGACAAGACAAGACAAGACAAGACAAGACAAGACAAGACAAGACAAGACAAGACAAGACAAGACAAAACAAGACAAGATAGGACATGACAAAACAAGACAAGACAAAACAACACCACATACGACATGACATGACATGACAAGAGAAGACAAGACAAGACAAGACAAGACAAGACAAGACAAGACAAGACAAGACAAGACAAGACAAGACAAGACAAGACAAGACAAGACAAGACAAGACAAGACAAGACAAGACAAGACAAGACAAGACAAGACAAGACAAGACAAGATAAGACAAGACAAGACAAAACAAGACAAGACAAGACAGGACAAGACAAGACAAGACAAGACAAGACAAGACAAGACAAGACAAGACAAGACAAGACAAGACAAGACAACACAAGACAACACAAGACACGACAACACAAGACAAGACAAAACAACACAACACAACATACGACATGACATGACATGACAAGACAAGACAAGACAAGACAAGAAAAGAAAAGACAAGACAAGACAAAACAACACAACATACGACATGACATGACATGACAAGACAAGACAAGACAAGACAAGACAAGACAAGACAAGACAAGACAAGACAAGACAAGACAAGACAAGACAAGACAAGACAAGACAAGACAAGACAAGACAAGACAAGACAAGACAAGACAAGACAAGACAAGACAAGACAAGACAAGACAAGACAAGACAAGACAAGACAAGACAAGACAAGGCAAGACAAGACAAGACAAGACAAGACAAGACAAGACAAGACAAGACAAGACAAGACAAGACAAGACAAGACAAGACAAGACAAGACAAGACAAGACAAGACAAGACAAGACAAGACAAGACAAGACAAGACAAGACAAGACAAGACAAGACAAGACAAGACAAGACAAGACAAGACAAGACAAGACAAGACAAGACAAGACAAGACAAGACAAGACAAGACAAGACAAGACAAGACAAGACAAGACAAGACAAGACAAGACAAGACAAGACAAGACAAGACAAGACATGACGACACAAGACAAGACAAGACAGAAAAGGACAAGACAAGACAAGACAAGACAAGACAAAACAAGACAAAACAAAAGAAGACAAGACAAGGCAAGACAAGACAAGACAAGACAAGACAAGACAAGACAAGACAAGACAAGACAAGACAAGACAAGACAAGACAAGACAAGACAAGACAAGACAAGACAAGATAATACAAGACAAGACAAGACAACACAAGACAACACAAGACAAGACAAAACAACACAACACAACATACGACATGACATGACATGACAAGACAAGACAAGACAAGACAAGACAAGACAAGACAAGACAAGACAAGAAAAGAAAGGACAAGACAAGACAACACAAGACAAGACAAGACAAAACAAGACAAGACAAGACATGACAAGACAAAACAAAACAAGACAAGACAAAACAACACAACATACGACATGCCATGACATGACAAGACAAGACAAGACATGACAAGACAAAACAAGACAAAACAAAAGAAGACAAGACAAGACAAGACAAGACAAGACATGACAAGACAAAACAAGACAAAACAAAAGAAGACAAGACAAGACAAAACAAGACAAGACAAGACAAGACAGGACAACACAACACAAGACAAGACAAGACAAGACAAGACAAGACAAGACAAGATAAGACATGACAAGACAAAACAAGACAAGACAAAACAACACAACATACGACATGACATGACATGACAAGACAAGACAAGACAAGACAAGACAAGACAAGGCAAGACAAGACAAGACAAGACAAGACAAGACAAGACAAGACAAGACAACACAAGACAAGGCAAGACAAGACAAAACAACACAACACAACATACGACATGACATGACATGACAAGACAAGACAAGACAAGACAAGACAAGACAAGAAAAGAAAAGACAAGACAAGACAACACAAGACAAGACAAGACAAAACAAGACAAGACAAGACAAGACATGACAAGACAAAACAAAACAAGACAAGACAAAACAACACAACATACGACATGCCATGACATGACAAGACAAGACAAGACATGACAAGACAAAACAAGACAAAACAAAAGAAGACAAGACAACCAAGACAAGAGAAGACAGGACAAGACAACACAAGACAAGACAAGACAAGACAACACAAGACAAGATAAGACATGACAAGACAAAACAAGTCAAGACAAAACAACACAACATACGACATGACATGACATGACAAGACAAGACAAGACAAGACAAGACAAGACAAGACAAGACAAGACAAGACAAGACAAGACAAGACAAGACAAGACAAGACAAGACAAGACAAGACAAGACAAGACAAGACAAGACAAGACAAGACAAGACAAGACAAGACAAGACAAGACAAGACAAGACAAGACAAGACAAGACAAGACAAGACAAGACAAGACAACACAAGACAAGACAAGACAAAACAAGACAAGACAAGACATGACATGACATGACATGACATGACAAGACAAGACAGAACAGGACAAGACAAGACAAGACAAAACAACACATGACATGACATGACATGACATGACATGACAAGACAAGACAGAACAGGACAAGACAAGACAAGACAAGACAAGAAAAGACATGACATGACATGACAAGACAAGACAAGACAAGACAAGACAAGGCAAGACAAGACAAGACAAGACAAGATAAGACATGACAAGACAAAACAAGACAAGACAAAACAACACAACATACGACATGACATGAAAAGACAAGACAAGACAAGACAAGACAAGACAAGACAAGACAAGACAAGACAAGACAAGACAAGACAAGACAAGACAAGACAAGACAAGACAAGACAAGACAAGACAAGACAAGACAAGACAAGACAAGACAAGACAAGACAAGACAAGACAAGACAAGACAAGACAAGACAAGACATGACATGACATGACATGACATGACATGACAAGACAAAACAAGACAAGACAAAACAACACAACATACGACATGACATGACATGACAAGACAAGACAAGACAAGACAAGACAAGACAAGGCAAGACAAGACAAGACAAGACAAGACAAGACAAGACAAGACAAGACAAGACAAGACAACACAAGACAAGGCAAGACAAGACAAAACAACACAACACAACATACGACATGACATGACATGACAAGACAAGACAAGACAAGACAAGACAAGACAAGAAAAGAAAAGACAAGACAAGACAACACAAGACAAGACAAGACAAAACAAGACAAGACAAGACAAGACATGACAAGACAAAACAAAACAAGACAAGACAAAACAACACAACATACGACATGCCATGACATGACAAGACAAGACAAGACATGACAAGACAAAACAAGACAAAACAAAAGAAGACAAGACAACCAAGACAAGAGAAGACAGGACAAGACAACACAAGACAAGACAAGACAAGACAACACAAGACAAGATAAGACATGACAAGACAAAACAAGTCAAGACAAAACAACACAACATACGACATGACATGACATGACAAGACAAGACAAGACAAGACAAGACAAGACAAGACAAGACAAGACAAGACAAGACAAGACAAGACAAGACAAGACAAGACAAGACAAGACAAGACAAGACAAGACAAGACAAGACAAGACAAGACAAGACAAGACAAGACAAGACAAGACAAGACAAGACAAGACAAGACAAGACAAGACAAGACAAGACAAGACAAGACAAGACAACACAAGACAAGACAAGACAAAACAAGACAAGACAAGACATGACATGACATGACATGACATGACAAGACAAGACAGAACAGGACAAGACAAGACAAGACAAAACAACACATGACATGACATGACATGACATGACATGACAAGACAAGACAAGACAAGAAAAGACATGACATGACATGACAAGACAAGACAAGACAAGACAAGACAAGACAAGGCAAGACAAGACAAGACAAGACAAGACAAGACAAGACAAGACAAGACAAGACAACACAAGACAAGGCAAGACAAGACAAAACAACACAACACAACATACGACATGACATGACATGACAAGACAAGACAAGACAAGACAAGACAAGACAAGACAAGACAAGACAACACAAGACAAGGCAAGACAAGACAAAACAACACAACACAACATACGACATGACATGACATGACAAGACAAGACAAGACAAGACAAGAAAAGAAAAGACAAGACAAGACAACACAAGACAAGACAAGACAAAACAAGACAAGACAAGACAAGACATGACAAGACAAAACAAAACAAGACAAGACAAAACAACACAACATACGACATGCCATGACATGACAAGACAAGACAAGACATGACAAGACAAAACAAGACAAAACAAAAGAAGACAAGACAACCAAGACAAGAGAAGACAGGACAAGACAACACAAGACAAGACAAGACAAGACAACACAAGACAAGATAAGACATGACAAGACAAAACAAGTCAAGACAAAACAACACAACATACGACATGACATGACAAGACAAGACAAGACAAGACAAGACAAGACAAGACAAGACAAGACAAGACAAGACAAGACAAGACAAGACAAGACAAGACAAGACAAGACAAGACAAGACAAGACAAGACAAGACAAGACAAGACAAGACAAGACAAGACAAGACAAGACAAGACAAGACAAGACAAGACAAGACAAGACAAGACAAGACAAGACAAGACAAGACAAGACAAGACAAGACAAGACAAGACAAGACAAGACAAGACAAGACAAGACAAGACAAGACAAGACAAGACAAGACAAGACAAGACAAGACAAGACAAGACAAGACAAGACAAGACAAGACAAGACAAGACAAGACAAGACAAGACAAGACAAGACAAGACAAGACAAGACAAGACAAGACAAGACAAGACAAGACAAGACAAGACAAGACAAGACAAGACAAGACAAGACAAGACAAGACAAGACAAGACAAGACAAGACAAGACAAGACAAGACAAGACAAGACAAGACAAGACAAGACAAGACAAGACAAGACAAGACAAGACAAGACAAGACAAGACAAGACAAGACAAGACAAGACATGACATGACATGACATGACATGACAAGACAAGACAGAACAGGACAAGACAAGACAAGACAAGACAAGAAAAGACATGACATGACAAGACAAGACAAGACAAGACAAGACAAGGCAAGACAAGACAAGACAAGACAAGATAAGACATGACAAGACAAAACAAGACAAGACAAAACAACACAACATACGACATGACATGAAAAGACAAGACAAGACAAGACAAGACAAGACAAGACAAGACAAGACAAGACAAGACAAGACAAGACAAGACAAGACAAGACAAGACAAGACAAGACAAGACAAGACAAGACTAGACAGAAAAGGACAAGACAAGACAAGACAAGACAAGACAAGACAAGACAAGACAAGACAAGACAAGACAAGACAAGACAAGACAAGACAAGACAAGACAAGACAAGACAAGACAAGACAAGACAAGACAAGACAAGACAAGACAAGACAAGGCAAGACAAGACAAGACAAGACAAGACAAGACAAGACAAGACAAGACAAGACAAGACAAGACAAGACAAGACAAGACAAGACAAGACAAGACAAGACAAGACAAGACAAGACAAGACAAGACAAGACAAGACAAGACAAGACAAGACAAGACAAGACAACACATGACATGACATGACATGACATGACATGACAAGACAAGACAGAACAGGACAAGACAAGACAAGACAAGACAAGACAAAACAAGACAAGACAAGACAAGACAAAACAACACATGACATGACATGACATGACATGACATGACAAGACAAGACAGAACAGGACAAGACAAGACAAGAAAAGACATGACATGACATGACAAGACAAGACAAGACAAGACAAGACAAGGCAAGACAAGACAAGACAAGACAAGATAAGACATGACAAGACAAAACAAGACAAGACAAAACAACACAACATACGACATGACATGAAAAGACAAGACAAGACAAGACAAGACAAAACAACACAACATACGACATGACATGACATGACAAGACAAGACAAGACAAGACAAGACAAGACAAGACAAGACAAGACAAGACAAGACAAGACAAGACAAGACAAGACAAGACAAGACAAGACAAGACAAGACAAGACAAGACAAAACAAGACAAGACAAGACAACACAACACAACACATGACATGACATGACATGACATGACATGACAAGACAAGACAGAACAGGACAAGACAAGACAAGACAAGACAAGAAAAGACATGACATGACATGACAAGACAAGACAAGACAAGACAAGACAAGGCAAGACAAGACAAGACAAGATAAGACATGACAAGACAAAACAAGACAAGACAAAACAACACAACATACGACATGACATGAAAAGACAAGACAAGACAAGACAAGACAAGACAAGACAAGACAAGACAAGACAAGACAAGACAAGACAAGACAAGACAAGACAAGACAAGACAAGACAAGACAAGACAAGACAACACAACACAAGACAAGACAAGACAAGATAAGACATGACAAGACAAGAAAAGACAAGACAAGACAAGACAAGACATGACATGACAAGACAAGACAAGACAAGACAAGACAAGACAAGACAAGACAAGACAAGACAAGACAAGACAAGCCAAGCCAAGACAAAACAAGACAAAACAACACAACACATGACATGACATGACATGACAAGACAGAACAGGACAAGACAAGACAAGACAAGACAAGACAAGACAAGACAAGACAAGACAAGACAAGACAAGACAAGACAAGACAAGACAAGACAAGACAAGACAAGACAAGACAAGACAAGACAAGACAAGACAAGACAAGACAAGACAAGACAAGACAAGACATGACAAGACAAAACAAGACAAGACAAAACAACACAACATACGACATGACATGACATGACATAACAAGACAAGACAAGACAAGACAAGACAAGACAAGACAAGACAAGACAAGACAAGACAAGACAAGACAAGACAAGACAAGACAAGACAAGACAAGACAAGACAAGACAAGACAAGACAAGACAAGACAAGACAAGACAAGACAAGACAAGACAAGACAAGACAAGACAAGACAAGACAAGACAAGACAAGACAAGACAAGACAAGACAAGACAAGACAAGACAAGACAAGACAAGACAAGACAAGACAAGACAAGACAAGACAAGACAAGACAAGACAAGACAAGACAAGACAAGACAAGACAAGACAAGACAAGACAAGACAAGACAAGACAAGACAAGACAAGACAAGACAAGACAAGACAAGACAAGACAAGACAAGACAAGACAAGACAAGACAAGACAAGACAAGACAAGACAAGACAAGACAAGACAAGACAAGACAAGACAAGACAAGACAAGACAAGACAAGACAAGACAAGACAAGACAAGACAAGACAAGACAAGACAAGACAAGACAAGACAAGACAAAACAAGACAAGACAAGACAAGACAAGACAAGACAAGACAAGACAAGACAAGACAAGACAAGACAAGACAAGACAAGACAAGACAAGACAAGACAAGACAAGACAAGACAAGACAAGACAAGACAAGACAAGACAAGACAAGACAAGACAATACAAGACAAGACAATACAAGACAAGACAAGACAAGACAAGACAAGACAAGACAAGACAAGACAAGACAATACAAGACAAGACAATACAAGACAAGACAACACAAGACAAGACAAAACAAGACAAGACAACACAAGACAAGACAAGACAAGACAAAACAACATATGACATGACATGACATGACATGACATGAAAAGACAAGACAAGACAAGACAAGACAAGACAAGACAAGACAAGACAAGACAAGACAAGACAAGACAAGACAAGACAAGACAAGACAAGACAAGACAAGACAAGACAAGACAAGACAAGACAAGACAAGACAAGACAAGACAAGACAAGACAAGACAAGACAAGACAAGACAAGACAAGACAAGACAAGACAAGACAAGACAAGACAAGACAAGACAAGACAAGACAAGACAAGACAAGACAAAACAAGACAAGACAAGACAAGACAAGACAAGACAAGACAAGACAAGACAAGACAAGACAAGACAAGACAAGACAAGACAAGACAAGACAAGACAAGACAAGACAAGACAAGACAAGACAAGACAAGACAAGACAAGACAAGACAAGACAAGACAAGACAAGACAAGACAAGACAAGACAAGACAAGACAAGACAAGACAAGACAAGACAAGACAAGACAAGACAAGACAAGACAAGACAAGACAAGACAAGACAAGACAAGACAAGACAAGACAAGACAAGACAAGACAAGACAAGACAAGACAAGACAAGACAAGACAAGACAAGACAAGACAAGAAAAGACAAGACAAGACAAGACAAGACAAGAAAAGACAAGACAAGACAAGACAAGACAAGACAAGACAAGACAAGACAAGACAAGACAAGACAAGACAAGACAAGACAAGACAAGACAAGACAAGACAAGACAAGACAAGACAAGACAAGACAAGGCAAGACAAGACAAGACAAGACAAGACAAGACAAAACAAGACAAGACAAAACAACACAACACAACATACGACATGACATGACATGACAAGACAAGACAAGAAAAGAAAAGACAAGACAAGACAACACAAGACAAGACAAGACAAAACAAGACAAGACAAGACAAGACATGACAAGACAAAGCAAAACAAGACAAGACAAAACAACACAACATACGACATGCCATGACATGACAAGACAAGACAAGACATGACAAGACAAAACAAGACAAAACAAAAGAAGACAAGACAAGACAAGACAAGACAAGACAAGACAGGACAAGACAACGCAAGACAAGACAAGACAAGACAAGACAAGACAAAACAAGACAAGACAAGACAGAACAACACATGACATGACATGACATGACATGACAAGACAAGACAGAACAGGACAAGACAAGACAAGACAAGACAAGAAAAGACATGACATGACATGAGAAGACAAGACAAGACAAGACAAGACATGACAAGACAAAACAAGACAAAACAAAAGAAGACAAGACAAGACAAGACAAGACAAGACAAGACAAGACAAGACAAGACAAGACAAGACAAGACAAGACAAGACAAGACAACACAAGACAAGACAAGACAAAACAAGACAAGACAAGACATGACAAGACAAAACAAGACAAGACAAGACAAGACAAGACAAGACAAGACAAGACAAGACAAGACAAGACAAGACAAGACAAGACAAGACAAGACAAGACAAGACAAGACAAGACAAGACAAGACAGAACAACACATGACATGACATGACATGACATGACAAGACAAGACAGAACAGGACAAGACAAGACAAGACAAGACAAGAAAAGACATGACATGACATGAGAAGACAAGACAAGACAAGACAAGACAAGACAAGACAACACAAGACAAGACAAGACAAGAAAAGACAAGACATGAAAAGACAAGAAAAGACAAGAAAAGAAAAGACAAGACAAGACCAGACAAGACAAAACAACACATGACATGACATGACAAGACAGAACAGGACAAGACAAGACAAGACAAGACAAGACAAGACCAGACAAGACAAAACAACACATGACATGACATGACAAGACAGAACAGGACAAGACAAGACAAGACAAGACAAGACAAGACAAGACCAGACAAGACAAAACAACACATGACATGACATGACAAGACAGAACAGGACAAGACAAGACAAGACAAGACAAGACAAGACAAGACATGACAAGACAAAACAAAACAAGACAAGACAAAACAACACAACACATGACATGACATGACATGACAAGACAGAACAGGACAAGACAAGACAAGACAAGACAAGACAAGACAAGACAAGACAAGACAAGACAAGACAAGACAAAACAACACATGACATGACATGACAAGACAGAACAGGACAAGACAAGACAAAACAAGACAAAACAAGACAAAACAACACATGACATGACAAGACAGAACAGGACAAGACAAGACAAGACAAGACAAGACAAGACAAAACAACACATGACATAACATGACATGACAAGACAAGACAGAACAGGACAAGACAAGACAAGACAAGGCAAGACATGACATGACAAGACAAGACAAGACAAGACAATACAAGACAAGACAAGACAAGACAAGACAAGACCAGACAAGACAAAACAACACATGACATGACATGACAAGACAAGACAAGACATGACACAACGAAACAACACAAGACAAGACAAAACAACACAACACACGACATGACATGACATGACAAGACAAGACAAGACAAGACAAGACAAGACAAGACAAGACAAGACAAGACAAGACAAGACAAGACAAGACATGACATGACATGACAAGACAGAACAGGACAAGACAAGACAAGACAAGATAAGACAAGACAAGACAAGACAAGACCAGACAAGACAAAACAACACATGACATGACATGACAAGACAGAACAGGACAAGACAAGACAAGACAAGACAAGACAAGACAAGACAAGACAAGACCAGACAAGACAAAACAACACATGACATGACATGACAAGACAGAACAGGACAAGACAAGACAAGACAAGACAAGACAAAACAAAAGAAGACAAGACAACCAAGACAAGAGAAGACAGGACAAGACAACACAAGACAAGACAAGACAAGACAAGACAAGACAACACAAGACAAGATAAGACATGACAAGACAAAACAAGTCAAGACAAAACAACACAACATACGACATGACATGACATGACAAGACAAGACAAGACAAGACAAGACAAGACAAGACAAGACAAGACAAGACAAGACAAGACAAGACAAGACAAGACAAGACAAGACAAGACAAGACAAGACAAGACAAGACAAGACAAGACAAGACAAGACAAGACAAGACAAGACAAGACAAGACAAGACAAGACAAGACAAGACAAGACAAGACAAGACAAGACAAGACAAGACAAGACAAGACAAGACAAGACAAGACAAGACAAGACAAGACAAGACAAGACAAGACAAGACAAGACAAGACAAGACAAGACAAGACAAGACAAGACAAGACAAGACAAGACAAGACAAGACAAGACAAGACAAGACAAGACAAGACAAGACAAGACAAGACAAGACAAGACAAGACAAGACAAGACAAGACAAGACAAGACAAGACAAGACAAGACAAGACAAGACAAGACAAGACAAGACAAGACAAGACAAGACAAGACAAGACAAGACAAGACAAGACAAGACAAGACAAGACAAGACAAGACAAGACAAGACAAGACAAGACAAGACAAGACAAGACAAGACATGACATGACATGACATGACATGACATGACAAGACAAGACAGAACAGGACAAGACAAGACAAGACAAGACAAGAAAAGACATGACATGACAAGACAAGACAAGACAAGACAAGACAAGGCAAGACAAGACAAGACAAGACAAGATAAGACATGACAAGACAAAACAAGACAAGACAAAACAACACAACATACGACATGACATGAAAAGACAAGACAAGACAAGACAAGACAAGACAAGACAAGACAAGACAAGACAAGACAAGACAAGACAAGACAAGACAAGACAAGACAAGACAAGACTAGACAGAAAAGGACAAGACAAGACAAGACAAGACAAGACAAGACAAGACAAGACAAGACAAGACAAGACAAGACAAGACAAGACAAGACAAGACAAGACAAGACAAGACAAGACAAGACAAGACAAGACAAGACAAGACAAGACAAGACAAGACAAGACAAGACAAGGCAAGACAAGACAAGACAAGACAAGACAAGACAAGACAAGACAAGACAAGACAAGACAAGACAAGACAAGACAAGACAAGACAAGACAAGACAAGACAAGACAAGACAAGACAAGACAAGACAAGACAAGACAAGACAAGACAAGACAAGACAAGACAAGACAAGACAAGACAAGACAAGACAACACATGACATGACATGACATGACATGACATGACAAGACAAGACAGAACAGGACAAGACAAGACAAGACAAGACAAGACAAAACAAGACAAGACAAGACAAGACAAAACAACACAACATACGACATGACATGAAAAGACAAGACAAGACAAGACAAAACAACACAACATACGACATGACATGACATGACAAGACAAGACAAGACAAGACAAGACAAGACAAGACAAGACAAGACAAGGCAAGACAAGACAAGACAAGACAAGACAAGACAAGACAAGACAAGACAAGACAAGACAAGACAAGACAAGACAAGACAAGACAAGACAAGACAAGACAAGACAAGACAAGACAAGACAAGACAAGACAAGACAAGACAAGACAAGACAAGACAAGACAAGACAAGACAAGACAAGACAAGACAAGACAAGACAAGACAAGACAAGACAAGACAAGACAAGACATGACATGACATGACATGACAAGACAAGACAGAACAGGACAAGACAAGACAAGACAAGACAAGAAAAGACATGACATGACATGACAAGACAAGACAAGACAAGACAAGACAAGGCAAGACAAGACAAGACAAGACAAGATAAGACATGACAAGACAAAACAAGACAAGACAAAACAACACAACATACGACATGACATGAAAAGACAAGACAAGACAAGACAAAACAACACAACATACGACATGACATGACATGACAAGACAAGACAAGACAAGACAAGACAAGACAAGACAAGACAAGACAAGACAAGACAAGACAAGACAAGACAAGACAAGACAAGACAAGACAAAACAAGACAAGACAAGACAAGACAAAACAACACATGACATGACATGACATGACATGACATGACAAGACAAGACAGAACAGGACAAGACAAGACAAGACAAGACAAGAAAAGACATGACATGACATGACAAGACAAGACAAGACAAGACAAGACAAGGCAAGACAAGACAAGACAAGACAAGATAAGACATGACAAGACAAAACAAGACAAGACAAAACAACACAACATACGACATGACATGAAAAGACAAGACAAGACAAGACAAGACAAGACAAGACAAGACAAGACAAGACAAGACAAGACAAGACAAGACAAGACAAGACAAGACAAGACAAGACAAGACAAGACAAGACAAGACAAGACAAGACAAGACAACACAACACAAGACAAGACAAGACAAGATAAGACATGACAAGACAAGAAAAGACAAGACAAGACAAGACAAGACATGACATGACAAGACAAGACAAGACAAGACAAGACAAGACAAGACAAGACAAGACAAGACAAGCCAAGCCAAGACAAAACAAGACAAAACAACACAACACATGACATGACATGACATGACAAGACAGAACAGGACAAGACAAGACAAGACAAGACAAGACAAGACAAGACAAGACAAGACAAGACAAGACAAGACAAGACAAGACAAGACAAGACAAGACAAGACAAGACAAGACAAGACAAGACAAGACAAGACAAGACAAGACAAGACAAGACAAGACAAGACAAGACAAGACAAGACATGACAAGACAAAACAAGACAAGACAAAACAACACAACATACGACATGACATGACATGACAAGACAAGACAAGACAAGACAAGACAAGACAAGACAAGACAAGACAAGACAAGACAAGACAAGACAAGACAAGACAAGACAAGACAAGACAAGACAAGACAAGACAAGACAAGACAAGACAAGACAAGACAAGACAAGACAAGACAAGACAAGACAAGACAAGACAAGACAAGACAAGACAAGACAAGACAAGACAAGACAAGACAAGACAAGACAAGACAAGACAAGACAAGACAAGACAAGACAAGACAAGACAAGACAAGACAAGACAAGACAAGACAAGACAAGACAAGACAAGACAAGACAAGACAAGACAAGACAAGACAAGACAAGACAAGACAAGACAAGACAAGACAAGACAAGACAAGACAAGACAAGACAAAACAAGACAAGACAAGACAAGACAAGACAAGACAAGACAAGACAAGACAAGACAAGACAAGACAAGACAAGACAAGACAAGACAAGACAAGACAAGACAAGACAAGACAAGACAAGACAAGACAAGACAAGACAAGACAAGACAAGACAATACAAGACAAGACAATACAAGACAAGACAAGACAAGACAAGACAAGACAAGACAAGACAAGACAAGACAATACAAGACAAGACAATACAAGACAAGACAACACAAGACAAGACAAAACAAGACAAGACAACACAAGACAAGACAAAACAACATATGACATGACATGACATGACATGAAAAGACAAGACAAGACAAGACAAGACAAGACAAGACAAGACAAGACAAGACAAGACAAGACAAGACAAGACAAGACAAGACAAGACAAGACAAGACAAGACAAGACAAGACAAGACAAGACAAGACAAGACAAGACAAGACAAGACAAGACAAGACAAGACAAGACAAGACAAGACAAGACAAGACAAGACAAGACAACACAAGACAAGACAAGACAAAACAAGACAAGACAAGACATGACAAGACAAAACAAGACAAGACAAGACAAGACAAGACAAAACAACATATGACATGACATGACATGACATGACATGAAAAGACAAGACAAGACAAGACAAGACAAGACAAGACAAGACAAGACAAGACAAGACAAGACAAGACAAGACAAGACAAGACAAGACAAGACAAGACAAGACAAGACAAGACAAGACAAGACAAGACAAGACAAGACAAGACAAGACAAGACAAGACAAGACAAGACAAGACAAGACAAGACAAGACAAGACAAGACAAGACAAGACAAGACAAGACAAGACAAGACAAGACAAGACAAGACAAGACAAGACAAGACAAGACAAGACAAGACAAGACAAGACAAGACAAGACAAGACAAGACAAGACAAGACAAGACAAGACAAGACAAGACAAGACAAGACAAGACAAGACAAGACAAGAAAAGACAAGACAAGACAAGACAAGACAAGACAAGACAAGACAAGACAAGACAAGACAAGACAAGACAAGACAAGACAAGACAAGACAAGACAAGACAAGACAAGACAAGACAAGACAAGACAAGACAAGACAAGACAAGACAAGACAAGACAAGACAAGACAAGGCAAGACAAGACAAGACAAGACAAGACAAAACAAGACAAGACAAAACAACACAACACAACATACGACATGACATGACATGACAAGACAAGACAAGAAAAGAAAAGACAAGACAAGACAACACAAGACAAGACAAGACAAAACAAGACAAGACAAGACAAGACATGACAAGACAAAGCAAAACAAGACAAGACAAAACAACACAACATACGACATGCCATGACATGACAAGACAAGACAAGACATGACAAGACAAAACAAGACAAAACAAAAGAAGACAAGACAAGACAAGACAAGACAAGACAAGACAGGACAAGACAACGCAAGACAAGACAAGACAAGACAAGACAAGACAAAACAAGACAAGACAAGACAGAACAACACATGACATGACATGACATGACATGACAAGACAAGACAGAACAGGACAAGACAAGACAAGACAAGACAAGAAAAGACATGACATGACATGAGAAGACAAGACAAGACAAGACAAGACATGACAAGACAAAACAAGACAAAACAAAAGAAGACAAGACAAGACAAGACAAGACAAGACAAGACAAGACAAGACAAGACAAGACAAGACAAGACAAGACAAGACAAGACAAGACAAGACAAGACAAGACAAGACAACACAAGACAAGACAAGACAAAACAAGACAAGACAAGACATGACAAGACAAAACAAGACAAGACAACACAAGACAAGACAAGACAAGACAAGACAAGACAAGACAAGACAAGACAAGACAAGACAAGACAAGACAAGACAAGACAAGACAAGACAAGACAAGACAAGACAAGACAGAACAACACATGAC
Organism: Zeugodacus cucurbitae; assembly: GCF_028554725.1. Classification (NCBI taxonomy): domain Eukaryota; kingdom Metazoa; phylum Arthropoda; class Insecta; order Diptera; family Tephritidae; genus Zeugodacus; species Zeugodacus cucurbitae. The sequence goes on along the minus strand of NC_071672.1, from coordinate 5,072,000 downwards.
ATGACATGACATGACATGACAAGACAAGACAGAACAGGACAAGACAAGACAAGACAAGACAAGAAAAGACATGACATGACATGAGAAGACAAGACAAGACAAGACAAGACAAGACAAGACAAGACAAGACAAGACAAGACAAGACAAGACAAGACAAGACAAGACAAGACAAGACAAGAAAAGACAAGACAAGACAAGACAAGACAAGACAAGACAAGACAAGACAAGACAAGACAAGACAAGACAAGACAAGACAAGACAAGACAAGACAAGACAAGACAAGACAAGACAAGACAAGACAAGACAAGACAAGACAAGACAAGACAAGACAAGGCAAGACAAGACAAGACAAGACAAGACAAAACAAGACAAGACAAAACAACACAACACAACATACGACATGACATGACATGACAAGACAAGACAAGAAAAGAAAAGACAAGACAAGACAACACAAGACAAGACAAGACAAAACAAGACAAGACAAGACAAGACATGACAAGACAAAGCAAAACAAGACAAGACAAAACAACACAACATACGACATGCCATGACATGACAAGACAAGACAAGACATGACAAGACAAAACAAGACAAAACAAAAGAAGACAAGACAAGACAAGACAAGACAAGACAAGACAGGACAAGACAACGCAAGACAAGACAAGACAAGACAAGACAAGACAAAACAAGACAAGACAAGACAGAACAACACATGACATGACATGACATGACATGACAAGACAAGACAGAACAGGACAAGACAAGACAAGACAAGACAAGAAAAGACATGACATGACATGAGAAGACAAGACAAGACAAGACAAGACATGACAAGACAAAACAAGACAAAACAAAAGAAGACAAGACAAGACAAGACAAGACAAGACAAGACAAGACAAGACAAGACAAGACAAGACAAGACAAGACAAGACAAGACAAGACAAGACAAGACAAGACAAGACAACACAAGACAAGACAAGACAAAACAAGACAAGACAAGACATGACAAGACAAAACAAGACAAGACAACACAAGACAAGACAAGACAAGACAAGACAAGACAAGACAAGACAAGACAAGACAAGACAAGACAAGACAAGACAAGACAAGACAAGACAGAACAACACATGACATGACATGACATGACATGACAAGACAAGACAGAACAGGACAAGACAAGACAAGACAAGACAAGAAAAGACATGACATGACATGAGAAGACAAGACAAGACAAGACAAGACAAGACAAGACAACACAAGACAAGACAAGACAAGAAAAGACAAGACATGAAAAGACAAGAAAAGACAAGAAAAGAAAAGACAAGACAAGACCAGACAAGACAAAACAACACATGACATGACATGACAAGACAGAACAGGACAAGACAAGACAAGACAAGACAAGACAAGACCAGACAAGACAAAACAACACATGACATGACATGACAAGACAGAACAGGACAAGACAAGACAAGACAAGACAAGACAAGACAAGACAAGACAAGACCAGACAAGACAAAACAACACATGACATGACATGACAAGACAGAACAGGACAAGACAAGACAAGACAAGACAAGACAAGACAAGACATGACAAGACAAAACAAAACAAGACAAGACAAAACAACACAACACATGACATGACATGACATGACAAGACAGAACAGGACAAGACAAGACAAGACAAGACAAGACAAGACAAGACAAGACAAGACAAGACAAGACAAGACAAAACAACACATGACATGACATGACAAGACAGAACAGGACAAGACAAGACAAAACAAGACAAAACAAGACAAAACAACACATGACATGACAAGACAGAACAGGACAAGACAAGACAAGACAAGACAAGACAAGACAAAACAACACATGACATAACATGACATGACAAGACAAGACAGAACAGGACAAGACAAGACAAGACAAGGCAAGACATGACATGACAAGACAAGACAAGACAAGACAATACAAGACAAGACAAGACAAGACAAGACAAGACCAGACAAGACAAAACAACACATGACATGACATGACAAGACAAGACAAGACATGACACAACAAAACAACACAAGACAAGACAAAACAACACAACACACGACGGGACAGGACAAGACAAGACAAGACAAGACAAGACAAGACAAGACAAGACAAGACAAGACAAGACCAGACAAGACAAAACAACACATGACATGACATGACAAGACAGAACAGGACAAGACAAGACAAGACAAGACAAGACAAGACAAGACAAGACAAGACCAGACAAGACAAAACAACACATGACATGACATGACAAGACAGAACAGGACAAGACAAGACAAGACAAGACAAGACAAGACAAGACAAGACAAGACAAGACAAGACAAGACAAGACAAGACAAGACAAGACAAGACAAGACAAGACAAGACAAGACAAGACAAGACAAGACAAGACAAGACAAGACAAGACAAGACAAGACAAGACAAGACAAGACAAGACAAGACAAGACAAGACAAGACAAGACAAGACAAGACAAGACAAGACAAGACAAGACAAGACAAGACAAGACAAGACAAGACAAGACAAGACAAGACAAGACAAGACAAGACAAGACAAGACAAGACAAAACAAGACAAGATAGGACATGACAAAACAAGACAAGACAAAACAACACCACATACGACATGACATGACATGACAAGACAAGACAAGACAAGACAAGACAAGACAAGACAAGACAAGACAAGACAAGACAAGACAAGACAAGACAAGACAAGACAAGACAAGACAAGACAAGACAAGACAAGACAAGACAAGACAAGATAAGACAAGACAAGACAAAACAAGACAAGACAAGACAGGACAAGACAAGACAAGACAAGACAAGACAAGACAAGACAAGACAAGACAAGACAAGACAACACAAGACAACACAAGACACGACAACACAAGACAAGACAAAACAACACAACGCAACATACGACATGACATGACATGACAAGACAAGACAAGACAAGACAAGAAAAGAAAAGACAAGACAAGACAAAACAACACAACATACGACATGACATGACATGACAAGACAAGACAAGACAAGACAAGACAAGACAAGACAAGACAAGACAAGACAAGACAAGACAAGACAAGACAAGACAAGACAAGACAAGACAAGACAAGACAAGACAAGACAAGACAAGACAAGACAAGACAAGACAAGACAAGACAAGACATGACAAGACAAGACAAAACAAAACAAGACAAGACAAAACAACACAACATACGACATGCCATGACATGACAAGACAAGACAAGACATGACAAGACAAAACAAGACAAAACAAAAGAAGACAAGACAAGACAAGACAAGACAAGACAAGACAAGACATGACAAGACAAAACAAGACAAAACAAAAGAAGACAAGACAAGACAAAACAAGACAAGACAAGACAAGACAGGACAACACAACACAAGACAAGACAAGACAAGACAAGACAAGACAAGACAAGATAAGACATGACAAGACAAAACAAGACAAGACAAAACAACACAACATACGACATGACATGACATGACAAGACAAGACAAGACAAGACAAGACAAGACAAGGCAAGACAAGACAAGACAAGACAAGACAAGACAAGACAAGACAAGACAAGACAACACAAGACAAGGCAAGACAAGACAAAACAACACAACACAACATACGACATGACATGACATGACAAGACAAGACAAGACAAGACAAGACAAGACAAGAAAAGAAAAGACAAGACAAGACAACACAAGAGAAGACAAGACAAAACAAGACAAGACAAGACAAGACATGACAAGACAAAACAAAACAAGACAAGACAAAACAACACAACATACGACATGCCATGACATGACAAGACAAGACAAGACATGACAAGACAAAACAAGACAAAACAAAAGAAGACAAGACAACCAAGACAAGAGAAGACAGGACAAGACAACACAAGACAAGACAAGACAAGACAACACAAGACAAGATAAGACATGACAAGACAAAACAAGTCAAGACAAAACAACACAACATACGACATGACATATCATGACAAGACAAGACAAGACAAGACAAGACAAGACAAGACAAGACAAGACAAGACAAGACAAGACAAGACAAGACAAGACAAGACAAGACAAGACAAGACAAGACAAGACAAGACAAGACAAGACAAGACAAGACAAGACAAGACAAGACAAGACAAGACAAGACAAGACAAGACAAGACAAGACAAGACAAGACAACACAACACAAGACAAGACAAGACAAGACAACACAAGACAAGACAAGACAAGACAAAACAAGACAAGACAAGACAAGACATGACAAGACAAAACAAGACAAGACAAGACAAGACAAGACAAGACAAGACAAGACAAGACAAGACAACACAAGACAAGACAAGACAAAACAAGACAAGACAAGACATGACATGACATGACATGACATGACAAGACAAGACAGAACAGGACAAGACAAGACAAGACAAAACAACACATGACATGACATGACATGACATGACATGACAAGACAAGACAGAACAGGACAAGACAAGACAAGACAAGACAAGAAAAGACATGACATGACATGACAAGACAAGACAAGACAAGGCAAGACAAGACAAGACAAGACAAGATAAGACATGACAAGACAAAACAAGACAAGACAAAACAACACAACATACGACATGACATGAAAAGACAAGACAAGACAAGACAAGACAAGACAAGACAAGACAAGACAAGACAAGACAAGACTAGACAGAAAAGGACAAGACAAGACAAGACAAGACAAGACAAGACAAGACAAGACAAGACAAGACAAGACAAGACAAGACAAGACAAGACAAGACAAGACAAGACAAGACAAGACAAGACAAGACAAGACAAGACAAGACAAGACAAGACAAGACAAGACAAGACAAGACAAGACAAGACAAGACAAGACAAGACAAGACAAGACAAGACAAGACAAGACAAGACAAGACAAGACAAGACAAGACAAGACAAGACAAGACAAGACAAGACAAGACAAGACAAGACAAGACAAGACAAGACAAAACAAGACAAGACAAGACAAGACAAGACAAGACAAGACAAGACAAGACAAGACAACATACGACATGACATGACATGACAAGACAAGACAAGACAAGACAAGGCAAGACAAGACAAGACAAGACAAGACAAGACAAGACAAGACAAGACAAGACAAGACAAGACAAGACATGACAAGACAAAACAAGACAAAACAAAAGAAGACAAGACAACCAAGACAAGAGAAGACAGGACAAGACAACACAAGACAAGACAAGACAAGACAACACAAGACAAGATAAGACATGACAAGACAAAACAAGTCAAGACAAAACAACACAACATACGACATGACATGACATGACATGACAAGACAAGACAAGACAAGACAAGACAAGACAAGACAAGACAAGACAAGACAAGACAAGACAAGACAAGACAAGACAAGACAAGACAAGACAAGACAAGACAAGACAAGACAAGACAAGACAAGACAAGACAAGACAAGACAAGACAAGACAAGACAAGACAAGACAAGACAAGACAAGACAAGACAAGACAAGACAAGACAAGACAAGACAAGACAAGACAAGACAAGACAAGACAAGACAAGACAAGACAAGACAAGACAAGACAAGACAAGACAAGACAAGACAAGACAAGACAAGACAAGACAAGACAAGACAAGACAAGACAAGACAAGACAAGACAAGACAAGACAAGACAAGACAAGACAAGACAAGACAAGACAAGACAAGACAAGACAAGACAAGACAAGACAAGACAAGACAAGACAAGACAAGACATGACATGACATGACATGACATGACATGACAAGACAAGACAGAACAGGACAAGACAAGACAAGACAAGACAAGAAAAGACATGACATGACAAGACAAGACAAGACAAGACAAGACAAGGCAAGACAAGACAAGACAAGACAAGATAAGACATGACAAGACAAAACAAGACAAGACAAAACAACACAACATACGACATGACATGAAAAGACAAGACAAGACAAGACAAGACAAGACAAGACAAGACAAGACAAGACAAGACAAGACAAGACAAGACAAGACAAGACAAGACAAGACAAGACAAGACTAGACAGAAAAGGACAAGACAAGACAAGACAAGACAAGACAAGACAAGACAAGACAAGACAAGACAAGACAAGACAAGACAAGACAAGACAAGACAAGACAAGACAAGACAAGACAAGACAAGACAAGACAAGACAAGACAAGACAAGACAAGGCAAGACAAGACAAGACAAGACAAGACAAGACAAGACAAGACAAGACAAGACAAGACAAGACAAGACAAGACAAGACAAGACAAGACAAGACAAGACAAGACAAGACAAGACAAGACAAGACAAGACAAGACAAGACAAGACAAGACAAGACAACACATGACATGACATGACATGACATGACATGACAAGACAAGACAGAACAGGACAAGACAAGACAAGACAAGACAAGACAAAACAAGACAAGACAAGACAAGACAAAACAACACATGACATGACATGACATGACATGACATGACAAGACAAGACAGAACAGGACAAGACAAGACAAGACAAGACAAGAAAAGACATGACATGACATGACAAGACAAGACAAGACAAGACAAGACAAGGCAAGACAAGACAAGACAAGACAAGGCAAGACAAGACAAGACAAGACAAGATAAGACATGACAAGACAAAACAAGACAAGACAAAACAACACAACATACGACATGACATGAAAAGACAAGACAAGACAAGACAAAACAACACAACATACGACATGACATGACATGACAAGACAAGACAAGACAAGACAAGACAAGACAAGACAAGACAAGACAAGACAAGACAAGACAAGACAAGACAAGACAAGACAAGACAAGACAAGACAAGACAAAACAAGACAAGACAAGACAAGACAAAACAACACATGACATGACATGACATGACATGACATGACAAGACAAGACAGAACAGGACAAGACAAGACAAGACAAGACAAGAAAAGACATGACATGACATGACAAGACAAGACAAGACAAGACAAGGCAAGACAAGACAAGACAAGACAAGATAAGACATGACAAGACAAAACAAGACAAGACAAAACAACACAACATACGACATGACATGAAAAGACAAGACAAGACAAGACAAGACAAGACAAGACAAGACAAGACAAGACAAGACAAGACAAGACAAGACAAGACAAGACAAGACAAGACAAGACAAGACAAGACAAGACAAGACAAGACAAGACAAGACAAGACAAGACAAGACAAGACAACACAACACAAGACAAGACAAGACAAGATAAGACATGACAAGACAAGAAAAGACAAGACAAGACAAGACAAGACATGACATGACAAGACAAGACAAGACAAGACAAGACAAGACAAGACAAGACAAGACAAGACAAGACAAGCCAAGCCAAGACAAAACAAGACAAAACAACACAACATATGACATGACATGACATGACAAGACAGAACAGGACAAGACAAGACAAGACAAGACAAGACAAGACAAGACAAGACAAGACAAGACAAGACAAGACAAGACAAGACAAGACAAGACAAGACAAGACAAGACAAGACAAGACAAGACAAGACAAGACAAGACAAGACAAGACAAGACAAGACATGACAAGACAAAACAAGACAAGACAAAACAACACAACATACGACATGACATGACATGACAAGACAAGACAAGACAAGACAAGACAAGACAAGACAAGACAAGACAAGACAAGACAAGACAAGACAAGACAAGACAAGACAAGACAAGACAAGACAAGACAAGACAAGACAAGACAAGACAAGACAAGACAAGACAAGACAAGACAAGACAAGACAAGACAAGACAAGACAAGACAAGACAAGACAAGACAAGACAAGACAAGACAAGACAAGACAAGACAAGACAACACATGACATGACATGACATGACATGACATGACAAGACAAGACAGAACAGGACAAGACAAGACAAGACAAGACAAGACAAAACAAGACAAGACAAGACAAGACAAAACAACACATGACATGACATGACATGACATGACATGACAAGACAAGACAGAACAGGACAAGACAAGACAAGACAAGACAAGAAAAGACATGACATGACATGACAAGACAAGACAAGACAAGACAAGACAAGGCAAGACAAGACAAGACAAGACAAGATAAGACATGACAAGACAAAACAAGACAAGACAAAACAACACAACATACGACATGACATGAAAAGACAAGACAAGACAAGACAAAACAACACAACATACGACATGACATGACATGACAAGACAAGACAAGACAAGACAAGACAAGACAAGACAAGACAAGACAAGACAAGACAAGACAAGACAAGACAAGACAAGACAAGACAAGACAAGACAAAACAAGACAAGACAAGACAAGACAAAACAACACATGACATGACATGACATGACATGACATGACAAGACAAGACAGAACAGGACAAGACAAGACAAGACAAGACAAGAAAAGACATGACATGACATGACAAGACAAGACAAGACAAGACAAGACAAGGCAAGACAAGACAAGACAAGACAAGATAAGACATGACAAGACAAAACAAGACAAGACAAAACAACACAACATACGACATGACATGAAAAGACAAGACAAGACAAGACAAGACAAGACAAGACAAGACAAGACAAGACAAGACAAGACAAGACAAGACAAGACAAGACAAGACAAGACAAGACAAGACAAGACAAGACAAGACAAGACAAGACAAGACAAGACAAGACAACACAACACAAGACAAGACAAGACAAGATAAGACATGACAAGACAAGAAAAGACAAGACAAGACAAGACAAGACATGACATGACAAGACAAGACAAGACAAGACAAGACAAGACAAGACAAGACAAGACAAGACAAGCCAAGCCAAGACAAAACAAGACAAAACAACACAACACAACATACGACATGACATGACATGACAAGACAAGACAAGACAAGACAAGACAAGACAAGACAAGACAAGACAAGACAAGACAAGACAAGACAAGACAAGAAAAGACATGACATGACATGACAAGACAAGACAAGACAAGACAAGACATGACAAGACAAGACAAGACAAGACAAGAAAAGACAAGACAAGACAAGACAAGACAAGACAAGATAAGACATGACAAGACAAGAAAAGACAAGACAAGACAAGACAAGACAAGACAAGACAAGACATGACAAAACAAGACAAGACAAAACAACACCACATACGACATGACATGACATGACAAGACAAGACAAGACAAGATAAGACATGACAAGACAAGAAAAGACAAGACAAGACAAGACAAGACAAGACAAGACAAGACAAGACAAATCAAGACAAGATAAGACATGACAAAACAAGACAAGACAAAACAACACCACATACGACATGACATGACATGACAAGACAAGACAAGACAAGACAAGACAAGACAAGACAAGACAAGACAAGACAAGACAAGACAAGACAAGACAAGACAAGACAAGACAAGACAAGACAAGACAAGACAAGACAAGACAAGACAAGACAAGACAAGACAAGACAAGACAAGACAAGACAAGACAAGACAAGACAAGACAAGACAAGACAAGACAAGACAAGACAAGACAAGACAAGACAAGACAAGACAAGACAAGACAAGACAAGACAAGACAAGACAAGACAAGACAAGACAAGACAAGACAAAACAACATATGACATGACATGACATGACATGACATGAAAAGACAAGACAAGACAAGACAAGACAAGACAAGACAAGACAAGACAAGACAAGACAAGACAAGACAAGACAAGACAAGACAAGACAAGACAAGACAAGACAAGACAAAACAACATATGACATGACATGACATGACATGACATGAAAAGACAAGACAAGACAAGACAAGACAAGACAAGACAAGACAAGACAAGACAAGACAAGACAAGACAAGACAAGACAAGACAAGACAAGACAAGACAAGACAAGACAAGGCAAGACAAGACAAGACAAGACAAGACAAGACAAGACAAGACAAGACAAGACAAGACAAGACAAGACAAGACAAGACAAGACAAGACAAGACAAGACAAGACAAGACAAGACAAGACAAGACAAGACAAGACAAGAAAAGACAAGACAAGACAAGACAAGACAAGACAAGACAAGACAAGACAAGACAAGACAAGACAAGACAAGACAAGACAAGACAAGACAAGACAAGACAAGACAAGGCAAGACAAGACAAGACAAGACAAGACAAGACAAGACAAGACAAGACAAGACAAGACAAAACAAGACAAGACAAAACAACACAACACAACATACGACATGACATGACATGACAAGACAAGACAAGAAAAGAAAAGACAAGACAAGACAACACAAGACAAGACAAGACAAAACAAGACAAGACAAGACAAGACATGACAAGACAAAGCAAAACAAGACAAGACAAAACAACACAACATACGACATGCCATGACATGACAAGACAAGACAAGACATGACAAGACAAAACAAGACAAAACAAAAGAAGACAAGACAAGACAAGACAAGACAAGACAAGACAGGACAAGACAACGCAAGACAAGACAAGACAAGACAAGACAAGACAAAACAAGACAAGACAAGACAGAACAACACATGACATGACATGACATGACATGACAAGACAAGACAGAACAGGACAAGACAAGACAAGACAAGACAAGAAAAGACATGACATGACATGAGAAGACAAGACAAGACAAGACAAGACATGACAAGACAAAACAAGACAAAACAAAAGAAGACAAGACAAGACAAGACAAGACAAGACAAGACAAGACAAGACAAGACAAGACAACACAAGACAAGACAAGACAAAACAAGACAAGACAAGACATGACAAGACAAAACAAGACAAGACAAGACAAGACAAGACAAGACAAGACAAGACAAGAAAAGACATGACATGACATGACAAGACAAGACAAGACAAGACATGACAAGACAAGACAAGACAAGACAAGAAAAGACAAGACAAGACAAGACAAGACAAGACAAGATAAGACATGACAAGACAAGAAAAGACAAGACAAGACAAGACAAGACAAGACAAGACATGACAAAACAAGACAAGACAAAACAACACCACATACGACATGACATGACATGACAAGACAAGACAAGACAAGACAAGACAAGACAAGACAAGACAAGACAAGACAAGACAAGACAAGACAAGACAAGACAAGAAAAGACATGACATGACATGACAAGACAAGACAAGACAAGACAAGACATGACAAGACAAGACAAGACAAGACAAGAAAAGACAAGACAAGACAAGACAAGACAAGACAAGATAAGACATGACAAGACAAGAAAAGACAAGACAAGACAAGACAAGACAAGACAAGACAAGACATGACAAAACAAGACAAGACAAAACAACACCACATACGACATGACATGACATGACAAGACAAGACAAGACAAGATAAGACATGACAAGACAAGAAAAGACAAGACAAGACAAGACAAGACAAGACAAGACAAGACAAGACAAGACAAGACAAGACAAATCAAGACAAGATAAGACATGACAAAACAAGACAAGACAAAACAACACCACATACGACATGACATGACATGACAAGACAAGACAAGACAAGACAAGACAAGACAAGACAAGACAAGACAAGACAAGACAAGACAAGACAAGACAAGACAAGACAAGACAAGACAAGACAAGACAAGACAAGACAAGACAAGACAAGACAAGACAAGACAAGACAAGACAAGACAAGGCAAGGCAAGGCAAGACAAGACAAGACAAGACAAGACAAGACAAGACAAGACAAGACAACACAAGACAAGACAAGACAAGACAAGACAAGAAAAGACAAGAAAAGACAAGAAAAGACAAGAAAAGACATGACAAGACAAGACAAGACAAGACAAGACAAGACAAGACAAGACAAGACAACACATGACATGACATGACATGACAAGACAAAACAACACATGACATGACATGACAAGACAAGACAAGACATGACACGACAAAACAACACAAGACAAGACAAAACAACACAACACACGACGGGACAGGACAAGACAAGACAAGACAAGACAAGACAAGACAAGAAAAGACAAGACAACACAAGACAAGACAAGACAAGACATGACACGACAAGAAAAGACAAGACAAGACAAGACAAGACAAGACAAGACAAGACAAGACAAGACAAGACAAGACAACACAAGACAAGATAAGACATGACAAAACAAGACAAGACAAAACAACACCACATACGACATGACATGACATGACAAGACAAGACAAGACAAGACAAGACAAGACAAGACAAGACAAGACAAGACAAGACAAGACAAGACAAGACAAGACAAGACAAGACAAGACAAGACAAGACAAGACAAGACAAGACAAGACAAGACAAGACAAGACAAGACAAGACAAGACAAGACAAGACAAGACAAGGCAAGACAAGACAAGACAAGACAAGACAAGACAAGACAAGACAAGACAAGACAAGACAAGACAAGACAAGACAAGACAAGACAAGACAACACAAGACAAGACAAGACAAGACAAGACAAGAAAAGACAAGAAAAGACAAGAAAAGACAAGAAAAGACATGACAAGACAAGACAAGACAAGACAAGACAAGACAAGACAAGACAAGACAACACATGACATGACATGACATGACATGACAAAACAACACATGACATGACATGACAAGACAAGACAAGACATGACACGACAAAACAACACAAGACAAGACAAAACAACACAACACACGACGGGACAGGACAAGACAAGACAAGACAAGACAAGACAAGACAAGAAAAGACAAGACAACACAAGACAAGACAAGACAAGACATGACACGACAAGACAAGACAAGACAAGACAAGACAAGACAAGACAAGACAAGACAAGACAAGACAAGACAAGACAAGACAAGACAAGACAAGACAAGACAAGACAAGACAAGACAAGACAAGACAAGACAAGACAAGACAAGACAAGACAAGACAAGACAAGACAAGACAAGACAAGACAAGACAGAACAACACATGACATGACATGACATGACATGACAAGACAAGACAGAACAGGACAAGACAAGACAAGACAAGACAAGAAAAGACATGACATGACATGAGAAGACAAGACAAGACAAGACAAGACATGACAAGACAAAACAAGACAAAACAAAAGAAGACAAGACAAGACAAGACAAGACAAGACAAGACAAGACAAGACAAGACAAGACAAGACAAGACAAGACAAGACAAGACAAGACAAGACAACACAAGACAAGACAAGACAAAACAAGACAAGACAAGACATGACAAGACAAAACAAGACAAGACAAGACAAGACAAGACAAGACAAGACAAGACAAGACAAGAAAAGACATGACATGACATGACAAGACAAGACAAGACAAGACATGACAAGACAAGACAAGACAAGACAAGAAAAGACAAGACAAGACAAGACAAGACAGGACAAGATAAGACATGACAAGACAAGAAAAGACAAGACAAGACAAGACAAGACAAGACAAGACATGACAAAACAAGACAAGACAAAACAACACCACATACGACATGACATGACATGACAAGACAAGACAAGACAAGACAAGACAAGACAAGACAAGACAAGACAAGACAAGACAAGACAAGACAAGACAAGAAAAGACATGACATGACATGACAAGACAAGACAAGACAAGACAAGACATGACAAGACAAGACAAGACAAGACAAGAAAAGACAAGACAAGACAAGACAAGACAAGATAAGACATGACAAGACAAGAAAAGACAAGACAAGACAAGACAAGACAAGACAAGACAAGACATGACAAAACAAGACAAGACAAAACAACACCACATACGACATGACATGACATGACAAGACAAGACAAGACAAGATAAGACATGACAAGACAAGAAAAGACAAGACAAGACAAGACAAGACAAGACAAGACAAGACAAGACAAGACAAGACAAATCAAGACAAGATAAGACATGACAAAACAAGACAAGACAAAACAACACCACATACGACATGACATGACATGACAAGACAAGACAAGACAAGACAAGACAAGACAAGACAAGACAAGACAAGACAAGACAAGACAAGACAAGACAAGACAAGACAAGACAAGACAAGACAAGACAAGACAAGACAAGACAAGACAAGACAAGACAAGACAAGACAAGACAAGACAAGACAAGACAAGACAAGACAAGACAAGACAACACAAGACAAGACAAGACAAGACAAGACAAGAAAAGACAAGAAAAGACAAGAAAAGACAAGAAAAGACATGACAAGACAAGACAAGACAAGACAAGACAACACATGACATGACATGACATGACAAGACAAAACAACACATGACATGACATGACAAGACAAGACAAGACATGACACGACAAAACAACACAAGACAAGACAAAACAACACAACACACGACGGGACAGGACAAGACAAGACAAGACAAGACAAGACAAGACAAGAAAAGACAAGACAACACAAGACAAGACAAGACAAGACATGACACGACAAGACAAGACAAGACAAGACAAGACAAGACAAGACAAGACAAGACAAGACAAGACAAGACAAGACAAGACAAGACAAGACAAGACAAGACAAGACAAGACAAGACAAGACAAGACAAGACAAGACAAGACAAGACAAGACAAGACAACACAACACAACACAACACAAGACAAGACAAGAAAAGATAAGACAAGAAAAGAAAAGAAAAGACAAGACAAGACAAGACAATACAAGACAAGACAAGACAAGACAAGACAAAAAAACAACACATGACATGACATGACATGACAAGACAGAACAGGACAAGACAAGACAAGACAAGACAAGACAAGACAAGACAAGACAAGACAAGACAAGACAAGACAAGACAAGACAAGACAAGACAAGACAAGACAAGACAAGACAAGACAAGACAAGACAAGACAAGACAAGACAAGACAAGACAAGACAAGACAAGACAAGACAAGACAAGACAAGACAAGACAAGACAAGACAAGACAAGACAAGACAAGACAAGACAAGACAAGACAAGACAAGACAAGACAAGACAAGACAAGACAAGACAAGACAAGACAAGACAAGACAAGACAAGACAAGACAAGACAAGACAAGACAAGACAAGACAAGATAAGACAAGACAAGACAAGACAAGACAAGATAAGACAAGACAAGACAAGACAAAACAACACATGACATGACATGACAAGACAGAACAGGACAAGACAAGATAAAACAAGACAAGCCAAGACAAGACATGACAAGACAAAACAAAACAAGACAAGACAAAACAACACAACACATGACATGACATGACATGACAAGACAGAACAGGACAAGACAAGACAAGACAAGACAAGACAAGACAAGACAAGACAAGACAACACAACACAAGACAAGACAAGACAACACAAGACAAGACAAGACAAAACAAGACAAGACAAGACAAGACAAGACAAGACAGGACAAGACAAGACAAGACAAGACAAGACAAGACAAGACAAGACAAGACAAGACAAGACAAGACAAGACAAGACAAGACAAGACAAGACAAGACAAGACAAGACAAGACAAGACAAGACAAGACAAGACAAGACAAGACAAGACAAGACAAGACAAGACAAGATAAGACAAGACAAGACAAGACAAGACAAAACAACACATGACAAGACAAGACAAGACAAGACAAGTCAAGACAAGACAAGACAAGACAAGACAAGACAAGACAAGACAAGACAACACAAGACAAGACAAGACAAGAAAAGACAAGACAAGAAAAGACAAGAAAAGACAAGACAAGACAAGACAAGACAACACAAGACAAGACAAGACAAGACAAGAAAAGACAAGACAAGACAACACAAGACAAGACAAGACAAAACAAGACAAGACAAGAAAAGACATGACAAGACAAAACAAAACAAGAAAAGACAAAACAACACAACACATGACATGACATGACATGACAAGACAGAACAGGACAAGACAAGACAAGACAAGACAAGACAAGACAAAACAACACATGACATGACATGACAAGACAGAACAGGACAAGACAAGGCAAAACAAGACAAGACAAGACAAGACATGACAAGACAAAACAAAACAAGACAAGACAAAACAACACAACACATGACATGACATGACATCACAAGACAGAACAGGACAAGACAAGACAAGACAAGACAAGACAAGACAAGACAAGACAACACAACACAAGACAAGACAAGACAACACAAGACAAGACAAGACAAAACAAGACAAGACAAGACAAGACAAGACAAGACATGACAAGACAAAACAAAACAAGACAAGACAAAACAACACAACACATGACATGACATGACATGACAAGACAGAACAGGACAAGACAAGACAAGACAAGACAAGACAAGACAAGACAAGACAAGACAAGACAAGACAAGACAAGACAACACAACACAAGACAAGACAAGACAAGAAAAGACAAGACATGAAAAGACAAGAAAAGACAAGAAAAGAAAAGACAAGACAAGACCAGACAAGACAAAACAACACATGACATGACATGACAAGACAGAACAGGACAAGACAAGACAAGACAAGACAAGACAAGACAAGACAAGACAAGACCAGACAAGACAAAACAACACATGACATGACATGACAAGACAGAACAGGACAAGACAAGACAAGACAAGACAAGACAAGACAAGACAAGACCAGACAAGACAAAACAACACATGACATGACATGACAAGACAGAACAGGACAAGACAAGACAAGACAAGACAAGACAAGACAAGACAAGACATGACAAGACAAAACAAAACAAGACAAGACAAAACAACACAACACATGACATGACATGACATGACAAGACAGAACAGGACAAGACAAGACAAGACAAGACAAGACAAGACAAGACAAGACAAGACAAGACAAGACAAAACAACACATGACATGACATGACAAGACAGAACAGGACAAGACAAGACAAAACAAGACAAAACAAGACAAAACAACACATGACATGACAAGACAGAACAGGACAAGACAAGACAAGACAAGACAAGACAAGACAAAACAACACATGACATAACATGACATGACAAGACAAGACAGAACAGGACAAGACAAGACAAGACAAGACAAGACATGACATGACAAGACAAGACAAGACAAGACAATACAAGACAAGACAAGACAAGACAAGACAAGACCAGACAAGACAAAACAACACATGACATGACATGACAAGACAAGACAAGACATGACACAACAAAACAACACAAGACAAGACAAAACAACACAACACACGACGGGACAGGACAAGACAAGACAAGACAAGACAAGACAAGACAAGACAAGACAAGACAAGACAAGACAAGACAAGACAAGACAAGACAAGACAAAACAACACATGACATGACATGACAAGACAGAACAGGACAAGACAAGACAAGACAAGACAAGACAAGACAAGACAAGACAAGACCAGACAAGACAAAACAACACATGACATGACATGACAAGACAGAACAGGACAAGACAAGACAAGACAAGACAAGACAAGACAAGACAAGACAAGACAAGACAAGACAAGACAAGACAAGACAAGACAAGACAAGACAAGACAAGACAAGACAAGACAAGACAAGACAAGACAAGACAAGACAAGACAAGACAAGACAAGACAAGACAAGACAAGACAAGACAAGACAAGACAAGACAAGACAAGACAAGACAAGACAAGACAAGACAAGACAAGACAAGACAAGACAAGACAAGACAAGACAAGACAAGACAAGACAAGACAAAACAAGACAAGATAGGACATGACAAAACAAGACAAGACAAAACAACACCACATACGACATGACATGACATGACAAGACAAGACAAGACAAGACAAGACAAGACAAGACAAGACAAGACAAGACAAGACAAGACAAGACAAGACAAGACAAGACAAGACAAGACAAGACAAGACAAGACAAGACAAGACAAGACAAGACAAGACAAGACAAGACAAGACAAGACAAGACAAGATAAGACAAGACAAGACAAAACAAGACAAGACAAGACAGGACAAGACAAGACAAGACAAGACAAGACAAGACAAGACAAGACAAGACAAGACAAGACAAGACAAGACAAGACAAGACAACACAAGACAACACAAGACACGACAACACAAGACAAGACAAAACAACACAACACAACATACGACATGACATGACATGACAAGACAAGACAAGACAAGACAAGAAAAGAAAAGACAAGACAAGACAAGACAAAACAACACAACATACGACATGACATGACATGACAAGACAAGACAAGACAAGACAAGACAAGACAAGACAAGACAAGACAAGACAAGACAAGACAAGACAAGACAAGACAAGACAAGACAAGACAAGACAAGACAAGACAAGACAAGACAAGACAAGACAAGACAAGACAAGACAAGACAAGACAAGACAAGACAAGACAAGACAAGACAAGACAAGACAAGACAAGACAAGACAAGACAAGACAAGACAAGACAAGACAAGACAAGACAAGACAAGACAAGACAAGACAAGACAAGACAAGACAAGACAAGACAAGACAAGACAAGACAAGACAAGACAAGACAAGACAAGACAAGACAAGACAAGACAAGACAAGACAAGACAAGACAAGACAAGACAAGACAAGACAAGACAAGACAAGACAAGACAAGACAAGACAAGACAAGACAAGACAAGACAAGACAAGACAAGACGAGACAAGACAAGACAAGACAAGACAAGACAAGACAAGACAAGACAAGACAAGACATGACGAGACAAGACAAGACAAGACAGAAAAGGACAAGACAAGACAAGACAAGACAAGACAAAACAAGACAAAACAAAAGAAGACAAGACAAGGCAAGACAAGACAAGACAAGACAAGACAAGACAAGACAAGACAAGACAAGACAAGACAAGACAAGACAAGACAAGACAAGACAAGACAAGACAAGACAAGACAAGACAAGACAAGACAATACAAGACAAGACAAGACAACACAAGACAACACAAGACAAAACAACACAACACAACATACGATATGACATGACATGACAAGACAAGACAAGACAAGACAAGACAAGAAAAGAAAGGACAAGACAAGACAACACAAGACAAGACAAGACAAAACAAGACAAGACAAGACATGACAAGACAAAACAAAACAAGACAAGACAAAACAACACAACATACGACATGCCATGACATGACAAGACAAGACAAGACATGACAAGACAAAACAAGACAAAACAAAAGAAGACAAGACAAGACAAGACAAGACAAGACAAGACAAGACATGACAAGACAAAACAAGACAAAACAAAAGAAGACAAGACAAGACAAAACAAGACAAGACAAGACAAGACAGGACAACACAACACAAGACAAGACAAGACAAGACAAGACAAGACAAGATAAGACATGACAAGACAAAACAAGACAAGACAAAACAACACAACATACGACATGACATGACATGACAAGACAAGACAAGACAAGACAAGACAAGACAAGGCAAGACAAGGCAAGACAAGACAAGACAAGACAAGACAAGACAAGACAAGACAAGACAACACAAGACAAGGCAAGACAAGACAAAACAACACAACACAACATACGACATGACATGACATGACAAGACAAGACAAGACAAGACAAGACAAGACAAGAAAAGAAAAGACAAGACAAGACAACACAAGACAAGACAAGACAAAACAAGACAAGACAAGACAAGACATGACAAGACAAAACAAAACAAGACAAGACAAAACAACACAACATACGACATGCCATGACATGACAAGACAAGACAAGACATGACAAGACAAAACAAGACAAAACAAAAGAAGACAAGACAACCAAGACAAGAGAAGACAGGACAAGACAACACAAGACAAGACAAGACAAGACAACACAAGACAAGATAAGACATGACAAGACAAAACAAGTCAAGACAAAACAACACAACATACGACATGACATGACATGACAAGACAAGACAAGACAAGACAAGACAAGACAAGACAAGACAAGACAAGACAAGACAAGACAAGACAAGACAAGACAAGACAAGACAAGACAAGACAAGACAAGACAAGACAAGACAAGACAAGACAAGACAAGACAAGACAAGACAAGACAAGACAAGACAAGACAAGACAAGACAAGACAAGACAAGACAAGACAAGACAAGACAAGACAAGACAAGACAAGACAAGACAACACAAGACAAGACAAGACAAAACAAGACAAGACAAGACAAGACATGACAAGACAAAACAAGACAAGACAAGACAAGACAAGACAAGACAAGACAAGACAAGACAAGACAACACAAGACAAGACAAGACAAGACAAAACAAGACAAGACAAGACATGACATGACATGACATGACATGACAAGACAAGACAGAACAGGACAAGACAAGACAAGACAAAACAACACATGACATGACATGACATGACATGACATGACAAGACAAGACAGAACAGGACAAGACAAGAAAAGACATGACATGACATGACAAGACAAGACAAGACAAGACAAGACAAGGCAAGACAAGACAAGACAAGACAAGATAAGACATGACAAGACAAAACAAGACAAGACAAAACAACACAACATACGACATGACATGAAAAGACAAGACAAGACAAGACAAGACAAGACAAGACAAGACAAGACAAGACAAGACAAGACTAGACAGAAAAGGACAAGACAAGACAAGACAAGACAAGACAAGACAAGACAAGACAAGACAAGACAAGACAAGACAAGACAAGACAAGACAAGACAAGACAAGACAAGACAAGACAAGACAAGACAAGACAAGACAAGACAAGACAAGACAAGGCAAGACAAGACAAGACAAGACAAGACAAGACAAGACAAGACAAGACAAGACAAGACAAGACAAGACAAGACAAGACAAGACAAGACAAGACAAGACAAGACAAGACAAGACAAGACAAGACAAGACAAGACAAGACAAGACAAGACAAGACAAGACAAGACAAGACAAGACAAGACAAGACAAGACAAGACAAGACAAGACAAGACAAGACAAGACAAGACAAGACAAGACAAGACTAGACAAGACAAGACAAGACAAGACAAGACATGACATGACATGACATGACATGACATGACAAGACAAGACAGAACAGGACAAGACAAGACAAGACAAGACAAGAAAAGACATGACATGACAAGACAACACAAGACAAGACAAGACAAGGCAAGACAAGACAAGACAAGACAAGATAAGACATGACAAGACAAAACAAGACAAGACAAAACAACACAACATACGACATGACATGAAAAGACAAGACAAGACAAGACAAGACAAGACAAGACAAGACAAGACAAGACAAGACAAGACAAGACAAGACAAGACAAGACAAGACAAGACAAGACAAGACAAGACAAGACAAGACAAGACAAGACAAGACAAGACAAGACAAGACAAGGCAAGACAAGACAAGACAAGACAAGACAAGACAAGACAAGACAAGACAAGACAAGACAAGACAAGACAAGACAAGACAAGACAAGACAAGACAAGACAAGACAAGACAAGACAAGACAAGACAAGACAAGACAAGACAAGACAAGACAACACATGACATGACATGACATGACATGACATGACAAGACAAGACAGAACAGGACAAGACAAGACAAGACAAGACAAGACAAAACAAGACAAGACAAGACAAGACAAAACAACACATGACATGACATGACATGACATGACATGACAAGACAAGACAGAACAGGACAAGACAAGACAAGACAAGACAAGAAAAGACATGACATGACATGACAAGACAAGACAAGACAAGACAAGACAAGGCAAGACAAGACAAGACAAGACAAGATAAGACATGACAAGACAAAACAAGACAAGACAAAACAACACAACATACGACATGACATGAAAAGACAAGACAAGACAAGACAAAACAACACAACATACGACATGACATGACATGACAAGACAAGACAAGACAAGACAAGACAAGACAAGACAAGACAAGACAAGACAAGACAAGACAAGACAAGACAAGACAAGACAAGACAAAACAAGACAAGACAAGACAAGACAAAACAACACATGACATGACATGACATGACATGACATGACAAGACAAGACAGAACAGGACAAGACAAGACAAGACAAGACAAGAAAAGACATGACATGACATGACAAGACAAGACAAGACAAGACAAGACAAGGCAAGACAAGACAAGACAAGACAAGATAAGACATGACAAGACAAAACAAGACAAGACAAAACAACACAACATACGACATGACATGAAAAGACAAGACAAGACAAGACAAGACAAGACTAGACAGAAAAGGACAAGACAAGACAAGACAAGACAAGACAAGACAAGACAAGACAAGACAAGACAAGACAAGACAAGACAAGACAAGACAAGACAAGACAAGACAAGACAAGACAAGACAAGACAAGACAAGACAAGACAAGACAAGACAAGACAAGACAAGACAAGACAAGACAAGGCAAGACAAGACAAGACAAGACAAGACAAGACAAGACAAGACAAGACAAGACAAGACAAGACAAGACAAGACAAGACAAGACAAGACAAGACAAGACAAGACAAGACAAGACAAGACAAGACAAGACAAGACAAGACAAGACAAGACAAGACAAGACAAGACAAGACAAGACAAGACAAGACAAGACAAGACAAGACAAGACAAGACAAGACAAGACAAGACAAGACAAGACAAGACAAGACAAGACAAGACAAGACAAGACAAGACAAGACAAGACAAGACAAGACAAGACAAGACAAGACAAGACAAGACAAGACAAGACAAGACAAGACAAGACAAGACAAGACAAGACAAGACAAGACAAGACAAGACAAGACAAGACAAGACAAGACAAGACAAGACAAGACAAGACAAGACAAGACAAGACAAGACAAGACAAGACAATACAAGACAAGACAACACAAGACATGACAAGACAAGACAAGACAAGACAAGACAAGACAAGACAAGACAAGACAAGACAATACAACACAAGACAAGACAAGACAAGACAAGACAAGACAAGACATGACAAGACAAAACAAGACAAGACAAAACAACACAACATACGACATGACATGACATGACAAGACAAGACAAGACAAGACAAGACAAGACAAGACAAGACAAGACAAGACAAGACAAGACAAGACAAGACAAGACAAGACAAGACAAGACAAGACAAGACAAGACAAGACAAGACAAGACAAGACAAGACAAGACAAGACAAGACAAGACAAGACAAGACAAGACAAGACAAGACAAGACAAGACAAGACAAGACAAGACAAGACAAGACAAGACAAGACAAGACAAGACAAGACAAGACAAGACAAGACAAGACAAGACAAGACAAGACAAGACAAGACAAGACAAGACAAGACAATACAAGACAAGACAAGACAAGACAAGACAAGACAAGAGAAGACAAGACAAGACAAGACAAGACAATACAAGACAAGACAACACAAGACAAGACAAAACAAGACAAGACAACACAAGACAAGACAAAACAACATATGACATGACATGACATGACATGAAAAGACAAGACAAGACAAGACAAGACAAGACAAGACAAGACAAGACAAGACAAGACAAGACAAGACAAGACAAGACAAGACAAGACAAGACAAGACAAGACAAGACAAGACAAGACAAGACAAGACAAGACAAGACAAGACAAGACAAGACAAGACAAGACAAGACAAGACAAGACAAGACAAGACAAGACAAGACAAGACAAGACAAGACAAGACAAGACAAGACAAGACAAGACAAGACAAGACAAGACAAGACAAGACAACACAAGACAAGACAAGACAAAACAAGACAAGACAAGACATGACAAGACAAAACAAGACAAGACAAGACAAGACAAGACAAGACAAGACAAGACAAGACAACACAAGACAAGACAAAACAACATATGACATGACATGACATGACATGACATGAAAAGACAAGACAAGACAAGACAAGACAAGACAAGACAAGACAAGACATGACATGACATGACAAGACAAGACAGAACAGGACAAGACAAGACAAGACAAGACAAGAAAAGACATGACATGACAAGACAACACAAGACAAGACAAGACAAGGCAAGACAAGACAAGACAAGACAAGATAAGACATGACAAGACAAAACAAGACAAGACAAAACAACACAACATACGACATGACATGAAAAGACAAGACAAGACAAGACAAGACAAGACAAGACAAGACAAGACAAGACAAGACAAGACAAGACAAGACAAGACTAGACAGAAAAGGACAAGACAAGACAAGACAAGACAAGACAAGACAAGACAAGACAAGACAAGACAAGACAAGACAAGACAAGACAAGACAAGACAAGACAAGACAAGACAAGACAAGACAAGACAAGACAAGACAAGACAAGACAAGACAAGACAAGACAAGACAAGACAAGACAAGGCAAGACAAGACAAGACAAGACAAGACAAGACAAGACAAGACAAGACAAGACAAGACAAGACAAGACAAGACAAGACAAGACAAGACAAGACAAGACAAGACAAGACAAGACAAGACAAGACAAGACAAGACAAGACAAGACAAGACAAGACAAGACAAGACAAGACAAGACAACACATGACATGACATGACATGACATGACATGACAAGACAAGACAGAACAGGACAAGACAAGACAAGACAAGACAAGACAAAACAAGACAAGACAAGACAAGACAAAACAACACATGACATGACATGACATGACATGACATGACAAGACAAGACAGAACAGGACAAGACAAGACAAGACAAGACAAGAAAAGACATGACATGACATGACAAGACAAGACAAGACAAGACAAGACAAGGCAAGACAAGACAAGACAAGACAAGATAAGACATGACAAGACAAAACAAGACAAGACAAAACAACACAACATACGACATGACATGAAAAGACAAGACAAGACAAGACAAAACAACACAACATACGACATGACATGACATGACAAGACAAGACAAGACAAGACAAGACAAGACAAGACAAGACAAGACAAGACAAGACAAGACAAGACAAGACAAGACAAAACAAGACAAGACAAGACAAGACAAAACAACACATGACATGACATGACATGACATGACATGACAAGACAAGACAGAACAGGACAAGACAAGACAAGACAAGACAAGAAAAGACATGACATGACATGACAAGACAAGACAAGACAAGACAAGACAAGGCAAGACAAGACAAGACAAGACAAGATAAGACATGACAAGACAAAACAAGACAAGACAAAACAACACAACATACGACATGACATGAAAAGACAAGACAAGACAAGACAAGACAAGACAAGACAAGACAAGACAAGACAAGACAAGACAAGACAAGACGAGACAGAAAAGGACAAGACAAGACAAGACAAGACAAGACAAGACAAGACAAGACAAGACAAGACAAGACAAGACAAGACAAGACAAGACAAGACAAGACAAGACAAGACAAGACAAGACAAGACAAGACAAGACAAGACAAGACAAGACAAGACAAGACAAGACAAGGCAAGACAAGACAAGACAAGACAAGACAAGACAAGACAAGACAAGACAAGACAAGACAAGACAAGACAAGACAAGACAAGACAAGACAAGACAAGACAAGACAAGACAAGACAAGACAAGACAAGACAAGACAAGACAAGACAAGACAAGACAAGACAAGACAAGACAAGACAAGACAAGACAAGACAAGACAAGACAAGACAAGACAAGACAAGACAAGACAAGACAAGACAAGACAAGACAAGACAAGACAAGACAAGACAAGACAAGACAAGACAAGACAAGACAAGACAAGACAAGACAAGACAAGACAAGACAAGACAAGACAAGACAAGACAAGACAAGACAAGACAAGACAAGACAAGACAAGACAAGACAAGACAAGACAAGACAAGACAATACAAGACAAGACAACACAAGACATGACAAGACAAAACAAGACAAGACAAGACAAGACAAGACAAGACAAGACAAGACAAGACAAGACAAGACAAGACAAGACAAGACAAGACAAGACAAGACAAGACAACACAAGACAAGACAAGACAAGACAAGACAAGACAAGACATGACAAGACAAAACAAGACAAGACAAAACAACACAACATACGACATGACATGACATGACAAGACAAGACAAGACAAGACAAGACAAGACAAGACAAGACAAGACAAGACAAGACAAGACAAGACAAGACAAGACAAGACAAGACAAGACAAGACAAGACAAGACAAGACAAGACAAGACAAGACAAGACAAGACAAGACAAGACAAGACAAGACAAGACAAGACAAGACAAGACAAGACAAGACAAGACAAGACAAGACAAGACAAGACAAGACAAGACAAGACAAGACAAGACAAGACAAGACAAGACAAGACAAGACAAGACAAGACAAGACAAGACAAGACAAGACAAGACAAGACAAGACAAGACAAGACAAGACAAGACAAGACAAGACAATACAAGACAAGACAACACAAGACATGACAAGACAAGACAAGACAAGACAATACAAGACAAGACAACACAAGACAAGACAAAACAAGACAAGACAACACAAGACAAGACAAAACAACATATGACATGACATGACATGACAAGACAAGACAAGACAAGACAAGACAAGACAAGACAAGACAAGACAAGACAAGACAAGACAAGACAAGACAAGACAAGACAAGACAAGACAAGACAAGACAAGACAAGACAAGACAAGACAAGACAAGACAAGACAAGACAAGACAAGACAAGACAAGACAAGACAAGACAAGACAAGACAAGACAAGACAAGACAAGACAAGACAAGACAAGACAAGACAAGACAAGACAAGACAAGACAAGACAAGACAAGACAAGACAACACAAGACAAGACAAGACAAAACAAGACAAGACAAGACATGACAAGACAAAACAAGACAAGACAAGACAAGACAAGACAAGACAAGACAAGACAAGACAACACAAGACAAGACAAAACAACATATGACATGACATGACATGACATGACATGAAAAGACAAGACAAGACAAGACAAGACAAGACAAGACAAGACAAGACAAGACAAGACAAGACAAGACAAGACAAGACAAGACAAGACAAGACAAGACAAGACAAGACAAGACAAGACAAGACAAGACAAGACAAGACAAGACAAGACAAGACAAGACAAGACAAGACAAGACAAGACAAGACAAGACAAGACAAGACAAGACAAGACAAGACAAGACAAGACAAGACAAGACAAGACAAGACAAGACAAGACAAGACAAGACAAGACAAGACAAGACAAGACAAGACAAGACAAGACAAGACAAGACAAGACAAGACAAGACAAGACAAGACAAGACAAGACAAGACAAGACAAGAAAAGACAAGACAAGACAAGACAAGACAAGACAAGACAAGACAAGACAAGACAAGACAAGACAAGACAAGACAAGACAAGACAAGACAAGACAAGACAAGACAAGACAAGACAAGAAAAGACAAGGCAAGACAAGACAAGACAAGACAAGACAAGACAAGACAAGACAAGACAAGACAAGACAAAACAAGACAAGACAAAACAACACAACACAACACAACATACGACATGACATGACATGACAAGACAAGACAAGACAAGACAAGAAAAGAAAAGACAAGACAAGACAACACAAGACAAGACAAGACAAAACAAGACAAGACAAGACAAGACATGACAAGACAAAGCAAAACAAGACAAGACAAAACAACACAACATACGACATGCCATGACATGACAAGACAAGACAAGACATGACAAGACAAAACAAGACAAAACAAAAGAAGACAAGACAAGACAAGACAAGACAAGACAAGACAGGACAAGACAACGCAAGACAAGACAAGACAAGACAAGACAAGACAAGACAAGACAAGACAAAACAAGACAAGACAAGACAGAACAACACATGACATGACATGACAAGACAAGACAGAACAGGACAAGACAAGACAAGACAAGACAAGAAAAGACATGACATGACATGAGAAGACAAGACAAGACAAGACAAGACATGACAAGACAAAACAAGACAAAACAAAAGAAGACAAGACAAGACAAGACAAGACAAGACAAGACAAGACAAGACAAGACAAGACAAGATAAGACAAGACAAGACAAGACAAGACAAGACAACACAAGACAAGACAAGACAAGACAAGACAAGACAAGACAAGAAAAGACATGACATGACATGACAAGACAAGACAAGACAAGACATGACAAGACAAGACAAGACAAGACAAGAAAAGACAAGACAAGACAAGACAAGACAAGACAAGATAAGACATGACAAGACAAGAAAAGACAAGACAAGACAAGACAAGACAAGACAAGACATGACAAAACAAGACAAGACAAAACAACACCACATACGACATGACATGACATGACAAGACAAGACAAGACAAGACAAGACAAGACAAGACAAGACAAGACAAGACAAGACAAGACAAGACAAGACAAGACAAGACAAGACAAGACAAGAAAAGACATGACATGACATGACATGACAAGACAAGACAAGACAAGACAAGACATGACAAGACAAGACAAGACAAGACAAGAAAAGACAAGACAAGACAAGACAAGACAAGACAAGATAAGACATGACAAGACAAGAAAAGACAAGACAAGACAAGACAAGACAAGACAAGACAAGACAAGACATGACAAAACAAGACAAGACAAAACAACACCACATACGACATGACATGACATGACAAGACAAGACAAGACAAGATAAGACATGACAAGACAAGAAAAGACAAGACAAGACAAGACAAGACAAGACAAGACAAGACAAGACAAGACAAGACAAGACAAATCAAGACAAGATAAGACATGACAAAACAAGACAAGACAAAACAACACCACATACGACATGACATGACATGACAAGACAAGACAAGACAAGACAAGACAAGACAAGACAAGACAAGACAAGACAAGACAAGACAAGACAAGACAAGACAAGACAAGACAAGACAAGACAAGACAAGACAAGACAAGACAAGACAAGACAAGACAAGGCAAGACAAGACAAGACAAGACAAGACAAGACAAGACAAGACAAGACAAGACAAGACAAGACAAGACAAGACAAGACAACACAAGACAAGACAAGACAAGACAAGACAAGAAAAGACAAGAAAAGACAAGAAAAGACAAGAAAAGACATGACAAGACAAGACAAGACAAGACAAGACAAGACAAGACAAGACAAGACAAGACAACACATGACATGACATGACATGACAAGACAAAACAACACATGACATGACATGACAAGACAAGACAAGACATGACACGACAAAACAACACAAGACAAGACAAAACAACACAACACACGACGGGACAGGACAAGACAAGACAAGACAAGACAAGACAAGACAAGAAAAGACAAGACAACACAAGACAAGACAAGACAAGACATGACATGACAAGACAAGACAAGACAAGACAAGACAAGACAAGACAAGACAAGACAAGACAAGACAAGACAAGACAAGACAAGACAAGACAAGACAAGACAAGACAAGACAAGACAAGACAAGACAAGACAAGACAAGACAAGACAAGACAAGACAAGACAAGACAAGACAAGACAAGACAAGACAACACAACACAACACAACACAAGACAAGACAAGAAAAGATAAGACAAGAAAAGAAAAGAAAAGACAAGACAAGACAAGACAATACAAGACAAGACAAGACAAGACAAGACAAAAAAACAACACATGACATGACATGACATGACAAGACAGAACAGGACAAGACAAGACAAGACAAGACAAGACAAGACAAGACAAGACAAGACAAGACAAGACAAGACAAGACAAGACAAGACAAGACAAGAAAAGACAAGACAAGACAAGACAAGACAAGACAAGACAAGACAAGACAAGACAAGACAAGACAAGACAAGACAAGACAAGACAAGACAAGACAAGACAAGACAAGACAACACAACACAACACAAGACAAGACAAGAAAAGATAAGACAAGAAAAGAAAAGAAAAGACAAGACAAGACAAGACAATACACCACATACGACATGACATGACATGACAAGACAAGACAAGACAAGACAAGACAAGACAAGACAAGACAAGACAAGACAAGACAAGACAAGACAAGACAAGACAAGACAAGACAAGACAAGACAAGACAAGACAAGCCAAGACAAGACAACACAACACAACACAAGACAAGACAAGAAAAGATAAGACAAGAAAAGAAAAGAAAAGACAAGACAAGACAATACAAGACAAGACAAGACAAGACAAGACAAAAAAACAACACATGACATGACATGACATGACAAGACAAGACCAGACAAGACAAAACAACACATGACATGACATGACAAGACAAGACAAGACATGACAAGACAAGACAAGACAAGACAAGAAAAGACAAGACAAGACAAGACAAGACAAGACAAGACAAGACAAGACAAGAAAAGAAAAGAAAAGACAAGACAAGACAAGACAATACACCACATACGACATGACATGACAAGACAAGACAAGAAAAAACAACACATGACATAACATGACATGACAAGACAAGACAGAACAGGACAAGACAAGACAAGACAAGACAAGACAAGACATGACATGACAAGACAAGACAAGACAAGACAATACAAGACAAGACAAGACAAGACAAGACAAGACAAGACCAGACAAGACAAAACAACACATGACATGACATGACAAGACAAGACAAGACACGACAAAACAACACAAGACAAGACAAAACAACACAACACACGACGGGACAGGACAAGACAAGACAAGACAAGACAAGACAAGACAAGACAAGACAAGAAAAGACAAGACAAGACAAGACAAGACAAGACAAGAAAAGAAAAGAAAAGACAAGACAAGACAAGACAATACACCACATACGACATGACATGACATGACAAGACAAGACAAGACAAGACAAGACAAGACAAGACAAGACAAGACAAGACAAGACAAGACAAGACAAGACAAGACAAGACAAGACAAGACAAGACAAGACAAGACAAGACAAGACAAGACAAGACAAGACAAACAAGACAAGACAACACAACACAACACAACACAAGACAAGACAAGAAAAGATAAGACAAGAAAAGAAAAGAAAAGACAAGACAAGACAAGACAATACAAGACAAGACAAGACAAGACAAGACAAAAAAACAACACATGACATGACATGACATGACAAGACAGAACAGGACAAGACAAGACAATACAAGACAAGACAAGACAAGACAAGACAAAAAAACAACACATGACATGACATGACATGACAAGACAGAACAGGACAAGACAAGACAAGACAAGACAAGACAAGACAAGACAAGACATGACAAGACAAGACAAGACAAGACAAGACAAGACAAGACAAGACAAGACAAGACAAGACAAGACAAGACAAAACAACACATGACATGACATGACAAGACAAGACAAGACAGAACAGGACAAGACAAGAAAAGACAAGAAAAGAAAAGACAAGACAAGACAAGACCAGGCAAAACAAGACAATACAAGACAAGACAAAACAACACAACATACGACATGACATGACATGACAAGACAAGACAAGACAAGACAACACAAGACAAGACAAGAAAAGACAAGACAAGAAAAGAAAAGACAAGACAATACAACACAAGACAAGACAAAACAAGACAAGACAAGACAAAACAACACATGACATAACATGACATGACAAGACAAGACAGAACAGGACAAGACAAGACAAGACAAGACAAGACAAGACATGACATGACAAGACAAGACAAGACAAGACAATACAAGACAAGACAAGACAAGACAAGACAAGACAAGACCAGACAAGACAAAACAACACATGACATGACATGACAAGACAAGACAAGACATGACACGACAAAACAACACAAGACAAGACAAAACAACACAACACACGACGGGACAGGACAAGACAAGACAAGACAAGACAAGACAAGACAAGACAAGACAAGAAAAGACAAGACAAGACAAGGCAAGACAAGACAAGACATGACATGACAAGACAAGACAAGACAAGACAAGACAAGACAAGACAAGACAAGACAAGACAAGACAAGACAAGACAAGACAAGACAAGACAAGACAAGAAAAGACAAGACAAGACAAGACAAGACAAGACAAGACAAGACAAGACAAGACAAGACAAGACAAGAC
Source organism: Zeugodacus cucurbitae (assembly GCF_028554725.1). Lineage (NCBI taxonomy): Eukaryota > Metazoa > Arthropoda > Insecta > Diptera > Tephritidae > Zeugodacus > Zeugodacus cucurbitae. The sequence goes on along the minus strand of NC_071672.1, from coordinate 5,039,383 downwards.
AAGACAAGACAAGACAAGACAATACAAGACAAGACAAAACAAGACAAGACAAGACAAAACAACACATGACATGACATGACATGACAAGACAAGACAAGACAGAACAGGACAAGACAAGACAAGAAAAGAAAAGACAAGACAAGACAAGACAAGGCAAAACAAGACAATACAAGACAAGACAAAACAACACAACATACGACATGACATGACATGACAAGACAAGACAAGACAAGACAACACAAGACAAGACAAGAAAAGACAAGAAAAGAAAAGACAAGACAATACAACACAAGACAAGACAAAACAAGACAAGACAAGACAAAACAACACATGACATAACATGACATGACAAGACAAGACAGAACAGGACAAGACAAGACAAGACAAGACAAGACAAGACATGACATGACAAGACAAGACAAGACAAGACAATACAAGACAAGACAAGACAAGACAAGACAAGACAAGACAAGACAAGACAAGACCAGACAAGACAAAACAACACATGACATGACATGACAAGACAAGACAAGACATGACACGACAAAACAACACAAGACAAGACAAAACAACACAACACACGACGGGACAGGACAAGACAAGACAAGACAAGACAAGACAAGACAAGACAAGACAAGAAAAGACAAGACAAGACAAGACAAGACAAGACAAGACAAGACATGACATGACAAGACAAGACAAGACAAGACAAGACAAGACAAGACAAGACAAGACAAGACAAGACAAGACAAAACAAGACAAGATAAGACATGACAAAACAAGTCAAGATAAAACAACACCACATACGACATGACATGACATGACAAGTCAAGACAAGACAAGACAAGACAAGACAAGACAAGACAAGACAAAACAACACATGACATGACATGACAAGACAAGACAAGACAGAACAGGACAAGACAAGACAAGACAAGAAAAGAAAAGACAAGACAAGACAAGACAAGGCAAAACAAGACAATACAAGACAAGACAAAACAACACAACATACGACATGACATGACATGACAAGACAAGACAAGACAAGACAAGACAAGACAAGACAAGACAAGACAAGACAAGACAAGACAAGACAAGACAAAACAACACATGACATGAAATGACAAGACAAGACAAGACAGAACAGGACAAGACAAGAAAAGACAAGAAAAGACAAGACAAGACATGACACGACAAAACAACACAAGACAAGACAAAACAACACAACACACGACGGGACAGGACAAGACAAGACAAGACAAGACAAGACAAGACAAGACAAGACAAGACAAGAAAAGACAAGACAAGACAAGACAAGACAAGACAAGACAAGAAAAGAAAAGAAAAGACAAGACAAGACAAGACAATACACCACATACGACATGACATGACATGACAAGACAAGACAAGACAAGACAAGACAAGACAAGACAAGACAAGACAAGACAAGACAAGACAAGACAAGACAAGACAAGACAAGACAAGACAAGACAAGACAAGACAAGACAAGACAAGACAAGACAAGACAAGACAAGACAAGACAAGACAAGACAAGACAAGACAACACAACACAACACAAGACAAGACAAGAAAAGATAAGACAAGAAAAGAAAAGAAAAGACAAGACAAGACAAGACAATACAAGACAAGACAAGACAAGATAAGACAAAAAAACAACACATGACATGACATGACATGACAAGACAGAACAGGACAAGACAAGACAATACAAGACAAGACAAGACAAGACAAGACAAAAAAACAACACATGACATGACATGACATGACAAGACAGAACAGGACAAGACAAGACAAGACAAGACAAGACAAGACAAGACAAGACAAGACAAGACATGACAAGACAAGACAAGACAAGACAAGACAAGACAAGACAAGACCAGACAAGACAAGACAAGACAAGACAAGACAAGACAAGACCAGACAAGACAAGACAAGACAAGACAAGACAAGACAAGAAAAAAGACAAGACAAGACAAGACAAGACAAGACAAGACAAGACAAGACAATACAAGACAAGACAAGACAAGACAAAACAAGACAAGACAAGACAAAACAACACATGACATGACATGACAAGACAAGACAAGACAGAACAGGACAAGACAAGAAAAGACAAGAAAAGAAAAGACAAGACAAGACAAGACAAGGCAAAACAAGACAATACAAGACAAGACAAAACAACACAACATACGACATGACATGACATGACAAGACAAGACAAGACAAGACAACACAAGACAAGACAAGAAAAGACAAGACAAGAAAAGAAAAGACAAGACAATACAACACAAGACAAGACAAAACAAGACAAGACAAGACAAGACAAGACAAGACAAGACATGACATGACAAGACAAGACAAGACAAGACCAGACAAGACAAGACAAGACCAGACAAGACAAGACAAGACAAGGCAAGACAAGACAAGACAAGACAAGAAAAGAAAAGAAAAGAAAAGAAAAGAAAAGACAAGACAATACAACACAAGACAAGACAAAACAAGACAAGACAAGACAAAAAAACAACACATGACATGACATGACATGACAAGACAGAACAGGACAAGACAAGACAAGACAAGACAAGACAAGACAAGACAAGACCAGACAAGACAAGACAAGACAAGACAAGACAAGGCAAGACAAGACAAGACAAGACAAGACAAGACAAGACAATACAAGACAAGACAAAACAAGACAAGACAAGACAAAACAACACATGACATGACATGACAAGACAAGACAAGACAGAACAGGACAAGACAAGACAAGAAAAGAAAAGACAAGACAAGACAAGACAAGACAAGACAAGACAAGACAAGACAAGACAAGACAAGACAAGACAACACAACACAACACAAGACAAGACAAGAAAAGATAAGACAAGAAAAGAAAAGAAAAGAAAAGACAAGACAAGACAAGACAATACAAGACAAGACAAGACAAGACAAGACAAAAAAACAACACATGACATGACATGACATGACAAGACAGAACAGGACAAGACAAGACAATACAAGACAAGACAAGACAAGACAAGACAAAAAAACAACACATGACATGACATGACATGACAAGACAGAACAGGACAAGACAAGACAAGACAAGACAAGACAAGACAAGACAAGACAAGACAAGACAAGACATGACAAGACAAGACAAGAAAAGAAAAGACAAGACAAGACAAGACAAGGCAAAACAAGACAATACAAGACAAGACAAAACAACACAACATACGACATGACATGACATGACAAGACAAGACAAGACAAGACAACACAAGACAAGACAAGAAAAGACAAGACAAGAAAAGAAAAGACAAGACAATACAACACAAGACAAGACAAAACAAGACAAGACAAGACAAAACAACACATGACATAACATGACATGACAAGACAAGACAGAACAGGACAAGACAAGACAAGACAAGACAAGACAAGACATGACATGACAAGACAAGACAAGACAAGACAATACAAGACAAGACAAGACAAGACAAGACAAGACCAGACAAGACAAAACAACACATGACATGACATGACAAGACAAGACAAGACATGACACGACAAAACAACACAAGACAAGACAAAACAACACAACACACGACGGGACAGGACAAGACATGACAAGACAAGACAAGACAAGACAAGACAAGACAAGAAAAGACAAGACAAGACAAGGCAAGACAAGACAAGACATGACATGACAAGACAAGACAAGACAAGACAAGACAAGACACACAAGACAAGACACATGACATAACATGACATGACAAGACAAGACAGAACAGGACAAGACAAGACAAGACAAGACAAGACAAGACATGACATGACAAGACAAGACAAGACAAGACAATACAAGACAAGACAAGACAAGACAAGACAAGACAAGACCAGACAAGACAAAACAACACATGACATGACATGACAAGACAAGACAAGACATGACACGACAAAACAACACAAGACAAGACAAAACAACACAACACACGACGGGACAGGACAAGACAAGACAAGACAAGACAAGACAAGACAAGACAAGACAAGACAAGAAAAGACAAGAGAAGACAAGACAAGACAAGACAAGACAAGACATGACATGACAAGACAAGACAAGACAAGACAAGACAAGACAAGACAAGACAAGACAAGACAAGACAAGACAAGACAAGACAAGACAAGACAAGACAAGACAAGACAAGACAAGACAAGACAAGACAAGACAAAACAAGACAAGATAAGACATGACAAAACAAGTCAAGATAAAACAACACCACATACGACATGACATGACATGACAAGTCAAGACAAGACAAGACAAGACAAGACAAGACAAGACAAGACAAGACAAGACAAGACAAAACAACACATGACATGACACGACAAGACAAGACAAGACAGAACAGGACAAGACAAGACAAGACAAGAAAAGAAAAGACAAGACAAGACAAGACAAGGCAAAACAAGACAATACAAGACAAGACAAAACAACACAACATACGACATGACATGACATGACAAGACAAGACAAGACAAGACAAGACAAGACAAGACAAGACAAGACAAGACAAGACAAGACAAGACAAGACAAGACAAGACAATACAAGACAAGACAAGACAAAACAACACATGACATGAAATGACAAGACAAGACAAGACAAGACAAGACAAGACAAGACAAGACAAGACAAGACAAGACAAGACAAGACAAGACAAGACAAGACAAAACAAGACAAGATAAGACATGACAAAACAAGTCAAGATAAAACAACACATGACATGAAATGACAAGACAAGACAAGACAAGACAAGACAAGACAAGACAAGACAAGACAAGACAAGAAAAGACAAGAGAAGACAAGACAAGACAAGACAAGACAAGACATGACATGACAAGACAAGACAAGACAAGACAAGACAAGACAAGACAAGACAAGACAAGACAAGACAAGACAAGACAAGACAAGACAAGACAAGACAAGACAAGACAAGAAAAGAAAAGACAAGACAAGACAAGACAAGGCAAAACAAGACAATACAAGACAAGACAAAACAACACAACATACGACATGACATGACATGACATGACAAGTCAAGACAAGACAAGACAAGACAAGACAAGACAAGACAAGACAAGACAAGACAAGACAAAACAACACATGACATGACATGACAAGACAAGACAAGACAGAACAGGACAAGACAAGACAAGACAAGAAAAGAAAAGACAAGACAAGACAAGGCAAAACAAGACAATACAAGACAAGACAAAACAACACAACATACGACATGACATGACATGACAAGACAAGACAAGACAAGACAAGACAAGACAAGACAAGACAAGACAAGACAAGACAAGACAAGACAAGACAATACAAGACAAGACAAGACAAAACAACACATGACATGAAATGACAAGACAAGACAAGACAAGACAAGACAAGACAAGACAAGACAAGACAAGACAAGACAAGACAAGACAAGACAAGACAAGACAAGACAATACACCACATACGACATGACATGACATGACAAGACAAGACAAGACAAGACAAGACAAGACAAGACAATACAAGACAAGACAAGACAAAACAACACATGACATGAAATGACAAGACAAGACAAGACAAAACAACACATGACATGAAATGACAAGACAAGACAAGACAGAACAGGACAAGACAAGAAAAGACAAGAAAAGAAAAGACAAGACAAGACACGACAAGGCAAAACAAGACAAAACAACACATGACATAACATGACATGGCAAGACAAGACAGAACAGGACAAGACAAGACAAGACAAGACAAGACAAGACATGACATGACAAGACAAGACAAGACAAGACAATACAAGACAAGACAAGACAAGACAAGACCAGACAAGACAAAACAACACATGACATGACATGGCAAGACAAGACAAGACATGACACGACAAAACAACACAAGACAAGACAAAACAACACAACACACGACGGGACAGGACAAGACAAGACAAGACAAGACAAGACAAGACAAGACAAGAAAAGACAAGACAAGACAAGACAAGACAAGACAAGACATGACATGACAAGACAAGACAAGACAAGACAAGACAAGACAAGACAAGACAAGACAAGACAAGACAAGACAAGACAAGACAAGACAAGACAAGACAAGAAAAGACAAGACAAGACAAGACAAGACAAGACAAGACAAGACAAGACAAGACAAGACAATACAAGACAAGACAAAACAAGACAAGACAAGACAAACCAACACATGACATGACATGACAAGACAAGACAAGACAGAACAGGACGAGACAAGACAAGAAAAGAAAAGACAAGACAAGACAAGACAAGGCAAAACAAGACAATACAAGACAAGACAAAACAACACAACATACGACATGACATGACATGACAAGACAAGACAAGACAAGACAACACAAGACAAGACAAGAAAAGACAAGAAAAGAAAAGACAAGACAATACAACACAAGACAAGACAAAACAAGACAAGACAAGACAAAACAACACATGACATAACATGACATGACAAGACAAGACAGAACAGGACAAGACAAGACAAGACAAGACAAGACATGACAAAACAACACAACATACGACATGACATGACATGACAAGACAAGACAAGACAAGACAATACAAGACAAGACAAGACAAAACAAGACAAGACAAGACAAAACAACACATGACATGAAATGACAAGACAAGACAAGACAGAACAGGACAAGGCAAGAAAAGACAAGAAAAGAAAAGACAAGACAAGACACGACAAGGCAAAACAAGACAAAACAACACATGACATAACATGACATGGCAAGACAAGACAGAACAGGACAAGACAAGACAAGACAAGACAAGACAAGACATGACATGACAAGACAAGACAAGACAAGACAATACAAGACAAGACAAGACAAGACAAGACAAGACAAGACCAGACAAGACAAAACAACACATGACATGACATGACAAGACAAGACAAGACATGACACGACAAAACAACACAAGACAAGACAAAACAACACAACACACGACGGGACAGGACAAGACAAGACAAGACAAGACAAGACAAGACAAGACAAGAAAAGACAAGACAAGACAAGACAAGACAAGACAAGACATGACATGACAAGACAAGACAAGACAAGACAAGACAAGACAAGACAAGACAAGACAAGACAAGACAAGACAAGACAAGACAAGACAAGAAAAGACAAGACAAGACAAGACAAGACAAGACAAGACAAGACAAGACAAGACAAGACAAGACAATACAAGACAAGACAAAACAAGACAAGACAAGACAAACCAACACATGACATGACATGACAAGACAAGACAAGACAGAACAGGACAAGACAAGACAAGAAAAGAAAAGACAAGACAAGACAAGACAAGGCAAAACAAGACAATACAAGACAAGACAAAACAACACAACATACGACATGACATGACATGACAAGACAAGACAAGACAAGACAAGACAACACAAGACAAGACAAGAAAAGACAAGAAAAGAAAAGACAAGACAATACAACACAAGACAAGACAAAACAAGACAAGACAAGACAAAACAACACATGACATAACATGACATGACAAGACAAGACAGAACAGGACAAGACAAGACAAGACAAGACAAGACAAGACAAGACATGACATGACAAGACAAGACAAGACAATACAAGACAAGACAAGACAAGACAAGACAAGACAAGACAAGACCAGACAAGACAAAACAACACATGACATGACAAGACAAGACAAGACATGACACGACAAAACAACACAAGACAAGACAAAACAACACAACACACGACGGGACAGGACAAGACAAGACAAGACAAGACAAGACAAGACAAGACAAGACAAGACAAGACAAGACAAGAAAAGACAAGACAAGACAAGACAAGACAAGAAAAGACCAGACAAGACAAAACAACACATGACATGACATGACAAGACAAGACAAGACATGACACGACAAAACAACACAAGACAAGACAAAACAGCACAACACACGTCGGGACAGGACAAGACAAGACAAGACAAGACAAGACAAGACAAGACAAGAAAAGACAAGACAAGACAAGACAAGACAAGACAAGACAAGACATGACATGACAAGACAAGACAAGACAAGACATGACAAGACAAGACAAGACAAGACAAGACAAGACAAGACAAGACAAGACAAGATAAGACATGACAAGACAAGAAAAGACAAGACAAGACAAGACAAGACATGACATGACAAGACAAGACAAGACAAGACATGACAAGACAAGACAAGACAAGCCAAGACAAGACAAAACAAGACAAGATAAGACATGACAAGACAAGACATGACATGACAAGACAAGACAAGACAAGACAAGACAAGACAAGACAAGACAAGACAAGACAAGACAAGACAAGACAAGACAAGACAAGACAAGACAAGACAAGACAAGACAAGACAAGACAAGACAAGACAAGAAAAGACAAGACAAGACAAGACAAGACAAGACATGACAAGACAAAACAAAACAAGACAAGACAAGACAAGACAAGAAAAGACAAGACAAGACAAGACAAGACAAGAAAAGACAAGACAAGACAAGACAAGACAAGACATGACAAGACAAAACAAAACAAGACAAGACATGACAAGACAAAACAAAACAAGACAAGACAAAACAACACAACACATGACATGACATGACATGACAAGACAGAACAGGACAAGACAAGACAAGACAAGACAAGACAAGACAAGACAAGACAAGACAAGACAAGACAAGACAAGACAAGACAAGACAAGACAAGACAAGACAAGACAAGATAAGACAAGACAAGACAAGACAAGACAAAACAACACATGACATGACATGACAAGACAGAACAGGACAAGACAAGATAAAACAAGACAAGCCAAGACAAGACATGACAAGACAAAACAAAACAAGACAAGACAAAACAACACAACACATGACATGACATGACATGACAAGACAGAACAGGACAAGACAAGACAAGACAAGACAAGACAAGACAACACAAGACAAGACAAGACAAAACAAGACAAGACAAGACAAGACAAGACAAGACAAGACAAGACAAGACAAGGCAAGACAAGACAAGACAAGACAAGACAAGACAAGACAAGACAAGACAAGACAAGACAAGACAAGACAAGACAAGACAAGACAAGACAAGACAAGAGAAGACAAGAAAAGACAAGACAAGACAAGACAAGACAAGACAAGAAAAGACAAGACAAGACAAGACAAGACAAGACAAGACAAGACAAGACAAGACAAGACAAGACAAGACAAGACAAGACAAGACAAGACAAGACAAGACAAGACAAGACAAGACAAGACAAGACAAGACAAGACAACACAAGACAAGACAAGACAAGAAAAGACAAGACAAGAAAAGACAAGAAAAGACAAGACAAGACAAGACAAGACAACACAAGACAAGACAAGACAAGAAAAGACAAGACAAGACAACACAAGACAAGACAAGACAAAACAAGACAAGACAAGAAAAGACATGACAAGACAAAACAAAACAAGAAAAGACAAAACAACACAACAAGACAAGACAAGACAAGACAAGACAAGACAAGACAAGACAAAACAACACATGACATGACATGACAAGACAGAACAGGACAAGACAAGACAAAACAAGACAAGACAAGACAAGACATGACAAGACAAAACAAAACAAGACAAGACAAGACAAAACAACACATGACATGACATGACAAGACAGAACAGGACAAGACAACACAACACAAGACAAGACAAGACAACACAAGACAAGACAAGACAAAACAAGACAAGACAAGACAAGACAAGACAAGACATGACAAGACAAAACAAAACAAGACAAGACAAAACAACACAACACATGACATGACATGACATGACAAGACAGAACAGGACAAGACAAGACAAGACAAGACAAGACAAGACAAGACAAGACAAGACAAGACAAGACAAGACAAGACAAGACAAGACAAGACAAGACAAGACAAGACAAGACAAGACAAGACAAGACAACACAACACAAGACAAGACAAGACAAGATAAGACATGACAAGACAAGAAAAGACAAGACAAGACAAGACAAGACATGACATGACAAGACAAGACAAGACAAGACAAGACAAGACAAGACAAGACAAGCCAAGCCAAGACAAAACAAGACAAGATAAGACATGACAAGACAAGACATGACATGACATGACAAGACAAGACAAGACAAGACAAGACAAGACAAGACAAGACAAGACAAGACAAGACAAGACAAGACAAGACAAGACAAGACAAGACAAGACAAGACAAGACAAGACAAGACAAGACAAGACAAGACAAGACAAGACAAGACAAGACAAGACAAGACAAGACAAGACAAGACAAGACAAGACAAGACAAGACAAGACAAGACAAGACAAGACAAGACAAGACAAGACAAGACAAGACAAGACAAGACAAGACAAGACAAGACAAGACAAGACAAGACAAGACAAGACAAGACAAGACAAGACAAGACAAGACAAGAAAAGACAAGACAAGACAAGAGAAGACAAGACAAGACAAGACAAGACAAGACAAGACAAGACAAGACAAGACAAGACATGACATGACAAGACAAGACAAGACAAGACAAGACAAGACAAGACAAGACAAGCCAAGACAAGACAAAACAAGACAAGATAAGACATGACAAGACAAGACATGACATGACAAGACAAGACAAGACAAGACAAGACAAGACAAGACAAGACAAGACAAGACAAGACAAGACAAGACAAGACAAGACAAGACAAGACAAGACAAGACAAGACAAGACAAGACAAGACAAGACAAGACAAGACAAGACAAGACAAGACAAGACAAGACAAGACAAGACAAAACAAGACAAGATAAGACATGACAAAACAAGACAAGACAAAACAACACCACATACGACATGACATGACATGACAAGACAAGACAAGAAAAGACAAGACAAGACAAGACAAGACAAGAAAAGACAAGACAAAACAAGACAAGACAAGAAAAGACATGACAAGACAAAACAAAACAAGACAAGACATGACAAGACAAAACAAAACAAGACAAGACAACACAACACAACACATGACATGACATGACATGACAAGACAGAACAGGACAAGACAAGACAAGACAAGACAAGACAAGACAAGACAAGACAAGACAAGACAAGACAAGACAAGACAAGACAAGACAAGACAAGACAAGACAAGACAAGACAAGACAAGACAAGACAAGACAAGACAAGACAAGACAAGACAAGACAAGACAAGACAAGACAAGACAAGACAAGACAAGATAAGACAAGACAAGACAAGACAAGACAAAACAACACATGACATGACATGACAAGACAGAACAGGACAAGACAAGATAAAACAAGACAAGCCAAGACAAGACATGACAAGACAAAACAAAACAAGACAAGACAAAACAACACAACACATGACATGACATGACAAGACAGAACAGGACAAGACAAGACAAGACAAGACAAGACAAGACAAGACAAGACAACACAAGACAAGACAAGACAAGACAACACAAGACAAGACAAGACAAAACAAGACAAGACAAGACAAGACAAGACAAGACAAGACAAGACAAGACAAGACAAGACAAGACAAGACAAGACAAGACAAGACAAGACAAGACAAGACAAGACAAGACAAGACAAGACAAGACAAGACAAGACAAGACAAGACAAGACAAGACAAGACAAGACAAGACAAGACAAGACAAGACAAGACAAGACAAGACAAGACAAGACAAGACAAGACAAGACAAGACAAGACAAGACAAGACAAGACAAGACAAGACAAGACAAGACAAGACAAGACAAGACAAGACAAGACAAGACAAGACAAGACAAGACAAGACAAGACAAGACAAGACAAGACAAGACAAGACAAGACAAGACAAGACAAGACAAGACAAGACAAGACAAGACAAGACAAGACAAGACAAGACAAGACAAGACAAGACAAGACAAGACAAGACAAGACAAGACAAGACAAGACAAGACAAGACAAGACAAGACAAGACAAGACAAGACAAGACAAGACAAGACAAGACAAGACAAGACAAGACAAGACAAGACAAGACAAGACAAGACAAGACAAGACAAGACAAGACAAGACAAGACAAGACAAGACAAGACAAGACAAGACAAGACAAGACAAGACAAGACAAGACAAGACAAGACAAGACAAGACAAGACAAGACAAGACAAGACAAGACAAGACAAGACAAGACAAGACAAGACAAGACAAGACAAGACAAGACAAGACAAGACAAGACAAGACAAGACAAGACAAGAGAAGACAAGACAAGACAAGACAAGACAAGACAAGACAAGAAAAGACAAGACAAGAAAAGACAAGACAAGACAAGACAAGACAAGACAAGACAAGACAAGACAAGACAAGACAAGACAAGACAAGACAAGACAAGACAAGACAAGACAAGACAAGACAAGACAAGACAAGACAAGACAAGTCAAGACAAGACAAGACAAGACAAGACAAGACAACACAAGACAAGACAAGACAAGAAAAGACAAGACTAGAAAAGACACGAAAAGACAAGACAAGACAAGACAAGACAACACAAGACAAGACAAGACAAGACAAGACAAGACAAGACAAGACAAGTCAAGACAAGACAAGACAAGACAAGACAAGACAAGACAAGACAAGACAAGACAAGACAAAACAAGACAAGAGAAGAAAAGACATGACAAGACAAAACAAAACAAGAAAAGACAAAACAACACAACACATGACATGACATGACATGACAAGACAAGACAAGACAAGACAAGACAAGACAAGACAAGACAAGACAAGACAAGAGAAGACAAGACAAGACAAGACAAGACAAGACAAGACAAGACAAGACAAGACAAGACAAGACAAAACAACACATGACATGACATGACAAGACAGAACAGGACAAGACAAGACAAAACAAGACAAGACAAGACAAGACATGACAAGACAAAACAAAACAAGACAAGACAAAACAACACAACACATGACATGACATGACATGACAAGACAGAACAGGACAAGACAAGACAAGACAAGACAAGACAAGACAAGACAAGACAACACAACACAAGACAAGACAAGACAACACAAGACAAGACAAGACAAAACAAGACAAGACAAGACAAGACAAAACAACACATGACATGACATGACAAGACAGAACAAGACAAGACAAGACAAGACAAGACAAGACAAGACAAGACAAGACAAGACAAGACAAGACAAGACAAGACAAGACAAGACAAGACAAAACAACACATGACATGACATGACAAGACAGAACAGGACAAGACAAGACAAAACAAGACAAGACAAGACAAGACATGACAAGACAAAACAAAACAAGACAAGACAAAACAACACAACACATGACATGACATGACATGACAAGACAGAACAGGACAAGACAAGACAAGACAAGACAAGACAAGACAAGACAAGACAAGACAAGACAAGACAAGACAAGACAAGACAAAACAACACATGACATGACATGACAAGACAGAACAGGACAAGACAAGACAAAACAAGACAAGACAAGACAAGACATGACAAGACAAAACAAAACAAGACAAGACAAAACAACACAACACATGACATGACATGACATGACAAGACAGAACAGGACAAGACAAGACAAGACAAGACAAGACAAGACAAGACAAGACAACACAACACAAGACAAGACAAGACAACACAAGACAAGACAAGACAAAACAAGACAAGACAAGACAAGACAAGACAAGACAACACAACACAAGACAAGACAAGACAAGAAAAGACAAGGCATGAAAAGACAAGAAAAGACAAGAAAAGAAAAGACAAGACAAGACAAGACAAGACAAGAAAAGAAAAGACAAGACAAGACAACACAAGACAAGACAAGGCAAAACAAGACAAGACAAGACAAGACATGACAAGACAAAACAAAACAAGACAAGACAAAACAACACAACACATGACATGACATGACATGACAAGACAGAACAGGACAAGACAAGACAAGACAAGACAAGACAAGACAAGACAAGACAAGACAAGACAAGACAAGACAAGACAAGACAAGACAAAACAACACATGACATAACATGACATGAGAAGACAAGACAGAACAGGACGAGACAAGACAAGACAAGACAAAACAACACATGACATGACATGACAAGACAGAACAGGACAAGACAAGACAAAACAAGACAAGACAAGACAAGACAAGACATGACAAGACAAAACAAAACAAGACAAGACAAAACAACACAACACATGACATGACATGACATGACAAGACAGAACAGGACAAGACAAGACAAGACAAGACAAGACAAGACAAGACAAGACAAGACAAGACAAGACAAGACAAAACAACACATGACATGACATGACAAGACAGAACAGGACAAGACAAGACAAAACAAGACAAGACAAAACAACACATGACATGACAAGACAGAACAGGACAAGACAAGACAAGACAAGACAAGACAAGACAAAACAACACATGACATAACATGACATGACAAGACAAGACAGAACAGGACGAGACAAGACAAGACAAGACAAGACATGACATGACAAGACAAGACAAGACAAGACAATACAAGACAAGACAAGACAAGACAAGACCAGACAAGACAAAACAACACATGACATGACATGACAAAACAAGACAAGACATGACACGACAAAACAACACAAGACAAGACAAGACAAGAAAAGACAAGACAAGACAAGACAAGACAAGACAAGACATGACATGACAAGACAAGACAAGACAAGACAAGACAAGACAAGACAAGACAAGACAAGACAAGAAAAGACAAGACAAGACAAGACAAGACAAGACAAGACAAGACAAGACAAGACAAGACAAGACAAGACAAGACAAGACAAGACAAGACAAGACAAGACAAGACAAGACAAGACAAGACAAGACAAGACAAGACAAGACAAGACAAAACAAGACAAGATAAGACATGACAAAACAAGACAAGACAAAACAACACCACATACGACATGACATGACATGACAAGACAAGACAAGACAAGACAAGACAAGACAAGACAAGACAAGACAAGACAAGACAAGACAAGACAAGACAAGACAACACAACACAAGACAAGACAAGACAACACAAGACAAGACAAGACAAAACAAGACAAGACAAGACAAGACAAGACAAGACAAGAAAAGACAAGACAAGACAAGAAAAGACAAGACAAGACAAGACAAGACAAGACAAGACAAGACAAGACAAGACAAGACAAGACAAGACAAGACAAGACAAGAAAAGACAAGACAAGACAAGACAAGACAAGACAAGACAAGACAAAACAACACATGACATGACATGACAAGACAGAACAGGACAAGACAAGATAAAACAAGACAAGCCAAGACAAGACATGACAAGACAAAACAAAACAAGACAAGACAAAACAACACAACACATGACATGACATGACAAGACAGAACAGGACAAGACAAGACAAGACAACACAACACAAGACAAGACAAGACAACACAAGACAAGACAAGACAAAACAAGACAAGACAAGACAAGACAAGACAAGACAAGACAAGACAAGACAAGACAAGACAAGACAAGACAAGACAAGACAAGACAAGACAAGACAAGGCAAGACAAGACAAGACAAGACAAGACAAGACAAGACAAGACAAGACAAGACAAGACAAGACAAGACAAGACAAGACCAGACAAGACAAGACAAGACAAGACAAGAGAAGACAAGACAAGACAAGACAAGACAAGACAAGACAAGAGAAGACAAGACAAGACAAGAAAAGACAAGACAAGACAAGACAAGACAAGACAAGACAAGACAAGACAAGACAAGACAAGACAAGACAAGACAAGACAAGACAAGACAAGACAAGACAAGACAAGACAAGACAAGACAAGACAAGACAAGACAAGACAAGACAAGACAAGACAAGACAAGACAAGACAAGACAAGACAAGACAAGACAAGACAAGACAAGACAAGACAAGACAAGACAAGTCAAGACAAGACAAGACAAGACAAAACAACACATGACATGACATGACAAGACAGAACAGGACAAGACAAGACAAAACAAGACAAGACAAGACAAGACATGACAAGACAAAACAAAACAAGACAAGACAAAACAACACAACACATGACATGACATGACATGTCAAGACAGAACAGGACAAGACAAGACAAGACAAGACAAGACAAGACAAGACAAGACAAGACAAGACAAGACAAAACAACACATGACATGACATGACAAGACAGAACAGGACAAGACAAGACAAAACAAGACAAGACAAGACAAGACATGACAAGACAAAACAAAACAAGACAAGACAAAACAACACAACACATGACATGACATGACATGACAAGACAGAACAGGACAAGACAAGACAAGACAAGACAAGACAAGACAAGACAAGACAAGACAACACAACACAAGACAAGACAAGACAACACAAGACAAGACAAGACAAAACAAGACAAGACAAGACAAGACAAGACAAGACAACACAACACAAGACAAGACAAGACAAGAAAAGACAAGACATGAAAAGACAAGAAAAGACAAGAAAAGACAAGAAAAGAAAAGACAAGACAAGACAAGACAAGACAAGAAAAGAAAAGACAAGACAAGACAACACAAGACAAGACAAGGCAAAACAAGACAAGACAAGACAAGACATGACAAGACAAAACAAAACAAGACAAGACAAAACAACACAACACATGACATGACATGACATGACAAGACAGAACAGGACAAGACAAGACAAGACAAGACAAGACAAGACAAGACAAGACAAGACAAGACAAGACAAGACAAGACAAGACAAAACAACACATGACATGACATGACAAGACAGAACAGGACAAGACAAGACAAAACAAGACAAGACAAGACAAAACAACACATGACATGACAAGACAGAACAGGACAAGACAAGACAAGACAAGACAAGACAAGACAAAACAACACATGACATAACATGACATGACAAGACAAGACAGAACAGGACGAGACAAGACAAGACAAGACAAGACATGACATGACAAGACAAGACAAGACAAGACAATACAAGACAAGACAAGACAAGACAAGACCAGACAAGACAAAACAACACATGACATGACATGACAAAACAAGACAAGACATGACACGACAAAACAACACAAGACAAGACAAGACAAGAAAAGACAAGACAAGACAAGACAAGACAAGACAAGACATGACATGACAAGACAAGACAAGACAAGACAAGACAAGACAAGACAAGACAAGACAAGACAAGAAAAGACAAGACAAGACAAGACAAGACAAGACAAGACAAGACAAGACAAGACAAGACAAGACAAGACAAGACAAGACAAGACAAGACAAAACAAGACAAGATAAGACATGACAAAACAAGACAAGACAAAACAACACCACATACGACATGACATGACATGACAAGACAAGACCAGACAAGACAAGACAAGACAAGACAAGACAAGACAAGACAAGACAAGACAAGACAAGACAAGACAACACAACACAAGACAAGACAAGACAACACAAGACAAGACAAGACAAAACAAGACAAGACAAGACAAGACAAGACAAGACAAGAAAAGACAAGACAAGACAAGACAAGACAAGACAAGACAAGACAAGACAAGACAAGACAAGACAAGACAAGACAAGACAAGACAAGACAAGACAAGACAAGAAAAGACAAGACAAGACAAGACAAGACAAGACAAGACAAGACAAAACAACACATGACATGACATGACAAGACAGAACAGGACAAGACAAGATAAAACAAGACAAGCCAAGACAAGACATGACAAGACAAAACAAAACAAGACAAGACAAAACAACACAACACATGACATGACATGACAAGACAGAACAGGACAAGACAAGACAAGACAACACAACACAAGACAAGACAAGACAACACAAGACAAGACAAGACAAAACAAGACAAGACAAGACAAGACAAGACAAGACAAGACAAGACAAGACAAGACAAGACAAGACAAGACAAGAAAAGACAAGAAAAGAAAAGACAAGACAATACAACACAAGACAAGACAAAACAAGACAAGACAAGACAAAACAACACATGACATAACATGACATGACAAGACAAGACAGAACAGGACAAGACAAGACAAGACAAGACAAGACAAGACATGACATGACAAGACAAGACAAGACAAGACAATACAAGACAAGACAAGACAAGACAAGACAAGACAAGACAACACAAGACAAGACAAGACAAAACAAGACAAGACAAGACAAGACAAGACAAGACAAGACAAGACAAGACAAGACAAGACAAGACAAGACAAGAAAAGACAAGAAAAGAAAAGACAAGACAATACAACACAAGACAAGACAAAACAAGACAAGACAAGACAAAACAACACATGACATAACATGACATGACAAGACAAGACAGAACAGGACAAGACAAGACAAGACAAGACAAGACAAGACAGGACAAGACAAGACAAGACAAGACAAGACAAGACATGACATGACAAGACAAGACAAGACAAGACAATACAAGACAAGACAAGACAAGACAAGACAAGACAAGACAAGACAAGACAAGACAAGAAAAGACAAGACAAGACAAGACAAGACAAGACAAGACAAGACAAGAAAAGACAAGACAAGACAAGACAAGACATGACAAGACAAAACAAAACAAGACAAGACAAAACAACACATGACATGACATGACATGACAAGACAAGACAAGACAGAACAGGACAAGACAAGACAAGAAAAGAAAAGACAAGACAAGACAAGACAAGGCAAAACAAGACAATACAAGACAAGACAAAACAACACAACATACGACATGACATGACATGACAAGACAAGACAAGACAAGACAACACAAGACAAGACAAGAAAAGACAAGAAAAGAAAAGACAAGACAATACAACACAAGACAAGACAAAACAAGACAAGACAAGACAAAACAACACATGACATAACATGACATGACAAGACAAGACAGAACAGGACAAGACAAGACAAGACAAGACAAGACAAGACATGACATGACAAGACAAGACAAGACAAGACAAGACAATACAAGACAAGACAAGACAAGACAAGACAAGACAAGACAAGACAAGACAAGACCAGACAAGACAAAACAACACATGACATGACATGACAAGACAAGACAAGACATGACACGACAAAACAACACAAGACAAGACAAAACAACACAACACACGACGGGACAGGACAAGACAAGACAAGACAAGACAAGACAAGACAAGACAAGACAAGAAAAGACAAGACAAGACAAGACAAGACAAGACAAGACAAGACATGACATGACAAGACAAGACAAGACAAGACAAGACAAGACAAGACAAGACAAGACAAGACAAGACAAGACAAAACAAGACAAGATAAGACATGACAAAACAAGTCAAGATAAAACAACACCACATACGACATGACATGACATGACAAGTCAAGACAAGACAAGACAAGACAAGACAAGACAAAACAACACATGACATGACATGACAAGACAAGACAAGACAGAACAGGACAAGACAAGACAAGACAAGAAAAGAAAAGACAAGACAAGACAAGACAAGGCAAAACAAGACAATACAAGACAAGACAAAACAACACAACATACGACATGACATGACATGACAAGACAAGACAAGACAAGACAAGACAAGACAAGACAAGACAAGACAAGACAAGACAAGACAAGACAAGACAAGACAAGACAAA
Source organism: Zeugodacus cucurbitae (assembly GCF_028554725.1). NCBI lineage: Eukaryota > Metazoa > Arthropoda > Insecta > Diptera > Tephritidae > Zeugodacus > Zeugodacus cucurbitae. Next base: position 5,019,445 of record NC_071672.1, on the reverse strand, counting down.
ACAACACATGACATGAAATGACAAGACAAGACAAGACAGAACAGGACAAGACAAGAAAAGACAAGAAAAGACAAGACAAGACATGACACGACAAAACAACACAAGACAAGACAAAACAACACAACACACGACGGGACAGGACAAGACAAGACAAGACAAGACAAGACAAGACAAGACAAGACAAGACAAGAAAAGACAAGACAAGACAAGACAAGACAAGACAAGACAAGAAAAGAAAAGAAAAGACAAGACAAGACAAGACAATACACCACATACGACATGACATGACATGACAAGACAAGACAAGACAAGACAAGACAAGACAAGACAAGACAAGACAAGACAAGACAAGACAAGACAAGACAAGACAAGACAAGACAAGACAAGACAAGACAAGACAAGACAAGACAAGACAAGACAAGACAACACAACACAACACAACACAAGACAAGACAAGAAAAGATAAGACAAGAAAAGAAAAGAAAAGACAAGACAAGACAAGACAATACAAGACAAGACAAGACAAGATAAGACAAAAAAACAACACATGACATGACATGACATGACAAGACAGAACAGGACAAGACAAGACAATACAAGACAAGACAAGACAAGACAAGACAAAAAAACAACACATGACATGACATGACATGACAAGACAGAACAGGACAAGACAAGACAAGACAAGACAAGACAAGACATGACATGACAAGACAAGACAAGACAGAACAGGACAAGACAAGAAAAGACAAGAAAAGAAAAGACAAGACAAGACAAGACAAGGCAAAACAAGACAATACAAGACAAGACAAAACAACACAACATACGACATGACATGACATGACAAGACAAGACAAGACAAGACAACACAAGACAAGACAAGAAAAGACAAGACAAGAAAAGAAAAGACAAGACAATACAACACAAGACAAGACAAAACAAGACAAGACAAGACAAGACAAGACAAGACAAGACATGACATGACAAGACAAGACAAGACAAGACCAGACAAGACAAGACAAGACCAGACAAGACAAGACAAGACAAGGCAAGACAAGACAAGACAAGACAAGAAAAGAAAAGAAAAGAAAAGAAAAGAAAAGACAAGACAATACAACACAAGACAAGACAAAACAAGACAAGACAAGACAAAAAAACAACACATGACATGACATGACATGACAAGACAGAACAGGACAAGACAAGACAAGACAAGACAAGACAAGACAAGACAAGACCAGACAAGACAAGACAAGACAAGACAAGACAAGGCAAGACAAGACAAGACAAGACAAGACAAGACAAGACAAGACAAGACAATACAAGACAAGACAAAACAAGACAAGACAAGACAAAACAACACATGACATGACATGACAAGACAAGACAAGACAGAACAGGACAAGACAAGACAAGAAAAGAAAAGACAAGACAAGACAAGACAAGACAAGACAAGACAAGACAAGACAAGACAAGACAAGACAACACAACACAACACAAGACAAGACAAGAAAAGATAAGACAAGAAAAGAAAAGAAAAGAAAAGACAAGACAAGACAAGACAATACAAGACAAGACAAGACAAGACAAGACAAAAAAACAACACATGACATGACATGACATGACAAGACAGAACAGGACAAGACAAGACAATACAAGACAAGACAAGACAAGACAAGACAAAAAAACAACACATGACATGACATGACATGACAAGACAGAACAGGACAAGACAAGACAAGACAAGACAAGACAAGACAAGACAAGACAAGACAAGACATGACAAGACAAGACAAGAAAAGAAAAGACAAGACAAGACAAGACAAGGCAAAACAAGACAATACAAGACAAGACAAAACAACACAACATACGACATGACATGACATGACAAGACAAGACAAGACAAGACAACACAAGACAAGACAAGAAAAGACAAGACAAGAAAAGAAAAGACAAGACAATACAACACAAGACAAGACAAAACAAGACAAGACAAGACAAAACAACACATGACATAACATGACATGACAAGACAAGACAGAACAGGACAAGACAAGACAAGACAAGACAAGACAAGACATGACATGACAAGACAAGACAAGACAAGACAATACAAGACAAGACAAGACAAGACAAGACAAGACAAGACCAGACAAGACAAAACAACACATGACATGACATGACAAGACAAGACAAGACATGACACGACAAAACAACACAAGACAAGACAAAACAACACAACACACGACGGGACAGGACAAGACAAGACAAGACAAGACAAGACAAGACAAGACAAGACAAGAAAAGACAAGACAAGACAAGGCAAGACAAGACAAGACATGACATGACAAGACAAGACAAGACAAGACAAGACAAGACACACAAGACAAGACACATGACATAACATGACATGACAAGACAAGACAGAACAGGACAAGACAAGACAAGACAAGACAAGACAAGACAAGACAAGACATGACATGACAAGACAAGACAAGACAAGACAATACAAGACAAGACAAGACAAGACAAGACAAGACAAGACCAGACAAGACAAAACAACACATGACATGACATGACAAGACAAGACAAGACATGACACGACAAAACAACACAAGACAAGACAAAACAACACAACACACGACGGGACAGGACAAGACAAGACAAGACAAGACAAGACAAGACAAGACAAGACAAGACAAGAAAAGACAAGAGAAGACAAGACAAGACAAGACAAGACAAGACATGACATGACAAGACAAGACAAGACAAGACAAGACAAGACAAGACAAGACAAGACAAGACAAGACAAGACAAGACAAGACAAGACAAGACAAGACAAGACAAGACAAGACAAGACAAGACAAAACAAGACAAGATAAGACATGACAAAACAAGTCAAGATAAAACAACACCACATACGACATGACATGACATGACAAGTCAAGACAAGACAAGACAAGACAAGACAAGACAAGACAAGACAAGACAAGACAAGACAAGACAAGACAAAACAACACATGACATGACATGACAAGACAAGACAAGACAGAACAGGACAAGACAAGACAAGACAAGAAAAGAAAAGACAAGACAAGACAAGACAAGACAAGACAAAACAAGACAAGACAAGACAAGACAAGACAAGACAAGACAAGACAAAACAAGACAAGATAAGACATGACAAAACAAGTCAAGATAAAACAACACATGACATGAAATGACAAGACAAGACAAGACAAGACAAGACAAGACAAGACAAGACAAGACAAGACAAGAAAAGACAAGAGAAGACAAGACAAGACAAGACAAGACAAGACATGACATGACAAGACAAGACAAGACAAGACAAGACAAGACAAGACAAGACAAGACAAGACAAGACAAGACAAGACAAGACAAGACAAGACAAGACAAGACAAGACAAGACAAGAAAAGAAAAGACAAGACAAGACAAGACAAGGCAAAACAAGACAATACAAGACAAGACAAAACAACACAACATACGACATGACATGACATGACATGACAAGTCAAGACAAGACAAGACAAGACAAGACAAGACAAGACAAGACAAGACAAGACAAGACAAAACAACACATGACATGACATGACAAGACAAGACAAGACAGAACAGGACAAGACAAGACAAGACAAGAAAAGAAAAGACAAGACAAGACAAGACAAGGCAAAACAACACAACATACGACATGACATGACATGACAAGACAAGACAAGACAAGACAAGACAAGACAAGACAAGACAAGACAAGACAAGACAAGACAAGACAAGACAAGACAATACAAGACAAGACAAGACAAAACAACACATGACATGAAATGACAAGACAAGACAAGACAAGACAAGACAAGACAAGACAAGACAAGACAAGACAAGACAAGACAAGACAAGACAAGACAAGACAAGACAAGACAAGACAAGACAAGACAAGACAATACACCACATACGACATGACATGACATGACAAGACAAGACAAGACAAGACAAGACAAGACAAGACAATACAAGACAAGACAAGACAAAACAACACATGACATGAAATGACAAGACAAGACAAGACAAAACAACACATGACATGAAATGACAAGACAAGACAAGACAGAACAGGACAAGACAAGAAAAGACAAGAAAAGAAAAGACAAGACAAGACACGACAAGGCAAAACAAGACAAAACAACACATGACATAACATGACATGGCAAGACAAGACAGAACAGGACAAGACAAGACAAGACAAGACAAGACAAGACATGACATGACAAGACAAGACAAGACAAGACAATACAAGACAAGACAAGACAAGACAAGACCAGACAAGACAAAACAACACATGACATGACATGACAAGACAAGACAAGACATGACACGACAAAACAACACAAGACAAGACAAAACAACACAACACACGACGGGACAGGACAAGACAAGACAAGACAAGACAAGACAAGACAAGACAAGAAAAGACAAGACAAGACAAGACAAGACAAGACAAGACATGACATGACAAGACAAGACAAGACAAGACAAGACAAGACAAGACAAGACAAGACAAGACAAGACAAGACAAGACAAGACAAGACAAGACAAGACAAGAAAAGACAAGACAAGACAAGACAAGACAAGACAAGACAAGACAAGACAAGACAAGACAATACAAGACAAGACAAAACAAGACAAGACAAGACAAACCAACACATGACATGACATGACAAGACAAGACAAGACAGAACAGGACGAGACAAGACAAGAAAAGAAAAGACAAGACAAGACAAGACAAGGCAAAACAAGACAATACAAGACAAGACAAAACAACACAACATACGACATGACATGACATGACAAGACAAGACAAGACAAGACAACACAAGACAAGACAAGAAAAGACAAGAAAAGAAAAGACAAGACAATACAACACAAGACAAGACAAAACAAGACAAGACAAGACAAAACAACACATGACATAACATGACATGACAAGACAAGACAGAACAGGACAAGACAAGACAAGACAAGACAAGACATGACAAAACAACACAACATACGACATGACATGACATGACAAGACAAGACAAGACAAGACAATACAAGACAAGACAAGACAAAACAAGACAAGACAAGACAAAACAACACCTGACATGAAATGACAAGACAAGACAAGACAGAACAGGACAAGGCAAGAAAAGACAAGAAAAGAAAAGACAAGACAAGACACGACAAGGCAAAACAAGACAAAACAACACATGACATAACATGACATGGCAAGACAAGACAGAACAGGACAAGACAAGACAAGACAAGACAAGACAAGACATGACATGACAAGACAAGACAAGACAAGACAATACAAGACAAGACAAGACAAGACAAGACAAGACCAGACAAGACAAAACAACACATGACATGACATGACAAGACAAGACAAGACATGACACGACAAAACAACACAAGACAAGACAAAACAACACAACACACGACGGGACAGGACAAGACAAGACAAGACAAGACAAGACAAGACAAGACAAGAAAAGACAAGACAAGACAAGACAAGACAAGACAAGACATGACATGACAAGACAAGACAAGACAAGACAAGACAAGACAAGACAAGACAAGACAAGACAAGACAAGACAAGACAAGACAAGACAAGAAAAGACAAGACAAGACAAGACAAGACAAGACAAGACAAGACAAGACAAGACAAGACAAGACAATACAAGACAAGACAAAACAAGACAAGACAAGACAAACCAACACATGACATGACATGACAAGACAAGACAAGACAGAACAGGACAAGACAAGACAAGAAAAGAAAAGACAAGACAAGACAAGACAAGGCAAAACAAGACAATACAAGACAAGACAAAACAACACAACATACGACATGACATGACATGACAAGACAAGACAAGACAAGACAAGACAACACAAGACAAGACAAGAAAAGACAAGAAAAGAAAAGACAAGACAATACAACACAAGACAAGACAAAACAAGACAAGACAAGACAAAACAACACATGACATAACATGACATGACAAGACAAGACAGAACAGGACAAGACAAGACAAGACAAGACAAGACAAGACAAGACATGACATGACAAGACAAGACAAGACAATACAAGACAAGACAAGACAAGACAAGACAAGACAAGACAAGACCAGACAAGACAAAACAACACATGACATGACAAGACAAGACAAGACATGACACGACAAAACAACACAAGACAAGACAAAACAACACAACACACGACGGGACAGGACAAGACAAGACAAGACAAGACAAGACAAGACAAGACAAGACAAGACAAGACAAGACAAGAAAAGACAAGACAAGACAAGACAAGACAAGAAAAGACCAGACAAGACAAAACAACACATGACATGACATGACAAGACAAGACAAGACATGACACGACAAAACAACACAAGACAAGACAAAACAGCACAACACACGTCGGGACAGGACAAGACAAGACAAGACAAGACAAGACAAGACAAGAAAAGACAAGACAAGACAAGACAAGACAAGACAAGACAAGACATGACATGACAAGACAAGACAAGACAAGACATGACAAGACAAGACAAGACAAGACAAGACAAGACAAGACAAGACAAGACAAGATAAGACATGACAAGACAAGAAAAGACAAGACAAGACAAGACAAGACATGACATGACAAGACAAGACAAGACAAGACATGACAAGACAAGACAAGACAAGCCAAGACAAGACAAAACAAGACAAGATAAGACATGACAAGACAAGACATGACATGACAAGACAAGACAAGACAAGACAAGACAAGACAAGACAAGACAAGACAAGACAAGACAAGACAAGACAAGACAAGACAAGACAAGACAAGACAAGACAAGACAAGACAAGACAAGACAAGACAAGAAAAGACAAGACAAGACAAGACAAGACAAGACATGACAAGACAAAACAAAACAAGACAAGACAAGACAAGACAAGAAAAGACAAGACAAGACAAGACAAGACAAGAAAAGACAAGACAAGACAAGACAAGACAAGACATGACAAGACAAAACAAAACAAGACAAGACATGACAAGACAAAACAAAACAAGACAAGACAAAACAACACAACACATGACATGACATGACATGACAAGACAGAACAGGACAAGACAAGACAAGACAAGACAAGACAAGACAAGACAAGACAAGACAAGACAAGACAAGACAAGACAAGACAAGACAAGACAAGACAAGACAAGACAAGACAAGATAAGACAAGACAAGACAAGACAAGACAAAACAACACATGACATGACATGACAAGACAGAACAGGACAAGACAAGATAAAACAAGACAAGCCAAGACAAGACATGACAAGACAAAACAAAACAAGACAAGACAAAACAACACAACACATGACATGACATGACATGACAAGACAGAACAGGACAAGACAAGACAAGACAAGACAAGACAAGACAACACAAGACAAGACAAGACAAAACAAGACAAGACAAGACAAGACAAGACAAGACAAGACAAGACAAGACAAGGCAAGACAAGACAAGACAAGACAAGACAAGACAAGACAAGACAAGACAAGACAAGACAAGACAAGACAAGACAAGACAAGACAAGACAAGACAAGACAAGACAAGACAAGAGAAGACAAGAAAAGACAAGACAAGACAAGACAAGACAAGAAAAGACAAGACAAGACAAGACAAGACAAGACAAGACAAGACAAGACAAGACAAGACAAGACAAGACAAGACAAGACAAGACAAGACAAGACAAGACAAGACAAGACAAGACAAGACAAGACAACACAAGACAAGACAAGACAAGAAAAGACAAGACAAGAAAAGACAAGAAAAGACAAGACAAGACAAGACAAGACAACACAAGACAAGACAAGACAAGAAAAGACAAGACAAGACAACACAAGACAAGACAAGACAAAACAAGACAAGACAAGAAAAGACATGACAAGACAAAACAAAACAAGAAAAGACAAAACAACACAACAAGACAAGACAAGACAAGACAAGACAAGACAAGACAAGACAAAACAACACATGACATGACATGACAAGACAGAACAGGACAAGACAAGACAAAACAAGACAAGACAAGACAAGACATGACAAGACAAAACAAAACAAGACAAGACAAGACAAAACAACACATGACATGACATGACAAGACAGAACAGGACAAGACAACACAACACAAGACAAGACAAGACAACACAAGACAAGACAAGACAAAACAAGACAAGACAAGACAAGACAAGACAAGACATGACAAGACAAAACAAAACAAGACAAGACAAAACAACACAACACATGACATGACATGACAAGACAAGACAAGACAAGACAAGACAAGACAAGACAAGACAAGACAAGACAAGACAAGACAAGACAAGACAAGACAAGACAAGACAAGACAAGACAAGACAAGACAAGACAAGACAAGACAAGACAAGACAAGACAACACAACACAAGACAAGACAAGACAAGATAAGACATGACAAGACAAGACAAGAAAAGACAAGACAAGACAAGACAAGACATGACATGACAAGACAAGACAAGACAAGACAAGACAAGACAAGACAAGACAAGACAAGACATGACAAGACAAGACAAGACAAGACAAGACAAGACAAGACAAGACAAGACAAGACAAGACAAGACAAGACAAGACAAGACAAGACAAGACAAGACAAGACAAGACAAGACAAGACAAGACAAAACAACACCACATACGACATGACATGACATGACAAGACAAGACAAGAAAAGACAAGACAAGACAAGACAAGACAAGAAAAGACAAGACAAAACAAGACAAGACAAGACAAGACAAGACAAGACAAGACAAGACAAGACATGACAAGACAAGACAAGACAAAACAAGACAAGATAAGACATGACAAAACAAGACAAGACAAAACAACACCACATACGACATGACATGACATGACAAGAGAAGACAAGAAAAGACAAGACAAGACAAGACAAGACAAGAAAAGACAAGACAAGACAAGACAAGACAAGACAAGACAAGACAAGACAAGACATGACAAGACAAGACAAGACAAAACAAGACAAGATAAGACATGACAAAACAAGACAAGACAAAACAACACCACATACGACATGACATGACATGACAAGACAAGACAAGAAAAGACAAGACAAGACAAGACAAGACAAGACAAGACAAGACAAGACAAGACAAGACAAGACAAGACAAAACAAGACAAGATAAGACATGACAAAACAAGACAAGACAAAACAACACCACATACGACATGACATGACATGACAAGACAAGACAAGAAAAGACAAGACAAGACAAGACAAGACAAGAAAAGACAAGACAAAACAAGACAAGACAAGACAAGACATGACAAGACAAAACAAAACAAGACAAGACATGACAAGACAAAACAAAACAAGACAAGACAACACAACACAACACATGACATGACATGACATGACAAGACAGAACAGGACAAGACAAGACAAGACAAGACAAGACAAGACAAGACAAGACAAGACAAGACAAGACAAGACAAGACAAGACAAGACAAGACAAGACAAGACAAGACAAGACAAGACAAGACAAGACAAGACAAGACAAGACAAGACAAGACAAGACAAGACAAGACAAGACAAGATAAGACAAGACAAGACAAGACAAGACAAAACAACACATGACATGACATGACAAGACAGAACAGGACAAGACAAGATAAAACAAGACAAGCCAAGACAAGACATGACAAGACAAAACAAAACAAGACAAGACAAAACAACACAACACATGACATGACATGACAAGACAGAACAGGACAAGACAAGACAAGACAAGACAAGACAAGACAAGACAAGACAACACAAGACAAGACAAGACAAGACAACACAAGACAAGACAAGACAAAACAAGACAAGACAAGACAAGACAAGACAAGACAAGACAAGACAAGACAAGACAAGACAAGACAAGACAAGACAAGACAAGACAAGACAAGACAAGACAAGACAAGACAAGACAAGACAAGACAAGACAAGACAAGACAAGACAAGACAAGACAAGACAAGACAAGACAAGACAAGACAAGACAAGACAAGACAAGACAAGACAAGACAAGACAAGACAAGACAAGACAAGACAAGACAAGACAAGACAAGACAAGACAAGACAAGACAAGACAAGACAAGACAAGACAAGACAAGACAAGACAAGACAAGACAAGACAAGACAAGACAAGACAAGACAAGACAAGACAAGACAAGACAAGACAAGACAAGACAAGACAAGACAAGACAAGACAAGACAAGACAAGACAAGACAAGACAAGACAAGACAAGACAAGACAAGACAAGACAAGACAAGACAAGACAAGACAAGACAAGACAAGACAAGACAAGACAAGACAAGACAAGACAAGACAAGACAAGACAAGACAAGACAAGACAAGACAAGACAAGACAAGACAAGACAAGACAAGACAAGACAAGACAAGACAAGACAAGACAAGACAAGACAAGACAAGACAAGACAAGACAAGACAAGACAAGACAAGACAAGACAAGACAAGACAAGACAAGAGAAGACAAGACAAGACAAGACAAGACAAGACAAGACAAGGCAAGACAAGACAAGAAAAGACAAGACAAGACAAGACAAGACAAGACAAGACAAGACAAGACAAGACAAGACAAGACAAGACAAGACAAGACAAGACAAGACAAGACAAGACAAGACAAGACAAGACAAGACAAGACAAGACAAGACAAGACAAGTCAAGACAAGACAAGACAAGACAAGACAAGACAACACAAGACAAGACAAGACAAGAAAAGACAAGACTAGAAAAGACACGAAAAGACAAGACAAGACAAGACAAGACAACACAAGACAAGACAAGACAAGACAAGACAAGACAAGACAAGACAAGTCAAGACAAGACAAGACAAGACAAGACAAGACAAGACAAGACAAGACAAGACAAGACAAGACAAGACAAGACAAGACAAGACAAGACAAGACAAGACAAGAGAAGACAAGACAAGACAAGACAAGACAAGACAAGACAAGGCAAGACAAGACAAGAAAAGACAAGACAAGACAAGACAAGACAAGACAAGACAAGACAAGACAAGACAAGACAAGACAAGACAAGACAAGACAAGACAAGACAAGACAAGACAAGACAAGACAAGACAAGACAAGACAAGACAAGACAAGTCAAGACAAGACAAGACAAGACAAGACAAGACAACACAAGACAAGACAAGACAAGAAAAGACAAGACTAGAAAAGACACGAAAAGACAAGACAAGACAAGACAAGACAACACAAGACAAGACAAGACAAGAAAAGACAAGACAAGACAACACAAGACAAGACAAGACAAAACAAGACAAGAGAAGAAAAGACATGACAAGACAAAACAAAACAAGAAAAGACAAAACAACACAACACATGACATGACATGACATGACAAGACAAGACAAGACAAGACAAGACAAGACAAGACAAGACAAGACAAGACAAGAGAAGACAAGACAAGACAAGACAAGACAAGACAAGACAAGACAAGACAAGACAAGACAAGACAAAACAACACATGACATGACATGACAAGACAGAACAGGACAAGACAAGACAAAACAAGACAAGACAAGACAAGACATGACAAGACAAAACAAAACAAGACAAGACAAAACAACACAACACATGACATGACATGACATGACAAGACAGAACAGGACAAGACAAGACAAGACAAGACAAGACAAGACAAGACAAGACAACACAACACAAGACAAGACAAGACAACACAAGACAAGACAAGACAAAACAAGACAAGACAAGACAAGACAAAACAACACATGACATGACATGACAAGACAGAACAAGACAAGACAAGACAAGACAAGACAAGACAAGACAAGACAAGACAAGACAAGACAAGACAAGACAAGACAAGACAAGACAAAACAACACATGACATGACATGACAAGACAGAACAGGACAAGACAAGACAAAACAAGACAAGACAAGACAAGACATGACAAGACAAAACAAAACAAGACAAGACAAAACAACACAACACATGACATGACATGACATGACAAGACAGAACAGGACAAGACAAGACAAGACAAGACAAGACAAGACAAGACAAGACAAGACAAGACAAGACAAGACAAGACAAGACAAAACAACACATGACATGACATGACAAGACAAGACAGAACAGGACAAGACAAGACAAAACAAGACAAGACAAGACAAGACATGACAAGACAAAACAAAACAAGACAAGACAAAACAACACAACACATGACATGACATGACATGACAAGACAGAACAGGACAAGACAAGACAAGACAAGACAAGACAAGACAAGACAAGACAACACAACACAAGACAAGACAAGACAACACAAGACAAGACAAGACAAAACAAGACAAGACAAGACAAGACAAGACAAGACAACACAACACAAGACAAGACAAGAAAAGACAAGGCATGAAAAGACAAGAAAAGACAAGAAAAGAAAAGACAAGACAAGACAAGACAAGACAAGAAAAGAAAAGACAAGACAAGACAACACAAGACAAGACAAGGCAAAACAAGACAAGACAAGACAAGACATGACAAGACAAAACAAAACAAGACAAGACAAAACAACACAACACATGACATGACATGACATGACAAGACAGAACAGGACAAGACAAGACAAGACAAGACAAGACAAGACAAGACAAGACAAGACAAGACAAGACAAGACAAGACAAGACAAGACAAAACAACACATGACATAACATGACATGACAAGACAAGACAGAACAGGACGAGACAAGACAAGACAAGACAAAACAACACATGACATGACATGACAAGACAGAACAGGACAAGACAAGACAAAACAAGACAAGACAAGACAAGACAAGACATGACAAGACAAAACAAAACAAGACAAGACAAAACAACACAACACATGACATGACATGACATGACAAGACAGAACAGGACAAGACAAGACAAGACAAGACAAGACAAGACAAGACAAGACAAGACAAGACAAGACAAGACAAAACAACACATGACATGACATGACAAGACAGAACAGGACAAGACAAGACAAAACAAGACAAGACAAAACAACACATGACATGACAAGACAGAACAGGACAAGACAAGACAAGACAAGACAAGACAAGACAAAACAACACATGACATAACATGACATGACAAGACAAGACAGAACAGGACGAGACAAGACAAGACAAGACAAGACATGACATGACAAGACAAGACAAGACAAGACAATACAAGACAAGACAAGACAAGACAAGACCAGACAAGACAAAACAACACATGACATGACATGACAAAACAAGACAAGACATGACACGACAAAACAACACAAGACAAGACAAGACAAGAAAAGACAAGACAAGACAAGACAAGACAAGACAAGACATGACATGACAAGACAAGACAAGACAAGACAAGACAAGACAAGACAAGACAAGACAAGACAAGAAAAGACAAGACAAGACAAGACAAGACAAGACAAGACAAGACAAGACAAGACAAGACAAGACAAGACAAGACAAGACAAGACAAGACAAGACAAGACAAGACAAGACAAGACAAGACAAGACAAGACAAGACAAGACAAGACAAAACAAGACAAGATAAGACATGACAAAACAAGACAAGACAAAACAACACCACATACGACATGACATGACATGACAAGACAAGACAAGACAAGACAAGACAAGACAAGACAAGACAAGACAAGACAAGACAAGACAAGACAAGACAACACAACACAAGACAAGACAAGACAACACAAGACAAGACAAGACAAAACAAGACAAGACAAGACAAGACAAGACAAGACAAGAAAAGACAAGACAAGACAAGACAAGACAAGACAAGACAAGACAAGACAAGACAAGACAAGACAAGACAAGACAAGACAAGAAAAGACAAGACAAGACAAGACAAGACAAGACAAGACAAGACAAAACAACACATGACATGACATGACAAGACAGAACAGGACAAGACAAGATAAAACAAGACAAGCCAAGACAAGACATGACAAGACAAAACAAAACAAGACAAGACAAAACAACACAACACATGACATGACATGACAAGACAGAACAGGACAAGACAAGACAAGACAACACAACACAAGACAAGACAAGACAACACAAGACAAGACAAGACAAAACAAGACAAGACAAGACAAGACAAGACAAGACAAGACAAGACAAGACAAGACAAGACAAGACAAGACAAGACAAGACAAGACAAGACAAGGCAAGACAAGACAAGACAAGACAAGACAAGACAAGACAAGACAAGACAAGACAAGACAAGACAAGACAAGACAAGACCAGACAAGACAAGACAAGACAAGACAAGAGAAGACAAGACAAGACAAGACAAGACAAGACAAGACAAGAGAAGACAAGACAAGACAAGAAAAGACAAGACAAGACAAGACAAGACAAGACAAGACAAGACAAGACAAGACAAGACAAGACAAGACAAGACAAGACAAGACAAGACAAGACAAGACAAGACAAGACAAGACAAGACAAGACAAGACAAGACAAGACAAGACAAGACAAGACAAGACAAGACAAGACAAGACAAGACAAGACAAGACAAGACAAGACAAGACAAGACAAGACAAGACAAGACAAGACAAGACAAGTCAAGACAAGACAAGACAAGACAAAACAACACATGACATGACATGACAAGACAGAACAGGACAAGACAAGACAAAACAAGACAAGACAAGACAAGACATGACAAGACAAAACAAAACAAGACAAGACAAAACAACACAACACATGACATGACATGACATGTCAAGACAGAACAGGACAAGACAAGACAAGACAAGACAAGACAAGACAAGACAAGACAAGACAAGACAAGACAAAACAACACATGACATGACATGACAAGACAGAACAGGACAAGACAAGACAAAACAAGACAAGACAAGACAAGACATGACAAGACAAAACAAAACAAGACAAGACAAAACAACACAACACATGACATGACATGACATGACAAGACAGAACAGGACAAGACAAGACAAGACAAGACAAGACAAGACAAGACATGACAAGACAAAACAAAACAAGACAAGACAAAACAACACAACACATGACATGACATGACATGTCAAGACAGAACAGGACAAGACAAGACAAGACAAGACAAGACAAGACAAGACAAGACAAGACAAGACAAGACAAAACAACACATGACAAGACAAGACAAGACAAGACAAGACAAGACAACACAACACAAGACAAGACAAGACAACACAAGACAAGACAAGACAAAACAAGACAAGACAAGACAAGACAAGACAAGACAACACAACACAAGACAAGACAAGACAAGAAAAGACAAGACATGAAAAGACAAGAAAAGACAAGAAAAGACAAGAAAAGAAAAGACAAGACAAGACAAGACAAGACAAGAAAAGAAAAGACAAGACAAGACAACACAAGACAAGACAAGGCAAAACAAGACAAGACAAGACAAGACATGACAAGACAAAACAAAACAAGACAAGACAAAACAACACAACACATGACATGACATGACATGACAAGACAGAACAGGACAAGACAAGACAAGACAAGACAAGACAAGACAAGACAAGACAAGACAAGACAAGACAAGACAAGACAAGACAAGACAAAACAACACATGACATGACATGACAAGACAGAACAGGACAAGACAAGACAAAACAAGACAAGACAAGACAAAACAACACATGACATGACAAGACAGAACAGGACAAGACAAGACAAGACAAGACAAGACAAGACAAAACAACACATGACATAACATGACATGACAAGACAAGACAGAACAGGACGAGACAAGACAAGACAAGACAAGACATGACATGACAAGACAAGACAAGACAAGACAATACAAGACAAGACAAGACAAGACAAGACCAGACAAGACAAAACAACACATGACATGACATGACAAAACAAGACAAGACATGACACGACAAAACAACACAAGACAAGACAAGACAAGAAAAGACAAGACAAGACAAGACAAGACAAGACAAGACATGACATGACAAGACAAGACAAGACAAGACAAGACAAGACAAGACAAGACAAGACAAGACAAGAAAAGACAAGACAAGACAAGACAAGACAAGACAAGACAAGACAAGACAAGACAAGACAAGACAAGACAAGACAAGACAAGACAAGACAAGACAAGACAAGACAAGACAAAACAAGACAAGATAAGACATGACAAAACAAGACAAGACAAAACAACACCACATACGACATGACATGACATGACAAGACAAGACCAGACAAGACAAGACAAGACAAGACAAGACAAGACAAGACAAGACAAGACAAGACAAGACAAGACAACACAACACAAGACAAGACAAGACAACACAAGACAAGACAAGACAAAACAAGACAAGACAAGACAAGACAAGACAAGACAAGAAAAGACAAGACAAGACAAGACAAGACAAGACAAGACAAGACAAGACAAGACAAGACAAGACAAGACAAGACAAGACAAGACAAGACAAGAAAAGACAAGACAAGACAAGACAAGACAAGACAAGACAAGACAAAACAACACATGACATGACATGACAAGACAGAACAGGACAAGACAAGATAAAACAAGACAAGCCAAGACAAGACATGACAAGACAAAACAAAACAAGACAAGACAAAACAACACAACACATGACATGACATGACAAGACAGAACAGGACAAGACAAGACAAGACAACACAACACAAGACAAGACAAGACAACACAAGACAAGACAAGACAAAACAAGACAAGACAAGACAAGACAAGACAAGACAAGACAAGACAAGACAAGACAAGACAAGACAAGACAAGACAAGACAAGACAAGACAAGACAAGGCAAGACAAGACAAGACAAGACAAGACAAGACAAGACAAGACAAGACAAGACAAGACAAGACAAGACAAGACAAGACAAGACAAGACAAGACAAGACAAGACAAGACCAGACAAGACAAGACAAGACAAGACAAGACAAGAGAAGAGAAGACAAGACAAGACAAGACAAGACAAGACAAGACAAGAGAAGACAAGACAAGACAAGAAAAGACAAGACAAGACAAGACAAGACAAGACAAGACAAGACAAGACAAGACAAGACAAGACAAGACAAGACAAGACAAGACAAGACAAGACAAGACAAGACAAGACAAGACAAGACAAGACAAGACAAGACAAGACAAGACAAGACAAGACAAGACAAGACAAGACAAGACAAGACAAGACAAGACAAGACAAGTCAAGACAAGACAAGACAAGACAAGACAAGACAACACAAGACAAGACAAGACAAGAAAAGACAAGACAAGAAAAGACACGAAAAGACAAGACAAGACAAGACAAGACAACACAAGACAAGACAAGACAAGAAAAGACAAGACAAGACAACACAAGACAAGACAAGACAAAACAAGACAAGACAAGAAAAGACATGACAAGACAAAACAAAACAAGAAAAGACAAAACAACACAACACATGACATGACATGACATGACAAGACAGAACAGGACAAGACAAGACAAGACAAGACAAGACAAGACAAGGCAAAACAAGACAATACAAGACAAGACAAAACAACACAACATACGACATGACATGACATGACAAGACAAGACAAGACAAGACAAGACAAGACAAGACAAGACAAGACAAGACAAGACAAGACAAGACAAGACAATACAAGACAAGACAAGACAAGACAAGACAAGACAAAACAACATACGACGGGACAGGACAAGACAAGACAAGAAAAGAAAAGACAAGACAAGACAAGACAAGGCAAAACAAGACAATACAAGACAAGACAAAACAACACAACATACGACATGACATGACATGACAAGACAAGACAAGACAAGACAACACAAGACAAGACAAGAAAAGACAAGAAAAGAAAAGACAAGACAATACAACACAAGACAAGACAAAACAAGACAAGACAAGACAAAACAACACATGACATAACATGACATGACAAGACAAGACAGAACAGGACAAGACAAGACAAGACAAGACAAGACAAGACATGACATGACAAGACAAGACAGAACAGGACAAGACAAGAAAAGACAAGAAAAGAAAAGACAAGACAAGACACGACAAGGCAAAACAAGACAAAACAACACATGACATAACATGACATGACAAGACAAGACAGAACAGGACAAGACAAGAAAAGACAAGAAAAGAAAAGACAAGACAAGACACGACAAGGCAAAACAAGACAAAACAACACATGACATAACATGACATGACAAGACAAGACAGAACAGGACAAGACAAGAAAAGACAAGAAAAGAAAAGACATGACAAGACAAGACAAGAAAAGAAAAGACAAGACAAGACAAGACAAGGCAAAACAAGACAATACAAGACAAGACAAAACAACACAACATACGACATGACATGACATGACAAGACAAGACAAGACAAGACAACACAAGACAAGACAAGACAACACAAGACAAGACAAGAAAAGACAAGAAAAGAAAAGACAAGACAATACAACACAAGACAAGACAAAACAAGACAAGACAAGACAAAACAACACATGACATAACATGACATGACAAGACAAGACAGAACAGGACAAGACAAGACAAGACAAGACAAGACAAGACATGACATGACAAGACAAGACAAGACAAGACAATACAAGACAAGACAAGACAAGACAAGACAAGACAAGACCAGACAAGACAAAACAACACATGACATGACATGACAAGACAAGACAAGACATGACACGACAAAACAACACAAGACAAGACAAAACAACACAACACACGACGGGACAGGACAAGACAAGACAAGACAAGACAAGACAAGACAAGACAAGACAAGAAAAGACAAGACAAGACAAGACAAGACAAGACAAGACATGACATGACAAGACAAGACAAGACAAGACAAGACAAGACAAGACAAGACAAGACAAGACAAGACAAGACAAGACAAGACAAGACAAGACAAGACAAGACAAAACAAGACAAGATAAGACATTGCAAAACAAGTCAAGATAAAACAACAACACATACGACATGACATGACATGACAAGTCAAGACAAGACAAGACAAGACAAGACAAGACAAGACAAGACAAAACAACACATGACATGACATGACAAGACAAGACAAGACAGAACAGGACAAGACAAGACAAGACAAGAAAAGAAAAGACAAGACAAGACAAGACAAGGCAAAACAAGACAATACAAGACAAGACAAAACAACACAACATACGACATGACATGACATGACAAGACAAGACAAGACAAGACAAGACAAGACAAGACAAGACAAGACAAGACAAGACAAGACAAGACAAGACAAGACAATACAAGACAAGACAAGACAAAACAAGACAAGACAAGACAAAACAACACATGACATGAAATGACAAGACAAGACAAGACAGAACAGGACAAGACAAGAAAAGACAAGAAAAGAAAAGACAAGACAAGACACGACAAGGCAAAACAAGACAAAACAACACATGACATAACATGACATGACAAGACAAGACAGAACAGGATAAGACAAGACAAGACAAGACAAGACAAGACATGACATGACAAGACAAGACAAGACAAGACAATACAAGACAAGACAAGACAAGACAAGACAAGACCAGACAAGACAAAACAACACATGACATGACATGACAAGACAAGACAAGACATGACACGACAAAACAACACAAGACAAGACAAAACAACACAACACACGACGGGACAGGACAAGACAAGACAAGACAAGACAAGACAAGACAAGACAAGACAAGAAAAGACAAGACAAGACAAGACAAGACAAGACAAGACATGACATGACAAGGCAAGACAAGACAAGACAAGACAAGACAAGACAAGACAAGACAAGACAAGACAAGACAAGACAAGACAAGACAAGACAAGAAAAGACAAGACAAGACAAGACAAGACAAGACAAGACAAGACAAGACAAGACAAGACAATACAAGACAAGACAAAACAAGACAAGACAAGACAAACCAACACATGACATGACATGACAAGACAAGACAAGACAGAACAGGACAAGACAAGACAAGAAAAGAAAAGAAAAGACAAGACAAGACAAGACAAGGCAAAACAAGACAATACAAGACAAGACAAAACAACACAACATACGACATGACATGACATGACAAGACAAGACAAGACAAGACAACACAAGACAAGACAAGAAAAGACAAGAAAAGAAAAGACAAGACAATACAACACAAGACAAGACAAAACAAGACAAGACAAGACAAAACAACACATGACATAACATGACATGACAAGACAAGACAGAACAGGACAAGACAAGACAAGACAAGACAAGACAAGACATGACATGACAAGACAAGACAAGACAATACAAGACAAGACAAGACAAGACAAGACAAGACAAGACAAGACAAGACCAGACAAGACAAAACAACACATGACATGACATGACAAGACAAGACAAGACATGACACGACAAAACAACACAAGACAAGACAAAACAACACAACACACGACGGGACAGGACAAGACAAGACAAGACAAGACAAGACAAGACAAGACAAGACAAGACAAGACAAGACAAGACAAGACAAGAAAAGACAAGACAAGACAAGACAAGACAAGACAAGACATGACATGACAAGACAAGACAAGACAAGACAAGACAAGACAAGACAAGACAAGACAAGACAAGACAAGACAAGACAAGACAAGACAAGACAAAACAAGACAAGATAAGACATGACAAAACAAGTCAAGATAAAACAACACCACATACGACATGACATGACATGACAAGTCAAGACAAGACAAGACAAGACAAGACAAGACAAGACAAGACAAGACAAGACAAGACAAGACAAAACAACACATGACATGACAAGACAAGACAAGACAGAACAGGACAAGACAAGACAAGACAAGAAAAGAAAAGACAAGACAAGACAAGACAAGGCAAAACAAGACAATACAAGACAAGACAAAACAACACAACATACGACATGACATGACATGACAAGACAAGACAAGACAAGACAAGAAAAGACAAGACAAGACAACACAAGACAAGACAAGAAAAGACAAGACAAGAAAAGAAAAGACAAGACAATACAACACAAGACAAGACAAAACAAGACAAGACAAGACAAAACAACACATGACATAACATGACATGACAAGACAAGACAGAACAGGACAAGACAAGACAATACAAGACAAGACATGACATGACAAGACAATACAAGACAAGACAAGACAAGACAAGACAAGACAAGACAATACAAGACAAGACAAGACAAGACAAGACAAGAAAAGACCAGACAAGACAAAACAACACATGACATGACATGACAAGACAAAACAACACAACACACGTCGGGACAGGACAAGACAAGACAAGACAAGACAAGACAAGACAAGACAAGACATGACATGACAAGACAAGACAAGACAAGACAAGACAAGACAAGACAAGACAAGACAAGACAAGACAAGACAAGACAAGACAAGACAAGACAAGATAAGACATGACAAGACAAGAAAAGACAAGACAAGACAAGACAAGACAAGACATGACATGACAAGACAAGACAAGACAAGACAAGACAAGACAAGACAAGACAAGACAAGCCAAGACAAGACAAAACAAGACAAGATAAGACATGACAAGACAAGACATGACATGACAAGACAAGACAAGACAAGACAAGACAAGACAAGACAAGACATGACACGACAAAACAACACAAGACAAGACAAAACAACACAACACACGACGGGACAGGACAAGACAAGACAAGACAAGACAAGACAAGACAAGACAAGACAAGACAAGACAAGACAAGACATGACATGACAAGACAAGACAAGACAAGACAAGACAAGACAAGACAAGACAAGACAAGACAAGACAAGACAAGACAAAACAAGACAAGACAAGAAAAGACATGACAAGACAAAACAAAACAAGAAAAGACAAAACAAAACAAGAAAAGACAAAACAACACAACAAGACAAGACAAGACAAGACAAGACAAGACAAGACAAGACAAGACAAGACAAGACAAGACAAAACAACACATGACATGACATGACAAGACAGAACAGGACAAGACAAGACAAAACAAGACAAGACAAGACAAGACATGACAAGACAAAACAAAACAAGACAAGACAAGACAAAACAAGACATGACATGACATGACAAGACAGAACAGGACAAGACAACACAACACAAGACAAGACAAGACAAGACAAGACAGGACAAGACAAGACAAGACAAGACAAGACAAGACAAGAAAAGACAAGACAACACAAGACAAGACAAGACAAGACATGACATGACAAGACAAGACAAGACAAGACAAGACAAGACAAGACAAGACAAGACAAGACAAGACAAGACAAGACAAGACAAGACAAGACAAGACAAGACAAGACAAGACAAGACAAGACAACACAAGACAAGACAAGACAAGACAAGACAAGACAAGACAACACAACACAACACAAGACAAGACAAGACAAGACAAGACAAGACAAGACAGGACAAGACAAGACAAGACAAGACAAGACAAGACAAGAAAAGACAAGACAACACAAGACAAGACAAGACAAGACATGACATGACAAGACAAGACAAGACAAGACAAGACAAGACAAGACAAGACAAGACAAGACAAGACAAGACAAGACAAGACAAGACAAGACAAGACAAGACAAGACAAGACAAGACAAGACAAGACAAGACAAGACAAGACAAGACAAGACAAGACAAGACAAGACAAGACAAGACAAGACAAGACAAGACAACACAACACAACACAAGACAAGACAAGAAAAGATAAGACAAGAAAAGAAAAGAAAAGACAAGACAAGACAAGACAAGACAAGACAACACAACACAACACAAGACAAGACAAGAAAAGATAAGACAAGAAAAGAAAAGAAAAGACAAGACAAGACAAGACAATACAAGACAAGACAAGACAAGACAAGACAAAAAAACAACACATGACATGACATGACATGACAAGACAGAACAGGACAAGACAAGACAAGACAAGACAAGACAAGACAAGACAAGACAAGACAAGACAAGACAAGACAAGACAAGAAAAGACAAGACAAGACAAGACAAGACAAGACAAGACAAGACAAGACAAGACAAGACAAGACAAGACAAGACAAGACAAGACAAGACAAGACAACACAACACAACACAAGACAAGACAAGAAAAGATAAGACAAGAAAAGAAAAGAAAAGACAAGACAAGACAAGACAATACACCACATACGACATGACATGACATGACAAGACAAGACAAGACAAGACAAGACAAGACAAGACAAGACAAGACAAGACAAGACAAGACAAGACAAGACAAGACAAGACAAGCCAAGACAAGACAACACAACACAACACAAGACAAGACAAGAAAAGATAAGACAAGAAAAGAAAAGAAAAGACAAGACAAGACAAGACAATACAAGACAAGACAAGACAAGACAAGACAAGACAAGACAAGACAAGACAAGACAAGACAAGACAAGACAAGACAAGACAAGACAAGACAAGACAAGACAAGACAAGACAAGACAAGACAAGACAAGACAAGACAAGCCAAGACAAGACAAGACATGACAAGACAAGACAAGACAAGACAAGAAAAGACAAGACAAGACAAGACAAGACAAGACAAGACAAGACAACACAAGACAAGACAAGACAAGACAAGACAAGACAAGAAAAGACATGACATGACATGACAAGACAAGACAAGACAAGACATGACAAGACAAGACAAGACAAGACAAGAAAAGACAAGACAAGACAAGACAAGACAAGACAAGACAAGACAAGACAAGACATGACAAAACAAGACAAGACAAAACAACACCACATACGACATGACATGACATGACATGACAAGACAAGACAAGACAAGACAAGACAAGACATGACAAGACAAAACAAGACAAGACAAAACAACACAACATACGACATGACATGACATGACAAGACAAGACAAGACAAGACAAGACAAGACAAGACAAGACAAGACAACACAACACAACACAAGACAAGACAAGACAAGACAAGACAAGACAACACAACACAACACAAGACAAGACAAGACAAGACAAGACAAGACAAGACAAGACAAGACAAGACAAGACAAGACAAGACAAGACAAGACAAAACAAGACAAGACAAAACAACACAACACAACACAAGACAAGACAAGACAAGACAAGACAAGACAACACAACACAACACAAGACAAGACAAGACAAGACAAGAAAAGACAAGACAAGACAAGACAAGACAAGACAAGACAAGACAACACAACACAACACAAGACAAGACAAGACAAGTCAAGACAAGACAACACAACACAACACAAGACAAGACAAGACAAGACAAGAAAAGACAAGACAAGACAAGACAAGACAAGACAAGACAAGACAAGACAAGACAAGACAACACAACACAACACAACACAAGACAAGACAAGACAAGACAAGACAAAACAAGACAAGACAAAACAACACAACACAACATACGACATGACATGACATGACAAGACAAGACAAGACAAGACAAGAAAAGAAAAGACAAGACAAGACAACACAAGACAAGACAAGACAAGACAAGACAAAACAAGACAAGACAAAACAACACAACACAACATACGACATGACATGACATGACAAGACAAGACAAGACAAGACAAGACAAGAAAAGACATGACATGACAAGACAAGACAAGACAAGACAAGACAAGACAAGACAAGACAACACAACACAACACAAGACAAGACAAGACAAGACAAGACAAGACAACACAACACAACACAAGACAAGACAAGACAAGACAAGAAAAGACAAGACAAGACAAGACAAGACAAGACAAGACAAGACAAGACAAGACATGACAAAACAAGACAAGACAAAACAACACCACATACGACATGACAAGACAAGACAAGACAAGACAAGACAAGACAAGACAAGACAAGACAAGACAAGACAAGACAAGACAAGACAAGACAAGACAAGACAAGACAACACAACACAACACAAGACAAGACAAGACAAGACAAGACAAGACAAGACAAGACAAGACAAGACAAGACAAGACAAGACAAGACAAGACAAGACAAGACAAGACAATACAAGACAAGACAATACAAGACAAGACAAGACAAGACAAGACAAGACAAGACAAGACAAGACAAGACAATACAAGACAAGACAATACAAGACAAGACAACACAAGACAAGACAAAACAAGACAAGACAAGACAAGACAAGACAAGACAAGACAAGACAAGACAAGGCAAGGCAAGACAAGACAAGACAAGACAAGACAAGACAAGACAAGACAAGACAAGACAAAACAAGACAAGACAAAACAACACAACACAACATACGACATGACATGACATGACAAGACAAGACAAGACAAGACAAGAAAAGAAAAGACAAGACAAGACAACACAAGACAAGACAAGACAAAACAAGACAAGACAAGACAAGACATGACAAGACAAAGCAAAACAAGACAAGACAAAACAACACAACATACGACATGCCATGACATGACAAGACAAGACAAGACATGACAAGACAAAACAAGACAAAACAAAAGAAGACAAAACAAGACAAGACAAGACAAGACAAGACAAGACAGGACAAGACAACGCAAGACAAGACAAGACAAGACAAGACAAGACAAGACAAGACAAAACAAGACAAGACAAGACAGAACAACACATGACATGACATGACATGACATGACAAGACAAGACAGAACAGGACAAGACAAGACAAGACAAGACAAGAAAAGACATGACATGACATGAGAAGACAAGACAAGACAAGACAAGACATGACAAGACAAAACAAGACAAAACAAAAGAAGACAAGACAAGACAAGACAAGACAAGACAAGACAAGACAAGACAAGACAAGACAAGACAAGACAAGACAAGACAAGACAAGACAAGACAAGACAACACAAGACAAGACAAGACAAGACAAGACAAGACAAGACAAGAAAAGACATGACATGACATGACAAGACAAGACAAGACAAGACATGACAAGACAAGACAAGACAAGACAAGACAAGACAAGAAAAGACAAGACAAGACAAGACAAGACAAGACAAGATAAGACATGACAAGACAAGAAAAGACAAGACAAGACAAGACAAGACAAGACAAGACATGACAAAACAAGACAAGACAAAACAACACCACATACGACATGACATGACATGACAAGACAAGACAAGACAAGACAAGACAAGACAAGACAAGACAAGACAAGACAAGACAAGACAAGACAAGACAAGACAAGACAAGACAAGACAAGAAAAGACATGACATGACATGACAAGACAAGACAAGACAAGACAAGACATGACAAGACAAGACAAGACAAGACAAGAAAAGACAAGACAAGACAAGACAAGACAAGACAAGATAAGACATGACAAGACAAGAAAAGACAAGACAAGACAAGACAAGACAAGACAAGACAAGACAAGACATGACAAAACAAGACAAGACAAAACAACACCACATACGACATGACATGACATGACAAGACAAGACAAGACAAGATAAGACATGACAAGACAAGAAAAGACAAGACAAGACAAGACAAGACAAGACAAGACAAGACAAGACAAGACAAATCAAGACAAGATAAGACATGACAAAACAAGACAAGACAAAACAACACCACATACGACATGACATGACATGACAAGACAAGACAAGACAAGACAAGACAAGACAAGACAAGACAAGACAAGACAAGACAAGACAAGACAAGACAAGACAAGACAAGACAAGACAAGACAAGACAAGACAAGACAAGACAAGACAAGACAAGACAAGCCAAGGCAAGACAAGACAAGACAAGACAAGACAAGACAAGACAAGACAAGACAAGACAAGACAAGACAAGACAAGACAAGACAAGACAAGACAAGACAAGACAAGACAAGACAAGACAAGACAAGACAATACAAGACAAGACAAGACAAAACAAGACAAGACAAGACAAAACAACACATGACATGAAATGACAAGACAAGACAAGACAGAACAGGACAAGACAAGAAAAGACAAGAAAAGAAAAGACAAGACAAGACACGACAAGGCAAAACAAGACAAAACAACACATGACATAACATGACATGACAAGACAAGACAGAACAGGATAAGACAAGACAAGACAAGACAAGACAAGACATGACATGACAAAACAAGACAAGACAAGACAATACAAGACAAGACAAGACAAGACAAGACAAGACCAGACAAGACAAAACAACACATGACATGACATGACAAGACAAGACAAGACATGACACGACAAAACAACACAAGACAAGACAAAACAACACAACACACGACGGGACAGGACAAGACAAGACAAGACAAGACAAGACAAGACAAGACAAGACAAGAAAAGACAAGACAAGACAAGACAAGACAAGACAAGACAAGACATGACATGACAAGGCAAGACAAGACAAGACAAGACAAGACAAGACAAGACAAGACAAGACAAGACAAGACAAGACAAGACAAGACAAGACAAGACAAGAAAAGACAAGACAAGACAAGACAAGACAAGACAAGACAAGACAAGACAAGACAAGACAATACAAGACAAGACAAAACAAGACAAGACAAGACAAACCAACACATGACATGACATGACAAGACAAGACAAGACAGAACAGGACAAGACAAGACAAGAAAAGAAAAGAAAAGACAAGACAAGACAAGACAAGGCAAAACAAGACAATACAAGACAAGACAAAACAACACAACATACGACATGACATGACATGACAAGACAAGACAAGACAAGACAACACAAGACAAGACAAGAAAAGACAAGAAAAGAAAAGACAAGACAATACAACACAAGACAAGACAAAACAAGACAAGACAAGACAAAACAACACATGACATAACATGACATGACAAGACAAGACAGAACAGGACAAGACAAGACAAGACAAGACAAGACAAGACATGACATGACAAGACAAGACAAGACAATACAAGACAAGACAAGACAAGACAAGACAAGACAAGACAAGACTAGACCAGACAAGACAAAACAACACATGACATGACATGACAAGACAAGACAAGACATGACACGACAAAACAACACAAGACAAGACAAAACAACACAACACACGACGGGACAGGACAAGACAAGACAAGACAAGACAAGACAAGACAAGACAAGACAAGACAAGACAAGACAAGACAAGACAAGACAAGAAAAGACAAGACAAGACAAGACAAGACAAGACAAGACATGACATGACAAGACAAGACAAGACAAGACAAGACAAGACAAGACAAGACAAGACAAGACAAGACAAGACAAGACAAGACAAAACAAGACAAGATAAGACATGACAAAACAAGTCAAGATAAAACAACACCACATACGACATGACATGACATGACAAGTCAAGACAAGACAAGACAAGACAAGACAAGACAAGACAAGACAAGACAAGACAAGACAAGACAAAACAACACATGACATGACATGACAAGACAAGACAAGACAGAACAGGACAAGACAAGACAAGACAAGAAAAGAAAAGACAAGACAAGACAAGACAAGGCAAAACAAGACAATACAAGACAAGACAAAACAACACAACATACGACATGACATGACATGACAAGACAAGACAAGACAAGACAAGAAAAGACAAGACAAGACAACACAAGACAAGACAAGAAAAGACAAGACAAGAAAAGAAAAGACAAGACAATACAACACAAGACAAGACAAAACAAGACAAGACAAGACAAAACAACACATGACATAACATGACATGACAAGACAAGACAGAACAGGACAAGACAAGACAATACAAGACAAGACATGACATGACAAGACAATACAAGACAAGACAAGTCAAGACAAGACAAGACAAGACAATACAAGACAAGACAAGACAAGACAAGACAAGAAAAGACCAGACAAGACAAAACAACACATGACATGACATGACAAGACAAAACAACACAACACACGTCGGGACAGGACAAGACAAGACAAGACAAGACAAGACAAGACAAGACAAGACATGACATGACAAGACAAGACAAGACAAGACAAGACAAGACAAGACAAGACAAGACAAGACAAGACAAGACAAGACAAGACAAGACAAGATAAGACATGACAAGACAAGAAAAGACAAGACAAGACAAGACAAGACAAGACATGACATGACAAGACAAGACAAGACAAGACAAGACAAGACAAGACAAGACAAGACAAGCCAAGACAAGACAAAACAAGACAAGATAAGACATGACAAGACAAGACATGACATGACAAGACAAGACAAGACAAGACAAGACAAGACAAGACAAGACATGACACGACAAAACAACACAAGACAAGACAAAACAACACAACACACGACGGGACAGGACAAGACAAGACAAGACAAGACAAGACAAGACAAGACAAGACAAGACAAGACAAGACAAGACATGACATGACAAGACAAGACAAGACAAGACAAGACAAGACAAGACAAGACAAGACAAGACAAGACAAGACAAGACAAAACAAGACAAGACAAGAAAAGACATGACAAGACAAAACAAAACAAGAAAAGACAAAACAAAACAAGAAAAGACAAAACAACACAACAAGACAAGACAAGACAAGACAAGACAAGACAAGACAAGACAAGACAAGACAAGACAAAACAACACATGACATGACATGACAAGACAGAACAGGACAAGACAAGACAAAACAAGACAAGACAAGACAAGACATGACAAGACAAAACAAAACAAGACAAGACAAGACAACACATGACATGACATGACAAGACAGAACAGGACAAGACAACACAACACAAGACAAGACAAGACAAGACAAGACAGGACAAGACAAGACAAGACAAGACAAGACAAGACAAGAAAAGACAAGACAACACAAGACAAGACAAGACAAGACATGACATGACAAGACAAGACAAGACAAGACAAGACAAGACAAGACAAGACAAGACAAGACAAGACAAGACAAGACAAGACAAGACAAGACAAGACAAGACAAGACAAGACAAGACAAGACAAGACAAGACAAGACAACACAAGACAAGACAAGACAAGACAAGACAAGACAAGACAACACAACACAACACAAGACAAGACAAGACAAGACAAGACAAGACAAGACAGGACAAGACAAGACAAGACAAGACAAGACAAGACAAGAAAAGACAAGACAACACAAGACAAGACAAGACAAGACATGACATGACAAGACAAGACAAGACAAGACAAGACAAGACAAGACAAGACAAGACAAGACAAGACAAGACAAGACAAGACAAGACAAGACAAGACAAGACAAGACAAGACAAGACAAGACAAGACAAGACAAGACAAGACAAGACAAGACAAGACAAGACAAGACAAGACAAGACAAGACAAGACAAGACAAGACAAGACAAGACAAGACAAGACAAGACAAGACAAGACAAGACAAGACAAGACAAGACAAGACAAGACAAGACAAGACAAGACAAGACAAGACAAGACAACACAACACAACACAAGACAAGACAAGAAAAGATAAGACAAGAAAAGAAAAGAAAAGACAAGACAAGACAAGACAATACAAGACAAGACAAGACAAGACAAGACAAAAAAACAACACATGACATGACATGACATGACAAGACAGAACAGGACAAGACAAGACAAGACAAGACAAGACAAGACAAGACAAGACAAGACAAGACAAGACAAGACAAGACAAGACAAGAAAAGACAAGACAAGACAAGACAAGACAAGACAAGACAAGACAAGACAAGACAAGACAAGACAAGACAAGACAAGACAAGACAAGACAAGACAAGACAAGACAACACAACACAACACAAGACAAGACAAGAAAAGATAAGACAAGAAAAGAAAAGAAAAGACAAGACAAGACAAGACAATACACCACATACGACATGACATGACATGACAAGACAAGACAAGACAAGACAAGACAAGACAAGACAAGACAAGACAAGACAAGACAAGACAAGACAAGACAAGACAAGACAAGCCAAGACAAGACAACACAACACAACACAAGACAAGACAAGAAAAGATAAGACAAGAAAAGAAAAGAAAAGACAAGACAAGACAAGACAATACAAGACAAGACAAGACAAGACAAGACAAGACAAGACAAGACAAGACAAGACAAGACAAGACAAGACAAGACAAGACAAGACAAGACAAGACAAGACAAGACAAGACAAGACAAGACAAGACAAGACAAGACAAGACAAGACAAGACAAGACAAGACAAGCCAAGACAAGACAAGACATGACAAGACAAGACAAGACAAGACAAGAAAAGACAAGACAAGACAAGACAAGACAAGACAAGACAACACAAGACAAGACAAGACAAGACAAGACAAGACAAGACAAGAAAAGACATGACATGACATGACAAGACAAGACAAGACAAGACATGACAAGACAAGACAAGACAAGACAAGAAAAGACAAGACAAGACAAGACAAGACAAGACAAGACAAGACAAGACAAGACAAGACATGACAAAACAAGACAAGACAAAACAACACCACATACGACATGACATGACATGACATGACAAGACAAGACAAGACAAGACAAGACAAGACATGACAAGACAAAACAAGACAAGACAAAACAACACAACATACGACATGACATGACATGACAAGACAAGACAAGACAAGACAAGACAAGACAAGACAAGACAAGACAAGACAAGACAAGACAAGACAAGACAAGACAAGACAAGACAAGACAAGACAAGACAAGACAAGACAAGACAAGACAAGACAAG
The DNA here is from genome assembly GCF_028554725.1 of Zeugodacus cucurbitae. Lineage (NCBI taxonomy): Eukaryota > Metazoa > Arthropoda > Insecta > Diptera > Tephritidae > Zeugodacus > Zeugodacus cucurbitae. The sequence continues at coordinate 4,987,301 of NC_071672.1, read as the reverse complement.
ACAAGACAAGACAAGACAAGACAAGACAAGACAAGACAAGACAAGACAAGACAAGACAAGACAAGACAAGACAAGACAAGACAAGACAAGACAAGACAAGACAAGACAAGACAAGACAAGACAAGACAAGACAAGACAAGACAAGACAAGACAAGACAAGACAAGACAAGACAAGACAAGACAAGACAAGACAAGACAAGACAAGACAAGACAAGACAAGACAAGACAAGACAAGACAAGACAAGACAAGACAAGACAAGACAAGACAAGACAAGACAAGACAAGACAAGACAAGACAAGACAAGACAAGACAAGACAAGACAAGACAAGACAAGACAAGACAAGACAAGACAAGACAAGACAAAACAAGACAAGACAAGACAAGACAAGACAAGACAAGACAAGACAAGACAAGACAAGACAAGACAAGACAAGACAAGACAAGACAAGACAAGACAAGACAAGACAAGACAAGACAAGACAAGACAAGACAAGACAAGACAATACAAGACAAGACAATACAAGACAAGACAAGACAAGACAAGACAAGACAAGACAAGACAAGACAAGACAATACAAGACAAGACAATACAAGACAAGACAACACAAGACAAGACAAAACAAGACAAGACAAGACAAGACAAGACAAGACAAGACAAGACAAGACAAGACAAGGCAAGACAAGACAAGACAAGACAAGACAAGACAAGACAAGACAAGACAAGACAAAACAAGACAAGACAAAACAACACAACACAACATACGACATGACATGACATGACAAGACAAGACAAGACAAGACAAGAAAAGAAAAGACAAGACAAGACAACACAAGACAAGACAAGACAAAACAAGACAAGACAAGACAAGACATGACAAGACAAAGCAAAACAAGACAAGACAAAACAACACAACATACGACATGCCATGACATGACAAGACAAGACAAGACATGACAAGACAAAACAAGACAAAACAAAAGAAGACAAAACAAGACAAGACAAGACAAGACAAGACAAGACAGGACAAGACAACGCAAGACAAGACAAGACAAGACAAGACAAGACAAGACAAGACAAAACAAGACAAGACAAGACAGAACAACACATGACATGACATGACATGACATGACAAGACAAGACAGAACAGGACAAGACAAGACAAGACAAGACAAGAAAAGACATGACATGACATGAGAAGACAAGACAAGACAAGACAAGACATGACAAGACAAAACAAGACAAAACAAAAGAAGACAAGACAAGACAAGACAAGACAAGACAAGACAAGACAAGACAAGACAAGACAAGACAAGACAAGACAAGACAACACAAGACAAGACAAGACAAGACAAGACAAGACAAGACAAGAAAAGACATGACATGACATGACAAGACAAGACAAGACAAGACATGACAAGACAAGACAAGACAAGACAAGACAAGAAAAGAAAAGACAAGACAAGACAAGACAAGACAAGACAAGATAAGACATGACAAGACAAGAAAAGACAAGACAAGACAAGACAAGACAAGACAAGACATGACAAAACAAGACAAGACAAGACAAGACAAGACAAGACAAGACAAGACAAGACAAGACAAGACAAGACAAGACAAGACAAGACAAGACAAGACAAGACAAGACAAGACAAGACAAGACAAATCAAGACAAGATAAGACATGACAAAACAAGACAAGACAAAACAACACCACATACGACATGACATGACATGACAAGACAAGACAAGACAAGACAAGACAAGACAAGACAAGACAAGACAGAACACCACATACGACATGACATGACATGACAAGACAAGACAAGACAAGACAAGACAAGACAAGACAAGACAAGACAAGACAAGACAAGACAAGACAAGACAAGACAAGACAAGACAAGACAAGACAAGCCAAGGCAAGACAAGACAAGACAAGACAAGACAAGACAAGACAAGACAAGACAAGACAAGACAAAACAAGACAAGACAAGACAGAACACCACATACGACATGACATGACATGACAAGACAAGACAAGACAAGACAAGACAAGACAAGACAAGACAAGACAAGACAAGACAAGACAAGACAAGACAAGACAAGACAAGACAAGCCAAGGCAAGACAAGACAAGACAAGACAAGACAAGACAAGACAAGACAAGACAAGACAAGACAAGACAAGACAAGACAAGACAAGACAAGACAAGACAAGACAAGACAAGACAAGACAAGACAAGACAAGACAAGACAAGACAAGACAAATCAAGACAAGATAAGACATGACAAAACAAGACAAGACAAAACAACACCACATACGACATGACATGACATGACAAGACAAGACAAGACAAGACAAGACAAGACAAGACAAGACAAGACAAGACAAGACAAGACAAGACAAGACAAGACAAGACAAGACAAGACAAGACAAGACAAGACAAGACAAGACAAGACAAGACAAGCCAAGGCAAGACAAGACAAGACAAGACAAGACAAGACAAGACAAGACAAGACAAGACAAGACAAGACAAGACAAGACAAGACAAGACAAGACAAGACAAGACAAGACAAGACAAGATAAGACATGACAAAACAAGACAAGACAAAACAACACCACATACGACATGACATGACATGACAAGACAAGACAAGACAAGACAAGACAAGACAAGACAAGACAAGACAAGACAAGACAAGACAAGACAAGACAAGACAAGACATGACAAAACAAGACAAGACAAAACAACACCACATACGACATGACATGACATGACAAGACAAGACAAGACAAGATAAGACATGACAAGACAAGAAAAGACAAGACAAGACAAGACAAGACAAGACAAGACAAGACAAGACAAGACAAGACAAATCAAGACAAGATAAGACATGACAAAACAAGACAAGACAAAACAACACCACATACGACATGACATGACATGACAAGACAAGACAAGACAAGACAAGACAAGACAAGACAAGACAAGACAAGACAAGACAAGACAAGACAAGACAAGACAAGACAAGACAAGACAAGACAAGACAAGACAAGACAAGACAAGACAAGCCAAGGCAAGACAAGACAAGACAAGACAAGACAAGACAAGACAAGACAAGACAAGACAAGACAAGACAAGACAAGACAAGACAAGACAAGACAAGACAAGACAAGACAAGACAAGACAAGACAAGACAAGACAAGACAAGACAAGACAAGACAAGACAAGACAAGACAAGACAAGACAAGACAAGACAAGACAAGACAAGACAAGACAAGACAAGCCAAGGCAAGACAAGACAAGACAAGACATGACATGACATGACAAGACAAGACAAGACAAGACAAGACAAGACAAGACAAGACAAGACAAGACAAGACAAGACAAGACAAGACAAGACAAGACAAGACAAGACAAGACAAGACAAGACAAGACAAGACAAGACAAGCCAAGGCAAGACAAGACAAGACAAGACAAGACAAGACAAGACAAGACAAGACAAGACAAGACAAGACAAGACAAGACAAGACAAGACAAGACAAGACAAGACAAGACAAGACAAGACAAGACAAGACAAGACAAGACATGACAAGACAAAACAAGACAAGACAAAACAACACAACATACGACATGACATGACATGACAAGACAAGACAAGACAAGACAAGACAAGACAAGACAAGACAAGACAAGACAAGACAAGACAAGACAAGACAAGACAAGACAAGACAAGACAAGACAAGACAAGACAAGACAAGACAAGACAAGACAAGACAAGACAAGACAAGACAAGACAAGACAAGACAAGACAAGACAAGACAAGACAAGACAAGACAAGACAAGACAAGACAAGACAAGACAAGACAAGACAAGACAAGACAAGACAAGACAAGACAAGACAAGACAAGACAAGACAAGACAAGACAAGACAAGACAAGACAAGACAAGACAAGACAAGACAAGACAAGACAAGACAAGACAAGACAAGACAAGACAAGACAAGACAAGACAAGACAAGACAAGACAAGACAAGACAAGACAAGACAAGACAAGACAAGACAAGACAAGACAAGACAAGACAAGACAAGACAAGACAAGACAAGACAAGACAAGACAAGACAAGACAAGACAAGACAAGACAAGACAAGACAAGACAAGACAAGACAAGACAAGACAAGACAAGACAAGACAAAACAAGACAAGACAAGACAAGACAAGACAAGACAAGACAAGACAAGACAAGACAAGACAAGACAAGACAAGACAAGACAAGACAAGACAAGACAAGACAAGACAAGACAAGACAAGACAATACAAGACAAGACAATACAAGACAAGACAAGACAAGACAAGACAAGACAAGACAAGACAAGACAAGACAATACAAGACAAGACAATACAAGACAAGACAACACAAGACAAGACAAAACAAGACAAGACAAGACAAGACAAGACAAGACAAGACAAGACAAGACAAGGCAAGACAAGACAAGACAGGACAAGACAAGACAAGACAAGACAAGACAAGACAAAACAAGACAAGACAAGACAAGACAAGACAAGACAAGACAACACAACACAACATACGACATGCCATGACATGACAAGACAAGACAAGACATGACAAGACAAAACAAGACAAAACAAGACAAGACAAGACAAGACATGACATGACAAGACAAGACAAGACAAGACAAGACAAGACAAGACAAGACAAGACAAGACAAGACAACACAAGACAAGACAAGACAAAACAAGACAAGACAAGACAAGACATGACAAGACAAAGCAAAACAAGACAAGACAAAACAACACAACATACGACATGCCATGACATGACAAGACAAGACAAGACATGACAAGACAAAACAAGACAAAACAAAAGAAGACAAAACAAGACAAGACAAGACAAGACAAGACAAGACAGGACAAGACAACGCAAGACAAGACAAGACAAGACAAGACAAGACAAGACAAGACAAAACAAGACAAGACAAGACAGAACAACACATGACATGACATGACATGACATGACAAGACAAGACAGAACAGGACAAGACAAGACAAGACAAGACAAGAAAAGACATGACATGACATGAGAAGACAAGACAAGACAAGACAAGACATGACAAGACAAAACAAGACAAAACAAAAGAAGACAAGACAAGACAAGACAAGACAAGACAAGACAAGACAAGACAAGACAAGACAACACAAGACAAGACAAGACAAGACATGACATGACAAGACAAGACAAGACAAGACAAGACAAGACAAGACAAGACAAGACAAGACAAGACAAGACAAGACAAGACAAGACAAGACAAGACAAGACAAGACAAGACAAGACAAGACAAGACAAGACAAGACAAGACAAGACAAGACAAGACAAGACAAGACAAGACAAGACAAGACAAGACAAGACAAGACAAGACAAGACAAGACAAGACAAGACAAGACAAGACAAGACAAGACAAGACAAGACAAGACAAGACAACACAACACAACACAAGACAAGACAAGAAAAGATAAGACAAGAAAAGAAAAGAAAAGACAAGACAAGACAAGACAATACAAGACAAGACAAGACAAGACAAGACAAAAAAACAACACATGACATGACATGACATGACAAGACAGAACAGGACAAGACAAGACAAGACAAGACAAGACAAGACAAGACAAGACAAGACAAGACAAGACAAGACAAGACAAGACAAGACAAGAAAAGACAAGACAAGACAAGACAAGACAAGACAAGACAAGACAAGACAAGACAAGACAAGACAAGACAAGACAAGACAAGACAAGACAAGACAAGACAAGACAAGACAAGACAAGACAAGACAACACAACACAACACAAGACAAGACAAGAAAAGATAAGACAAGAAAAGAAAAGAAAAGACAAGACAAGACAAGACAATACACCACATACGACATGACATGACATGACAAGACAAGACAAGACAAGACAAGACAAGACAAGACAAGACAAGACAAGACAAGACAAGACAAGACAAGACAAGACAAGACAAGCCAAGACAAGACAACACAACACAACACAAGACAAGACAAGAAAAGATAAGACAAGAAAAGAAAAGAAAAGACAAGACAAGACAAGACAAGACAATACAAGACAAGACAAGACAAGACAAGACAAGACAAGACAAGACAAGACAAGACAAGACAAGACAAGACAAGACAAGACAAGACAAGACAAGACAAGACAAGACAAGACAAGACAAGACAAGACAAGACAAGACAAGACAAGACAAGACAAGACAAGACAAGCCAAGACAAGACAAGACATGACAAGACAAGACAAGACAAGACAAGAAAAGACAAGACAAGACAAGACAAGACAAGACAAGACAAGACAACACAAGACAAGACAAGACAAGACAAGACAAGACAAGACAAGACAAGACAAGAAAAGACATGACATGACATGACAAGACAAGACAAGACAAGACATGACAAGACAAGACAAGACAAGACAAGAAAAGACAAGACAAGACAAGACAAGACAAGACAAGACAAGACAAGACAAGACATGACAAAACAAGACAAGACAAAACAACACCACATACGACATGACATGACATGACATGACAAGACAAGACAAGACAAGACAAGACAAGACATGACAAGACAAAACAAGACAAGACAAAACAACACAACATACGACATGACATGACATGACAAGACAAGACAAGACAAGACAAGACAAGACAAGACAAGACAAGACAAGACAAGACAAGACAAGACAAGACAAGACAAGACAAGACAAGACAAGACAAGACAAGACAAGACAAGACAAGACAAGACAAGACAAGACAAGACAAGACAAGACAAGACAAGACAAGACAAGACAAGACAAGACAAGACAAGACAAGACAAGACAAGACAAGACAAGACAAGACAAGACAAGACAAGACAAGACAAGACAAGACAAGACAAGACAAGACAAGACAAGACAAGACAAGACAAGACAAGACAAGACAAGACAAGACAAGACAAGACAAGACAAGACAAGACAAGACAAGACAAGACAAGACAAGACAAGACAAGACAAGACAAGACAAGACAAGACAAGACAAGACAAGACAAGACAAGACAAGACAAGACAAGACAAGACAAGACAAGACAAGACAAGACAAGACAAGACAAGACAAGAAAAGACAAGACAAGACAAGACAAGACAAGACAACACAAGACAAGACAAGACAAGACAAGACAAGACAAGACAAGAAAAGACATGACATGACATGACAAGACAAGACAAGACAAGACATGACAAGACAAGACAAGACAAGACAAGAAAAGACAAGACAAGACAAGACAAGACAAGACAAGACAAGACAAGACAAGACAAGACAAGACATGACAAAACAAGACAAGACAAAACAACACCACATACGACATGACATGACATGACATGACAAGACAAGACAAGACAAGACAAGACAAGACATGACAAGACAAAACAAGACAAGACAAAACAACACAACATACGACATGACATGACATGACAAGACAAGACAAGACAAGACAAGACAAGACAAGACAAGACAAGACAAGACAAGACAAGACAAGACAAGACAAGACAAGACAAGACAAGACAAGACAAGACAAGACAAGACAAGACAAGACAAGACAAGACAAGACAAGACAAGACAAGACAAGACAAGACAAGACAAGACAAGACAAGACAAGACAAGACAAGACAAGACAAGACAAGACAAGACAAGACAAGACAAGACAAGACAAGACAAGACAAGACAAGACAAGACAAGACAAGACAAGACAAGACAAGACAAGACAAGACAAGACAAGACAAGACAAGACAAGACAAGACAAGACAAGACAAGACAAGACAAGACAAGACAAGACAAGACAAGACAAGACAAGACAAGACAAGACAAGACAAGACAAGACAAGACAAGACAAGACAAGACAAGACAAGACAAGACAAGACAAGACAAGACAAGACAAAACAAGACAAGACAAGACAAGACAAGACAAGACAAGACAAGACAAGACAAGACAAGACAAGACAAGACAAGACAAGACAAGACAAGACAAGACAAGACAAGACAAGACAAGACAAGACAAGACAATACAAGACAAGACAATACAAGACAAGACAAGACAAGACAAGACAAGACAAGACAAGACAAGACAAGACAATACAAGACAAGACAATACAAGACAAGACAACACAAGACAAGACAAAACAAGACAAGACAAGACAAGACAAGACAAGACAAGACAAGACAAGACAAGACAAGGCAAGACAAGACAAGACAAGACAAGACAAGACAAGACAAGACAAGACAAGACAAAACAAGACAAGACAAAACAACACAACACAACATACGACATGACATGACATGACAAGACAAGACAAGACAAGACAAGAAAAGAAAAGACAAGACAAGACAACACAAGACAAGACAAGACAAAACAAGACAAGACAAGACAAGACATGACAAGACAAAGCAAAACAAGACAAGACAAAACAACACAACATACGACATGCCATGACATGACAAGACAAGACAAGACATGACAAGACAAAACAAGACAAAACAAAAGAAGACAAAACAAGACAAGACAAGACAAGACAAGACAAGACAGGACAAGACAACGCAAGACAAGACAAGACAAGACAAGACAAGACAAGACAAGACAAGACAAGACAAAACAAGACAAGACAAGACAGAACAACACATGACATGACATGACATGACATGACAAGACAAGACAGAACAGGACAAGACAAGACAAGACAAGACAAGAAAAGACATGACATGACATGAGAAGACAAGACAAGACAAGACAAGACATGACAAGACAAAACAAGACAAAACAAAAGAAGACAAGACAAGACAAGACAAGACAAGACAAGACAAGACAAGACAAGACAAGACAAGACAAGACAAGACAAGACAAGACAAGACAAGACAAGACAACACAAGACAAGACAAGACAAGACAAGACAAGACAAGACAAGAAAAGACATGACATGACATGACAAGACAAGACAAGACAAGACATGACAAGACAAGACAAGACAAGACAAGACAAGACAAGAAAAGACAAGACAAGACAAGACAAGACAAGACAAGATAAGACATGACAAGACAAGAAAAGACAAGACAAGACAAGACAAGACAAGACAAGACATGACAAAACAAGACAAGACAAAACAACACCACATACGACATGACATGACATGACAAGACAAGACAAGACAAGACAAGACAAGACAAGACAAGACAAGACAAGACAAGACAAGACAAGACAAGACAAGACAAGACAAGACAAGAAAAGACATGACATGACATGACAAGACAAGACAAGACAAGACAAGACATGACAAGACAAGACAAGACAAGACAAGAAAAGACAAGACAAGACAAGACAAGACAAGACAAGATAAGACATGACAAGACAAGAAAAGACAAGACAAGACAAGACAAGACAAGACAAGACAAGACAAGACATGACAAAACAAGACAAGACAAAACAACACCACATACGACATGACATGACATGACAAGACAAGACAAGACAAGATAAGACATGACAAGACAAGAAAAGACAAGACAAGACAAGACAAGACAAGACAAGACAAGACAAGACAAGACAAGACAAGACAAATCAAGACAAGATAAGACATGACAAAACAAGACAAGACAAAACAACACCACATACGACATGACATGACATGACAAGACAAGACAAGACAAGACAAGACAAGACAAGACAAGACAAGACAAGACAAGACAAGACAAGACAAGACAAGACAAGACAAGACAAGACAAGACAAGACAAGACAAGACAAGACAAGACAAGCCAAGGCAAGACAAGACAAGACAAGACAAGACAAGACAAGACAAGACAAGACAAGACAAGACAAGACAAGACAAGACAAGACAAGACAAGACAAGACAAGACAAGACAAGACAAGACAAGACAAGACAAGACAAGACAAGACAAGACAAGACAAGACAAGACAAGACAAGACAAGACAAGACAAGACAAGACAAGACAAGACAAGCCAAGGCAAGACAAGACAAGACAAGACATGACATGACATGACAAGACAAGACAAGACAAGACAAGACAAGACAAGACAAGACAAGACAAGACAAGACAAGACAAGACAAGACAAGACAAGACAAGACAAGACAAGACAAGACAAGACAAGACAAGACAAGACAAGCCAAGGCAAGACAAGACAAGACAAGACAAGACAAGACAAGACAAGACAAGACAAGACAAGACAAGACAAGACAAGACAAGACAAGACAACACAAGACAAGACAAGAAAAGATAAGACAAGAAAAGAAAAGAAAAGACAAGACAAGACAAGACAATACACCACATACGACATGACATGACATGACAAGACAAGACAAGACAAGACAAGACAAGACAAGACAAGACAAGACAAGACAAGACAAGACAAGACAAGACAAGACAAGACAAGACAAGACAAGACAAGACAAGACAAGACAAGACAAGACAAGACAAGCCAAGGCAAGACAAGACAAGACAAGACATGACATGACATGACAAGACAAGACAAGACAAGACAAGACAAGACAAGACAAGACAAGACAAGACAAGACAAGACAAGACAAGACAAGACAAGACAAGACAAGACAAGACAAGACAAGACAAGACAAGACAAGCCAAGGCAAGACAAGACAAGACAAGACAAGACAAGACAAGACAAGACAAGACAAGACAAGACAAGACAAGACAAGACAAGACAAGACAAGACAACACAACACAACACAAGACAAGACAAGAAAAGATAAGACAAGAAAAGAAAAGAAAAGACAAGACAAGACAAGACAAGACAAGACAAGACAACACAAGACAAGACAAGACAAGACAAGACAAGACAAGACAAGACAAGACAAGACAAGACAAGACAAGACAAGACAAAACAAGACAAGACAAAACAACACCACATACGACATGACATGACATGACAAGACAAGACAAGACAAGACAAGACAAGACAAGACAAGACAAGACAAGACAAGACAAGACAAGACAAGACAAGACAAGACAAATCAAGACAAGATAAGACATGACAAAACAAGACAAGACAAAACAACACCACATACGACATGACATGACATGACAAGACAAGACAAGACAAGACAAGACAAGACAAGACAAGACAAGACAAGACAAGACAAGACAAGACAAGACAAGACAAGACAAGACAAGCCAAGGCAAGACAAGACAAGACAAGACAAGACAAGACAAGACAAGACAAGACAAGACAAGACAAGACAAGACAAGACAAGACAAGACAAGACAAGACAAGACAAGACAAGACAAGACAAGACAAGACAAGACAAGACAAGACAAGACAAGACAAGACAAGACAAGACAAGACAAATCAAGACAAGATAAGACATGACAAAACAAGACAAGACAAAACAACACCACATACGACATGACATGACATGACAAGACAAGACAAGACAAGACAAGACAAGACAAGACAAGACAAGACAAGACAAGACAAGACAAGACAAGACAAGACAAGACAAGACAAGACAAGACAAGACAAGACAAGACAAGACAAGACAAGACAAGACAAGACAAGCCAAGGCAAGACAAGACAAGACAAGACATGACATGACATGACAAGACAAGACAAGACAAGACAAGACAAGACAAGACAAGACAAGACAAGACAAGACAAGACAAGACAAGACAAGACAAGACAAGACAAGACAAGACAAGACAAGACAAGACAAGACAAGACAAGCCAAGGCAAGACAAGACAAGACAAGACAAGACAAGACAAGACAAGACAAGACAAGACAAGACAACACAACACAACACAAGACAAGACAAGAAAAGATAAGACAAGAAAAGAAAAGAAAAGACAAGACAAGACAAGACAATACACCACATACGACATGACATGACATGACAAGACAAGACAAGACAAGACAAGACAAGACAAGACAAGACAAGACAAGACAAGACAAGACAAGACAAGACAAGACAAGACAAGACAAGCCAAGACAAGACAACACAACACAACACAAGACAAGACAAGAAAAGATAAGACAAGAAAAGAAAAGAAAAGACAAGACAAGACAAGACAAGACAATACAAGACAAGACAAGACAAGACAAGACAAGACAAGACAAGACAAGACAAGACAAGACAAGACAAGACAAGACAAGACAAGACAAGACAAGACAAGACAAGACAAGACAAGACAAGACAAGACAAGACAAGACAAGACAAGACAAGACAAGCCAAGACAAGACAAGACATGACAAGACAAGACAAGACAAGACAAGAAAAGACAAGACAAGACAAGACAAGACAAGACAAGACAAGACAAGACAACACAAGACAAGACAAGACAAGACAAGACAAGACAAGACAAGACAAGACAAGAAAAGACATGACATGACATGACAAGACAAGACAAGACAAGACATGACAAGACAAGACAAGACAAGACAAGAAAAGACAAGACAAGACAAGACAAGACAAGACAAGACAAGACAAGACAAGACATGACAAAACAAGACAAGACAAAACAACACCACATACGACATGACATGACATGACATGACAAGACAAGACAAGACAAGACAAGACAAGACATGACAAGACAAAACAAGACAAGACAAAACAACACAACATACGACATGACATGACATGACAAGACAAGACAAGACAAGACAAGACAAGACAAGACAAGACAAGACAAGACAAGACAAGACAAGACAAGACAAGACAAGACAAGACAAGACAAGACAAGACAAGACAAGACAAGACAAGACAAGACAAGACAAGACAAGACAAGACAAGACAAGACAAGACAAGACAAGACAAGACAAGACAAGACAAGACAAGACAAGACAAGACAAGACAAGACAAGACAAGACAAGACAAGACAAGACAAGACAAGACAAGACAAGACAAGACAAGACAAGACAAGACAAGACAAGACAAGACAAGACAAGACAAGACAAGACAAGACAAGACAAGACAAGACAAGACAAGACAAGACAAGACAAGACAAGACAAGACAAGACAAGACAAGACAAGACAAGACAAGACAAGTCAAGACAAGACAAGACAAGACAAGACAAGACAAGACAAGACAAGACAAGACAAGACAAGACAAGACAAGACAAGACAAGACAAGACAAGACAAGACAAGACAAGACAAGACAAGACAAGACAAGACAAGACAAGACAAAACAAGACAAGACAAGACAAGACAAGACAAGACAAGACAAGACAAGACAAGACAAGACAAGACAAGACAAGACAAGACAAGACAAGACAAGACAAGACAAGACAAGACAAGACAAGACAAGACAAGACAATACAAGACAAGACAAGACAAGACAAGACAAGACAAGACAAGACAAGACAAGACAAGACAAGACAAGACAAGACAAGACAATACAAAACAAGACAATACAAGACAAGACAACACAAGACAAGACAAAACAAGACAAGACAAGACAAGACAAGACAAGACAAGACAAGACAAGACAAGACAAGGCAAGACAAGACAAGACAAGACAAGACAAGACAAGACAAGACAAGACAAAACAAGACAAGACAAAACAACACAACACAACATACGACATGACATGACATGACAAGACAAGACAAGACAAGACAAGAAAAGAAAAGACAAGACAAGACAACACAAGACAAGACAAGACAAAACAAGACAAGACAAGACAAGACATGACAAGACAAAGCAAAACAAGACAAGACAAAACAACACAACATACGACATGCCATGACATGACAAGACAAGACAAGACATGACAAGACAAAACAAGACAAAACAAAAGAAGACAAAACAAGACAAGACAAGACAAGACAAGACAAGACAAGACAGGACAAGACAACGCAAGACAAGACAAGACAAGACAAGACAAGACAAGACAAGACAAAACAAGACAAGACAAGACAGAACAACACATGACATGACATGACATGACATGACAAGACAAGACAGAACAGGACAAGACAAGACAAGACAAGACAAGAAAAGACATGACATGACATGAGAAGACAAGACAAGACAAGACAAGACATGACAAGACAAAACAAGACAAAACAAAAGAAGACAAGACAAGACAAGACAAGACAAAACAAGACAAGACAAGACAAGACAAGACAAGACAAGACAAGACAAGACAAGACAAGACAAGACAACACAAGACAAGACAAGACAAGACAAGACAAGACAAGACAAGAAAAGACATGACATGACATGACAAGACAAGACAAGACAAGACATGACAAGACAAGACAAGACAAGACAAGACAAGACAAGACAAGAAAAGACAAGACAAGACAAGACAAGACAAGACAAGATAAGACATGACAAGACAAGAAAAGACAAGACAAGACAAGACAAGACAAGACAAGACATGACAAAACAAGACAAGACAAAACAACACCACATACGACATGACATGACATGACAAGACAAGACAAGACAAGACAAGACAAGACAAGACAAGACAAGACAAGACAAGACAAGACAAGACAAGACAAGACAAGACAAGACAAGACAAGACAAGACAAGACAAGACAAGAAAAGACATGACATGACATGACAAGACAAGACAAGACATGACAAGACAAGACAAGACAAGACAAGAAAAGACAAGACAAGACAAGACAAGACAAGACAAGATAAGACATGACAAGACAAGAAAAGACAAGACAAGACAAGACAAGACAAGACAAGACAAGACAAGACATGACAAAACAAGACAAGACAAGACAAGACAAGATAAGACATGACAAGACAAGAAAAGACAAGACAAGACAAGACAAGACAAGACAAGACAAGACAAGACAAGACAAATCAAGACAAGATAAGACATGACAAAACAAGACAAGACAAAACAACACCACATACGACATGACATGACATGACAAGACAAGACAAGACAAGACAAGACAAGACAAGACAAGACAAGACAAGACAAGACAAGACAAGACAAGACAAGACAAGACAAGACAAGACAAGACAAGACAAGACAAGACAAGACAAGACAAGACAAGCCAAGGCAAGACAAGACAAGACAAGACAAGACAAGACAAGACAAGACAAGACAAGACAAGACAAGACAAGACAAGACAAGACAAGACAAGACAAGACAAGACAAGACAAGACAAGACAAGACAAGACAAGACAAGACAAGACAAGACAAGACAAGACAAGACAAGACAAGACAAGACAAGACAAGACAAGACAAGACAAGACAAGACAAGACAAGACAAGACAAGACAAGACAAGACAAGACAAGACAAGACAAGACAAGACAAGACAAGACAAGACAAGACAAGACAAGACAAGACAAGACAAGACAAGACAAGACAAGACAAGACAAGACAAGCCAAGGCAAGACAAGACAAGACAAGACATGACATGACATGACAAGACAAGACAAGACAAGACAAGACAAGACAAGACAAGACAAGACAAGACAAGACAAGACAAGACAAGACAAGACAAGACAAGACAAGACAAGACAAGACAAGACAAGCCAAGGCAAGACAAGACAAGACAAGACAAGACAAGACAAGACAAGACAAGACAAGACAAGACAAGACAAGACAAGACAAGACAAGACAAGACAAGACAAGACAAGACAAGACATGACAAGACAAAACAAGACAAGACAAAACAACACAACATACGACATGACATGACATGACAAGACAAGACAAGACAAGACAAGACAAGACAAGACAAGACAAGACAAGACAAGACAAGACAAGACAAGACAAGACAAGACAAGACAAGACAAGACAAGACAAGACAAGACAAGACAAGACAAGACAAGACAAGACAAGACAAGACAAGACAAGACAAGACAAGACAAGACAAGACAAGACAAGACAAGACAAGACAAGACAAGACAAGACAAGACAAGACAAGACAAGACAAGACAAGACAAGACAAGACAAGACAAGACAAGACAAGACAAGACAAGACAAGACAAGACAAGACAAGACAAGACAAGACAAGACAAGACAAGACAAGACAAGACAAGACAAGACAAGACAAGACAAGACAAGACAAGACAAGACAAGACAAGACAAGACAAGACAAGACAAGACAAGACAAGACAAGACAAGACAAGACAAGACAAGACAAGACAAAACAAGACAAGACAAGACAAGACAAGACAAGACAAGACAAGACAAGACAAGACAAGACAAGACAAGACAAGACAAGACAAGACAAGACAAGACAAGACAATACAAGACAAGACAATACAAGACAAGACAAGACAAGACAAGACAAGACAAGACAAGACAAGACAAGACAATACAAGACAAGACAATACAAGACAAGACAACACAAGACAAGACAAAACAAGACAAGACAAGACAAGACAAGACAAGACAAGACAAGACAAGACAAGACAAGACAAGACAAGGCAAGACAAGACAAGACAAGACAAGACAAGACAAGACAAGACAAAACAAGACAAGACAAAACAACACAACACAACATACGACATGACATGACATGACAAGACAAGACAAGACAAGACAAGAAAAGAAAAGACAAGACAAGACAACACAAGACAAGACAAGACAAAACAAGACAAGACAAGACAAGACATGACAAGACAAAGCAAAACAAGACAAGACAAAACAACACAACATACGACATGCCATGACATGACAAGACAAGACAAGACATGACAAGACAAAACAAGACAAAACAAAAGAAGACAAAACAAGACAAGACAAGACAAGACAAGACAAGACAGGACAAGACAACGCAAGACAAGACAAGACAAGACAAGACAAGACAAGACAAGACAAAACAAGACAAGACAAGACAGAACAACACATGACATGACATGACATGACATGACAAGACAAGACAGAACAGGACAAGACAAGACAAGACAAGACAAGAAAAGACATGACATGACATGAGAAGACAAGACAAGACAAGACAAGACATGACAAGACAAAACAAGACAAAACAAAAGAAGACAAGACAAGACAAGACAAGACAAGACAAGACAAGACAAGACAAGACAAGACAAGACAAGACAAGACAAGACAAGACAACACAAGACAAGACAAGACAAGACAAGACAAGACAAGACAAGACAAGAAAAGACATGACATGACATGACAAGACAAGACAAGACAAGACATGACAAGACAAGACAAGACAAGACAAGACAAGACAAGACAAGAAAAGACAAGACAAGACAAGACAAGACAAGATAAGACATGACAAGACAAGAAAAGACAAGACAAGACAAGACAAGACAAGACAAGACATGACAAAACAAGACAAGACAAAACAACACCACATACGACATGACATGACATGACAAGACAAGACAAGACAAGACAAGACAAGACAAGACAAGACAAGACAAGACAAGACAAGACAAGACAAGACAAGACAAGACAAGACAAGACAAGACAAGAAAAGACATGACATGACATGACAAGACAAGACAAGACAAGACAAGACATGACAAGACAAGACAAGACAAGACAAGAAAAGACAAGACAAGACAAGACAAGACAAGACAAGATAAGACATGACAAGACAAGAAAAGACAAGACAAGACAAGACAAGACAAGACAAGACAAGACAAGACATGACAAAACAAGACAAGACAAAACAACACCACATACGACATGACATGACATGACAAGACAAGACAAGACAAGATAAGACATGACAAGACAAGAAAAGACAAGACAAGACAAGACAAGACAAGACAAGACAAGACAAGACAAGACAAATCAAGACAAGATAAGACATGACAAAACAAGACAAGACAAAATAACACCACATACGACATGACATGACATGACAAGACAAGACAAGACAAGACAAGACAAGACAAGACAAGACAAGACAAGACAAGACAAGACAAGACAAGACAAGACAAGACAAGACAAGACAAGACAAGACAAGACAAGACAAGCCAAGCCAAGGCAAGACAAGACAAGACAAGACAAGACAAGACAAGACAAGACAAGACAAGACAAGACAAGACAAGACAAGACAAGACAAGACAAGACAACACAAGACAAGACAAGACAAGACAAGACAAGAAAAGACAAGAAAAGACAAGAAAAGACATGAAAAGACATGACAAGACAAGACAAGACAAGACAAGACAAGACAAGACAAGACAAGACAAGACAACACATGACATGACATGACATGACAAGACAAAACAACACATGACATGACATGACAAGACAAGACAAGACATGACACGACAAAACAACACAAGACAAGACAAAACAACACAACACACGACGGGACAGGACAAGACAAGACAAGACAAGACAAGACAAGACAAGAAAAGACAAGACAACACAAGACAAGACAAGACAAGACATGACATGACAAGACAAGACAAGACAAGACAAGACAAGACAAGACAAGACAAGACAAGACAAGACAAGACAAGACAAGACAAGACAAGACAAGACAAGACAAGACAAGACAAGACAAGACAAGACAAGACAAGACAAGACAAGACAAGACAAGACAAGACAAGACAAGACAAGACAAGACAAGACAAGACAAGACAAGACAAGACAAGACAAGACAAGACAAGACAAGACAAGACAAGACAAGACAAGACAAGACAAGACAAGACAAGACAAGACAAGACAAGACAAGACAAGACAAGACAAGACAAGACAAGACAACACAACACAACACAAGACAAGACAAGAAAAGATAAGACAAGAAAAGAAAAGAAAAGACAAGACAAGACAAGACAATACAAGACAAGACAAGACAAGACAAGACAAAAAAACAACACATGACATGACATGACATGACAAGACAGAACAGGACAAGACAAGACAAGACAAGACAAGACAAGACAAGACAAGACAAGACAAGACAAGACAAGACAAGACAAGACAAGACAAGACAAGACAAGAAAAGACAAGACAAGACAAGACAAGACAAGACAAGACAAGACAAGACAAGACAAGACAAGACAAGACAAGACAAGACAAGACAAGACAAGACAAGACAACACAACACAACACAAGACAAGACAAGAAAAGATAAGACAAGAAAAGAAAAGAAAAGACAAGACAAGACAAGACAATACACCACATACGACATGACATGACATGACAAGACAAGACAAGACAAGACAAGACAAGACAAGACAAGACAAGACAAGACAAGACAAGACAAGACAAGACAAGACAAGACAAGACAAGCCAAGACAAGACAACACAACACAACACAAGACAAGACAAGAAAAGATAAGACAAGGAAAGAAAAGAAAAGACAAGACAAGACAAGACAATACAAGACAAGACAAGACAAGACAAGACAAAAAAACAACACATGACATGACATGACATGACAAGACAGAACAGGACAAGACAAGACAAGACAAGACAAGACAAGACAAGACAAGACAAGACAAGACATGACAAGACAAGACAAGACAAGACAAGACAAGACAAGACAAGACAAGACAAGACAAGACAAGACAAGACAAGACAAGACAAGACAAGACAAGACAAGAAAAGACAAGACAAGACAAGACAAGACAAGACAAGACAAGACAAGACAAGACAAGACAATACAAGACAAGACAAGACAAAACAAGACAAGACAAGACAAAACAACACATGACATGACATGACAAGACAAGACAAGACAGAACAGGACAAGACAAGAAAAGACAAGAAAAGAAAAGACAAGACAAGACAAGACAAGGCAAAACAAGACAATACAAGACAAGACAAAACAACACAACATACGACATGACATGACATGACAAGACAAGACAAGACAAGACAACACAAGACAAGACAAGAAAAGACAAGACAAGAAAAGAAAAGACAAGACAATACAACACAAGACAAGACAAAACAAGACAAGACAAGACAAAACAACACATGACATAACATGACATGACAAGACAAGACAGAACAGGACAAGACAAGACAAGACAAGACAAGACAAGACATGACATGACAAGACAAGACAAGACAAGACAATACAAGACAAGACAAGACAAGACAAGACAAGACAAGACAAGACAAGACAAGACAAGACAAAACAACACATGACATAACATGACATGACAAGACAAGACAGAACAGGACAAGACAAGACAAGACAAGACAAGACAAGACATGACATGACAAGACAAGACAAGACAAGACAATACAAGACAAGACAAGACAAGACAAGACAAGACAAGACCAGACAAGACAAAACAACACATGACATGACATGACAAGACAAGACAAGACATGACACGACAAAACAACACAAGACAAGACAAAACAACACAACACACGACGGGACAGGACAAGACAAGACAAGACAAGACAAGACAAGACAAGACAAGACAAGAAAAGACAAGACAATACAACACAAGACAAGACAAAACAAGACAAAACAACACATGACATAACATGACATGACAAGACAAGACAGAACAGGACAAGACAAGACAAGACAAGACAAGACAAGACATGACATGACAAGACAAGACAAGACAAGACAATACAAGACAAGACAAGACAAGACAAGACAAGACAAGACAAGACCAGACAAGACAAAACAACACATGACATGACATGACAAGACAAGACAAGACATGACACGACAAAACAACACAAGACAAGACAAAACAACACAACACACGACGGGACAGGACAAGACAAGACAAGACAAGACAAGACAAGACAAGACAAGACAAGACAAGAAAAGACAAGACAAGACAAGGCAAGACAAGACAAGACATGACATGACAAGACAAGACAAGACAAGACAAGACAAGACAAGACAAGACAAGACAAGACAAGACAAGACAAGACAAGACAAGACAAGAAAAGACAAGACAAGACAAGACAAGACAAGACAAGACAAGACAAGACAAGACAAGACAAGACAAGACAAGACAAGACAAGACAAGACAAGACAATACAAGACAAGACAAAACAAGACAAGACAAGACAAAACAACACATGACATGACATGACATGACAAGACAAGACAAGACAGAACAGGACAAGACAAGACAAGAAAAGAAAAGACAAGACAAGACAAGACAAGGCAAAACAAGACAATACAAGACAAGACAAAACAACACAACATACGACATGACATGACATGACAAGACAAGACAAGACAAGACAACACAAGACAAGACAAGAAAAGACAAGAAAAGAAAAGACAAGACAATACAACACAAGACAAGACAAAACAAGACAAGACAAGACAAAACAACACATGACATAACATGACATGACAAGACAAGACAGAACAGGACAAGACAAGACAAGACAAGACAAGACAAGACAAGACATGACATGACAAGACAAGACAAGACAAGACAATACAAGACAAGACAAGACAAGACCAGACAAGACAAAACAACACATGACATGACATGACAAGACAAGACAAGACATGACACGACAAAACAACACAAGACAAGACAAAACAACACAACACACGACGGGACAGGACAAGACAAGACAAGACAAGACAAGACAAGACAAGACAAGACAAGAAAAGACAAGACAAGACAAGACAAGACAAGACAAGACAAGACAAGACAAGACAAGACAAGACAAGACAAGACAAGACAAGACAAGACAAGACAAGACAAGACAAGACAAGACAAGACAAGACAAGACAAGACAAGACAAGACATGACATGACAAGACATGACATGACAAGACAAGACAAGACAAGACAACACAACACAACACAAGACAAGACAAGACATGACATGACAAGACAAGACAAGACAAGACAAAACAAGACAAGACAAGACAAAACAACACATGACATAACATGACATGACAAGACAAGACAGAACAGGACAAGACAAGACAAGACAAGACAAGACAAGACATGACATGACAAGACAAGACAAGACAAGACAATACAAGACAAGACAAGACAAGACAAGACAAGACAAGACAAGACAAGACAAGACAAGACAAGACAAGACAAGACAAGACATGACATGACAAGACATGACATGACAAGACAAGACAAGACAAGACAACACAAGACAAGACAAGAAAAGACAAGAAAAGAAAAGACAAGACAATACAACACATGACAAAACAAGACAAGACAAAACAACACCACATACGACATGACATGACATGACAAGACAAGACAAGACAAGACAAGACAAGACAAGACAAGACAAGACAAGACAAGACAAGACAAGACAAGACAAGACAAGACAAGACAAGACAAGACAAGACAAGACAAGACAAGACAAGACAAGCCAAGGCAAGACAAGACAAGACAAGACAAGACAAGACAAGACAAGACAAGACAAGACAAGACAAGACAAGACAAGACAAGACAAGACAACACAAGACAAGACAAGACAAGACAAGACAAGAAAAGACAAGAAAAGACAAGAAAAGACATGAAAAGACATGACAAGACAAGACAAGACAAGACAAGACAAGACAAGACAAGACAAGACAACACATGACATGACATGACATGACAAGACAAAACAACACATGACATGACATGACAAGACAAGACAAGACATGACACGACAAAACAACACAAGACAAGACAAAACAACACAACACACGACGGGACAGGACAAGACAAGACAAGACAAGACAAGACAAGACAAGAAAAGACAAGACAACACAAGACAAGACAAGACAAGACATGACATGACAAGACAAGACAAGACAAGACAAGACAAGACAAGACAAGACAAGACAAGACAAGACAAGACAAGACAAGACAAGACAAGACAAGACAAGACAAGACAAGACAAGACAAGACAAGACAAGACAAGACAAGACAAGACAAGACAAGACAAGACAAGACAAGACAAGACAAGACAAGACAAGACAAGACAAGACAAGACAAGACAAGACAAGACAAGACAAGACAAGACAAGACAAGACAAGACAAGACAAGACAAGACAAGACAAGACAAGACAAGACAAGACAAGACAAGACAAGACAAGACAAGACAACACAACACAACACAAGACAAGACAAGAAAAGATAAGACAAGAAAAGAAAAGAAAAGACAAGACAAGACAAGACAATACAAGACAAGACAAGACAAGACAAGACAAAAAAACAACACATGACATGACATGACATGACAAGACAGAACAGGACAAGACAAGACAAGACAAGACAAGACAAGACAAGACAAGACAAGACAAGACAAGACAAGACAAGACAAGACAAGACAAGACAAGACAAGACAAGACAAGACAAGACAAGACAAGACAAGACAAGACAAGACAAGACAAGACAAGACAAGACAAGACAAGACAAGACAAGACAAGACAAGACAAGACAAGACAAGACAACACAACACAACACAAGACAAGACAAGAAAAGATAAGACAAGAAAAGAAAAGAAAAGACAAGACAAGACAAGACAATACACCACATACGACATGACATGACATGACAAGACAAGACAAGACAAGACAAGACAAGACAAGACAAGACAAGACAAGACAAGACAAGACAAGACAAGACAAGACAAGACAAGACAAGACAAGCCAAGACAAGACAACACAACACAACACAAGACAAGACAAGAAAAGATAAGACAAGAAAAGAAAAGAAAAGACAAGACAAGACAAGACAATACAAGACAAGACAAGACAAGACAAGACAAAAAAACAACACATGACATGACATGACATGACAAGACAGAACAGGACAAGACAAGACAAGACAAGACAAGACAAGACAAGACAAGACAAGACAAGACATGACAAGACAAGACAAGACAAGACAAGACAAGACAAGACAAGACAAGACAAGACAAGACAAGACAAGACAAGACAAGACAAGACAAGACAAGACAAGAAAAGACAAGACAAGACAAGACAAGACAAGACAAGACAAGACAATACAAGACAAGACAAGACAAAACAAGACAAGACAAGACAAAACAACACATGACATGACATGACAAGACAAGACAAGACAGAACAGGACAAGACAAGAAAAGACAAGAAAAGAAAAGACAAGACAAGACAAGACAAGGCAAAACAAGACAATACAAGACAAGACAAAACAACACAACATACGACATGACATGACATGACAAGACAAGACAAGACAAGACAACACAAGACAAGACAAGAAAAGACAAGACAAGAAAAGAAAAGACAAGACAATACAACACAAGACAAGACAAAACAAGACAAGACAAGACAAAACAACACATGACATAACATGACATGACAAGACAAGACAGAACAGGACAAGACAAGACAAGACAAGACAAGACAAGACATGACATGACAAGACAAGACAAGACAAGACAATACAAGACAAGACAAGACAAGACAAGACAAGACAAGACAAGACAAGACAAGACAAGACAAAACAACACATGACATAACATGACATGACAAGACAAGACAGAACAGGACAAGACAAGACAAGACAAGACAAGACAAGACATGACATGACAAGACAAGACAAGACAAGACAATACAAGACAAGACAAGACAAGACAAGACAAGACAAGACCAGACAAGACAAAACAACACATGACATGACATGACAAGACAAGACAAGACATGACACGACAAAACAACACAAGACAAGACAAAACAACACAACACACGACGGGACAGGACAAGACAAGACAAGACAAGACAAGACAAGACAAGAAAAGACAAGACAATACAACACAAGACAAGACAAAACAAGACAAAACAACACATGACATAACATGACATGACAAGACAAGACAGAACAGGACAAGACAAGACAAGACAAGACAAGACAAGACATGACATGACAAGACAAGACAAGACAAGACAATACAAGACAAGACAAGACAAGACAAGACAAGACAAGACAAGACCAGACAAGACAAAACAACACATGACATGACATGACAAGACAAGACAAGACATGACACGACAAAACAACACAAGACAAGACAAAACAACACAACACACGACGGGACAGGACAAGACAAGACAAGACAAGACAAGACAAGACAAGACAAGACAAGAAAAGACAAGACAAGGCAAGACAAGACAAGACATGACATGACAAGACAAGACAAGACAAGACAAGACAAGACAAGACAAGACAAGACAAGACAAGACAAGACAAGACAAGACAAGACAAGAAAAGACAAGACAAGACAAGACAAGACAAGACAAGACAAGACAAGACAAGACAAGACAAGACAAGACAAGACAAGACAAGACAAGACAATACAAGACAAGACAAAACAAGACAAGACAAGACAAAACAACACATGACATGACATGACATGACAAGACAAGACAAGACAGAACAGGACAAGACAAGACAAGAAAAGAAAAGACAAGACAAGACAAGACAAGGCAAAACAAGACAATACAAGACAAGACAAAACAACACAACATACGACATGACATGACATGACAAGACAAGACAAGACAAGACAACACAAGACAAGACAAGAAAAGACAAGAAAAGAAAAGACAAGACAATACAACACAAGACAAGACAAAACAAGACAAGACAAGACAAAACAACACATGACATAACATGACATGACAAGACAAGACAGAACAGGACAAGACAAGACAAGACAAGACAAGACAAGACAAGACATGACATGACAAGACAAGACAAGACAAGACAATACAAGACAAGACAAGACAAGACCAGACAAGACAAGACAAGACAAGACCAGACAAGACAAAACAACACATGACATGACATGACAAGACAAGACAAGACATGACACGACAAAACAACACAAGACAAGACAAAACAACACAACACACGACGGGACAGGACAAGACAAGACAAGACAAGACAAGACAAGACAAGACAAGACAAGAAAAGACAAGACAAGACAAGACAAGACAAGACAAGACAAGACATGACATGACAAGACAAGACAAGACAAGACAAGACAAGACAAGACAAGACAAGACAAGACAAGACAAGACAAGACAAGACAAGACAAGACAAGACAAAACAAGACAAGATAATACATGACAAAACAAGTCAAGATAAAACAACACCACATACGACATGACATGACATGACAAGTCAAGACAAGACAAGACAAGACAAGACAAGACAAGACAAGACAAAACAACACATGACATGACATGACAAGACAAGACAAGACAGAACAGGACAAGACAAGACAAGACAAGAAAAGAAAAGACAAGACAAGACAAGACAAGGCAAAACAAGACAATACAAGACAAGACAAAACAACACAACATACGACATGACATGACATGACAAGACAAGACAAGACAAGACAAGACAAGACAAGACAAGACAAGACAAGACAAGACAAAACAACACATGACATGAAATGACAAGACAAGACAAGACAGAACAGGACAAGACAAGAAAAGACAAGAAAAGACAAGACAAGACATGACACGACAAAACAACACAAGACAAGACAAAACAACACAACACACGACGGGACAGGACAAGACAAGACAAGACAAGACAAGACAAGACAAGACAAGACAAGACAAGAAAAGACAAGACAAGACAAGACAAGACAAGACAAGACAAGACAAGAAAAGAAAAGAAAAGACAAGACAAGACAAGACAATACACCACATACGACATGACATGACATGACAAGACAAGACAAGACAAGACAAGACAAGACAAGACAAGACAAGACAAGACAAGACAAGACAAGACAAGACAAGACAAGACAAGACAAGACAAGACAAGACAAGACAAGACAAGACAAGACAAGACAAGACAAGACAAGACAAGACAAGACAAGACAAGACAAGACAAGACAACACAACACAACACAAGACAAGACAAGAAAAGATAAGACAAGAAAAGAAAAGAAAAGACAAGACAAGACAAGACAATACAAGACAAGACAAGACAAGACAAGACAAAAAAACAACACATGACATGACATGACATGACAAGACAGAACAGGACAAGACAAGACAATACAAGACAAGACAAGACAAGACAAGACAAAAAAACAACACATGACATGACATGACATGACAAGACAGAACAGGACAAGACAAGACAAGACAAGACAAGACAAGACAAGACAAGACAAGACAAGACAAGACATGACAAGACAAGACAAGACAAGACAAGACAAGACAAGACAAGACAAGACAAGACCAGACAAGACAAGACAAGACAAGACAAGACAAGACAAGACCAGACAAGACAAGACAAGACAAGACAAGACAAAACAAGACAAGAAAAAAGACAAGACAAGACAAGACAAGACAAGACAAGATAAGACAAGACAAGACAATACAAGACAAGACAAGACAAAACAAGACAAGACAAGACAAAACAACACATGACATGACATGACAAGACAAGACAAGACAGAACAGGACAAGACAAGAAAAGACAAGAAAAGAAAAGACAAGACAAGACAAGACAAGGCAAAACAAGACAATACAAGACAAGACAAAACAACACAACATACGACATGACATGACATGACAAGACAAGACAAGACAAGACAACACAAGACAAGACAAGAAAAGACAAGACAAGAAAAGAAAAGACAAGACAATACAACACAAGACAAGACAAAACAAGACAAGACAAGACAAGACAAGACAAGACAAGACATGACAAGACAAGACAAGACAAGACAAGACCAGACAAGACAAGACAAGACCAGACAAGACAAGACAAGACAAGGCAAGACAAGACAAGACAAGACAAGAAAAGAAAAGAAAAGAAAAGAAAAGAAAAGACAAGACAATACAACACAAGACAAGACAAAACAAGACAAGACAAGACAAAAAAACAACACATGACATGACATGACATGACATGACAAGACAGAACAGGACAAGACAAGACAAGACAAGACAAGACAAGACAAGACAAGACCAGACAAGACAAGACAAGACAAGACAAGACAAGGCAAGACAAGACAAGACAAGACAAGACAAGACAAGACAAGACAAGACAATACAAGACAAGACAAAACAAGACAAGACAAGACAAAACAACACATGACATGACATGACAAGACAAGACAAGACAGAACAGGACAAGACAAGACAAGAAAAGAAAAGACAAGACAAGACAAGACAAGACAAGACAAGACAAGACAAGACAAGACAAGACAAGACAAGACAAGACAAGACAAGACAAGACAAGACAAGACAAGACAACACAACACAACACAAGACAAGACAAGAAAAGATAAGACAAGAAAAGAAAAGAAAAGACAAGACAAGACAAGACAATACAAGACAAGACAAGACAAAAAAACAACACATGACATGACATGACATGACAAGACAGAACAGGACAAGACAAGACAATACAAGACAAGACAAGACAAGACAAGACAAAAAAACAACACATGACATGACATGACATGACAAGACAGAACAGGACAAGACAAGACAAGACAAGACAAGACAAGACAAGACAAGACAAGACAAGACATGACAAGACAAGACAAGAAAAGAAAAGACAAGACAAGACAAGACAAGGCAAAACAAGACAATACAAGACAAGACAAAACAACACAACATACGACATGACATGACATGACAAGACAAGACAAGACAAGACAAGACAACACAAGACAAGACAAGAAAAGACAAGACAAGAAAAGAAAAGACAAGACAATACAACACAAGACAAGACAAAACAAGACAAGACAAGACAAAACAACACATGACATAACATGACATGACAAGACAAGACAGAACAGGACAAGACAAGACAAGACAAGACAAGACAAGACATGACATGACAAGACAAGACAAGACAAGACAATACAAGACAAGACAAGACAAGACAAGACAAGACCAGACAAGACAAAACAACACATGACATGACATGACAAGACAAGACAAGACATGACACGACAAAACAACACAAGACAAGACAAAACAACACAACACACGACGGGACAGGACAAGACAAGACAAGACAAGACAAGACAAGACAAGACAAGACAAGAAAAGACAAGACAAGACAAGGCAAGACAAGACAAGACATGACATGACAAGACAAGACAAGACAAGACAAGACAAGACACACAAGACAAGACACATGACATAACATGACATGACAAGACAAGACAGAACAGGACAAGACAAGACAAGACAAGACAAGACAAGACAAGACATGACATGACAAGACAAGACAAGACAAGACAATACAAGACAAGACAAGACAAGACAAGACAAGACAAGACAAGACAAGACCAGACAAGACAAAACAACACATGACATGACATGACAAGACAAGACAAGACAAGACAAGACAAGACAAGACAAGACAAGACAAAACAACACATGACATGACATGACAAGACAAGACAAGACAGAACAGGACAAGACAAGACAAGACAAGAAAAGAAAAGACAAGACAAGACAAGACAAGGCAAAACAAGACAATACAAGACAAGACAAAACAACACAACATACGACATGACATGACATGACAAGACAAGACAAGACAAGACAAGACAAGACAAGACAAGACAAGACAATACAAGACAAGACAAGACAAAACAACACATGACATGAAATGACAAGACAAGACAAGACAGAACAGGACAAGACAAGAAAAGACAAGAAAAGAAAAGACAAGACAAGACACGACAAGGCAAAACAAGACAAAACAACACATGACATAACATGACATGGCAAGACAAGACAGAACAGGACAAGACAAGACAAGACAAGACAAGACAAGACATGACATGACAAGACAAGACAAGACAAGACAATACAAGACAAGACAAGACAAGACAAGACAAGACCAGACAAGACAAAACAACACATGACATGACATGACAAGACAAGACAAGACATGACACGACAAAACAACACAAGACAAGACAAAACAACACAACACACGACGGGACAGGACAAGACAAGACAAGACAAGACAAGACAAGACAAGACAAGAAAAGACAAGACAAGACAAGACAAGACAAGACAAGACATGACATGACAAGACAAGACAAGACAAGACAAGACAAGACAAGACAAGACAAGACAAGACAAGACAAGACAAGACAAGACAAGACAAGACAAGACAAGACAAGAAAAGACAAGACAAGACAAGACAAGACAAGACAAGACAAGACAAGACAAGACAAGACAATACAAGACAAGACAAAACAAGACAAGACAAGACAAACCAACACATGACATGACATGACAAGACAAGACAAGACAGAACAGGACGAGACAAGACAAGAAAAGAAAAGACAAGACAAGACAAGACAAGGCAAAACAAGACAATACAAGACAAGACAAAACAACACAACATACGACATGACATGACATGACAAGACAAGACAAGACAAGACAACACAAGACAAGACAAGAAAAGACAAGAAAAGAAAAGACAAGACAATACAACACAAGACAAGACAAAACAAGACAAGACAAGACAAAACAACACATGACATAACATGACATGACAAGACAAGACAGAACAGGACAAGACAAGACAAGACAAGACGAGACATGACAAAACAACACAACATACGACATGACATGACATGACAAGACAAGACAAGACAAGACAATACAAGACAAGACAAGACAAAACAAGACAAGACAAGACAAAACAACACATGACATGAAATGACAAGACAAGACAAGACAGAACAGGACAAGGCAAGAAAAGACAAGAAAAGAAAAGACAAGACAAGACACGACAAGGCAAAACAAGACAAAACAACACATGACATAACATGACATGGCAAGACAAGACAGAACAGGACAAGACAAGACAAGACAAGACAAGACAAGACATGACATGACAAGACAAGACAAGACAAGACAATACAAGACAAGACAAGACAAGACAAGACAAGACCAGACAAGACAAAACAACACATGACATGACATGACAAGACAAGACAAGACATGACACGACAAAACAACACAAGACAAGACAAAACAACACAACACACGACGGGACAGGACAAGACAAGACAAGACAAGACAAGACAAGACAAGACAAGACAAGAAAAGACAAGACAAGACAAGACAAGACAAGACAAGACATGACATGACAAGACAAGACAAGACAAGACAAGACAAGACAAGACAAGACAAGACAAGACAAGACAAGACAAGACAAGACAAGACAAGACAAGACAAGACAAGACAAGAAAAGACAAGACAAGACAAGACAAGACAAGACAAGACAAGACAAGACAAGACAAGACAATACAAGACAAGACAAAACAAGACAAGACAAGACAAACCAACACATGACATGACATGACAAGACAAGACAAGACAGAACAGGACAAGACAAGACAAGAAAAGAAAAGACAAGACAAGACAAGACAAGGCAAAACAAGACAATACAAGACAAGACAAAACAACACAACATACGACATGACATGACATGACAAGACAAGACAAGACAAGACAACACAAGACAAGACAAGAAAAGACAAGAAAAGAAAAGACAAGACAATACAACACAAGACAAGACAAAACAAGACAAGACAAGACAAAACAACACATGACATAACATGACATAACATGACATGACAAGACAAGACAGAACAGGACAAGACAAGACAAGACAAGACAAGACAAGACAAGACATGACATGACAAGACAAGACAAGACAATACAAGACAAGACAAGACAAGACAAGACAAGACAAGACAAGACAAGACCAGACAAGACAAAACAACACATGACATGACAAGACAAGACAAGACATGACACGACAAAACAACACAAGACAAGACAAAACAACACAACACACGACGGGACAGGACAAGACAAGACAAGACAAGACAAGACAAGACAAGACAAGAAAAGACAAGACAAGACAACACAAGACAAGACAAGACAAGACAAGACAAGACAAGACAAGACAAGACAAGGCAAGACAAGACAAGACAAGACAAGACAAGACAAGACAAGACAAGACAAGACAAGACAAGACAAGACAAGACAAGACAAGACAAGACAAGACAAGACAAGAGAAGACAAGAAAAGACAAGACAAGACAAGACAAGACAAGAAAAGACAAGACAAGACAAGACAAGACAAGACAAGACAAGACAAGACAAGACAAGACAAGACAAGACAAGACAAGACAAGACAAGACAAGACAAGACAAGACAAGACAAGACAACACAAGACAAGACAAGACAAGAAAAGACAAGACAAGAAAAGACAAGAAAAGACAAGACAAGACAAGACAAGACAACACAAGACAAGACAAGACAAGAAAAGACAAGACAAGACAACACAAGACAAGACAAGACAAAACAAGACAAGAGAAGACAAGACAAGACAAGACAAGACAAGACAAGACAAGGCAAGACAAGACAAGAAAAGACAAGAAAAGACAAGACAAGACAAGACAAGACAAGACAAGACAAGACAAGACAAGACAAGACAAGACAAGACAAGACAAGACAAGACAAGACAAGTCAAGACAAGACAAGACAAGACAAGACAAGACAACACAAGACAAGACAAGACAAGAAAAGACAAGACTAGAAAAGACACGAAAAGACAAGACAAGACAAGACAAGACAACACAAGACAAGACAAGACAAGACAAGACAAGACAAGACAAGTCAAGACAAGACAAGACAAGACAAGACAAGACAAGACAAGACAAGACAAGACAAGACAAGACAAGACAAGACAAGACAAGACAAGACAAGACAAGACAAGACAAGACAAGACAAGAGAAGACAAGACAAGACAAGACAAGACAAGACAAGACAAGGCAAGACAAGACAAGAAAAGACAAGACAAGACAAGACAAGACAAGACAAGACAAGACAAGACAAGACAAGACAAGACAAGACAAGACAAGACAAGACAAGACAAGACAAGACAAGACAAGACAAGACAAGACAAAACAAGACAAGATAAGACATGACAAAACAAGACAAGACAAAACAACACCACATACGACATGACATGACATGACAAGACAAGACAAGACAAGACAAGACAAGACAAGAAAAGACAAGACAAGACAAGACAAGACAAGACAAGACAAGACAAGACAAGACAAGAGAAGACAAGACAAGACAAGACAAGACAAGACAAGACAAGAAAAGACAAGACAAGACAAGACAAGACAAGACAAGACAAGACAAGACAAGACAAGACAAGACAAGATAAGACATGACAAGACAAGAAAAGACAAGACAAGACAAGACAAGACATGACATGACAAGACAAGACAAGACAAGACAAGACAAGACAAGACAAGACAAGACAAAACAAGACAAGATAAGACATGACAAGACAAGACATGACATGACAAGACAAGACAAGACAAGACAAGACAAGACAAGACAAGACAAGACAAGACAAGACAAGACAAGACAAGACAAGACAAGACAAGACAAGACAAGACAAGACAAGACAAGACAAGACAAGACAAGACAAGACAAGACAAGACAAGACAAGACAAGACAAGACAAGACAAGACAAGACAAGACAAGACAAGACAAAACAAGACAAGATAAGACATGACAAAACAAGACAAGACAAAACAACACCACATACGACATGACATGACATGACAAGACAAGACAAGAAAAGACAAGACAAGACAAGACAAGAAAAGACAAGACAAAACAAGACAAGACAAGACAAGACATGACAAGACAAAACAAAACAAGACAAGACATGACAAGACAAAACAAAACAAGACAAGACAACACAACACAACACATGACATGACATGACATGACAAGACAGAACAGGACAAGACAAGACAAGACAAGACAAGACAAGACAAGACAAGACAAGACAAGACAAGACAAGACAAGACAAGACAAGACAAGACAAGACAAGACAAGACAAGACAAGACAAGACAAGACAAGATAAGACAAGACAAGACAAGACAAGACAAAACAACACATGACATGACATGACATGACATGACAAGACAAGACAAGACAAGACAACACAAGACAAGACAAGAAAAGACAAGAAAAGAAAAGACAAGACAATACAACACAAGACAAGACAAAACAAGACAAGACAAGACAAAACAACACATGACATAACATGACATGACAAGACAAGACAGAACAGGACAAGACAAGACAAGACAAGACAAGACAAGACATGACATGACAAGACAAGACAAGACAAGACAATACAAGACAAGACAAGACAAGACAAGACAAGACAAGACAAGACCAGACAAGACAAAACAACACATGACATGACATGACAAGACAAGACAAGACATGACACGACAAAACAACACAAGACAAGACAAAACAACACAACACACGACGGGACAGGACAAGACAAGACAAGACAAGACAAGACAAGACAAGACAAGACAAGACAAGAAAAGACAAGACAAGACAAGACAAGACAAGACAAGACATGACATGACAAGACAAGACAAGACAAGACAAGACAAGACAAGACAAGACAAGACAAGACAAGACAAGACAAGACAAGACAAGACAAGACAAGACAAGACAAGACAAGACAAGACAAAACAAGACAAGATAAGACATGACAAAACAAGTCAAGATAAAACAACAACACATACGACATGACATGACATGACAAGTCAAGACAAGACAAGACAAGACAAGACAAGACAAGACAAGACAAAACAACACATGAAATGACATGACAAGACAAGACAAGACAGAACAGGACAAGACAAGACAAGACAAGAAAAGAAAAGACAAGACAAGACAAGACAAGGCAAAACAAGACAATACAAGACAAGACAAAACAACACAACATACGACATGACATGACATGACAAGACAAGACAAGACAAGACAAGACAAGACAAGACAAGACAAGACAAGACAAGACAAGACAAGACAAGACAATACAAGACAATACAAGACAAGACAAGACAAAACAACACATGACATGAAATGACAAGACAAGACAAGACAGAACAGGACAAGACAAGAAAAGACAAGAAAAGAAAAGACAAGACAAGACACGACAAGGCAAAACAAGACAAAACAACACATGACATAACATGACATGACAAGACAAGACAGAACAGGATAAGACAAGACAAGACAAGACAAGACAAGACATGACATGACAAGACAAGACAAGACAAGACAATACAAGACAAGACAAGACAAGACAAGACAAGACAAGACCAGACAAGACAAAACAACACATGACATGACATGACAAGACAAGACAAGACATGACACGACAAAACAACACAAGACAAGACAAAACAACACAACACACGACGGGACAGGACAAGACAAGACAAGACAAGACAAGACAAGACAAGACAAGAAAAGACAAGACAAGACAAGACAAGACAAGACAAGACATGACATGACAAGGCAAGACAAGACAAGACAAGACAAGACAAGACAAGACAAGACAAGACAAGACAAGACAAGACAAGAAAAGACAAGACAAGACAAGACAAGACAAGACAAGACAAGACAAGACAAGACAAGACAATACAAGACAAGACAAAACAAGACAAGACAAGACAAACCAACACATGACATGACATGACAAGACAAGACAAGACAGAACAGGACAAGACAAGACAAGAAAAGAAAAGAAAAGACAAGACAAGACAAGACAAGGCAAAACAAGACAATACAAGACAAGACAAAACAACACAACATACGACATGACATGACATGACAAGACAAGACAAGACAAGACAACACAAGACAAGACAAGAAAAGACAAGAAAAGAAAAGACAAGACAATACAACACAAGACAAGACAAAACAAGACAAGACAAAACAAAACAACACATGACATAACATGACATGACAAGACAAGACAGAACAGGACAAGACAAGACAAGACAAGACAAGACAAGACATGACATGACAAGACAAGACAAGACAATACAAGACAAGACAAGACAAGACAAGACAAGACAAGACAAGACAAGACCAGACAAGACAAAACAACACATGACATGACATGACAAGACAAGACAAGACATGACACGACAAAACAACACAAGACAAGACAAAACAACACAACACACGACGGGACAGGACAAGACAAGACAAGACAAGACAAGACAAGACAAGACAAGACAAGACAAGACAAGACAAGACAAGACAAGACAAGACAAGAAAAGACAAGACAAGACAAGACAAGACAAGACAAGACATGACATGACAAGACAAGACAAGACAAGACAAGACAAGACAAGACAAGACAAGACAAGACAAGACAAGACAAGACAAGACAAGACAAGACAAGACAAAACAAGACAAGATAAGACATGACAAAACAAGTCAAGATAAAACAACACCACATACGACATGACATGACATGACAAGTCAAGACAAGACAAGACAAGACAAGACAAGACAAGACAAGACAAGACAAGACAAGACACGACAAAACAACACATGACATGACATGACAAGACAAGACAAGACAGAACAGGACAAGACAAGACAAGACAAGAAAAGAAAAGACAAGACAAGACAAGACAAGACAAGGCAAAACAAGACAATACAAGACAAGACAAAACAACACAACATACGACATGACATGACATGACAAGACAAGACAAGACAAGACAAGAAAAGACAAGACAAGACAACACAAGACAAGACAAGAAAAGACAAGACAAGAAAAGAAAAGACAAGACAATACAACACAAGACAAGACAAAACAAGACAAGACAAGACAAGACAAAACAACACATGACATAACATGACATGACAAGACAAGACAGAACAGGACAAGACAAGACAATACAAGACAAGACATGACATGACAAGACAATACAAGACAAGACAAGACAAGACAAGACAAGACAAGACAAGACAATACAAGACAAGACAAGACAAGACAAGACAAGAAAAGACCAGACAAGACAAAACAACACATGACATGACATGACAAGACAAAACAACACAACACACGTCGGGACAGGACAAGACAGGACAAGACAAGACAAGACAAGACAAGACAAGACATGACATGACAAGACAAGACAAGACAAGACAAGACAAGACAAGACAAGACAAGACAAGACAAGACAAGACAAGACAAGACAAGATAAGACATGACAAGACAAGAAAAGACAAGACAAGACAAGACAAGACAAGACATGACATGACAAGACAAGACAAGACAAGACAAGACAAGACAAGACAAGACAAGCCAAGACAAGACAAAACAAGACAAGATAAGACATGACAAGACAAGACATGACATGACAAGACAAGACAAGACAAGACAAGACAAGACAAGACAAGACAAGACAAGACAAGACAAGACAAGACAAAACAACACAACACACGACGGGACAGGACAAGACAAGACAAGACAAGACAAGACAAGACAAGACAAGACAAGACAAGACAAGACAAGACAAGACATGACATGACAAGACAAGACAAGACAAGACAAGACAAGACAAGACAAGACAAGACAAGACAAGACAAGACAAGACAAGACAAGACAAGACAAAACAAGACAAGACAAGAAAAGACATGACAAGACAAAACAAAACAAGAAAAGACAAAACAACACAACAAGACAAGACAAGACAAGACAAGACAAGACAAGACAAGACAAAACAACACATGACATGACATGACAAGACAGAACAGGACAAGACAAGACAAAACAAGACAAGACAAGACAAGACATGACAAGACAAAACAAAACAAGACAAGACAAGACAAAACAACACATGACATGACATGACAAGACAGAACAGGACAAGACAACACAACACAAGACAAGACAAGACAACACAAGACAAGACAAGACAAAACAAGACAAGACAAGACAAGACAAGACAAGACATGACAAGACAAAACAAAACAAGACAAGACAAAACAACACAACACATGACATGACATGACATGACAAGACAGAACAGGACAAGACAAGACAAGACAAGACAAGACAAGACAAGACAAGACAAGACAAGACAAGACAACACAACACAAGACAAGACAAGACAAGACAAGATAAGACATGACAAGACAAGAAAAGACAAGACAAGACAAGACAAGACATGACATGACAAGACAAGACAAGACAAGACAAGACAAGACAAGACAAGACAAGCCAAGCCAAGACAAAACAAGACAAGATAAGACATGACAAGACAAGACATGACATGACAAGACAAGACAAGACAAGACAAGACAAGACAAGACAAGACAAGACAAGACAAGACAAGACAAGACAAGACAAGACAAGACAAGACAAGACAAGACAAGACAAGACAAGACAAGACAAGACAAGACAAGACAAGACAAGACAAGACAAGACAAGACAAGACAAGACAAGACAAGACAAGACAAGACAAGACAAGACAAGACAAGACAAGACAAGACAAGACAAGACAAGACAAGACAAGACAAGACAAGACAAGACAAGACAAGACAAGACAAGACAAGGGAAGACAAGACAAGACAAGACAAGACAAGACAAGACAAGACAAGACAAGAAAAGACAAGACAAGACAAGACATGACAAGACATGACATGACAAGACAAGACAAGACAAGACAAGACAAGACAAGACAAGACAAGACAAGACAAGACAAGACAAGACAAGACAAGACAAGACAAGACAAGACAAGACAAGACAAGACAAGACAAGACAAGACAAGACAAGACAAGACAAGACAAGATAAGACATGACAAGACAAGAAAAGACAAGACAAGACAAGACAAGACATGACATGACAAGACAAGACAAGACAAGACAAGACAAGACAAGACAAGACAAGCCAAGACAAGACAAAACAAGACAAGATAAGACATGACAAGACAAGACATGACATGACAAGACAAGACAAGACAAGACAAGACAAGACAAGACAAGACAAGACAAGACAAGACAAGACAAGACAAGATAAGACAAGACAAGACAAGACAAGACAAGACAAGACAAGACAAGACAAGACAAGACAAGACAAGACAAGACAAGACAAGACAAGACAAAACAAGACAAGATAAGACATGACAAAACAAGACAAGACAAAACAACACCACATACGACATGACATGACATGACAAGACAAGACAAGAAAAGACAAGACAAGACAAGACAAGACAAGAAAAGACAAGACAAAACAAGACAAGACAAGACAAGACATGACAAGACAAAACAAAACAAGACAAGACATGACAAGACAAAACAAAACAAGACAAGACAACACAACACAACACATGACATGACATGACATGACAAGACAGAACAGGACAAGACAAGACAAGACAAGACAAGACAAGACAAGACAAGACAAGACAAGACAAGACAAGACAAGACAAGACAAGACAAGACAAGACAAGACAAGACAAGACAAGACAAAACAACACATGACATGACATGACAAGACAGAACAGGACAGAACAGGACAAGACAAGATAAAACAAGACAAGCCAAGACAAGACATGACAAGACAAAACAAAACAAGACAAGACAAAACAACACAACACATGACATGACATGACAAGACAGAACAGGACAAGACAAGACAAGACAAGACAAGACAAGACAAGACAAGACAACACAAGACAAGACAAGACAAGACAACACAAGACAAGACAAGACAAAACAAGACAAGACAAGACAAGACAAGACAAGACAAGACAAGACAAGACAAGACAAGACAAGACAAGACAAGACAAGACAAGACAAGACAAGACAAGACAAGACAAGACAAGACAAGACAAGACAAGACAAGACAAGACAAGACAAGACAAGACAAGACAAGACAAGACAAGACAAGACAAGACAAGACAAGACAAGACAAGACAAGACAAGAGAAGACAAGACAAGACAAGACAAGACAAGACAAGACAAGGCAAGACAAGAAAAGAAAAGACAAGACAAGACAAGACAAGACAAGACAAGACAAGACAAGACAAGACAAGACAAGACAAGACAAGACAAGACAAGACAAGACAAGACAAGACAAGACAAGACAAGACAAGACAAGACAAGTCAAGACAAGACAAGACAAGACAAGACAAGACAACACAAGACAAGACAAGACAAGAAAAGACAAGACTAGAAAAGACACGAAAAGACAAGACAAGACAAGACAAGACAACACAAGACAAGACAAGACAAGAAAAGACAAGACAAGACAACACAAGACAAGACAAGACAAAACAAGACAAGACAAGAAAAGACATGACAAGACAAAACAAAACAAGAAAAGACAAAACAACACAACACATGACATGACATGACATGACAAGACAAGACAAGACAAGACAAGACAAGACAAGACAAGAGAAGACAAGACAAGACAAGACAAGACAAGACAAGACAAGACAAGACAAGACAAGACAAAACAACACATGACATGACATGACAAGACAGAACAGGACAAGACAAGACAAAACAAGACAAGACAAGACAAGACATGACAAGACAAAACAAAACAAGACAAGACAAAACAACACAACACATGACATGACATGACATGACAAGACAGAACAGGACAAGACAAGACAAGACAAGACAAGACAAGACAAGACAACACAACACAAGACAAGACAAGACAACACAAGACAAGACAAGACAAAACAAGACAAGACAAGACAAAACAACACATGACATGACATGACAAGACAGAACAAGACAAGACAAGACAAGACAAGACAAGACAAGACAAGACAAGACAAGACAAGACAAGACAAGACAAGACAAGACAAGACAAGACAAAACAACACATGACATGACATGACAAGACAGAACAGGACAAGACAAGACAAAACAAGACAAGACAAGACAAGACATGACAAGACAAAACAAAACAAGACAAGACAAAACAACACAACACATGACATGACATGACATGACAAGACAGAACAGGACAAGACAAGACAAGACAAGACAAGACAAGACAAGACAAGACAAGACAAGACAAGACATGACAAGACAAAACAAAACAAGACAAGACAAAACAACACAACACATGACATGACATGACATGACAAGACAGAACAGGACAAGACAAGACAAGACAAGACAAGACAAGACAAGACAAGACAAGACAAGACAAGACAACACAACACAAGACAAGACAAGACAAGACAAGACAACACAAGACAAGACAAGACAAAACAAGACAAGACAAGACAAGACAAGACAAGACAACACAACACAAGACAAGACAAGACAAGAAAAGACAAGACATGAAAAGACAAGAAAAGACAAGAAAAGAAAAGACAAGACAAGACAAGACAAGACAAGAAAAGAAAAGACAAGACAAGACAACACAAGACAAGACAAGGCAAAACAAGACAAGACAAGACA
Source organism: Zeugodacus cucurbitae (assembly GCF_028554725.1). Lineage (NCBI taxonomy): Eukaryota > Metazoa > Arthropoda > Insecta > Diptera > Tephritidae > Zeugodacus > Zeugodacus cucurbitae. Next base: position 4,945,966 of record NC_071672.1, on the reverse strand, counting down.
AGACATGACAAGACAAAACAAAACAAGACAAGACAAAACAACACAACACATGACATGACATGACATGACAAGACAGAACAGGACAAGACAAGACAAGACAAGACAAGACAAGACAAGACAAAACAACACATGACATGACATGACAAGACAGAACAGGACAAGACAAGACAAAACAAGACAAGACAAGACAAAACAACACATGACATGACAAGACAGAATAGGACAAGACAAGACAAGACAAGACAAGACAAAACAACACATGACATAACATGACATGACAAGACAAGACAGAACAGGACGAGACAAGACAAGACAAGACAAGACATGACATGACAAGACAAGACAAGACAAGACAATACAAGACAAGACAAGACAAGACAAGACCAGACAAGACAAAACAACACATGACATGACATGACAAAACAAGACAAGACATGACACGACAAAACAACACAAGACAAGACAAGACAAGAAAAGACAAGACAAGACAAGACAAGACAAGACAAGACATGACATGACAAGACAAGACAAGACAAGACAAGACAAGACAAGACAAGACAAGACAAGACAAGAAAAGACAAGACAAGACAAGACAAGACAAGACAAGACAAGACAAGACAAGACAAGACAAGACAAGACAAGACAAGACAAGACAAGACAAGACAAGACAAGACAAAACAAGACAAGATAAGACATGACAAAACAAGACAAGACAAAACAACACCACATACGACATGACATGACATGACAAGACAAGACAAGACAAGACAAGACAAGACAAGACAAGACAAGACAAGACAAGACAAGACAAGACAAGACAAGACAACACAACACAAGACAAGACAAGACAACACAAGACAAGACAAGACAAAACAAGACAAGACAAGACAAGACAAGACAAGACAAGAAAAGACAAGACAAGACAAGACAAGACAAGACAAGACAAGACAAGACAAGACAAGACAAGACAAGACAAAACAACACATGACATGACATGACAAGACAGAACAGGACAAGACAAGATAAAACAAGACAAGCCAAGACAAGACATGACAAGACAAAACAAAACAAGACAAGACAAAGCAACACAACACATGACATGACATGACAAGACAGAACAGGACAAGACAAGACAAGACAACACAACACAAGACAAGAAAAGACAAGACAAGACAAGACAAGACAAGACAAGACAAGACAAGACAAGACAAGACAAGACAAGACAAGACAAGACAAGACAAGACAAGACAAGACAAGACAAGACAAGACAAGACAAAACAACACATGACATGACATGACAAGACAGAACAGGACGAGACAAGATAAAACAAGACAAGCCAAGACAAGACATGACAAGACAAAACAAAACAAGACAAGACAAAACAACACAACACATGACATGACATGACAAGACAGAACAGGACAAGACAAGACAAGACAACACAACACAAGACAAGACAAGACAACACAAGACAAGACAAGACAAAACAAGACAAGACAAGACAAGACAAGACAAGACAAGACAAGACAAGACAAGACAAGACAAGACAAGACAAGACAAGACAAGACAAGACAAGGCAAGACAAGACAAGACAAGACAAGACAAGACAAGACAAGACAAGACAAGACAAGACAAGACAAGACAAGACAAGACAAGACCAGACAAGACAAGACAAGACAAGACAAGACAAGAGAAGACAAGACAAGACAAGACAAGACAAGACAAGACAAGAGAAGACAAGACAAGACAAGAAAAGACAAGACAAGACAAGACAAGACAAGACAAGACAAGACAAGACAAGACAAGACAAGACAAGACAAGACAAGACAAGACAAGACAAGACAAGACAAGACAAGACAAGACAAGACAAGACAAGACAAGACAAGACAAGACAAGACAAGACAAGACAAGACAAGACAAGACAAGACAAGACAAGACAAGACAAGACAAGACAAGACAAGACAAGACAAGACAAGACAAGACAAGACAAGACAAGACAAGACAAGACAAGACAAGACAAGACAAGACAAGACAAGACAAGACAAGACAAGACAAGACAAGACAAGACAAGACAAGACAAGACAAGACAAGACAAGACAAGACAAGACAAGACAAGACAAGACAAGACAAGACAAGACAAGACAAGACAAGACAAGACAAGGCAAGGCAAGACAAGACAAGAAAAGACAAGACAAGACAAGACAAGACAAGACAAGACAAGACAAGACAAGACAAGACAAGACAAGACAAGACAAGACAAGACAAGACAAGACAAGACAAGACAAGTCAAGACAAGACAAGACAAGACAAGACAAGACAACACAAGACAAGACAAGACAAGAAAAGACAAGACTAGAAAAGACACGAAAAGACAAGACAAGACAAGACAAGACAACACAAGACAAGACAAGACAAGAAAAGACAAGACAAGACAACACAAGACAAGACAAGACAAAACAAGACAAGACAAGAAAAGACATGACAAGACAAAACAAAACAAGAAAAGACAAAACAACACAACACATGACATGACATGACATGACAAGACAAGACAAGACAAGACAAGACAAGACAAGACAAGACAAGACAAGAGAAGACAAGACAAGACAAGACAAGACAAGACAAGACAAGACAAGACAAGACAAGACAAGACAAGACAAGACAAAACAACACATGACATGACATGACAAGACAGAACAGGACAAGACAAGACAAAACAAGACAAGACAAGACAAGACATGACAAGACAAAACAAAACAAGACAAGACAAAACAACACAACACATGACATGACATGACATGACAAGACAGAACAGGACAAGACAAGACAAGACAAGACAAGACAAGACAAGACAAGACAAGACAAGACAACACAACACAAGACAAGACAAGACAACACAAGACAAGACAAGACAAAACAAGACAAGACAAGACAAAACAACACATGACATGACATGACAAGACAGAACAAGACAAGACAAGACAAGACAAGACAAGACAAGACAAGACAAGACAAGACAAGACAAGACAAGACAAGACAAGACAAAACAACACATGACATGACATGACAAGACAGAACAGGACAAGACAAGACAAAACAAGACAAGACAAGACAAGACATGACAAGACAAAACAAAACAAGACAAGACAAAACAACACAACACATGACATGACATGACATGACAAGACAGAACAGGACAAGACAAGACAAGACAAGACAAGACAAGACAAGACAAGACAAGACAAGACAAGACAAGACAAGACAAGACAAGACAAGACAAGACAAAACAACACATGACATGACATGACAAGACAGAACAGGACAAGACAAGACAAAACAAGACAAGACAAGACAAGACATGACAAGACAAAACAAAACAAGACAAGACAAAACAACACAACACATGACATGACATGACATGACAAGACAGAACAGGACAAGACAAGACAAGACAAGACAAGACAAGACAAGACAAGACAAGACAACACAACACAAGACAAGACAAGACAACACAAGACAAGACAAGACAAAACAAGACAAGACAAGACAAGACAAGACAAGACAACACAACACAAGACAAGACAAGACAAGAAAAGACAAGACATGAAAAGACAAGAAAAGACAAGAAAAGAAAAGACAAGACAAGACAAGACAAGACAAGAAAAGAAAAGACAAGACAAGACAACACAAGACAAGACAAGGCAAAACAAGACAAGACAAGACAAGACATGACAAGACAAAACAAAACAAGACAAGACAAAACAACACAACACATGACATGACATGACATGACAAGACAGAACAGGACAAAACAAGACAAGACAAGACAAGACAATACAAGACAAGACAAGACAAGACAAGACAAGACAAGACAAGACAAAACAACACATGACATGACATGACAAGACAGAACAGGACAAGACAAGACAAAACAAGACAAGACAAGACAAAACAACACATGACATGACAAGACAGAACAGGACAAGACAAGACAAGACAAGACAAGACAAGACAAAACAACACATGACATAACATGACATGACAAGACAAGACAGAACAGGACGAGACAAGACAAGACAAGACAAGACATGACATGACAAGACAAGACAAGACAAGACAATACAAGACAAGACAAGACAAGACAAGACCAGACAAGACAAAACAACACATGACATGACATGACAAAACAAGACAAGACATGACACGACAAAACAACACAAGACAAGACAAGACAAGAAAAGACAAGACAAGACAAGACAAGACAAGACAAGACAAGACATGACAAGACAAGACAAGACAAGACAAGACAAGACAAGACAAGACAAGACAAGAAAAGACAAGACAAGACAAGACAAGACAAGACAAGACAAGGCAAGACAAAACAAGACAAGACAAGACAAAACAACACATGACATGACAAGACAGAACAGGACAAGACAAGACAAGACAAGACAAGACAAGACAAAACAACACATGACATAACATGACATGACAAGACAAGACAGAACAGGACGAGACAAGACAAGACAAGACAAGACATGACATGACAAGACAAGACAAGACAAGACAAGAAAAGACATGACAAGACAAAACAAAACAAGAAAAGACAAAACAACACAACACATGACATGACATGACATGACAAGACAGAACAGGACAAGACAAGACAAGACAAGACAAGACAAGACAAGACAAGAAAAGACATGACAAGACAAAACAAAACAAGAAAAGACAAAACAACACAACACATGACATGACATGACATGACAAGACAGAACAGGACAAGACAAGACAAGACAAGACAAGACAAGACAAGACAAGACAAGACAAGGCAAAACAAGACAATACAAGACAAGACAAAACAACACAACATACGACATGACAAGACAAGACAAGACAAGACAAGACAAGACAATACAAGACAAGACAAGACAAGACAAGACAAGGCAAAACAAGACAATACAAGACAAGACAAAACAACACAACATACGACATGACATGACATGAAAAGACAAGACAAGACAAGACAACACAAGACAAGACAAGAAAAGACAAGAAAAGAAAAGACAAGACAATACAACACAAGACAAGACAAAACAAGATAAGACAAGACAAAACAACACATGACATAACATGACATGACAAGACAAGACAGAACAGGACAAGACAAGACAAGACAAGACAAGACAAGACATGACATGACAAGACAAGACAGAACAGGACAAGACAAGAAAAGACAAGAAAAGAAAAGACAAGACAAGACACGACAAGGCAAAACAAGACAAAACAACACATGACATAACATGACATGACAAGACAAGACAGAACAGGACAAGACAAGAAAAGACAAGAAAAGAAAAGACAAGACAAGACACGACAAGGCAAAACAAGACAAAACAACACATGACATAACATGACATGACAAGACAAGACAGAACAGGACAAGACAAGAAAAGACAAGAAAAGAAAAGACATGACAAGACAAGACAAGACAAGAAAAGAAAAGACAAGACAAGACAAGACAAGGCAAAACAAGACAATACAAGACAAGACAAAACAACACAACATACGACATGACATGACATGACAAGACAAGACAAGACAAGACAACACAAGACAAGACAAGAAAAGACAAGAAAAGAAAAGACAAGACAATACAACACAAGACAAGACAAAACAAGACAAGACAAGACAAAACAACACATGACATAACATGACATGACAAGACAAGACAGAACAGGACAAGACAAGACAAGACAAGACAAGACAAGACATGACATGACAAGACAAGACAAGACAAGACAATACAAGACAAGACAAGACAAGACAAGACAAGACCAGACAAGACAAAACAACACATGACATGACATGACAAGACAAGACAAGACATGACACGACAAAACAACACAAGACAAGACAAAACAACACAACACACGACGGGACAGGACAAGACAAGACAAGACAAGACAAGACAAGACAAGACAAGAAAAGACAAGACAAGACAAGACAAGACAAGACAAGACAAGACAAGACATGACATGACAAGACAAGACAAGACAAGACAAGACAAGACAAGACAAGACAAGACAAGACAAGACAAGACAAGACAAGACAAGACAAGACAAAACAAGACAAGATAAGACATGACAAAACAAGTCAAGATAAAACAACAACACATACGACATGACATGACATGACAAGTCAAGACAAGACAAGACAAGACAAGACAAGACAAGACAAGACAAAACAACACATGACATGACATGACAAGACAAGACAAGACAGAACAGGACAAGACAAGACAAGACAAGAAAAGAAAAGACAAGACAAGACAAGACAAGGCAAAACAAGACAATACAAGACAAGACAAAACAACACAACATACGACATGACATGACATGACAAGACAAGACAAGACAAGACAAGACAAGACAAGACAAGACAAGACAAGACAAGACAAGACAAGACAAGACAAGACAAGACAAGACAAGACAATACAAGACAAGACAAGACAAAACAAGACAAGACAAGACAAAACAACACATGACATGAAATGACAAGACAAGACAAGACAGAACAGGACAAGACAAGAAAAGACAAGAAAAGAAAAGACAAGACAAGACACGACAAGGCAAAACAAGACAAAACAACACATGACATAACATGACATGACAAGACAAGACAGAACAGGACAAGACAAGACAAGACAAGACAAGACAAGACATGACATGACAAGACAAGACAAGACAAGACAATACAAGACAAGACAAGACAAGACAAGACAAGACCAGACAAGACAAAACAACACATGACATGACATGACAAGACAAGACAAGACATGACACGACAAAACAACACAAGACAAGACAAAACAACACAACACACGACGGGACAGGACAAGACAAGACAAGACAAGACAAGACAAGACAAGACAAGACAAGAAAAGACAAGACAAGACAAGACAAGACAAGACAAGACATGACATGACAAGGCAAGACAAGACAAGACAAGACAAGACAAGACAAGACAAGACAAGACAAGACAAGACAAGACAAGACAAGACAAGACAAGACAAGACAAGACAAGACAAGACAAGACAAGACAATACAAGACAAGACAAAACAAGACAAGACAAGACAAACCAACACATGACATGACATGACAAGACAAGACAAGACAGAACAGGACAAGACAAGACAAGAAAAGAAAAGACAAGACAAGACAAGACAAGGCAAAACAAGACAATACAAGACAAGACAAAACAACACAACATACGACATGACATGACATGACAAGACAAGACAAGACAAGACAACACAAGACAAGACAAGAAAAGACAAGAAAAGAAAAGACAAGACAATACAACACAAGACAAGACAAAACAAGACAAGACAAGACAAAACAACACATGACATAACATGACATGACAAGACAAGACAGAACAGGACAAGACAAGACAAGACAAGACAAGACAAGACATGACATGACAAGACAAGACAAGACAATACAAGACAAGACAAGACAAGACAAGACAAGACAAGACAAGACAAGACCAGACAAGACAAGACAAAACAACACATGACATGACATGACAAGACAAGACAAGACATGACACGACAAAACAACACAAGACAAGACAAAACAACACAACACACGACGGGACAGGACAAGACAAGACAAGACAAGACAAGACAAGACAAGACAAGACAAGACAAGACAAGAAAAGACAAGACAAGACAAGACAAGACAAGACAAGACATGACATGACAAGACAAGACAAGACAAGACAAGACAAGACAAGACAAGACAAGACAAGACAAGACAAGACAAGACAAGACAAGACAAAACAAGACAAGATAAGACATGACAAAACAAGTCAAGATAAAACAACACCAAATACGACATGACATGACATGACAAGTCAAGACAAGACAAGACAAGACAAGACAAGACAAGACAAGACAAAACAAGACAAGACAAGACAAAACAACACATGACATGACATGACAAGACAAGACAAGACAGAACAGGACAAGACAAGACAAGACAAGGCAAAACAAGACAATACAAGACAAGACAAAACAACACAACATACGACATGACATGACATGACAAGACAAGACAAGACAAGACAAGAAAAGACAAGACAAGACAACACAAGACAAGACAAGAAAAGACAAGACAAGAAAAGAAAAGACAAGACAATACAACACAAGACAAGACAAAACAAGACAAGACAAGACAAAACAACACATGACATAACATGACATGACAAGACAAGACAGAACAGGACAAGACAAGACAATACAAGACAAGACATGACATGACAAGACAATACAAGACAAGACAAGACAAGACAAGACAAGACAAGACAATACAAGACAAGACAAGACAAGACAAGACAAGAAAAGACCAGACAAGAAAAACAACACATGACATGACATGACAAGACAAAACAACACAACACACGTCGGGACAGGACAAGACAAGACAAGACAAGACAAGACAAGACAAGACAAGACATGACATGACAAGACAAGACAAGACAAGACAAGACAAGACAAGACAAGACAAGACAAGACAAGACAAGACAAGACAAGACAAGACAAGACAAGACAAGACAAGACAAGATAAGACATGACAAGACAAGAAAAGACAAGACAAGACAAGACAAGACAAGACATGACATGACAAGACAGCACAAGACAAGACAAGACAAGACAAGACAAGACAAGCCAAGACAAGACAAAACAAGACAAGATAAGACATGACAAGACAAGACATGACATGACAAGACAAGACAAGACAAGACAAGACAAGACAAGACAAGACAAGACAAGACAAGACAAGACAAGACAAGACAAGACAAGACAAGACAAGACAAGACAAGACCAGACAAGACAAAACAACACATGACATGACATGACAAGACAAGACAAGACATGACACGACAAAACAACACAAGACAAGACAAAACAACACAACACACGACGGGACAGGACAAGACAAGACAAGACAAGACAAGACAAGACAAGACAAGACAAGACAAGACAAGACAAGACAAGACAAGACAAGACAAGACAAGACAAGACAAGACATGACATGACAAGACAAGACAAGACAAGACAAGACAAGACAAGACAAGACAAGACAAGACAAGACAAGACAAGACAAGACAAGACAAAACAAGACAAGACAAGACAAAACAAGACAAGATAAGACATGACAAAACAAGTCAAGATAAAACAACACCACATACGACATGACATGACATGACAAGTCAAGACAAGACAAGACAAGACAAGACAAGACAAGACAAGACAAGACAAGACAAGACAAGACAAGACCAAACAACACATGACATGACATGACAAGACAAGACAAGACAGAACAGGACAAGACAAGACAAGACAAGAAAAGAAAAGACAAGACAAGACAAGACAAGGCAAAACAAGACAATACAAGACAAGACAAAACAACACAACATACGACATGACATGACATGACAAGACAAGACAAGACAAGACAAGAAAAGACAAGACAAGACAAGACAAGACAAGACAAGAAAAGACAAGACAAGAAAAGAAAAGACAAGACAATACAACACAAGACAAGACAAAACAAGACAAGACAAGACAAAACAACACATGACATAACATGACATGACAAGACAAGACAGAACAGGACAAGACAAGACAATACAAGACAAGACATGACATGACAAGACAATACAAGACAAGACAAGACAAGACAAGACAAGACAATACAAGACAAGACAAGACAAGACAAGACAAGAAAAGACCAGACAAGACAAAACAACACATGACATGACATGACAAGACAAAACAACACAACACACGTCGGGACAGGACAAGACAAGACAAGACAAGACATGACATGACAAGACAAGACAAGACAAGACAAGACAAGACAAGACAAGACAAGAAAAGACAAGACAAGACAAGACAAGACAAGACAAGATAAGACAAGACAAGACAAGACAAGACAAAACAACACATGACATGCATGACAAGACAGAACAGGACAAGACAAGATAAAACAAGACAAGACAAGACAAGACAAGACAAGACAAGACAAGACAAGACAAGACAAGACAAGACAAGATAAGACATGACAAGACAAGAAAAGACAAGACAAGACAAGACAAGACAAGATAAGACAAGACAAGACAAGACAAGACAAAACAACACATGACATGACAAGACAAGACATGACATGACATGACAAGGCAAGACAAGACAAGACAAGACAAGACAAGACAAGACAAGACAAGACAAGACAAGACAAGACAAGACAAGACAAGACAAGACAAGACAAGACAAGACAAGACAAGACAAGACAAGACAAGACAAGACAAGACAAGACAAGACAAGACAAGACAAGACAAGACAAAACAAGACAAGATAAGACATGACAAAACAAGACAAGACAAAACAACACCACATACGACATGACATGACATGACAAGACAAGACAAGACAAGAAAAGACAAGACAAGACAAGACAAGACAAGAAAAGACAAGACAAGACAAGACAAGACAAGACATGACAAGACAAAACAAAACAAGACAAGACATGACAAGACAAAACAAAACAAGACAAGACAAAACAACACAACACATGACATGACATGACATGACAAGACAGAACAGGACAAGACAAGACAAGACAAGACAAGACAAGACAAGACAAGACAAGACAAGACAAGACAAGACAAGACAAGACAAGACAAGACAAGACAAGACAAGACAAGACAAAACAAGACAAGACAAGACAAAACAAGACAAGATAAGACATGACAAAACAAGTCAAGATAAAACAACACCACATACGACATGACATGACATGACAAGTCAAGACAAGACAAGACAAGACAAGACAAGACAAGACAAGACAAGACAAGACAAGACAAGACAAAACAACACATGACATGACATGACAAGACAAGACAAGACAGAACAGGACAAGACAAGACAAGACAAGAAAAGAAAAGACAAGACAAGACAAGACAAGGCAAAACAAGACAATACAAGACAAGACAAAACAACACAACATACGACATGACATGACATGACAAGACAAGACAAGACAAGACAAGAAAAGACAAGACAAGACAACACAAGACAAGACAAGAAAAGACAAGACAAGAAAAGAAAAGACAAGACAATACAACACAAGACAAGACAAAACAAGACAAGACAAGACAAAACAACACATGACATAACATGACATGACAAGACAAGACAGAACAGGACAAGACAAGACAATACAAGACAAGACATGACATGACAAGACAATACAAGACAAGACAAGACAAGACAAGACAAGACAAGACAATACAAGACAAGACAAGACAAGACAAGACAAGAAAAGACCAGACAAGACAAAACAACACATGACATGACATGACAAGACAAAACAACACAACACACGTCGGGACAGGACAAGACAAGACAAGACAAGACATGACATGACAAGACAAGACAAGACAAGACAAGACAAGACAAGACAAGACAAGACAAGACAAGACAAGACAAGACAAGACAAGACAAGACAAGACAAGACAAGACAAGACAAGACAAGACAAGACAAGATAAGACATGACAAGACAAGAAAAGACAAGACAAGACAAGACAAGACAAGACAAGATAAGACAAGACAAGACAAGACAAGACAAAACAACACATGACATGACATGACAAGACAGAACAGGACAAGACAAGATAAAACAAGACAAGACAAGACAAGACAAGACAAGACAAGACAAGACAAGACAAGACAACACAAGACAAGATAAGACATGACAAGACAAGAAAAGACAAGACAAGACAAGACAAGACAAGACAAGATAAGACAAGACAAGACAAGACAAGACAAAACAACACATGACATGACAAGACAAGACATGACATGACAAGACAAGACAAGACAAGACAAGACAAGACAAGACAAGACAAGACAAGACAAGACAAGACAAGACAAGACAAGACAAGACAAGACAAGACAAGACAAGACAAGACAAGACAAGACAAGACAAGACAAGACAAGACAAGACAAGACAAGACAAGACAAGACAAGACAAGACAAGACAAGACAAGACAAGACAAGACAAGACAAAACAAGACAAGATAAGACATGACAAAACAAGACAAGACAAAACAACACCACATACGACATGACATGACATGACAAGACAAGACAAGAAAAGACAAGACAAGACAAGACAAGACAAGAAAAGACAAGACAAGACAAGACAAGACAAGACAAGATAAGACAAGACAAGACAAGGCAAGACAAAACAACACATGACATGACAAGACAAGACATGACATGACAAGACAAGACAAGACAAGACAAGACAAGACAAGACAAGACAAGACAAGACAAGACAAGACAAGACAAGACAAGACAAGACAAGACAAGACAAGACAAGACAAGACAAGACAAGACAAGACAAGACAAGACAAGACAAGACAAGACAAGACAAGACAAGACAAGACAAGACAAAACAAGACAAGATAAGACATGACAAAACAAGACAAGACAAAACAACACCACATACGACATGACATGACATGACAAGACAAGACAAGAAAAGACAAGACAAGACAAGACAAGACAAGAAAAGACAAGACAAGACAAGACAAGACAAGACAAGACATGACAAGACAAAACAAAACAAGACAAGACATGACAAGACAAAACAAAACAAGACAAGACAAAACAACACAACACATGACATGACATGACATGACAAGACAGAACAGGACAAGACAAGACAAGACAAGACAAGACAAGACAAGACAAGACAAGACAAGACAAGACAAGACAAGACAAGACAAGACAAGACAAGACAAGACAAGACAAGACAAGACAAGACAAGACAAGACAAGACAAGACAAGATAAGACAAGACAAGACAAGACAAGACAAAACAACACATGACATGACATGACAAGACAGAACAGGACAAGACAAGATAAAACAAGACAAGCCAAGACAAGACATGACAAGACAAAACAAAACAAGACAAGACAAGACAAGACAAGACAAGACAAGACAAGACAAGACAAGACAAGACAAGACAAGACAAGACAAAACAAGACAAGATAAGACATGACAAAACAAGACAAGACAAAACAACACCACATACGACATGACATGACATGACAAGACAAGACAAGAAAAGACAAGACAAGACAAGACAAGAAAAGACAAGACAAAACAAGACAAGACAAGACAAGACATGACAAGACAAAACAAAACAAGACAAGACATGACAAGACAAAACAAAACAAGACAAGACAACACAACACAACACATGACATGACATGACATGACAAGACAGAACAGGACAAGACAAGACAAGACAAGACAAGACAAGACAAGACAAGACAAGACAAGACAAGACAAGACAAGACAAGACAAGACAAGACAAGACAAGACAAGACAAGACAAGACAAGACAAGACAAGACAAGACAAGATAAGACAAGACAAGACAAGACAAGACAAAACAACACATGACATGACATGACAAGACAGAACAGGACAAGACAAGATAAAACAAGACAAGCCAAGACAAGACATGACAAGACAAAACAAAACAAGACAAGACAAAACAACACATGACATGACATGACAAGACAGAACAGGACAAGACAAGATAAAACAAGACAAGCCAAGACAAGACATGACAAGACAAAACAAAACAAGACAAGACAAGACAAGACAAGACAAGACAAGACAAGACAAGACAAGACAAGACAAGACAAGACAAGACAAGACAAGACAAGACAAGACAAGACAAGACAAGACAAGACAAGACAAGACAAGACAAGACAAGACAAGACAAGACAAGACAAGACAAGACAAGACAAGACAAGACAAGACAAGACAAGACAAGACAAGACAAGACAAGACAAGACAAGACAAGACAAGACAAGACAAGACAAGACAAGACAAGACAATACAAGATAAGACAAGACAAGACAAGACAAGACAAAACAACACATGACATGACATGACAAGACAGAACAGGACAAGACAAGATAAAACAAGACAAGCCAAGACAAGACATGACAAGACAAAACAAAACAAGACAAGACAAGACAAGACAAGACAAGACAAGACAAGACAAAACAAGACAAGATAAGACATGACAAAACAAGACAAGACAAAACAACACCACATACGACATGACATGACAAGACAAGACAAGACAAGACAAGACAAGACAACACAACACAAGACAAGACAAGACAACACAAGACAAGACAAGACAAAACAAGACAAGACAAGACAAGACAAGACAAGACATGACAAGACAAAACAAAACAAGACAAGACAAAACAACACAACACATGACATGACATGACATGACAAGACAGAACAGGACAAGACAAGACAAGACAAGACAAGACAAGACAAGACAAGACAAGACAAGACAAGACAAGACAAGACAAGACAAGACAAGACAAGACAAGACAAGACAAGACAAGACAAGACAAGACAAGACAAGACAAGACAAGACAAGACAAGACAACACAACACAAGACAAGACAAGACAAGATAAGACATGACAAGACAAGAAAAGACAAGACAAGACAAGACATGACATGACATGACAAGACAAGACAAGACAAGACAAGACAAGACAAGACAAGACAAGACAAGCCAAGCCAAGACAAAACAAGACAAGATAAGACATGACAAGACAAGACATGACATGACAAGACAAGACAAGACAAGACAAGACAAGACAAGACAAGACAAGACAAGACAAGACAAGACAAGACAAGACAAGACAAGACAAGACAAGACAAGACAAGACAAGACAAGACAAGACAAGACAAGACAAGACAAGACAAGACAAGACAAGACAAGACAAGACAAGACAAGACAAGACAAGACAAGACAAGACAAGACAAGACAAGACAAGACAAGACAAGACAAGACAAGACAAGACAAGACAAGACAAGACAAGACAAGACAAGACAAGACAAGACAAGACAAGACAAGACAAGACAAGACAAGACAAGACAAGACAAGACAAGACAAGACAAGACAAGACAAGACAAGACAAGACAAGACAAGACAAGAGAAGACAAGACAAGACAAGACAAGACAAGACAAGACAAGACAAGACAAGAAAAGACAAGACAAGACAAGACATGACAAGACATGACATGACAAGACAAGACAAGACAAGACAAGACAAGACAAGACAAGACAAGACAAGACAAGACAAGACAAGACAAGACAAGACAAGACAAGACAAGACAAGACAAGACAAGACAAGACAAGACAAGACAAAACACGACAAGATAAGACATGACAAAACAAGACAAGACAAAACAACACCACATACGACATGACATGACATGACAAGACAAGACAAGAAAAGACAAGACAAGACAAGACAAGACAAGAAAAGACAAGACAAAACAAGACAAGACAAGACAAGACATGACAAGACAAAACAAAACAAGACAAGACATGACAAGACAAAACAAAACAAGACAAGACAACACAACACAACACATGACATGACATGACATGACAAGACAGAACAGGACAAGACAAGACAAGACAAGACAAGACAAGACAAGACAAGACAAGACAAGACAAGACAAGACAAGACAAGACAAGACAAGACAAGACAAGACAAGACAAGACAAGACAAGACAAGACAAGACAAGACAAGACAAGACAAGATAAGACAAGACAAGACAAGACAAGACAAAACAACACATGACATGACATGACAAGACAGAACAGGACAAGACAAGATAAAACAAGACAAGCCAAGACAAGACATGACAAGACAAAACAAAACAAGACAAGACAAAACAACACAACACATGACATGACATGACAAGACAGAACAGGACAAGACAAGACAAGACAAGACAAGACAAGACAACACAACACAAGACAAGACAAGACAACACAAGACAAGACAAGACAAAACAAGACAAGACAAGACAAGACAAGACAAGACAAGACAAGACAAGACAAGACAAGACAAGACAAGACAAGACAAGACAAGACAAGACAAGACAAGACAAGACAAGACAAGACAAGACAAGACAAGACAAGACAAGACAAGACAAGACAAGACAAGACAAGACAAGACAAGACAAGACAAGACAAGACAAGACAAGACAAGACAAGACAAGACAAGACAAGACAAGACAAGACAAGACAAGACAAGACAAGACAAGACAAGACAAGACAAGACAAGACAAGACAAGACAAGACAAGACAAGACAAGACAAGACAAGACAAGACAAGACAAGACAAGACAAGACAAGACAAGACAAGACAAGACAAGACAAGACAAGACAAGACAAGACAAGACAAGACAAGACAAGACAAGAGAAGACAAGACAAGACAAGACAAGACAAGACAAGGCAAGACAAGACAAGACAAGAAAAGACAAGACAAGACAAGACAAGACAAGACAAGACAAGACAAGACAAGACAAGACAAGACAAGACAAGACAAGACAAGAAAAGACAAGACAAGAAAAGACTCGAAAAGACAAGACAAGACAAGACAAGACAACACAAGACAAGACAAGACAAGAAAAGACAAGACAAGACAACACAAGACAAGACAAGACAAAACAAGACAAGACAAGACAAGACAACACAAGACAAGACAAGACAAAACAAGACAAGACAAGACAAGAAAAGACATGACAAGACAAAACAAAACAAGAAAAGACAAAACAACACAACACATGACATGACATGACATCACAAGACAGAACAGGACAAGACAAGACAAGACAAGACAAGACAAGACAAGACAAGACAAGACAAGACATGACATGACAAGACAGAACAGGACAAGACAAGACAAAACAAGACAAGACAAGACAAGACATGACAAGACAAAACAAAACAAGACAAGACAAAACAACACAACACATGACATGACATGACATGACAAGACAGAACAGGACAAGACAAGACAAGACAAGACAAGACAAGACACGACAACACAACACAAGACAAGACAAGACAACACAAGACAAGACAAGACAAAACAAGACAAGACAAGACAAGACAAGACAAGACAAGACAAGACAAGACAAAACAAAACAAGACAAGACAAAACAACACAACACATGACATGACATGACATGACAAGACAGAACAGGACAAGACAAGACAAGACAAGACAAGACAAGACAAGACAAGACAAGACAACACAACACAAGACAAGACAAGACAAGAAAAGACAAGACATGAAAAGACAAGAAAAGACAAGAAAAGAAAAGACAAGACAAGACAAGACAAGACAAGAAAAGAAAAGACAAGACAAGACAACACAAGACAAGACAAGGCAAAACAAGACAAGACAAGACAAGACATGACAAGACAAAACAAAACAAGACAAGACAAAACAACACAACACATGACATGACATGACATGACAAGACAGAACAGGACAAGACAAGACAAGACAAGACAAGACAAGACAAGACAAGACAAGACAAGACAAGACAAGACAAGACAAGACAAGACAAGACAAGACAAGACAAGACAAGACAAGACAAGACAAGACAAGACAAAACAACACATGACATGACATGACAAGACAGAACAGGACAAGACAAGACAAAACAAGACAAGACAAAACAACACATGACATGACAAGACAGAACAGGACAAGACAAGACAAGACAAGACAAGACAAGACAAAACAACACATGACATAACATGACATGACAAGACAAGACAGAACAGGACGAGACAAGACAAGACAAGACAAGACATGACATGACAAGACAAGACAAGACAAGACAATACAAGACAAGACAAGACAAGACAAGACCAGACAAGACAAAACAACACATGACATGACATGACAAAACAAGACAAGACATGACACGACAAAACAACACAAGACAAGACAAAACAACACAACACACGACGGGACAGGACAAGACAAGACAAGACAAGACAAGACAAGACAAGACAAGAAAAGACAAGACAAGACAAGACAAGACAAGACAAGACATGACATGACAAGACAAGACAAGACAAGACAAGACAAGACAAGACAAGACAAGACAAGACAAGAAAAGACAAGACAAGACAAGACAAGACAAGACAAGACAAGACAAGACAAGACAAGACAAGACAAGACAAGACAAGACAAGACAAGACAAGACAAGACAAGACAAGACAAGACAAAACAAGACAAGATAAGACATGACAAAACAAGACAAGACAAAACAACACCACATACGACATGACATGACATGACAAGACAAGACAAGACAAGACAAGACAAGACAAGACAAGACAAGACAAGACAAGACAAGACAAGACAAGACAACACAACACAAGACAAGACAAGACAACACAAGACAAGACAAGACAAAACAAGACAAGACAAGACAAGACAAGACAAGACAAGAAAAGACAAGACAAGACAAGACAAGACAAGACAAGACAAGACAAGACAAGACAAGAAAAGACAAGACAAGACAAGACAAGACAAGACAAGACAAGACAAAACAACACATGACATGACATGACAAGACAGAACAGGACAAGACAAGATAAAACAAGACAAGCCAAGACAAGACATGACAAGACAAAACAAAACAAGACAAGACAAAACAACACAACACATGACATGACATGACAAGACAGAACAGGACAAGACAAGACAAGACAAGACAAGACAAGACAACACAACACAAGACAAGACAAGACAACACAAGACAAGACAAGACAAAACAAGACAAGACAAGACAAGACAAGACAAGACAAGACAAGACAAGACAAGACAAGACAAGACAAGACAAGACAAGACAAGGCAAGACAAGACAAGACAAGACAAGACAAGACAAGACAAGACAAGACAAGACAAGACAAGACAAGACAAGACAAGACCAGACAAGACAAGACAAGACAAGACAAGACAAGAGAAGACAAGACAAGACAAGACAAGACAAGACAAGACAAGACAAGACAAGAAAAGACAAGACAAGACAAGACAAGACAAGACAAGACAAGACAAGACAAGACAAGACAAGACAAGACAAGACAAGACAAGACAAGACAAGTCAAGACAAGACAAGACAAGACAAGACAAGACAACACAAGACAAGACAAGACAAGAAAAGACACGAAAAGACAAGACAAGACAACACAAGACAAGACAAGACAAGAAAAGACAAGACAAGACAACACAAGACAAGACAAGACAAAACAAGACAAGACAAGAAAAGACATGACAAGACAAAACAAAACAAGAAAAGACAAAACAACACAACACATGACATGACATGACATGACAAGACAGAACAGGACAAGACAAGACAAGACAAGACAAGACAAGACAAGACAAGACAAGACAAGACAAGACAAGACAAGACAAGACAAGACAAGACAAGACAAGACAAGACAAGACAAGACAAGACAAGACAAAACAACACATGACATGACATGACAAGACAGAACAGGACAAGACAAGACAAAACAAGACAAGACAAGACAAGACATGACAAGACAAAACAAAACAAGACAAGACAAAACAACACAACACATGACATGACATGACATGACAAGACAGAACAGGACAAGACAAGACAAGACAAGACAAGACAAGACAAGACAAGACAAGACAACACAACACAAGACAAGACAAGACAACACAAGACAAGACAAGACAAAACAAGACAAGACAAGACAAGACAAGACAAGACACGACAAGACAAAACAAAACAAGACAAGACAAAACAACACAACACATGACATGACATGACATGACAAGACAGAACAGGACAAGACAAGACAAGACAAGACAAGACAAGACAAGACAAGACAAGACAAGACAAGACAAGACAAGACAAGACAAGACAAGACAAGACAACACAACACAAGACAAGACAAGACAAGAAAAGACAAGACATGAAAAGACAAGAAAAGACAAGAAAAGAAAAGACAAGACAAGACAAGACAAGACAAAAAAAGAAAAGACAAGACAAGACAACACAAGACAAGACAAGGCAAAACAAGACAAGACAAGACAAGACATGACAAGACAAAACAAAACAAGACAAGACAAAACAACACAACACATGACATGACATGACATGACAAGACAGAACAGGACAAGACAAGACAAGACAAGACAAGACAAGACAAGACAAAACAACACATGACATGACATGACAAGACAGAACAGGACAAGACAAGACAAAACAAGACAAGACAAGACAAAACAACACATGACATGACAAGACAGAACAGGACAAGACAAGACAAGACAAGACAAGACAAGACAAGACAAGACAAGACAAGACAAAACAACACATGACATAACATGACATGACAAGACAAGACAGAACAGGACGAGACAAGACAAGACAAGACAAGACATGACATGACAAGACAAGACAAGACAAGACAAGACAAGACAATACAAGACAAGACAAGACAAGACAAGACCAGACAAGACAAAACAACACATGAAATGACATGACAAGACAAGACAAGACATGACACGACAAAACAACACAAGACAAGACAAAACAACACAACACACGACGGGACAGGACAAGACAAGACAAGACAAGACAAGACAAGACAAGACAAGACAAGACAAGAAAAGACAAGACAAGACAAGACAAGACAAGACAAGACAAGAAAAGACAAGACAAGACAAGACAAGACAAGACAAGACAAGACATGGCATGACAAGACAAGACAAGACAAGACAAGACAATACAAGACAAGACAAGACAAGACAAGACAAGAAAAGACAAGACAAGACAAGACAAGACAAGACAAGACAAGACAAGACAAGACAAGACAAGACAAGACAAGACAAGACAAGACAAGACAAGACAAGACAAGACAAGACAAGACAAGACAAGACAAGACAAGACAAGACAAGACAAGACAAGACAAGATAAGACAAGACAAGACAAGACAAGACAAAACAACACATGACATGACATGACAAGACAGAACAGGACAAGACAAGATAAAACAAGACAAGCCAAGACAAGACATGACAAGACAAAACAAAACAAGACAAGACAAGACAAGACAAGACAAGACAAGACAAGACAAGACAAGACAAGACAAGACAAAACAAGACAAGATAAGACATGACAAAACAAGACAAGACAAAACAACACCACATACGACATGACATGACATGACAAGACAAGACAAGAAAAGACAAGACAAGACAAGACAAGACAAGAAAAGACAAGACAAAACAAGACAAGACAAGACAAGACATGACAAGACAAAACAAAACAAGACAAGACATGACAAGACAAAACAAAACAAGACAAGACAACACAACACAACACATGACATGACATGACATGACAAGACAGAACAGGACAAGACAAGACAAGACAAGACAAGACAAGACAAGACAAGACAAGACAAGACAAGACAAGACAAGACAAGACAAGACAAGACAAGACAAGACAAGACAAGACAAGACAAGACAAGACAAGACAAGACAAGACAAGACAAGACAAGACAAGACAAGACAAGACAAGACAAGACAAGACAAGATAAGACAAGACAAGACAAGACAAGACAAAACAACACATGACATGACATGACAAGACAGAACAGGACAAGACAAGATAAAACAAGACAAGCCAAGACAAGACATGACAAGACAAAACAAAACAAGACAAGACAAAACAACACATGACATGACATGACAAGACAGAACAGGACAAGACAAGATAAAACAAGACAAGCCAAGACAAGACATGACAAGACAAAACAAAACAAGACAAGACAAGACAAGACAAGATAAGACAAGACAAGACAAGACAAGACAAGACAAGACATGACAAGACAAAACAAAACAAGACAAGACATGACAAGACAAAACAAAACAAGACAAGACAAAACAACACAACACATGACATGACATGACATGACAAGACAGAACAGGACAAGGCAAGACAAGACAAGACAAGACAAGACAAGACAAGACAAGACAAGACAAGACAAGACAAGACAAGACAAGACAAGACAAGACAAGACAAGACAAGACAAGACAAGACAAGACAAGACAAGACAAGACAAGACAAGACAAGATAAGACAAGACAAGACAAGACAAGACAAAACAACACATGACATGACATGACAAGACAGAACAGGACAAGACAAGATAAAACAAGACAAGCCAAGACAAGACATGACAAGACAAAACAAAACAAGACAAGACAAGACAAGACAAGACAAGACAAGACAAGACAAGACAAAACAAGACAAGATAAGACATGACAAAACAAGACAAGACAAAACAACACCACATACGACATGACAAGACAAGACAAGACAAGACAAGACAAGACAAGACAACACAACACAAGACAAGACAAGACAACACAAGACAAGACAAGACAAAACAAGACAAGACAAGACAAGACAAGACAAGACATGACAAGACAAAACAAAACAAGACAAGACAAAACAACACAACACATGACATGACATGACATGACAAGACAGAACAGGACAAGACAAGACAAGACAAGACAAGACAAGACAAGACAAGACAAGACAAGACAACACAACACAACACAAGACAAGACAAGACAAGATAAGACATGACAAGACAAGAAAAGACAAGACAAGACAAGACAAGACATGACATGACAAGACAAGACAAGACAAGACAAGACAAGACAAGACAAGACAAGACAAGACAAGCCAAGCCAAGACAAAACAAGACAAGATAAGACATGACAAGACAAGACATGACATGACAAGACAAGACAAGACAAGACAAGACAAGACAAGACAAGACAAGACAAGACAAGACAAGACAAGACAAGACAAGACAAGACAAGACAAGACAAGACAAGACAAGACAAGACAAGACAAGACAAGACAAGACAAGACAAGACAAGACAAGACAAGACAAGACAAGACAAAACAAGACAAGACAAGACAAGACAAGACAAGACAAGACAAGACAAGACAAGACAAGACAAGACAAGACAAGACAAGACAAGACAAGACAAGACAAGACAAGACAAGACAAGACAAGAGAAGACAAGACAAGACAAGACAAGACAAGACAAGACAAGACAAGAAAAGACAAGACAAGACAAGACATGACAAGACATGACATGACAAGACAAGACAAGACAAGACAAGACAAGACAAGACAAGACAAGACAAGACAAGACAAGACAAGACAAGACAAGACAAGACAAGACAAGACAAGACAAGACAAGACAAGACAAGACAAGACAAGACAAGATAAGACAAGACAAGACAAGACAAGACAAGACAAGACAAGACAAGACAAGACAAGACATGACATGACAAGACAAGACAAGACAAGACAAGACAAGACAAGACAAGACAAGACAAGACAAGACAAGACAAGACAAGACATGACAAGACAAGACAAGACAAGACAAGACAAGACAAGACAAGACAAGACAAGACAAGACAAGATAAGACAAGACAAGACAAGACAAGACAAGACAAGACAAGACAAGACAAGACAAGACAAGACATGACATGACAAGACAAGACAAGACAAGACAAGACAAGACAAGACAAGACAAGACAAGACAAGACAAGACAAGACAAGACAAAACAAGACAAGACATGACAAGACAAGACAAGACAAGACAAGACAAGACAAGACAAGACAAGACAAGACAAGACAAGACAAGATAAGACAAGACAAGACAAGACAAGACAAGACAAGACAAGACATGACATGACAAGACAAGACAAGACAAGACAAGACAAGACAAGACAAGACAAGACAAGACAAGACAAGCCAAGCCAAGCCAAGACAAAACAAGACAAGATAAGACATGACAAGACAAGACATGACATGACAAGACAAGACAAGACAAGACAAGACAAGACAAGACAAGACAAGACAAGACAAGACAAGACAAGACAAGACAAGACAAGACAAGACAAGACATGACATGACAAGACAAGACAAGACAAGACAAGACAAGACAAGACAAGACAAGACAAGACAAGACAAGACAAGACAAGACAAGACAAGACAAGACAAGACAAGACAAGACAAGACAAGACAAAACAAGACAAGACAAGACAAGACAAGACAAGACAAGACAAGACAAGACAAGACAAGACAAGACAAGACAAGACAAGACAAGACAAGACAAGACAAGACTAGACAAGACAAGACAAGACAAGACAAGACAAGACAAGACAAGACAAGACAAGACAAAACAAGACAAGACAAGACAAGACAAGACAAGACAAGACAAGACAAGACAAGACAAGACAAGACAAGACAAGACATGACATGACAAGACAAGACAAGACAAGACAAGACAAGACAAGACAAGACAAGACAAGACAAGCCAAGCCAAGCCAAGACAAAACAAGACAAGATAAGACATGACAAGACAAGACATGACATGACAAGACAAGACAAGACAAGACAAGACAAGACAAGCCAAGACAAGACAAGACAAGACAAGACAAGACAAGACAAGACAAGACAAGACAAGACAAGACAAGACAAGACAAGACAAGACAAGACAAGACAAGACAAGACAAGACAAAACAAGACAAGACAAGACAAGACAAGACAAGACAAGACAAGACAAGACAAGACAAGACAAGACAAGACAAGACAAGACAAGACAAGACAAGACAAGACAAGACAAGACAAGACAAGAGAAGACAAGACAAGACAAGACAAGACAAGACAAGACAAGACAAGAAAAGACAAGACAAGACAAGACATGACAAGACATGACATGACAAGACAAGACAAGACAAGACAAGACAAGACAAGACAAGACAAGACAAGACAAGACAAGACAAGACAAGACAAGACAAGACAAGACAAGACAAGACAAGACAAGACAAGTCAAGACAAGACAAGACAAGACAAGACAAGACAAGACAAGACAACACAAGACAAGACAAGACAAGAAAAGACAAGACAAGAAAAGACTCGAAAAGACAAGACAAGACAAGACAAGACAACACAAGACAAGACAAGACAAGAAAAGACAAGACAAGACAACACAAGACAAGACAAGACAAAACAAGACAAGACAAGAAAAGACATGACAAGACAAAACAAAACAAGAAAAGACAAAACAACACAACACATGACATGACATGACATGACAAGACAGAACAGGACAAGACAAGACAAGACAAGACAAGACAAGAAAAGACAAGACAAGACAAGACAAGACAAGACAAAACAACACATGACATGACATGACAAGACAGAACAGGACAAGACAAGACAAAACAAGACAAGACAAGACAAGACATGACAAGACAAAACAAAACAAGACAAGACAAAACAACACAACACATGACATGACATGACATGACAAGACAGAACAGGACAAGACAAGACAAGACAAGACAAGACAAGACAAGACAAGACAACACAACACAAGACAAGACAAGACAACACAAGACAAGACAAGACAAAACAAGACAAGACAAGACAAGACAAGACAAGACAAGACAAGACAAAACAAAACAAGACAAGACAAAACAACACAACACATGACATGACATGACATGACAAGACAGAACAGGACAAGACAAGACAAGACAAGACAAGACAAGACAAGACAACACAACACAAGACAAGACAAGACAAGAAAAGACAAGACATGAAAAGACAAGAAAAGACAAGAAAAGAAAAGACAAGACAAGACAAGACAAGACAAGAAAAGAAAAGACAAGACAAGACAACACAAGACAAGACAAGGCAAAACAAGGCAAGACAAGACAAGACATGACAAGACAAAACAAAACAAGACAAGACAAAACAACACAACACATGACATGACATGACATGACAAGACAGAACAGGACAAGACAAGACAAGACAAGACAAGACAAGACAAGACAAGACAAGACAAGACAAGACAAGACAAGACAAGACAAGACAAGACAAGACAAGACAAAACAACACATGACATGACATGACAAGACAGAACAGGACAAGACAAGACAAAACAAGACAAGACAAGACAAAACAACACATGACATGACAAGACAGAACAGGACAAGACAAGACAAGACAAGACAAGACAAGACAAAACAACACATGACATAACATGACATGACAAGACAAGACAGAACAGGACGAGACAAGACAAGACAAGACAAGACATGACATGACAAGACAAGACAAGACAAGACAATACAAGACAAGACAAGACAAGACAAGACCAGACAAGACAAAACAACACATGACATGACATGACAAAACAAGACAAGACATGACACGACAAAACAACACAAGACAAGACAAAACAACACAACACACGACGGGACAGGACAAGACAAGACAAGACAAGACAAGACAAGACAAGACAAGACAAGAAAAGACAAGACAAGACAAGACAAGACAAGACAAGACAAGACATGACATGACAAGACAAGACAAGAAAAGACAAGACAAGACAAGACAAGACAAGACAAGACAAGAAAAGACAAGACAAGACAAGACAAGACAAGACAAGACAAGACAAGACAAGACAAGACAAGACAAGACAAGACAAGACAAGACAAGACAAAACAAGACAAGATAAGACATGACAAAACAAGACAAGACAAAACAACACCACATACGACATGACATGACATGACAAGACAAGACAAGACAAGACAAGACAAGACAAGACAAGA
Organism: Zeugodacus cucurbitae; assembly: GCF_028554725.1. Lineage (NCBI taxonomy): Eukaryota > Metazoa > Arthropoda > Insecta > Diptera > Tephritidae > Zeugodacus > Zeugodacus cucurbitae. Next base: position 4,919,255 of record NC_071672.1, on the reverse strand, counting down.
CAAGACAAGACAAGACAAGACAAGACAAGACAAGACAAGACAAGACAAGACAAGACAAGACAACACAACACAAGACAAGACAAGACAACACAAGACAAGACAAGACAAAACAAGACAAGACAAGACAAGACAAGACAAGACAAGAAAAGACAAGACAAGACAAGACAAGACAAGACAAGACAAGACAAGACAAGACAAGACAAGAAAAGACAAGACAAGACAAGACAAGACAAGACAAGACAAAACAACACATGACATGACATGACAAGACAGAACAGGACAAGACAAGATAAAACAAGACAAGCCAAGACAAGACATGACAAGACAAAACAAAACAAGACAAGACAAAACAACACAACACATGACATGACATGACAAGACAGAACAGGACAAGACAAGACAAGACAAGACAAGACAAGACAACACAACACAAGACAAGACAAGACAACACAAGACAAGACAAGACAAAACAAGACAAGACAAGACAAGACAAGACAAGACAAGACAAGACAAGACAAGACAAGACAAGACAAGACAAGACAAGACAAGACAAGGCAAGACAAGACAAGACAAGACAAGACAAGACAAGACAAGACAAGACAAGACAAGACAAGACAAGACAAGACAAGACCAGACAAGACAAGACAAGACAAGACAAGACAAGACAAGAGAAGACAAGACAAGACAAGACAAGACAAGACAAGACAAGACAAGACAAGACAAGACAAGAAAAGACAAGACAAGACAAGACAAGACAAGACAAGACAAGACAAGACAAGACAAGACAAGACAAGACAAGACAAGACAAGACAAGTCAAGACAAGTCAAGACAAGACAAGACAAGACAAGACAAGACAACACAAGACAAGACAAGACAAGAAAAGACAAGACAAGAAAAGACACGAAAAGACAAGACAAGACAAGACAAGACAACACAAGACAAGACAAGACAAGAAAAGACAAGACAAGACAACACAAGACAAGACAAGACAAAACAAGACAAGACAAGAAAAGACATGACAAGACAAAACAAAACAAGAAAAGACAAAACAACACAACACATGACATGACATGACATGACAAGACAGAACAGGACAAGACAAGACAAGACAAGACAAGACAAGACAAGACAAAACAACACATGACATGACATGACAAGACAGAACAGGACAAGACAAGACAAAACAAGACAAGACAAGACAAGACATGACAAGACAAAACAAAACAAGACAAGACAAAACAACACAACACATGACATGACATGACATGACAAGACAGAACAGGACAAGACAAGACAAGACAAGACAAGACAAGACAAGACAAGACAAGACAAGACAAGACAAGACAAGACAAGACAAGACAAGACAAGACAAGACAACACAACACAAGACAAGACAAGACAAGAAAAGACAAGACATGAAAAGACAAGAAAAGACAAGAAAAGAAAAGACAAGACAAGACAAGACAAGACAAGAAAAGAAAAGACAAGACAAGACAACACAAGACAAGACAAGGCAAAACAAGACAAGACAAGACAAGACATGACAAGACAAAACAAAACAAGACAAGACAAAACAACACAACACATGACATGACATGACATGACAAGACAGAACAGGACAAGACAAGACAAGACAAGACAAGACAAGACAAGACAAGACAAGACAAGACAAGACAAGACAAGACAAGACAAGACAAGACAAGACAAGACAAGACAAGACAAGACAAGACAAGACAAGACAAGACAAGACAAGACAAGACAAGACAAGACAAGACAAGACAAAACAACACATGACATGACATGACAAGACAGAACAGGACAAGACAAGACAAAACAAGACAAGACAAGACAAAACAACACATGACATGACAAGACAGAACAGGACAAGACAAGACAAGACAAGACAAGACAAGACAAGACAAGACAAGACAAGACAAAACAACACATGACATAACATGACATGACAAGACAAGACAGAACAGGACGAGACAAGACAAGACAAGACAAGACATGACATGACAAGACAAGACAAGACAAGACAAGACAATACAAGACAAGACAAGACAAGACAAGACCAGACAAGACAAAACAACACATGACATGACATGACAAGACAAGACAAGACATGACACGACAAAACAACACAAGACAAGACAAAACAACACAACACACGACGGGACAGGACAAGACAAGACAAGACAAGACAAGACAAGACAAGACAAGACAAGACAAGAAAAGACAAGACAAGACAAGACAAGACAAGACAAGACAAGACATGACATGACAAGACAAGACAAGACAAGACAAAACAAGACAAGACAAGACAAGACAAGACAAGACAAGAAAAGACAAGACAAGACAAGACAAGACAAGACAAGACAAGACAAGACAAGACAAGACAAGACAAGAAAAGACAAGACAAGACAAGACAAGACAAGACAAGACAAGACAAGACAAGACAAGACAAGACAAGACAAGACAAGACAAGACAAGACAAGACAAGACAAGACAAGACAAGACAAGACAAGACAAGACAAGACAAGACAAGTCAAGACAAGACAAGACAAGACAAGACAAGACAACACAAGACAAGACAAGACAAGAAAAGACAAGACAAGAAAAGACACGAAAAGACAAGGCAAGACAAGACAAGACAACACAAGACAAGACAAGACAAGACAAGACAAGACAAGACAAGACAACACAAGACAAGACAAGACAAAACAAGACAAGACAAGAAAAGACATGACAAGACAAAACAAAACAAGAAAAGACAAAACAACACAACACATGACATGACATGACATGACAAGACAGAACAGGACAAGACAAGACAAGACAAGACAAGACAAGACAAGACAAGACAAGACAAGACAAGACAAGACAAGACAAGACAAGACAAGACAAAGCAACACATGACATGACATGACAAGACAGAACAGGACAAGACAAGACAAAACAAGACAAGACAAGACAAGACATGACAAGACAAAACAAAACAAGACAAGACAAAACAACACAACACATGACATGACATGACATGACAAGACAGAACAGGACAAGACAAGACAAGACAAGACAAGACAAGACAAGACAACACAACACAAGACAAGACAAGACAAGACAACACAAGACAAGACAAGACAAAACAAGACAAGACAAGACAAGACAAGACAAGACATGACAAGACAAAACAAAACAAGACAAGACAAAACAACACAACACATGACATGACATGACATGACAAGACAGAACAGGACAAGACAAGACAAGACAAGACAAGACAAGACAAGACAAGACAAGACAAGACAAGACAAGACAAGACAAGACAAGACAAGACAAGACAAGACAAGACAACACAACACAACACAAGACAAGACAAGAAAAGACAAGACATGAAAAGACAAGAAAAGACAAGAAAAGAAAAGACAAGACAAGACAAGACAAGACAAGAAAAGAAAAGACAAGACAAGACAACACAAGACAAGACAAGGCAAAACAAGACAAGACAAGACAAGACATGACAAGACAAAACAAAACAAGACAAGACAAAACAACACAACACATGACATGACATGACATGACAAGACAGAATAGGACAAGACAAGACAAGACAAGACAAGACAAGACAAGACAAGACAAGACAAGACAAGACAAGACAAGACAAGACAAGACAAGACAAGACAAGACAAGACAAAACAACACATGACATGACATGACAAGACAGAACAGGACAAGACAAGACAAAACAACACATGACATGACAAGACAGAACAGGACAAGACAAGACAAGACAAGACAAGACAAGACAAGACAAGACAAAACAACACATGACATAACATGACATGACAAGACAAGACAGAACAGGACGAGACAAGACAAGACAAGACAAGACATGACATGACAAGACAAGACAAGACAAGACAAGACAAGACAATACAAGACAAGACAAGACAAGACAAGACCAGACAAGACAAAACAACACATGACATGACATGACAAGACAAGACAAGACATGACACGACAAAACAACACAAGACAAGACAAAACAACACAACACACGACGGGACAGGACAAGACAAGACAAGACAAGACAAGACAAGACAAGACAAGACAAGAAAAGACAAGACAAGACAAGACAAGACAAGACAAGACATGACATGACAAGACAAGACAAGACAAGACAAGACAAGACAAGACAAGACAAGACAAGACAAGACAAGACAAGACAAGACAAGATAAGACAAGAAAAGACATGACATGACATGCCAAGACAAGACAAGACAAGACAAGACATGACAAGACAAGACAAGAAAAGACATGACATGACATGACAAGACAAGACAAGACAAGACAAGACATGACAAGACAAAACAAGACAAAACAAAAGAAGACAAGACAAGACAAGACAAGACAAGACAAGACAAGACAAGACAAGACAAGACAAGACAAGACAAGACAAGACAAGACAAGACAAGACAACACAACACTAGACAAGACAAGACAAAACAAGACAAGACAAGACATGACAAGACAAAACAAGACAAGACAAAACAACACAACATACGACATGACATGACATGACAAGACAAGACAAGACAAGACAAGACAAGACAAGACAAGACAAGACAAGACAAGACAAGACAAGACAAGACAAGACAATACAAGACAAGACAAGACAAGACAAAACAAGACAAGACAAAACAACACAACATACGACATGACATGACATGACAAGACAAGACAAGACAAGACAAGACAAGACAAGACAAGACTAGACAAGACAAGACAAGACAAGACAATACAAGACAAGACAAGACACGACAAGACAAGACAAAACAAGACAAGACAAAACAACACAACATACGACATGACATGACATGACAAGACAAGACAAGACAAGACAAGACAAGACAAGACAAGACAAGACAAGACAAGACAAGACAAGACAAGACAATACAAGACAAGACAAGACAAGACAAGACAAGACAAGACAAGACAAGACAAGACAAGACAAGACAAGACAAGACAAGACAAGACAAGACAAGACAAGACAAGACAAGACAAGACAAGACAAGACAAGACAAGACAAGACAAGACAACACAAGACAAGACAAGACAAAACAAGACAAGACAAGACATGACAAGACAAAACAAGACAAAACAAAACAAAAGAAGACAAGACAAGACAAGACAAGACAAGACAAGACAAGACAAGACAAGACAAGACAAGACAAGACAAGACAAGACAAGACAAGACAAGACAAGACAAGACAAGACAAGACAAGACAAGACAAGACAAGACAAGACAAGACAAGACAAGACAAGACAAGACAAGACAAGACAAGACAAGACAAGACAAGACAAGACAAGACAAGACAAGACAAAACAAGACAAAAGAAGACAAGACAAGACAAGACAAGACAAGACAAGACAAGACAAGACAAGACAAGACAAGACAAGACAAGACAAGACAAAACAAGACAAGACAAGACATGACAAGACAAAACAAGACAAAACAAAACAAAAGAAGACAAGACAAGACAAGACAAGACAAGACAAGACAAAACAAGACAAGACAAGACATGACAAGACAAAACAAGACAAGACAAAACAACACAACATACGACATGACATGACATGACAAGACAAGACAAGACAAGACAAGACAAGACAAGACAAGACAAGACAAAACAAGACAAGACAAAACAACACAACATACGACATGACATGACATGACAAGACAAGACAAGACAAGACAAGACAAGACAAGACAAAACAAGACAAGACAAGACATGACAAGACAAAACAAGACAAGACAAAACAACACAACATACGACATGACATGACATGACAAGACAAGACAAGACAGAAAAGGACAAGACAAGACAAGACAAGACAAGACAAGACAAGACAAGACAAGACAAGACATGACAAGACAAAACAAGACAAAACAAAAGAAGACAAGACAAGGCAAGACAAGACAAGACAAGACAAGACAAGACAAGACAAGACAAGACAAGACAAGACAAGACAAGACAAGACAAGACAAGACAAGACAAGACAAGACAAGACAAGACAACACAAGACAACACAAGACAAAACAACACAAGACAAGACAAAACAACACAACACAACATACGACATGACATGACATGACAAGACAAGACAAGACAAGACAAGAAAAGAAAAGACAAGACAAGACAAGACAAAACAACACAACATACGACATGACATGACATGACAAGACAAGACAAGACAAGACAAGACAAGACAAGACAAGACAAGACAAGACAAGACAAGACAAGACAAGACAAGACAAGACAAGACAAGACAAGACAAGACAAGACAAGACAAGACAAGACAAGACAAGACAAGACAAGACAAGACAAGACAAGACAAGACAAGACAAGACAAGACAAGACAAGAAAAGACATGACAAGACAAGACAGAAAAGGACAAGACAAGACAAGACAAGACAAGACAAGACAAGACATGACAAGACAAAACAAGACAAAACAAAAGAAGACAAGACAAGGCAAGACAAGACAAGACAAGACAAGACAAGACAAGACAAGACAAGACAAGACAAGACAAGACAAGACAAGACAAGACAAGACAAGACAAGACAAGACAAGACAAGACAAGACAAGACAAGACAAGACAAGACAAGACAAGACAAGACAAGACAAGACAAGACAAGACAAGACAAGACAAGACAAGACAAGACAAGACAAGACAAGACAAGACAATACAAGACAAGACAAGACAACACAAGACAACACAAGACAAGACAAAACAACACAACACAACATACGACATGACATGACATGACAAGACAAGACAAGACAAGACAAGACAAGACAAGAAAATAAAAGACAAGACAAGACAACACAAGACAAGACAAGACAAAACAAGACAAGACAAGACAAGACAAGACAAGACAATACAAGACAAGACAAGACAACACAAGACAACACAAGACAAGACAAAACAACACAACACAACATACGACATGACATGACATGACAAGACAAGACAAGACAAGACAAGAAAAGAAAAGACAAGACAAGACAACACAAGACAAGACAAGACAAAACAAGACAAGACAAGACATGACAAGACAAAACAAAACAAGACAAGACAAAACAACACAACATACGACATGCCATGACATGACAAGACAAGACAAGACATGACAAGACAAAACAAGACAAAACAAAAGAAGACAAGACAAGACAAGACAAGACAAGACAAGACATGACAAGACAAAACAAGACAAAACAAAAGAAGACAAGACAAGACAAAACAAGACAAGACAAGACAAGACAGGACAAGACAACACAAGACAAGACAAGACAAGACAAGACAAGACAAGACAAGACAAGATAAGACATGACAAGACAAAACAAGACAAGACAAAACAACACAACATACGACATGACATGACATGACAAGACAAGACAAGACAAGACAAAACAAGACAAGACAAGACAAGACAAGACAAGACAAGACAAGACAAGACAAGACAAGACAAGACAAGACAAGACAAGACAAGACAAGACAAGACAAGACAAGACAAGACACGACAAGACAAGACAAAACAAGACAAGACAAAACAACACAACATACGACATGACATGACATGACAAGACAAGACAAGACAAGACAAGACAAGACAAGACAAGACAAGACAAGACAAGACAAGACAAGACAAGACAAGACAACACAAGACAAGACAAGACAAAACAAGACAAGACAAGACATGACAAGACAAAACAAGACAAAACAAAACAAAAGAAGACAAGACAAGACAAGACAAGACAAGACAAGACAAGACAAGACAAGACAAGACAAGACAAGACAAGACAAGACAAGACAAGACAAGACAAGACAAGACAAGACAAGACAAGACAAGACAAGACAAGACAAGACAAGACAAGACAAGACAAGACAAGACAAGACAAGACAAGACAAGACAAGACAAGACAAGACAAGACAAGACAAGACAAGACAAAACAAGACAAAAGAAGACAAGACAAGACAAGACAAGACAAGACAAGACAAGACAAGACAAGACAAGACAAGACAAGACAAGACAAAACAAGACAAGACAAGACATGACAAGACAAAACAAGACAAAACAAAACAAAAGAAGACAAGACAAGACAAGACAAGACAAGACAAAACAAGACAAGACAAGACATGACAAGACAAAACAAGACAAGACAAAACAACACAACATACGACATGACATGACATGACAAGACAAGACAAGACAAGACAAGACAAGACAAGACAAGACAAGACAAAACAAGACAAGACAAGACATGACAAGACAAAACAAGACAAAACAAAACAAAAGAAGACAAGACAAGACAAGACAAGACAAGACAAAACAAGACAAGACAAGACATGACAAGACAAAACAAGACAAGACAAAACAACACAACATACGACATGACATGACATGACAAGACAAGACAAGACAGAAAAGGACAAGACAAGACAAGACAAGACAAGACAAGACAAGACAAGACAAGACAAGACATGACAAGACAAAACAAGACAAAACAAAAGAAGACAAGACAAGGCAAGACAAGACAAGACAAGACAAGACAAGACAAGACAAGACAAGACAAGACAAGACAAGACAAGACAAGACAAGACAAGACAAGACAAGACAAGACAAGACAAGACAAGACAAGACAACACAAGACAACACAAGACAAAACAACACAAGACAAGACAAAACAACACAACACAACATACGACATGACATGACATGACAAGACAAGACAAGACAAGACAAGAAAAGAAAAGACAAGACAAGACAAGACAAAACAACACAACATACGACATGACATGACATGACAAGACAAGACAAGACAAGACAAGACAAGACAAGACAAGAAAAGACATGACAAGACAAGACAGAAAAGGACAAGACAAGACAAGACAAGACAAGACAAGACAAGACATGACAAGACAAAACAAGACAAAACAAAAGAAGACAAGACAAGGCAAGACAAGACAAGACAAGACAAGACAAGACAAGACAAGACAAGACAAGACAAGACAAGACAAGACAAGACAAGACAAGACAAGACAAGACAAGACAAGACAAGACAAGACAAGACAAGACAAGACAAGACAAGACAAGACAAGACAAGACAAGACAAGACAAGACAAGACAAGACAAGACAAGACAAGACAAGACAAGACAAGACAAGACAAGACAATACAAGACAAGACAAGACAACACAAGACAACACAAGACAAGACAAAACAACACAACACAACATACGACATGACATGACATGACAAGACAAGACAAGACAAGACAAGACAAGACAAGAAAATAAAAGACAAGACAAGACAACACAAGACAAGACAAGACAAAACAAGACAAGACAAGACAAGACAAGACAAGACAATACAAGACAAGACAAGACAACACAAGACAACACAAGACAAGACAAAACAACACAACACAACATACGACATGACATGACATGACAAGACAAGACAAGACAAGACAAGAAAAGAAAAGACAAGACAAGACAACACAAGACAAGACAAGACAAAACAAGACAAGACAAGACATGACAAGACAAAACAAAACAAGACAAGACAAAACAACACAACATACGACATGCCATGACATGACAAGACAAGACAAGACATGACAAGACAAAACAAGACAAAACAAAAGAAGACAAGACAAGACAAGACAAGACAAGACAAGACATGGCAAGACAAAACAAGACAAAACAAAAGAAGACAAGACAAGACAAAACAAGACAAGACAAGACAAGACAGGACAAGACAACACAAGACAAGACAAGACAAGACAAGACAAGACAAGACAAGACAAGATAAGACATGACAAGACAAAACAAGACAAGACAAAACAACACAACATACGACATGACATGACATGACAAGACAAGACAAGACAAGACAAAACAAGACAAGACAAGACAAGACAAGACAAGACAAGACAAGACAAGACAAGACAAGACAAGACAAGACAAGACAAGACAAGACAAGACAAGACAAGACAAGACAAGACAAGACAAGACAAGACAAGACAAGACAAGACAAGACAAGACAAGACAAGACAAGACAAGACAAGACAAGACAAGACAAGACAAGACAAGACAAGACAAAACAACACATGACATGACATGACAAGACAGAACAGGACAAGACAAGACAAAACAAGACAAGACAAGACAAAACAACACATGACATGACAAGACAGAACAGGACAAGACAAGACAAAACAAGACAAGACAAGACAAGAAAAGACAAGACAAGAAAAGACACGAAAAGACAAGGCAAGACAAGACAAGACAACACAAGACAAGACAAGACAAGAAAAGACAAGACAAGACAACACAAGACAAGACAAGACAAAACAAGACAAGACAAGAAAAGACATGACAAGACAAAACAAAACAAGAAAAGACAAAACAACACAACACATGACATGACATGACATGACAAGACAGAACAGGACAAGACAAGACAAGACAAGACAAGACAAGACAAGACAAGACAAGACAAGACAAGACAAGACAAGACAAGACAAGACAAGACAAGACAAGACAAGACAAGACAAGACAAGACAAGACAAGACAAGACAAGACAAGACAAGACAAAACAACACAACACAAGACAAGACAAGAAAAGACAAGACATGAAAAGACAAGAAAAGACAAGAAAAGAAAAGACAAGACAAGACAAGACAAGACAAGAAAAGAAAAGACAAGACAAGACAACACAAGACAAGACAAGGCAAAACAAAACAAGACAAGACAAGACATGACAAGACAAAACAAGACAAAACAAAACAAAAGAAGACAAGACAAGACAAGACAAGACAAGACAAAACAAGACAAGACAAGACATGACAAGACAAAACAAGACAAGACAAAACAACACAACATACGACATGACATGACATGACAAGACAAGACAAGACAGAAAAGGACAAGACAAGACAAGACAAGACAAGACAAGACAAGACAAGACAAGACAAGACATGACAAGACAAAACAAGACAAAACAAAAGAAGACAAGACAAGGCAAGACAAGACAAGACAAGACAAGACAAGACAAGACAAGACAAGACAAGACAAGACAAGACAAGACAAGACAAGACAAGACAAGACAAGACAAGACAAGACAAGACAAGACAACACAAGACAACACAAGACAAGACAACACAAGACAAGACAAAACAACACAACACAACATACGACATGACATGACATGACAAGACAAGACAAGACAAGACAAGAAAAGAAAAGACAAGACAAGACAAGACAAAACAACACAACATACGACATGACATGACATGACAAGACAAGACAAGACAAGACAAGACAAGACAAGACAAGACAAGACAAGACAAGACAAGACAAGACAAGACAAGACAAGACAAGACAAGACAAGACAAGACAAGACAAGACAAGACAAGACAAGACAAGACAAGACAAGACAAGACAAGACAAGAAAAGACATGACAAGACAAGACAGAAAAGGACAAGACAAGACAAGACAAGACAAGACAAGACAAGACATGACAAGACAAAACAAGACAAAACAAAAGAAGACAAGACAAGGCAAGACAAGACAAGACAAGACAAGACAAGACAAGACAAGACAAGACAAGACAAGACAAGACAAGACAAGACAAGACAAGACAAGACAAGACAAGACAAGACAAGACAAGACAAGACAAGACAAGACAAGACAAGACAAGACAAGACAAGACAAGACAAGACAAGACAAGACAAGACAAGACAATACAAGACAAGACAAGACAACACAAGACAACACAAGACAAGACAAAACAACACAACACACCATACGACATGACATGACATGACAAGACAAGACAAGACAAGACAAGACAAGACAAGAAAATAAAAGACAAGACAAGACAACACAAGACAAGACAAGACAAAACAAGACAAGACAAGACAAGACAAGACAAGACAATACAAGACAAGACAAGACAACACAAGACAACACAAGACAAGACAAAACAACACAACACAACATACGACATGACATGACATGACAAGACAAGACAAGACAAGACAAGAAAAGAAAAGACAAGACAAGACAACACAAGACAAGACAAGACAAAACAAGACAAGACAAGACATGACAAGATAAAACAAAACAAGACAAGACAAAACAACACAACATACGACATGCCATGACATGACAAGACAAGACAAGACATGACAAGACAAAACAAGACAAAACAAAAGAAGACAAGACAAGACAAAACAAGACAAGACAAGACAAGACAGGACAAGACAACACAAGACAAGACAAGACAAGACAAGACAAGACAAGACAAGATAAGACATGACAAGACAAAACAAGACAAGACAAAACAACACAACATACGACATGACATGACATGACAAGACAAGACAAGACAAGACAAAACAAGACAAGACAAGACAAGACAAGACAAGACAAGACAAGACAAGACAAGACAAGACAAGACAAGACAAGACAAGACAAGACAAGACAAGACAAGACAAGACAAGACAAGACAAGACAAGACAAGACAAGACAAGACAAGACAAGACAAGACAAGACAAGACAAGACAAGACAAGACAAGACAAGACAAGACAAGACAAGACAAGACAAGACAAGACAAGACAAAACAACACATGACATGACATGACAAGACAGAACAGGACAAGACAAGACAAAACAAGACAAGACAAGACAAAACAACACATGACATGACAAGACAGAACAGGACAAGACAAGACAAAACAAGACAAGACAAGACAAGAAAAGACAAGACAAGAAAAGACACGAAAAGACAAGGCAAGACAAGACAAGACAACACAAGACAAGACAAGACAAGAAAAGACAAGACAAGACAAGACAACACAAGACAAGACAAGACAAAACAAGACAAGACAAGAAAAGACATGACAAGACAAAACAAAACAAGAAAAGACAAAACAACACAACACATGACATGACATGACATGACAAGACAGAACAGGACAAGACAAGACAAGACAAGACAAGACAAGACAAGACAAGACAAGACAAGACAAGACAAGACAAGACAAGACAAGACAAGACAAGACAAGACAAGACAAGACAAGACAAGACAAGACAAGACAAGACAAAACAACACATGACATGACATGACAAGACAGAACAGGACAAGACAAGACAAAACAAGACAAGACAAGACAAGACATGACAAGACAAAACAAAACAAGACAAGACAAAACAACACAACACATGACATGACATGACATGACAAGACAGAACAGGACAAGACAAGACAAGACAAGACAAGACAAGACAAGACAAGACAAGACAACACAACACAAGACAAGACAAGACAAGACAACACAAGACAAGACAAGACAAAACAAGACAAGACAAGACAAGACAAGACAAGACATGACAAGACAAAACAAAACAAGACAAGACAAAACAACACAACACATGACATGACATGACATGACAAGACAGAACAGGACAAGACAAGACAAGACAAGACAAGACAAGACAAGACAAGACAAGACAAGACAAGACAAGACAAGACAAGACAAGACAAGACAAGACAAGACAAGACAACACAACACAAGACAAGACAAGAAAAGACAAGACATGAAAAGACAAGAAAAGACAAGAAAAGAAAAGACAAGACAAGACAAGACAAGACAAGAAAAGAAAAGACAAGACAAGACAACACAAGACAAGACAAGGCAAAACAAGACAAGACAAGACAAGACATGACAAGACAAAACAAAACAAGACAAGACAAAACAACACAACACATGACATGACATGACATGACAAGACAGAACAGGACAAGACAAGACAAGACAAGACAAGACAAGACAAGACAAGACAAGACAAGACAAGACAAGACAAGACAAGACAAGACAAAACAACACATGACATGACATGACAAGACAGAACAGGACAAGACAAGACAAAACAACACATGACATGACAAGACAGAACAGGACAAGACAAGACAAGACAAGACAAGACAAGACAAGACAAAACAACACATGACATAACATGACATGACAAGACAAGACAGAACAGGACGAGACAAGACAAGACAAGACAAGACATGACATGACAAGACAAGACAAGACAAGACAAGACAAGACAATACAAGACAAGACAAGACAAGACAAGACCAGACAAGACAAAACAACACATGACATGACATGACAAGACAAGACAAGACATGACACGACAAAACAACACAAGACAAGACAAAACAACACAACACACGACGGGACAGGACAAGACAAGACAAGACAAGACAAGACAAGACAAGACAAGACAAGACAAGAAAAGACAAGACAAGACAAGACAAGACAAGACAAGACATGACATGACAAGACAAGACAAGACAAGACAAGACAAGACAAGACAAGACAAGACAAGACAAGACAAGACAAGACAAGACAAGACAAGAAAAGACATGACATGACATGCCAAGACAAGACAAGACAAGACAAGACATGACAAGACAAGACAAGAAAAGACATGACATGACATGACAAGACAAGACAAGACAAGACAAGACATGACAAGACAAAACAAGACAAAACAAAAGAAGACAAGACAAGACAAGACAAGACAAGACAAGACAAGACAAGACAAGACAAGACAAGACAAGACAAGACAAGACAAGACAAGACAAGACAACACAACACTAGACAAGACAAGACAAAACAAGACAAGACAAGACATGACAAGACAAAACAAGACAAGACAAAACAACACAACATACGACATGACATGACATGACAAGACAAGACAAGACAAGACAAGACAAGACAAGACAAGACAAGACAAGACAAGACAAGACAAGACAAGACAAGACAAGACAAGACAATACAAGACAAGACAAGACAAGACAAAACAAGACAAGACAAAACAACACAACATACGACATGACATGACATGACAAGACAAGACAAGACAAGACAAGACAAGACAAGACAAGACAAGACAAGACAAGACAAGACAAGACAATACAAGACAAGACAAGACAAGACAAGACAAAACAAGACAAGACAAAACAACACAACATACGACATGACATGACATGACAAGACAAGACAAGACAAGACAAGACAAGACAAGACAAGACAATACAAGACAAGACAAGACAAGACAAGACAAGACAATACAAGACAAGACAAGACAAGACAAGACAAGACAAGACAAGACAAGACAAGACAAGACAAGACAAGACAAGACAAGACAAGACAAGACAAGACAAGACAAGACAAGACAAGACAAGACAAGACAAGACAAGACAAGACAACACAAGACAAGACAAGACAAAACAAGACAAGACAAGACATGACAAGACAAAACAAGACAAAACAAAACAAAAGAAGACAAGACAAGACAAGACAAGACAAGACAAGACAAGACAAGACAAGACAAGACAAGACAAGACAAGACAAGACAAGACAAGACAAGACAAGACAAGACAAGACAAGACAAGACAAGACAAGACAAGACAAGACAAGACAAGACAAGACAAGACAAGACAAGACAAGACAAGACAAGACAAGACAAGACAAGACAAGACAAGACAAGACAAGACAAGACAAGACAAAACAAGACAAAAGAAGACAAGACAAGACAAGACAAGACAAGACAAGACAAGACAAGACAAGACAAGACAAGACAAGACAAGACAAGACAAGACAAAACAAGACAAGACAAGACATGACAAGACAAAACAAGACAAAACAAAACAAAAGAAGACAAGACAAGACAAGACAAGACAAGACAAGACAAAACAAGACAAGACAAGACATGACAAGACAAAACAAGACAAGACAAAACAACACAACATACGACATGACATGACATGACAAGACAAGACAAGACAAGACAAGACAAGACAAGACAAGACAAGACAAGACAAGACAAAACAAGACAAGACAAGACATGACAAGACAAAACAAGACAAAACAAGACAAAACAAAACAAAAGAAGACAAGACAAGACAAGACAAGACAAGACAAAACAAGACAAGACAAGACATGACAAGACAAAACAAGACAAGACAAAACAACACAACATACGACATGACATGACATGACAAGACAAGACAAGACAGAAAAGGACAAGACAAGACAAGACAAGACAAGACAAGACAAGACAAGAAAAGACAAGACATGACAAGACAAAACAAGACAAAACAAAAGAAGACAAGACAAGGCAAGACAAGACAAGACAAGACAAGACAAGACAAGACAAGACAAGACAAGACAAGACAAGACAAGACAAGACAAGACAAGACAAGACAAGACAAGACAAGACAAGACAAGACAAGACAAGACAACACAAGACAACACAAGACAAGACAACACAAGACAAGACAAAACAACACAACACAACATACGACATGACATGACATGACAAGACAAGACAAGACAAGACAAGAAAAGAAAAGACAAGACAAGACAAGACAAAACAACACAACATACGACATGACATGACATGACAAGACAAGACAAGACAAGACAAGACAAGACAAGACAAGACAAGACAAGACAAGACAAGACAAGACAAGACAAGACAAGACAAGACAAGACAAGACAAGACAAGACAAGACAAGACAAGACAAGACAAGACAAGACAAGACAAGACAAGACAAGACAAGACAAGACAAGACAAGACAAGACAAGACAAGACAAGACAAGACAAGACAAGACAAGACAAGACAAGACAAGACAAGACAAGACAAGAAAAGACATGACAAGACAAGACAGAAAAGGACAAGACAAGACAAGACAAAACAAAAGAAGACAAGACAAGACAAGACAAGACATGACAAGACAAAACAAGACAAAACAAAAGAAGACAAGACAAGGCAAGACAAGACAAGACAAGACAAGACAAGACAAGACAAGACAAGACAAGACAAGACAAGACAAGACAAGACAAGACAAGACAAGACAAGACAAGACAAGACAAGACAAGACAAGACAAGACAAGACAAGACAAGACAAGACAAGACAAGACAAGACAAGACAAGACAAGACAATACAAGACAAGACAAGACAACACAAGACAACACAAGACAAGACAAAACAACACAACACAACATACGACATGACATGACATGACAAGACAAGACAAGACAAGACAAGACAAGAAAATAAAAGACAAGACAAGACAACACAAGACAAGACAAGACAAAACAAGACAAGACAAGACAAGACAAGACAAGACAATACAAGACAAGACAAGACAACACAAGACAACACAAGACAAGACAAAACAACACAACACAACATACGACATGACATGACATGACAAGACAAGACAAGACAAGACAAGAAAAGAAAAGACAAGACAAGACAACACAAGACAAGACAAGACAAAACAAGACAAGACAAGACATGACAAGACAAAACAAAACAAGACAAGACAAAACAACACAACACACGACATGCCATGACATGACAAGACAAGACAAGACATGACAAGACAAAACAAGACAAAACAAAAGAAGACAAGACAAGACAAGACAAGACAAGACAAGACATGACAAGACAAAACAAGACAAAACAAAAGAAGACAAGACAAGACAAAACAAGACAAGACAAGACAAGACAGGACAAGACAACACAAGACAAGACAAGACAAGACAAGACAAGACAAGACAAGATAAGACATGACAAGACAAAACAAGACAAGACAAAACAACACAACATACGACATGACATGACATGACAAGACAAGACAAGACAAGACAAAACAAGACAAGACAAGACAAGACAAGACAAGACAAGACAAGACAAGACAAGACAAGACAAGACAAGACAAGACAAGACAAGACAAGACAAGACAAGACAAGACAAGACAAGACAAGACAAGACAAGACAAGACAAGACAAGACAAGACAAGACAAGACAAGACAAGACAAGACAAGACAAGACAAAACAACACATGACATGACATGACAAGACAGAACAGGACAAGACAAGACAAAACAAGACAAGACAAGACAAAACAACACATGACATGACAAGACAGAACAGGACAAGACAAGACAAGACAAGACAAGACAAAACAACACATGACATGACAAGACAGAACAGGACAAGACAAGACAAAACAAGACAAGACAAGACAAAACAACACATGACATGACAAGACAGAACAGGACAAGACAAGACAAGACAAGACAAGACAAAACAACACATGACATGACAAGACAGAACAGGACAAGACAAGACAAAACAAGACAAGACAAGACAAAACAACACATGACATGACAAGACAGAACAGGACAAGACAAGACAAGACAAGACAAGACAAAGCAACACATGACATGACAAGACAGAACAGGACAAGACAAGACAAAACAAGACAAGACAAGACAAAACAAGACAAGACAAGACAAGACAAGACAAGACATGACAAGACAAAACAAAACAAGACAAGACAAAACAACACAACACATGACATGACATGACATGACAAGACAGAACAGGACAAGACAAGACAAGACAAGACAAGACAAGACAAGACATGACAAGACAAAACAAAACAAGACAAGACAAAACAACACAACACATGACATGACATGACATGACAAGACAGAACAGGACAAGACAAGACAAGACAAGACAAGACAAGACAAGACAAGACAAGACAAGACAAGACAAGACAAGACAAGACAAGACAAGACAAGACAAGACAAGACAAGACAAGACAAGACAAGACAAGACAAGACAAGACAAGACAACACAAGACAAGACAAGGCAAAACAAGACAAGACATGACAAGACAAAACAAAACAAGACAAGACAAGACAAGACAAGACAAGACAAGACAAGACAAGACAAGACAAGACAAGACAAGACAACACAACACAAGACAAGACAAGACAAGACAAGGCAAAACAAGACAAGACAAGACAAGACATGACAAGACAAAACAAGACAAGACAAGACAAGACAAGACAAGACAAGACAAGACAAGACAAGACAAGACAAAACAAGACAAGACAAGACAATACAAGACAAGACAAGACAAGACAAGACAAGACATGACAAGACAAAACAAAACAAGACAAGACAAAACAACACAACACATGACATGACATGACATGACAAGACAGAACAGGACAAGACAAGACAAGACAAGACAAGACATGACAAGACAAAACAAAACAAGACAAGACAAAACAACACAACACATGACATGACATGACATGACAAGACAGAACAGGACAAGACAAGACAAGACAAGACAAGACAAAACAACACATGACATGACAAGACAGAACAGGACAAGACAAGACAAAACAAGACAAGACAAAACAACACAACACATGACATGACATGACATGACAAGACAGAACAGGACAAGACAAGACAAGACAAGACAAGACAAGACAAGACAAGACAAGACAAGACAAGACAAGACAAGACAAGACAACACAACACAAGACAAGACAAGAAAAGACAAGACATGAAAAGACAAGAAAAGACAAGAAAAGAAAAGACAAGACAAGACAAGACAAGACAAGAAAAGAAAAGACAAGACAAGACAACACAAGACAAGACAAGGCAAAACAAGACAAGACAAGACAAGACATGACAAGACAAAACAAAACAAGACAAGACAAAACAACACAACACATGACATGACATGACATGACAAGACAGAACAGGACAAGACAAGACAAGACAAGACAAGACAAGACAAGACAAGACAAGACAAGACAAGACAAGACAAGACAAGACAAAACAACACATGACATGACATGACAAGACAGAACAGGACAAGACAAGACAAAACAAGACAAGACAAAACAACACATGACATGACAAGACAGAACAGGACAAGACAAGACAAGACAAGACAAGACAAGACAAGACAAGACAAGACAAAACAACACATGACATAACATGACATGACAAGACAAGACAGAACAGGACGAGACAAGACAAGACAAGACAAGACATGACATGACAAGGCAAGACAAGACAAGACAAGACAAGACAATACAAGACAAGACAAGACAAGACAAGACAAGACAAGACAAGACAAGACAAGACAAGACAAAACAACACATGACATAACATGACATGACAAGACAAGACAGAACAGGACGAGACAAGACAAGACAAGACAAGACATGACATGACAAGGCAAGACAAGACAAGACAAGACAAGACAATACAAGACAAGACAAGACAAGACCAGACAAGACAAAACAACACATGACATGACATGACAAGACAAGACAAGACATGACACGACAAAACAACACAAGACAAGACAAAACAACACAACACACGACGGGACAGGACAAGACAAGACAAGACAAGACAAGACAAGACAAGACAAGAAAAGACAAGACAAGACAAGACAAGACAAGACAAGACATGACATGACAAGACAAGACAAGACAAGACAAGACAAGACAAGACAAGACAAGACAAGACAAGACAAGACAAGAAAAGACATGACATGACATGACAAGACAAGACAAGACAAGACAAGACATGACAAGACAAGACAAGAAAAGACATGACATGACATGACAAGACAAGACAAGACAAGACAAGACATGACAAGACAAAACAAGACAAAACAAAAGAAGACAAGACAAGACAAGACAAGACAAGACAAGACAAGACAAGACAAGACAAGACAAGACAAGACAACACAACACAAGACAAGACAAGACAAAACAAGACAAGACAAGACATGACAAGACAAAACAAGACAAGACAAAACAACACAACATACGACATGACATGACATGACAAGACAAGACAAGACAAGACAAGACAAGACAAGACAAGACAAGACAAGACAAGACAAGACAAGACAAGACAAGACAAGACAAGACAAGACAAGACAAGACAAGACAAGACAAAACAAGACAAGACAAAACACCACAACATACGACATGATATGACATGACAAGACAAGACAAGACAAGACAAGACAAGACAAGACAAGACAAGACAAGACAAGACAATACAAGACAAGACAAGACAAGACAAAACAAGACAAGACAAAACAACACAACATACGACATGACATGACATGACAAGACAAGACAAGACAAGACAAGACAAGACAAGACAAGACAAGACAAGACAAGACAAGACAAGACAAGACAAGACAAGACAAGACAAGACAAGACAAGACAAGACAAGACAAGACAAGACAAGACAAGACAAGACAAGACAACACAAGACAAGACAAGACAAAACAAGACAAGACAAGACATGACAAGACAAAACAAGACAAAACAAAACAAAGAAGACAAGACAAGACAAGACAAGACAAGACAAGACAAAACAAGACAAGACAAGACATGACAAGACAAAACAAGACAAAACAAAACAAAGAAGACAAGACAAGACAAGACAAGACAAGACAAGACAAGACAAGACAAGACAAGACAAGACAAGACAAGACAAGACAAGACAAGACAAGACAAGACAAGACAAGACAAGACAAGACAAGACAAGACAAGACAAGACAAGACAAGACAAGACAAGACAAGACAAGACAAGACAAGACAAGACAAGACAAGACAAGACAAGACAAGACAAGACAAGACAAGACAAAACAAGACAAAACAAAACAAAAGAAGACAAGACAAGACAAGACAAGACAAGACAAGACAAGACAAGACAAGACAAGACATGACAAGACAAAACAAGACAAAACAAAACAAAAGAAGACAAGACAAGACAAGACAAGACAAGACAAAACAAGACAAGACAAGACATGACAAGACAAAACAAGACAAGACAAAACAACACAACATACGACATGACATGACATGACAAGACAAGACAAGACAAGACAAGACAAGACAAGACAAGACAAAACAAGACAAGACAAGACATGACAAGACAAAACAAGACAAAACAAAACAAAAGAAGACAAGACAAGACAAGACAAGACAAGACAAAACAAGACAAGACAAGACATGACAAGACAAAACAAGACAAGACAAAACAACACAACATACGACATGACATGACATGACAAGACAAGACAAGACAAGACAAGACAAGACAAGACAAGACAAGACAAGACAAGACAAGACAAGACAAGACAAGACAAGACAAGACAAGACAAGACAAGACAAGACAAGACAAGACAAGACAGAACAGGACAAGACAAGACAAGACAAGACAAGAAAAGACATGACATGACATGACATGACAAGACAAGACAAGACAAGACAAAACAAGACAAAACAAAAGAAGACAAGACAAGGCAAGACAAGACAAGACAAGACAAGACAAGACAAGACAAGACAAGACAAGACAAGACAAGACAAGACAAGACAAGACAAGAAAAGACATGACAAGACAAGACAAGACAAGACAGAAAAGGACAAGACAAGACAAGACAAGACAAGACAAGACAAGACAAGACATGACAAGACAAAACAAGACAAAACAAAAGAAGACAAGACAAGGCAAGACAAGACAAGACAAGACAAGACAAGACAAGACAAGACAAGACAAGACAAGACAAGACAAGACAAGACAAGACAAGACAAGACAACACAAGACAAGACAAAACAACACAACACAACATACGACATGACATGACATGACAAGACAAGACAAGACAAGACAAGAAAAGAAAAGACAAGACAAGACAAAACAACACAACATACGACATGACATGACATGACAAGACAAGACAAGACAAGACAAGACAAGACAAGACAAGACAAGACAAGACAAGACAAGACAAGACAAGACAAGACAAGACAAGACAAGACAAGACAAGACAAGACAAGAAAAGAAAAGACAAGACAAGACAACACAAGACAAGACAAGACAAGACAAGACAAGACAACACAAGACAAGACAAAACAACACAACACAACATACGACATGACATGACATGACAAGACAAGACAAGACAAGACAAGAAAAGAAAAGACAAGACAAGACAAAACAACACAACATACGACATGACATGACATGACAAGACAAGACAAGACAAGACAAGACAAGACAAGACAAGACAAGACAAGACAAGACAAGACAAGACAAGACAAGACAAGACAAGACAAGACAAGACAAGACAAGACAAGACAAGACAAGACAAGACAAGACAAGACAAGACAAGACAAGACAAGACAAGACAAGACAAGACAAGACAAGACAAGACAAGACAAGACAAGACAAGACAAGACAAGACAAGACAAGACAAGACAAGACAAGACAAGACAAGACAAGACAAGACAAGACAAGACAAGACAAGACAAGACAAGACAAGAAAATAAAAGACAAGACAAGACAACACAAGACAAGACAAGACAAAACAAGACAAGACAAGACAAGACAAGACAAGACAATACAAGACAAGACAAGACAACACAAGACAACACAAGACAAGACAAAACAACACAACACAACATACGACATGACATGACATGACAAGACAAGACAAGACAAGACAAGAAAAGAAAAGACAAGACAAGACAACACAAGACAAGACAAGACAAAACAAGACAAGACAAGACATGACAAGACAAAACAAAACAAGACAAGACAAAACAACACAACATACGACATGCCATGACATGACAAGACAAGACAAGACATGACAAGAAAAAACAAGACAAAACAAAAGAAGACAAGACAAGACAAGACAAGACAAGACAAGACATGACAAGACAAAACAAGACAAAACAAAAGAAGACAAGACAAGACAAAACAAGACAAGACAAGACAAGACAGGACAAGTTAACACAAGACAAGACAAGACAAGACAAGACAAGACAAGACAAGACAAGATAAGACATGACAAGACAAAACAAGACAAGACAAAACAACACAACATACGACATGACATGACATGACAAGACAAGACAAGACAAGACTAAACAAGACAAGACAAGACAAGACAAGACAAGACAAGACAAGACAAGACAAGACAAGACAAGACAAGACAAGACAAGACAAGACAAGACAAGACAAGACAAGACAAGACAAGACAAGACAAAACAACACATGACATGACATGACAAGACAGAACAGGACAAGACAAGACAAAACAAGACAAGACAAGACAAAACAACACATGACATGACAAGACAGAACAGGACAAGACAAGACAAGACAAGACAAGACAAAACAACACATGACATGACAAGACAGAACAGGACAAGACAAGACAAAACAAGACAAGACAAGACAAAACAACACATGACATGACAAGACAGAACAGGACAAGACAAGACAAGACAAGACAAGACAACACAACACAAGACAAGACAAGACAACACAAGACAAGACAAGACAAAACAAGACAAGACAAGACAAGACAAGACAAGACATGACAAGACAAAACAAAACAAGACAAGACAAAACAACACAACACATGACATGACATGACATGACAAGACAGAACAGGACAAGACAAGACAAGACAAGACAAGACAAGACAAGACAAGACAAGACAAGACAAGACAAGACAAGACAAGACAAGACAACACAACACAAGACAAGACAAGACAAGAAAAGACAAGACATGAAAAGACAAGAAAAGACAAGAAAAGAAATGACAAGACAAGACAAGACAAGAAAAGAAAAGACAAGACAAGACAACACAAGACAAGACAAGGCAAAACAAGACAAGACAAGACAAGACATGACAAGACAAAACAAAACAAGACAAGACAAAACAACACAACACATGACATGACATGACATGACAAGACAGAACAGGACAAGACAAGACAAGACAAGACAAGACAAGACAAGACAAGACAAGACAAGACAAGACAAGACAAGACAAGACAAGACAAGACAAGACAAGACAAGACAAGACAAGACAAGACAAGACAAGACAAGACAAGACAAGACAAGACAAAACAACACATGACATGACATGAC
The DNA here is from genome assembly GCF_028554725.1 of Zeugodacus cucurbitae. Taxonomy (NCBI): domain Eukaryota; kingdom Metazoa; phylum Arthropoda; class Insecta; order Diptera; family Tephritidae; genus Zeugodacus; species Zeugodacus cucurbitae. The sequence goes on along the minus strand of NC_071672.1, from coordinate 4,894,291 downwards.
AAGACAGAACAGGACAAGACAAGACAAAACAAGACAAGACAAGACAAAACAAGACAAGACAAGACAACACAACACAAGACAAGACAAGACAACACAAGACAAGACAAGACAAAACAAGACAAGACAAGACAAGACAAGACAAGACAAGACAAGACAAGACAAGACAAGACAAGACAAGACAAGACAAGACAAGACAAGACAAGACAAGACAAGACAAGACAAGACAAGACAAGACAAGACAAGACAAGACAAGACAAGACAAGACAAGACAAGACAAGACAAGACAAGACAAGACAAGACAAGACAAGACAAGACAAGACAAGACAAGACAAGACAAGACAAGACAAGACAAGACAAGACAAGACAAGACAAGACAAGACAAGACAAGACAAGACAAGACAAGACAAGACAAGACAAGACAAGACAAGACAAGACAAGACAAGACAAGAAAAGACAAGACAAGACAAGACAAGACAAGACAAGACAAGACAAGACAAGACAAGACAAGACAAGACAAGACAAGACAAGTCAAGACAAGACAAGACAAGACAAGACAAGACAACACAAGACAAGACAAGACAAGAAAAGACAAGACAAGAAAAGACAAGAAAAGACAAGACAAGACAAGACAAGACAAGAAGAGACATGACAAGACAAAACAAAACAAGAAAAGACAAAACAACACAACACATGACATGACATGACATGACAAGACAGAACAGGACAAGACAAGACAAGACAAGACAAGACAAGACAAGACAAGACAAGACAAGACAAGACAAGACAAGACAAGACAAGACAAGACAAGACAAGACAAGACAAGACAAAACAACACATGACATGACATGACAAGACAGAACAGGACAAGACAAGACAAAACAAGACAAGACAAGACAAGACATGACAAGACAAAACAAAACAAGACAAGACAAAACAACACAACACATGACATGACGTGACATGACAAGACAGAACAGGACAAGACAAGACAAGACAAGACAAGACAAGACAACACAACACAAGACAAGACAAGACAACACAAGACAAGACAAGACAAAACAAGACAAGACAAGACAAGACAAGACATGACAAGACAAAACAAAACAAGACAAGACAAAACAACACAACACATGACATGACATGACATGACAAGACAGAACAGGACAAGACAAGACAAGACAACACAAGACAAGACAAGACAAAACAAGACAAGACAAGACAGGACAAGACAAGACATGACAAGACAAAACAAAACAAGACAAGACAAAACAACACAACACATGACATGACATGACATGACAAGACAGAACAGGACAAGACAAGACAAGACAAGACAAGACAAGACAAGACAAGACAAGACAAGACAAGACAAGACAAGACAACACAACACAAGACAAGACAAGACAAGACAAGACAAGACAAGACAAGACAAGACAAGACAAGACAAGACAAGACAAGACAAAACAACACAACACATGACATGACATGACATGACAAGACAGAACAGGACAAGACAAGACAAGACAAGACAAGACAAGACAAGACAAGACAAGACAAGACAAGACAAGACAAGACAAGACAAGACAAGACAAGACAAAACAACACATGACATGACATGACAAGACAGAACAGGACAAGACAAGACAAAACAAGACAAGACAAGACAAAACAACACATGACATGACAAGACAGAACAGGACAAGACAAGACAAGACAAGACAAGACAAGACAAGACAAAACAACACATGACATAACATGACATGACAAGACAAGACAGAACAGGACAAGACAAGACAAGACAAGACAAGACATGACATGTCAAGACAAGACAAGACAAGACAATACAAGACAAGACAAGACAAGACAAGACCAGACAAGACAAAACAACACATGACATGACATGACATGACAAGACAAGACATGACACGACAAAACAACACAAGACAAGACAAAACAACACAACACACGACGGGACAGGACAAGACAAGACAAGACAAGACAAGACAAGACAAGACAAGACAAGAAAAGACAAGACAAGACAAGACAAGACAAGACAAGACAAGACATGACATGACAAGACAAGACAAGACAAGACAAGACAAGACAAGACAAGACAAGACAAGACAAGACAAGACAAGACAAGACAAGACAAGACAAGACAACACAACACAAGACAAGACAAGACAAAACAAAACAAGACAAGACAAAACAACACAACATACGACATGACATGACATGACAAGACAAGACAAGACAAGACAAGACAAGACAAGACAAGACAAGACAAGACAAGACAAGACAAGACAAGACAAGACAAGACAAGACAAGACAAGACAAGACAAGACAAGACAAGACAAGACAAGACAAGACAAGACAAGACAAGACAAGACAAGACAAGACAAGACAACACAAGACAAAACAACACATGATATGACATGACATGACAAGACAGAACAGGACAAGACAAGACAAGACAAGACAAGACAAGACAAGACAAGACAAGACAAGACAAGACCAGACAAGACAAGACAAGACAAGACAAGACAAGATAAGACAAGACAAGACAAGACAAGACAAGACAAGACAAGACAAGACAAGACAAGACAAGACAAGAAAAGAAAAGACAAGACAAGACAAGACAAGACAAGACAAGATAAGACATGACAAGATAAAACAAGACAAAACAAGACAAGACAAAACAACACAACATACGACATGACATGACATGACAAGACAAGACAAGAAAAGACAAGACAAGACAAGACAAGACAAGAAGAGACAAGACAAGACAAGACGAGACAAGACAAGACAAGACAAGACAAGACAAGACAAGACAAGACAAGACAAGACAAGACAAGACAAGACAAGACAAGACAAGACAAGACAAGACAAGACAAGACAAGACAAGACAAAACATGACAAGACAAGACAAGACAAGACAAGACAAGACAAGACAAGACAAGACAAGACAAGACAAGACAAGACAAGACAAAACAAGACAAGACAAGACAAGACAAGACAAGATAAGACATGACAAGACAAGACAAGAAAAGAAAAGACAATACAAGACCAGACAAGACAAGACAAGAAAAGACAAGACAAGAAAAGACAAGACAAGACAAGAAAAGACAAGACAAGACAAGACAAGACAAGACAAGACCAGACAAGACAAGACAAAACAAGACAAGACAAGACAAGACAAGATAAGACAAGACAAGACAAGACAAGACAAGACAAGACAAGACAAGACAAGACAAGACAAGACAAGACAAGACAAGACAAGACAAGACAAGACAATACAAGACAAGACAAGACAAGACAAGACAAGACAAGACAAGACAAGACAAGACAAGACACGACAAGACAAGACAAGACAACACACGACAGGACAGGACAAGACAAGACAAGACAAGACAAGACAAGACAAGACAAGACAAGGCAAGACAAGACAAGACACGACAAAACAACACAAGACAAGACAAAACAACACAACACACGACAGGACAGGACAAGACAAGACAAGACAAGACAAGACAAGACAAGACAAGACAAGGCAAGACAAGACAAGACAAGACAAGACAAGACGAGACAAGACAAGACAAGACAAGACAAGACAATACAAGACAAGACAAGACAAGACAAGACAAGACAAGACAAGACAAGACAAGACAAGACACGACAAGACAAGACAAGACAAGACAAGGCAAGACAAGACAAGACAAGACAAGACAAGAAAAGAAAAGACAAGACAAGACAAGACAAGACAAGACATGACAAGACAAGGCAAGACAAGACAAGACACGACAAAACAACACAAGACAAGACAAAACAACACAACACACGACAGGACAGGACAAGACAAGACAAGACAAGACAAGACAAGACAAGACAAGACAAGGCAAGACAAGACAAGACAAGACAAGACAAGACAAGACAAGACAAGACAAGACAAGACAAGACAATACAAGACAAGACAAGACAAGACAAGACAAGACAAGACAAGACAAGACAAGACAAGACACGACAAGACAAGACAAGACAAGACAAGGCAAGACAAGACAAGACAAGACAAGACAAGAAAAGAAAAGACAAGACAAGACAAGACAAGACAAGACATGACAAGACAAGACAAGACAAGACAACACAAGACAAGACAAGACAAGACAAGACAAGACAAGACAAAACAAGACAAGACAAGACATGACACGACAAGACAAGACAAAACAACACAACATACGACATGGCATGACATGACAAGCCAAGACAAGACAAGACACGAAAAGAAAAGACAAGACAAGACAAGACAAGACAAGACAAAACAAGACAAAACAAGACAAGACAAGACAACACAACACAAGACAAGACAAGAAAAGACAAGACAAGAAAAGACAAGAAAAGAAAAGACAAGACAAGACAAGACAATACAAGACAAGACAAGACAAGACAAGGCAAGACAAAACAACACATGACATGACATGACAAGACAGAACAGGACGAGACAAGACAAGACAAGACAAGACAAGACAAGACAAGACAAGACAAGACAAGAGCAGACAAGACAAGACACGACAAGACAAGACAAGACAAGACAAGACAAGACAAAACAAGACAAGACAAGACAAGACAAGACAAGACAAGACAAGACAAGACAAGACGAGACAAGACAAGACAAGACAAGACAAGACAAGACAAGACAAGACAAGACAAGACAAGACAAGACAATACAAGACAAGACAAGACAAGACAAGACAAGACAAGACAAGACAAGACAAGACAAGACACGACAAGACAAGGCAAGACAAGACAAGACAAGACAAGACAAGAAAAGAAAAGACAAGACAAGACAAGACAAGACAAGACATGACACGACAAAACAACACAAGACAAGACAAAACAACACAACACACGACAGGACAGGACAAGACAAGACAAGACAAGACAAGACAAGACAAGACAAGACAAGGCAAGACAAGACAAGACAAGACAAGACAAGACGAGACAAGACAAGACAAGACAAGACAAGGCAAGACAAAACAACACATGACATGACATGACAAGACAGAACAGGACGAGACAAGACAAGACAAGACAAGACAAGACAAGACAAGACAAGACAAGACAAGAGCAGACAAGACAAGACACGACAAGACAAGACAAGACAAGACAAGACAAGACAAAACAAGACAAGACAAGACAAGACAAGACAAGACAAGACAAGACAAGACAAGACGAGACAAGACAAGACAAGACAAGACAAGAAAAGAAAAGACAAGACAAGACAAGACAAGACAAGACATGACAAGACAAGGCAAGACAAGACAAGACACGACAAAACAACACAAGACAAGACAAAACAACACAACACACGACAGGACAAGAAAAGACAAGACAAGAAAAGACAAGAAAAGAAAAGACAAGACAAGACAAGACAAGGCAAGACAAGACAAGACAAGACAAGGCAAGACAAAACAACACATGACATGACATGACAAGACAGAACAGGACGAGACAAGACAAGACAAGACAAGACAAGACAAGACAAGACAAGACAAGACAAGAGCAGACAAGACAAGACACGACAAGACAAGACAAGACAAGACAAGACAAGACAAAACAAGACAAGACAAGACAAGACAAGACAAGACAAGACAAGACAAGACGAGACAAGACAAGACAAGACAAGACAAGACAAGACAAGACAAGACAATACAAGACAAGACAAGACAACACAAGACTACACAAGACAAGACAAGACAAAACAACATATGACATGACATGACATGACATGACATGACAAGACAAGACAGAACAGGACAAGACAAGACAAGACAAGACAAGACAAGACAAGACAAGACAGGACAAGACAAGACAAGACAAGACAAGACAAGACAAGACAAGACAAGACAAGACAAGATAAGACAAGACAAGACAAGACAAGACAAGACAAGACAAGACAAGACAAGACAAGAAAAGAAAAGACAAGACAAGACCAGACAAGACAAGACAAGACAAGACAAGACAGGACAAGACAAGACAAGACAAGACAAGACAAGACAAGACAAGACAAGACAAGACAAGACAAGACAAGACAAGACAAGACAAGACAAGACAAGACAAGACAAGACCAGACAAGACAAGACAAAACAAGACAAGACAAGATAAGACAAGACAAGACAAGATAAGACATGACAAGACAAGACAAGAAAAGAAAAGACAATACAAGACCAGACAAGACAAGACAAGAAAAGACAAGATAAGACATGACAAGATAAAACAAGACAAAACAAGACAAGACAAAACAACACAACATACGACATGACATGACATGACAAGACAAGACAAGAAAAGACAAGACAAGACAAGACAAGACAAGAAGAGACAAGACAAGACAAGACGAGACAAGACAAGACAAGACAAGACAAGACAAGACAAGGCAAGACATGACATGACAAGACAAGACAAGAAAAGAAAAGACAATACAAGACCAGACAAGACAAGACAAGAAAAGACAAGACAAGAAAAGAAAAGAAAAGACAAGACAAGACCAGACAAGACAAGACAAGACAAGACAAGACAAGACAAGACAAGACAAGACAAGACAAGACAAGACAAGACAAGACAAGACAAGACAAGACAAGACAAGACAAGGCAAGACATGACATGACAAGACAAGACAAGACAAGACAAGACAAGACAAGACAAGACAAGACAAGACAAGAAAAGACAAGACAAGACAAAACAAGACATGACAAGATAAAACAAGACAAAACAAGACAAGACAAAACAACACAACATACGACATGACATGACATGACAAGACAAGACAAGACAAGACAAGACAAGACAAGACAAGACAAGAAAAGACAAGACAAGACAAAACAAGACAAGACAAGACATGACAAGACAACACAAGACAAGACAAAACAACACAACATACGACATGACATGACATGACAAGACAAGACAAGACAAGACAAGACAAGACAAGACAAGACAAGACAAGACAAGACAAGACAAGACAAGACAAGACAAGACAAGACAAGACAAGACAAGACAAGACAAGACAAGACAAGACAAGACAAGACAAGACAAGACAAGACAAGACAAGACAAGACAAGACAAGACAAGACAAGACAAGACAAGACAAGACAAGACAAGACAAGACAAGACAAGACAAGACAAGAAAAGACAAGACAAGACAAGACAAGACAAGACAAGACAAGACAAGACAAGACAAGACAAGACAAGACAAGACAATACAAGACAAGACAAGACAAGACAAGACAAGACAAGACAAGACAAGACAAGACAAGACAAGACAAGACAAGACAAGACAAGACAAGACAAGACAAGACAAGACAAGACAAGACAAGACAAGACACGACAAGACAAGACAAGACAAGACAAGACAAGACAAGACAAGACAAGACATGACATGACATGACAAGACAAGACAAGACAAGACATGACAAGACAAAACAAGACAAAACAAAAGAAGACAAGACAAGACAAGGCAAGACAAGACAAGACAAGACAAGACAAGATAAGACATGACAAGATAAAACAAGACAAAACAAGACAAGACAAAACAACACAACATACGACATGACATGACATGACAAGACAAGACAAGAAAAGACAAGACAAGACAAGACAAGACAAGAAGAGACAAGACAAGACAAGACGAGACAAGACAAGACAAGACAAGACAAGACAAGACAAGACAAGACAAGACAAGACAAGACAAGACAAGACAAGACAAGACAAGACAAGACAAGACAAGACAAGACAAGACATGACAAGACAAAACAAGACAAAACAAAAGAAGACAAGACAAGGCAAGACAAGACAAGACAAGAAAAGACAAGACAAGACAAGACAAGACAAGACAAGACAAGACAAGACAAGACAAGACAAGACAAGAGAATACAAGACAAGACAAGACAACACAAGACTACACAAGACAAGACAAGACAAAACAACATATGACATGACATGACATGACATGACATGACAAGACAAGACAGAACAGGACAAGACAAGACAAGACAAGACAAGACAAGACAAGAACAACAAAACAAGACAAGACAAGACAAGACAAGACAAGACAAGACAAGACAAGACAAGACAAGACAAGACAAGACAAGACAAGACAAGACAATACAAGACAAGACAAGACAACACAAGACTACACAAGACAAGACAAGACAAAACAACATATGACATGACATGACATGACATGACATGACAAGACAAGACAGAACAGGACAAGACAAGACAAGACAAGACAAGACAAGTCAAGACAAGACAAGACAAGACAAGACAAGACAAGACAAGATAAGACATGACAAGACAAAACAAGACAAGACAAGACAAGACAAGACAAGACAAGACAAGACAAGAAAAGACAAGACAAGACAAGACAAGACAAGACAAGACAAGACAAGACAAAACAAGACAAGACAAGACATGACAAAACAACACAACATACGACATGACATGACATGACAAGACAAGACAAGAAAAGACAAGACAAGACAAGACAAGACAACACAAGACTACACAAGACAAGACAAAACAACACAACATACGACATGACATGACATGACAAGACAAGACAAGAAAAGACAAGACAAGACAAGACAAGACAAGAAGAGACAAGACAAGACAAGACGAGACAAGACAAGACAAGACAAGACAAGACAAGACAAGACAAGACAAGACAAGACAAGACAAGACAAGACAAGACAAGACAAGACAAGACAAGACAAGACAAGACAAGACAAGACAAGACAAGACAAGACATGACAAGACAAGACAAGACAAGACAAGACAAGACAAGACAAGACAAGACAAGACAAGACAAGACAAGACAAGACAAGACAAAACAAGACAAGACAAGACAAGACAAGACAAGATAAGACATGACAAGACAAGACAAGAAAAGAAAAGACAATACAAGACCAGACAAGACAAGACAAGAAAAGACAAGACAAGACAAGATAAGACATGACAAGACAAGACAAGAAAAGAAAAGACAAGACAAGACAAGACCAGACAAGACAAGACAAGACAAGACATGACATGACAAGACAAGACAAGACAAGACAAGACAAGACAAGACAAGACAAGACAAGACAAGACAAGACAAGACAAGACAAGACAAGACAAGACAAGACAAGACAAGACAAGAAAAGACAAGACAAGACAAGACAAGACAAGACAAGACCAGACAAGACAAGACAAAACAAGACAAGACAAGACAAGACAAGATAAGACAAGACAAGACAAGACAAGACAAGACAAGACAAGACAAGACAAGACAAGACAAGACAAGACAAGACAAGACAAGACAATACAAGACAAGACAAGACAAGACAAGACAAGACAAGACAAGACAAGACAAGACAAGACACGACAAGACAAGACAAGACAAGACAACACAACATACGACATGGCATGACATTACAAGCCAAGACAAGACAAGACAAGACAAGACAAGACAAGACAAGACAAGACAAGACAAGACAAGACAAGACAAGACAAGACAAGACAAGACAAGACAATACAAGACAAGACAAGACAAGACAAGACAAGACAAGACAAGACAAGACAAGACAAGACACGACAAGACAAGACAAGACAAGACAACACAACATACGACATGGCATGACATTACAAGCCAAGACAAGACAAGACAACACAACATACGACATGGCATGACATTACAAGCCAAGACAAGACAAGACAAAACAAGACAAGACAAGACAACACAACACAAGACAAGACAAGAAAAGACAAGACAAGAAAAGACAAGAAAAGAAAAGACAAGACAAGACAAGACAATACAAGACAAGACAAGACAAGACAAGGCAAGACAAAACAACACATGACATGACATGACATGACATGACAAGACAGAACAGGACAAGACAAGACAAGACAAGACAAGACAATACAAGACAATACAAGAAAAGAAAAGACAAGACAAGACAAGACAAGACAAGACAAGACAATACAAGACAAGACAAGACAAAACAAGACAAGACAAGACAAGACAAGACAAAACAACACATGACATGACATGACATGACAAGACAGAACAAGACAAGACAAGACAAGACAAGACAAGACAAGACAAGACAAGACAAGACAAGACAAGACAAGACAAGACAAGACAAGACAAGACAAGACAAGACAAGACAAGACAAGACAAAACAAGACAAGACAAGACAAGACAAGAAAAGAAAAGACAAGACAAGACAAGACAAGACAAGACATGACACGACAAAACAACACAAGACAAGACAAAACAACACAACACACGACAGGACAGGACAAGACAAGACAAGACAAGACAAGACAAGACAAGACAAGACAAGACAAGGCAAGACAAGACAAGACAAGACAAGACAAGACGAGACAAGACAAGACAAGACAAGACAAGACAAGACAAGACAAGACAAGACAAGACAAGACAAGACAAGACAAGACAAGACAACACAAGACAAGACAAGACAAGACAAGACAAGACAAGACAAGACAAAACAAGACAAGACAAGACATGACACGACAAGACAAGACAAAACAACACAACATACGACATGGCATGACATGACAAGCCAAGACAAGACAAGACACGAAAAGAAAAGACAAGACAAGACAAGACAAGACAAGACAAGACAAGACAAAACAAGACAAAACAAGACAAGACAAGACAACACAACACAAGACAAGACAAGAAAAGACAAGACAAGAAAAGACAAGAAAAGAAAAGACAAGACAAGACAAGACAATACAAGACAAGACAAGACAAGACAAGGCAAGACAAAACAACACATGACATGACATGACAAGACAGAACAGGACGAGACAAGACAAGACAAGACAAGACAAGACAAGACAAGACAAGACAAGACAAGACAAGAGCAGACAAGACAAGACACGACAAGACAAGACAAGACAAGACAAGACAAGACAAAACAAGACAAGACAAGACAAGACAAGACAAGACAAGACAAGACAAGACAAGACGAGACAAGACAAGACAAGACAAGACAAGACAAGACAAGACAAGACAATACAAGACAAGACAAGACAACACAAGACTACACAAGACAAGACAAGACAAAACAACATATGACATGACATGACATGACATGACATGACAAGACAAGACAGAACAGGACAAGACAAGACAAGACAAGACAAGACAAGACAAGACAAGACAGGACAAGACAAGACAAGACAAGACAAGACAAGACAAGACAAGACAAGACAAGATAAGACAAGACAAGACAAGACAAGACAAGACAAGACAAGACAAGACAAGACAAGAAAAGAAAAGACAAGACAAGACCAGACAAGACAAGACAAGACAAGACAAGACAGGACAAGACAAGACAAGACAAGACAAGACAAGACAAGACAAGACAAGACAAGACAAGACAAGACAAGACAAGACAAGACAAGACAAGACAAGACAAGACAAGACAAGACAAGACAAGACCAGACAAGACAAGACAAAACAAGACAAGACAAGATAAGACAAGACAAGACAAGATAAGACATGACAAGACAAGACAAGAAAAGAAAAGACAATACAAGACCAGACAAGACAAGACAAGAAAAGACAAGACAAGAAAAGAAAAGACAAGACAAGACCAGACAAGACAAGACAAGACAAGACAAGACAAGACAGGACAAGACCAGACAAGACAAGACAAAACAAGGCAAGACAAGATAAGACAAGACAAGACAAGATAAGACATGACAAGACAAGACAAGAAAAGAAAAGACAAGACAAGACAAGACCAGACAAGACAAGACAAGACAAGACATGACATGACAAGACAAGACAAGACAAGACAAGACAAGACAAAACAAGACAAGACAAGACAAGACAAGATAAGACAAGACAAGACAAGACAAAACAACACAACACACGACAGGACAGGACAAGACAAGACAAGACAACACAAGACAAGACAAGACAAGACAAGGCAAGACAAGACAAGACAAGACAAGACAAGACGAGACAAGACAAGACAAGACAAGACAAGACAAGACAAGACAAGACAAGACAAGACAAGACAAGACAAGACAAGACAAGACAAGACAAGACAAGACAAGACAAGACAAGACAAGACAAGACATGACATGACAAGACAAGACAAGACAAGACAAGACAAGACAAGACAAGACAAGACAAGACAAGAAAAGACAAGACAAGACAAAACAAGACAAGACAAGACATGACAAGACAAAACAAGACAAGACAAAACAACACAACATACGACATGACATGACATGACAAGACAAGACAAGACAAGACAAGACAAGACAAGACAAGACAAGACAAGACAAGACAAGACAAGACAAGACAAGACAAGACAAGACAAGACAAGACAAGACAAGACAAGACAAGACAAGACAAGACAAGACAAGACAAGACAAAACAAGACAAGACAAAACAACACAACATACGACATGACATGACATGACAAGACAAGACAAGACAAGACAAGACAAGACAAGACAAGACAAGACAAGACAAGACAAGACAAGACAAGACAAGACAAGACAAGACAAGACAAGACAAGACAAGACAAGACAAGACAAGACAAGGCAAGACATGACATGACAAGACAAGACAAGACAAGACAAGACAAGACAAGACAAGACAAGACAAGACAAGAAAAGACAAGACAAGACAAAACAAGACATGACAAGATAAAACAAGACAAAACAAGACAAGACAAAACAACACAACATACGACATGACATGACATGACAAGACAAGACAAGACAAGACAAGACAAGACAAGACAAGACAAGACAAGACAAGAAAAGACAAGACAAGACAAAACAAGACAAGACAAGACATGACAAGACAAAACAAGACAAGACAAAACAACACAACATACGACATGACATGACATGACAAGACAAGACAAGACAAGACAAGACAAGACAAGACAAGACAAGACAAGACAAGACAAGACAAGACAAGACAAGACAAGACAAGACAAGACAAGACAAGACAAGACAAGACAAGACAAGACAAGACAAGACAAGACAAGACAAGACAAGACAAGACAAGACAAGACAAGACAAGACAAGACAAGACAAGACAAGACAAGACAAGAAAAGACAAGACAAGACAAGACAAGACAAGACAAGACAAGACAAGACAAGACAAGACAAGACAAGACAAGACAAGACAATACAAAACAAGACAAGACAAGACAAGACAAGACAAGACAAGACAAGACAAGACAAGACAAGACAAGACAAGACAAGACAAGACAAGACAAGACAAGACAAGACAAGACAAGACAAGACAAGACAAGACAAGACACGACAAGACAAGACAAGACAAGACAAGACAAGACAAGACAAGAAAAGACATGACATGACATGACAAGACAAGACAAGACAAGACATGACAAGACAAAACAAGACAAAACAAAAGAAGACAAGACAAGACAAGGCAAGACAAGACAAGACAAGACAAGACAAGATAAGACATGACAAGATAAAACAAGACAAAACAAGACAAGACAAAACAACACAACATACGACATGACATGACATGACAAGACAAGACAAGAAAAGACAAGACAAGACAAGACAAGACAAGAAGAGACAAGACAAGACAAGACGAGACAAGACAAGACAAGACAAGACAAGACAAGACAAGACAAGACAAGACAAGACAAGACAAGACAAGACAAGACAAGACAAGACAAGACAAGACAAGACAAGACAAGACAAGACAAGACATGACAAGACAAAACAAGACAAAACAAAAGAAGACAAGACAAGGCAAGACAAGACAAGACAAGAAAAGACAAGACAAGACAAGACAAGACAAGACAAGACAAGACAAGACAAGACAAGACAAGACAAGACAAGAGAATACAAGACAAGACAAGACAACACAAGACTACACAAGACAAGACAAGACAAAACAACATATGACATGACATGACATGACATGACATGACAAGACAAGACAGAACAGGACAAGACAAGACAAGACAAGACAAGACAAGACAAGAACAACAAAACAAGACAAGACAAGACAAGACAAGACAAGACAAGACAAGACAAGACAAGACAAGACAAGACAATACAATACAAGACAAGACAAGACAACACAAGACTACACAAGACAAGACAAGACAAAACAACATATGACATGACATGACATGACATGACATGACAAGACAAGACAGAACAGGACAAGACAAGACAAGACAAGACAAGACAAGAACAACAAAACAAGACAAGACAAGACAAGACAAGACAAGACAAGACAAGACAAGACAAGACAAGACAAGTCAAGACAAGACAAGAAAAGACAAGACAAGAAAAGACAAGACAAGACAAGACAAGACAAGACAAGACAAGACAAGACAAGACAAGACAAGACAAGACAAGACAAGACAAGACAAGACAAGACAAGACAAGACAAGACAAGACAAGAACAACAAAACAAGACAAGACAAGACAAGACAAGACAAGACAAGACAAGACAAGACAAGACAAGACAAGACCAGACAAGACAAGACAAAACAAGGCAAGACAAGATAAGACAAGACAAGACAAGATAAGACATGACAAGACAAGACAAGAAAAGAAAAGACAAGACAAGACAAGACCAGACAAGACAAGACAAGACAAGACATGACATGACAAGACAAGACAAGACAAGACAAGACAAGACAAGACAAGACAAGACAAGACAAGACAAGACAAGACAAGACAAGACAAGACAAGACAAGACAAGACAAGACAAGACAAGAAAAGACAAGACAAGACAAGACAAGACAAGACAAGACCAGACAAGACAAGACAAAACAAGACAAGACAAGACAAGACAAGATAAGACAAGACAAGACAAGACAAAACAACACAACACACGACAGGACAGGACAAGACAAGACAAGACAACACAAGACAAGACAAGACAAGACAAGGCAAGACAAGACAAGACAAGACAAGACGAGACAAGACAAGACAAGACAAGACAAGACAAGACAAGACAAGACAAGACAAGACAAGACAAGACAAGACAAGACAAGACAAGACAAGACAAGACAAGACAAGACAAGACAAGACAAGACAAGACAAGACAAGACAAGACAAGACAAGACAAGACAAGACAAGACAAGACAAGA
The DNA here is from genome assembly GCF_028554725.1 of Zeugodacus cucurbitae. Taxonomy (NCBI): domain Eukaryota; kingdom Metazoa; phylum Arthropoda; class Insecta; order Diptera; family Tephritidae; genus Zeugodacus; species Zeugodacus cucurbitae. The sequence goes on along the minus strand of NC_071672.1, from coordinate 4,879,106 downwards.
CAAGACAAGACAAGACAAGACAAGACAAGACAAGACAAGACAAGACAAGACAAGACAAGACAAGACAAGACAAGACAAGACAAGACAAGACAAGACAAGACAAGACAAGACAAGACAAGACAAGACAAGACAAGACAAGACAAGACAAGACAAGACAAGACAAGACAAGACAAGACAAGACAAGACAAGACAAGACAAGACAAGACAAGACAAGACAAGACAAGACAAGACAAGACAAGACAAGACAAGACAAGACAAGACAAGACAAGACAAGACAAGACAAGACAAGACAAGACAAGACAAGACAAGACAAGACAAGACAAGACAAGACAAGACAAGACAAGACAAGACAAGACAAGACAAGACAAGACAAGACAAGACAAGACAAGACAAGACAAGACAAGACAAGACAAGACAAGACAAGACAAGACAAGACAAGACAAGACAAGACAAGACAAGACAAGACAAGACAAGACAAGACAAGACAAGACAAGACAAGACAAGACAAGACAAGACAAGACAAGACAAGACAAGACAAGACAAGACAAGACAAGACAAGACAAGACAAGACAAGACAAGACAAGACAAGACAAGACAAGACAAGACAAGACAAGACAAGACAAGACAAGACAAGACAAGACAAGACAAGACAAGAAAAGAAAAGACAAGACAAGACAAGACAAGACAAGAAAAGAAAAGACAAGACAAGACATGACACGACAAAACAAGACAAGACAAGACAAAACAAGCCAAGACAAGACAAGACACGAAAAGAAAAGACAAGACAAGACAAGACAAAACAAGACAAGACAAGACAACACAACACAAGACAAGACAAGAAAAGACAAGACAAGAAAAGACAAGAAAAGAAAAGACAAGACAAGACAAGACAATACAAGACAAGACAAGACAAGACAAGGCAAGACAAAACAACACATGACATGACATGACATGACATGACAAGACAGAACAGGACAAGACAAGACAAGACAAGACAAGACAAGACAATACAAGATAATACAAGAAAAGAAAAGACAAGACAAGACAAGACAAGACAAGACAAGACAATACAAGACAAGACAAGACAAGACAAAACAAGACATGACAAGACAAGACAAGACAAAACAACACATGACATGACATGACATGACATGACAAGACAGAACAAGACAAGACAAGACAAGACAAGACAAGACAAGAAAAGAAAAGACAAGACAAGACCAGACAAGACAAGACAAGACAAGACATGACATGACAAGACAAGACAAGACAAGACAAGACAAGACAAGACAAGACAAGACAAGACAAGACAAGACAAGACAAGACAAGACAAGACAAGACAAGACAAGACAAGACAAGACAAGACAAGACAAGAAAAGACAAGACAAGACCAGACAAGACAAGACAAGACAAGACAAGACAGGACAAGACAAGACAAGACAAGACAAGACAAGACAAGACAAGACAAGACAAGACAAGACAAGACAAGACAAGACAAGACAAGACAAGACAAGACCAGACAAGACAAGACAAAACTAGACAAGACAAGATAAGACAAGACAAGACAAGATAAGACATGACAAGACAAGACAAGAAAAGAAAAGACAATACAAGACCAGACAAGACAAGACAAGAAAAGACAAGACAAGAAAAGAAAAGACAAGACAAGACCAGACAAGACAAGACAAGACAAGACAAGACAAGACAGGACAAGACCAGACAAGACAAGACAAAACAAGGCAAGACAAGATAAGACAAGACAAGACAAGATAAGACATGACAAGACAAGACAAGAAAAGAAAAGACAAGACAAGACAAGACCAGACAAGACAAGACAAGACAAGACATGACATGACAAGACAAGACAAGACAAGACAAGACAAGACAAGACAAGACAAGACAAGACAAGACAAGACAAGACAAGACAAGAAAAGAAAAGACAAGACAAGACAAGACAAGACAAGACAAGACAAGACCAGACAAGACAAGACAAAACAAGACAAGACAAGACAAGACAAGATAAGACAAGACAAGACAAGACAAAACAACACAACACACGACAGGACAGGACAAGACAAGACAAGACAAGACAACACAAGACAAGACAAGACAAGACAAGGCAATACAAGACAAGACAAGACAAGACAAGACGAGACAAGACAAGACAAGACAAGACAAGACAAGACAAGACAAGACAAGACAAGACAAGACAAGACAAGACAAGACAAGACAAGACAAGACAAGACAAGACAAGACAAGACAAGACAAGACAAGACAAGACAAGACAAGACAAGACAAGACAAGACAAGACAAGACAAGACAAGACAAGACAAGACAAGACAAGACAAGACAAGACAAGACAAGACAAGACAAGACAAGACAAGACAAGACAAGACAAGACAAGACAAGACAAGACAAGACAAGACAAGACAAGACAAGACAAGACAAGACAAGACAAGACAAGACAAGACAAGACAAGACAAGACAAGACAAGACAAGACAAGACAAGACAAGACAAGACAAGACAAGACAAGACAAGACAAGACAAGACAAGACAAGACAAGACAAGACAAGACAAGACAAGACAAGACAAGACAAGACAAGACATGACATGACATGACAAGACAGAACAGGACAAGACAAGACAAGACAAGACAAGACAATACAAGATAATACAAGAAAAGAAAAGACAAGACAAGACAAGACAAGACAAGACAAGACAATACAAGACAAGACAAGACAAAACAAGACATGACAAGACAAGACAAGACAATACAAGACAAGACAAGACAAAACAAGACATGACAAGACAAGACAAGACAAAACAACACATGACATGACATGACATGACATGACAAGACAGAACAAGACAAGACAAGACAAGACAAGACAAGACAAGACAAGACAAGACAAGACAAGACAAGAAAAGAAAAGACAAGACAAGACAAGACAAGACCAGACAAGACAAGACAAGACAAGACATGACATGACAAGACAAGACAAGACAAGACAAGACAAGACAAGACAAGACAAGACAAGACAAGAAAAGAAAAGACAAGACAAGACCAGACAAGACAAGACAAGACAAGACAAGACAGGACTAGACAAGACAAGACAAGACAAGACAAGACAAGACAAGACAAGACAAGACAAGACAAGATAAGACAAGACAAGACAAGACAAGACAAGACAAGACAAGACAAGAAAAGACAAGACCAGACAAGACAAGACAAGACAAGACAAGACAAGACAGGACAAGACAAGACAAGACAAGACAAGACAAGACAAGACAAGACAAGACAAGACAAGACAAGACAAGACAAGACAAGACAAGACAAGACAAGACAAGACAAGACAAGACAAGACAAGACAAGACAAGACCAGACAAGACAAGACAAGACAAGACAAGACAAGACACGACAAGACAAGACAAGACAAGAAAAGAAAAGACAAGACAAGACCAGACAAGACAAGACAAGACAAGACAAGACAGGACTAGACAAGACAAGACAAGACAAGACAAGATAAGACAAGACAAGACAAGATAAGACATGACAAGACAAGACAAGAAAAGAAAAGACAAGACAAGACAAGACCAGACAAGACAAGACAAGACAAGACATGACATGACAAGACAAGACAAGACAAGACAAGACAAGACAAGACAAGACAAGACAAGACAAGACAAGACAAGACAAGACAAGACAAGACAAGACAAGACAAGAAAAGACAAGACAAGACAAGACAAGACAAGACAAGACCAGACAAGACAAGACAAAACAAGACAAGACAAGACAAGACAAGATAAGACAAGACAAGACAAGACAAAACAACACAACACACGACAGGACAGGACAAGACAAGACAAGACAACACAAGACAAGACAAGACAAGACAAGGCAAGACAAGACAAGACAAGACAAGACGAGACAAGACAAGACAAGACAAGACAAGACAAGACAAGACAAGACAAGACAAGACAAGACAAGACAAGACAAGACAAGACAAGACAAGACAAGACAAGACAAGACAAGACAAGACAAGACAAGACAAGACAAGACAAGACAAGACAAGACAAGACAAGACAAGACAAGACAAGACAAGACAAGACAAGACAAGACAAGACAAGACAAGACAAGACAAGACAAGACAAGACAAGACAAGACAAGACAAGACAAGACAAGACAAGACAAGACAAGACAAGACAAGACAAGACAAGACAAGACAAGACAAGACAAGACAAGACAAGACAAGACAAGACAAGACAAGACAAGACAAGACAAGACAAGACAAGACAAGACAAGACAAGACAAGACAAGACAAGACAAGACAAGACAAGACAAGACAAGACAAGACAAGACAAGACAAGACAAGACAAGACAAGACAAGACAAGACAAGACAAGACAAGACAAGACAAGACAAGACAAGACAAGACAAGACAAGACAAGACAAGACAAGACAAGACAAGACAATACAAGACAAGACAAGACAAGACAAGACAAGACAAGACAAGACAAGACAAGACAAGACAAGACAAGACACGACAAGACAAGACAAGACAAGACAACACAACATACGACATGGCATGACATTACAAGCCAAGACAAGACAAGACACGAAAAGAAAAGACAAGACAAGACAAGACAAGACAAGACAAAACAAGACAAGACAAGACAACACAACACAAGACAAGACAAGAAAAGACAAGACAAGAAAAGACAAGAAAAGAAAAGACAAGACAAGACAAGACAATACAAGACAAGACAAGACAAGACAAGACAAGGCAAGACAAAACAACACATGACATGACATGACATGACATGACAAGACAGAACAGGACAAGACAAGACAAGACAAGACAAGACAATACAAGACAATACAAGAAAAGAAAAGACAAGACAAGACAAGACAAGACAAGACAAGACAATACAAGACAAGACAAGACAAAACAAGACAAGACAAGACAAGACAAGACAAAACAACACATGACATGACATGACATGACATGACAAGACAGAACAAGACAAGACAAGACAAGACAAGACAAGACAAGACAAGACAAGACAAGACAAAACAAGACAAGACAAGACAACACAACACAAGACAAGACAAGAAAAGACAAGACAAGAAAAGACAAGAAAAGAAAAGACAAGACAAGACAAGACAATACAAGACAAGACAAGACAAGACAAGGCAAGACAAAACAACACATGACATGACATGACATGACATGACAAGACAGAACAGGACAAGACAAGACAAGACAAGACAATACAAGACAATACAAGAAAAGAAAAGACAAGACAAGACAAGACAAGACAAGACAAGACAATACAAGACAAGACAAGACAAAACAAGACAAGACAAGACAAGACAAGGCAAGACAAGACAAGACAAGACAAGACAAGAAAAGAAAAGACAAGACAAGACAAGACAAGACAAGACATGACACGACAAAACAACACAAGACAAGACAAAACAACACAACACACGACAGGACAGGACAAGACAAGACAAGACAAGACAAGACAAGACAAGACAAGACAAGGCAAGACAAGACAAGACAAGACAAGACAAGACGAGACAAGACAAGACAAGACAAGACAAGACAAGACAAGACAAGACAAGACAAGACAAGACAAGACAAGACAAGACAAGACAAGACAACACAAGACAAGACAAGACAAGACAAGACAAGACAAAACAAGACAAGACAAGACATGACACGACAAGACAAGACAAAACAACACAACATACGACATGGCATGACATGACAAGCCAAGACAAGACAAGACACGAAAAGAAAAGACAAGACAAGACAAGACAAGACAAGACAAGACAAAACAAGACAAAACAAGACAAGACAAGACAACACAACACAAGACAAGACAAGAAAAGACAAGACAAGAAAAGACAAGAAAAGAAAAGACAAGACAAGACAAGACAATACAAGACAAGACAAGACAAGACAAGGCAAGACAAAACAACACATGACATGACATGACAAGACAGAACAGGACGAGACAAGACAAGACAAGACAAGACAAGACAAGACAAGACAAGACAAGACAAGAGCAGACAAGACAAGACACGACAAGACAAGACAAGACAAGACAAGACAAGACAAAACAAGACAAGACAAGACAAGACAAGACAAGACAAGACAAGACAAGACAAGACAAGACAAGACGAGACAAGACAAGACAAGACAAGACAAGACAAGACAAGACAAGACAAGACAAGACAAAACAAGACAAGACAAGACAACACAACACAAGACAAGACAAAACAACACAACATACGACATGGCATGACATGACAAGCCAAGACAAGACAAGACACGAAAAGAAAAGACAAGACAAGACAAGACAAGACAAGACAAGACAACACAACACAAGACAAGACAAGAAAAGACAAGACAAGAAAAGACAAGAAAAGAAAAGACAAGACAAGACAAGACAATACAAGACAAGACAAGACAAGACAAGGCAAGACAAAACAACACATGACATGACATGACAAGACAGAACAGGACGAGACAAGACAAGACAAGACAAGACAAGACAAGACAAGACAAGACAAGACAAGACAAGAGCAGACAAGACAAGACACGACAAGACAAGACAAGACAAGACAAGACAAGACAAAACAAGACAAGACAAGACAAGACAAGACAAGACAAGACAAGACAAGACAAGACAAGACAAGACGAGACAAGACAAGACAAGACAAGACAAGACAAGACAAGACAAGACAAGACAACACAACACAAGACAAGACAAAACAACACAACATACGACATGGCATGACATGACAAGCCAAGACAAGACAAGACACGAAAAGAAAAGACAAGACAAGACAAGACAAGACAAGACAAGACAAAACAAGACAAAACAAGACAAGACAAGACAACACAACACAAGACAAGACAAGAAAAGACAAGACAAGAAAAGACAAGAAAAGAAAAGACAAGACAAGACAAGACAATACAAGACAAGACAAGACAAGACAAGGCAAGACAAAACAACACATGACATGACATGACAAGACAGAACAGGACGAGACAAGACAAGACAAGACAAGACAAGACAAGACAAGACAAGACAAGACAAGAGCAGACAAGACAAGACACGACAAGACAAGACAAGACAAGACAAGACAAGACAAAACAAGACAAGACAAGAAAAGAAAAGACAAGACAAGACAAGACAAGACAAGACAAAACAAGACAAGACAAGACAAGACAAGACACGAAAAGAAAAGACAAGACAAGACAAGACAAGACAAGACAAGACAAAACAAGACAAAACAAGACAAGACAAGACAACACAACACAAGACAAGACAAGAAAAGACAAGACAAGAAAAGACAAGAAAAGAAAAGACAAGACAAGACAAGACAATACAAGACAAGACAAGACAAGACAAGGCAAGACAAAACAACACATGACATGACATGACAAGACAGAACAGGACGAGACAAGACAAGACAAGACAAGACAAGACAAGACAAGACAAGACAAGACAAGACAAGACAAGACAAGACAAGACAAGACAAAACAAGACAAGACAAGACAACACAACACAAGACAAGACAAGAAAAGACAAGACAAGAAAAGACAAGAAAAGAAAAGACAAGACAAGACAAGACAATACAAGACAAGACAAGACAAGACAAGACAAGGCAAGACAAAACAACACATGACATGACATGACATGACATGACAAGACAGAACAGGACAAGACAAGACAAGACAAGACAAGACAATACAAGACAATACAAGAAAAGAAAAGACAAGACAAGACAAGACAAGACAAGACAAGACAAGACAAGACAATACAAGACAAGACAAGACAAAACAAGACAAGACAAGACAAGACAAGACAAAACAACACATGACATGACATGACATGACATGACAAGACAGAACAAGACAAGACAAGACAAGACAAGACAAGACAAGACAAGACAAGACAAGACAAGACAAGACAAGACAAGACAAGACAAGACAAGACAAGACAAGGCAAGACAAGACAAGACAAGACAAGACAAGAAAAGAAAAGACAAGACAAGACAAGACAAGACAAGACATGACACGACAAAACAACACAAGACAAGACAAAACAACACAACACACGACAGGACAGGACAAGACAAGACAAGACAAGACAAGACAAGACAAGACAAGACAAGGCAAGACAAGACAAGACAAGACAAGACAAGACGAGACAAGACAAGACAAGACAAGACAAGACAAGACAAGACAAGACAAGACAAGACAAGACAAGACAAGACAAGACAAGACAACACAAGACAAGACAAGACAAGACAAGACAAGACAAAACAAGACAAGACAAGACATGACAAGACAAGACAAAACAACACAACATACGACATGGCATGACATGACAAGCCAAGACAAGACAAGACACGAAAAGAAAAGACAAGACAAGACAAGACAAAACAAGACAAAACAAGACAAGACAAGACAACACAACACAAGACAAGACAAGAAAAGACAAGACAAGAAAAGACAAGAAAAGAAAAGACAAGACAAGACAAGACAATACAAGACAAGACAAGACAAGACTAGGCAAGACAAAACAACACATGACATGACATGACAAGACAGAACAGGACGAGACAAGACAAGACAAGACAAGACAAGACAAGACAAGACAAGACAAGACAAGACAAGAGCAGACAAGACAAGACACGACAAGACAAGACAAGACAAGACAAGACAAGACAAGACAAAACAAGACAAGACAAGACAAGACAAGACAAGACAAGACAAGACAAGACAAGACAAGACAAGACAAGACAAGACAAGACAAGACAAGACAAGACAAGACAAGACAAGACAAGACAAGACAAGACAAGACAAGACAAGACAAGACAAGACAAGACAAGACAAGACAAGACAAGACAAGACAAGACAAGACAAGACAAGACAAGACAAGACAAGACAAGACAAGACAAGACAAGACAAGACAAGACAAGACAAGACAAGACAAGACAAGACAAGACAAGACAAGACAAGACAAGACAAGACAAGACAAGACAAGACAAGACAAGACAAGACAAGACACGACAAGACAATACAAGACGAGACAAGACAAGACAAGACAAGACAAGACAAGACAAGACAAGACAAGACAAGACAAGACAAGACAAGACAAGACAAGAAAAGAAAAGACAAGACAAGACATGACACGACAAAACAAGACAAGACAAGACAAAACAACACAACATACGACATGGCATGACATTACAAGTCAAGACAAGACAAGACACGAAAAGAAAAGACAAGACAAGACAAGACAAGACAAGACAAGACAAAACAAGACAAGACAAGACAACACAACACAAGACAAGACAAGAAAAGACAAGACAAGAAAAGACAAGAAAAGAAAAGACAAGACAAGACAAGACAATACAAGACAAGACAAGACAAGACAAGGCAAGACAAAACAACACATGACATGACATGACATGACATGACAAGACAGAACAGGACAAGACAAGACAAGACAAGACAAGACAATACAAGACAATACAAGAAAAGAAAAGACAAGACAAGACAAGACAAGACAAGACAAGACAATACAAGACAAGACAAGACAAAACAAGACAAGACAAGACAAGACAAGACAAAACAACACATGACATGACATGACGTGACATGACAAGACAGAACAAGACAAGACAAGACAAGACAAGACAAGACAAGACAAGACAAGACAAGACAAGACAAGACAAGACAAGACAAGAAAAGAAAAGACAAGACAAGACATGACACGACAAAACAAGACAAGACAAGACAAAACAACACAACATACGACATGGCATGACATTACAAGCCAAGACAAGACAAGACACGAAAAGAAAAGACAAGACAAGACAAGACAAGACAAGACAAAACAAGACAAGACAAGACAACACAACACAAGACAAGACAAGAAAAGACAAGACAAGAAAAGACAAGAAAAGAAAAGACAAGACAAGACAAGACAATACAAGACAAGACAAGACAAGACAAGGCAAGACAAAACAACACATGACATGACATGACATGACATGACAAGACAGAACAGGACAAGACAAGACAAGACAAGACAAGACAATACAAGACAATACAAGAAAAGAAAAGACAAGACAAGACAAGACAAGACAAGACAAGACAAGACAAGACAAGACAAGACAAGACAAGACAAGACAAGGCAAGACAAGACAAGACAAGACAAGACAAGAAAAGAAAAGACAAGACAAGACAAGACAAGACAAGACATGACACGACAAAACAACACAAGACAAGACAAAACAACACAACACACGACAGGACAGGACAAGACAAGACAAGACAAGACAAGACAAGACAAGGCAAGACAAGACAAGACAAGACAAGACAAGACAAGACGAGACAATACAAGACAAGACAAGACAAGACAAGACAAGACAAGACAAGACAAGACAAGACAAGACAAGACAAGACAAGACAAGACAAGACAAGACAAGACAAGACAACACAAGACAAGACAAGACAAGACAAGACAAGACAAAACAAGACAAGACAAGACATGACACGACAAGACAAGACAAAACAAGACGAGACAAGACAAGACAAGACAAGACAAGACAACACAACACAAGACAAGACAAGAAAAGACAAGACAAGAAAAGACAAGACAAGACAAGACAAGAAAAGACAAGACAAGACAAGACAAGACAAGACATGACACGACAAAACAACACAAGACAAGACAAAACAACACAACACACGACAGGACAGGACAAGACAAGACAAGACAAGACAAGACAAGACAAGACAAGACAAGGCAAGACAAGACAAGACACGACAAAACAACACAAGACAAGACAAAACAACACAACACACGACAGGACAGGACAAGACAAGACAAGACAAGACAAGACAAGACAAGACAAGACAAGGCAAGACAAGACAAGACAAGACAAGACAAGACGAGACAAGACAAGACAAGACAAGACAAGACAAGACAAGACAAAACAACACAACACACGACAGGACAGGACAAGACAAGACAAGACAAGACAAGACAAGACAAGACAAGACAAGACAAGGCAAGACAAGACAAGACAAGACAAGACAAGACAAGACGAGACAAGACAAGACAAGACAAAACAACACAACACACGACAGGACAGGACAAGACAAGACAAGACAAGACAAGACAAGACAAGACAAGACAAGGCAAGACAAGACAAGACAAGACAAGACAAGACAAGACGAGACAAGACAAGACAAGACAAGACAAGACAAGACAAGACAAGACAAGACAAGACAAGACAAGAAAAGAAAAGACAAGACAAGACATGACACGACAAAACAAGACAAGACAAGACAAAACAACACAACATACGACATGGCATGACATTACAAGCCAAGACAAGACAAGACACGAAAAGAAAAGACAAGACAAGACAAGACAAGACAAGACAAAACAAGACAAGACAAGACAACACAACACAAGACAAGACAAGAAAAGACAAGACAAGAAAAGACAAGAAAAGAAAAGACAAGACAAGACAAGACAATACAAGACAAGACAAGACAAGACAAGGCAAGACAAAACAACACATGACATGACATGACATGACATGACAAGACAGAACAGGACAAGACAAGACAAGACAAGACAAGACAATACAAGACAATACAAGAAAAGAAAAGACAAGACAAGACAAGACAAGACAAGACACGACAAGACAATACAAGACGAGACAAGACAAGACAAGACAAGACAAGACAAGACAAGACAAGACAAGACAAGACAAGACAAGACAAGACAAGACAAGACAAGAAAAGAAAAGACAAGACAAGACATGACACGACAAAACAAGACAAGACAAGACAAAACAACACAACATACGACATGGCATGACATTACAAGCCAAGACAAGACAAGACACGAAAAGAAAAGACAAGACAAGACAAGACAAGACAAGACAAAACAAGACAAGACAAGACAACACAACACAAGACAAGACAAGAAAAGACAAGACAAGAAAAGACAAGAAAAGAAAAGACAAGACAAGACAAGACAATACAAGACAAGACAAGACAAGACAAGGCAAGACAAAACAACACATGACATGACATGACATGACATGACAAGACAGAACAGGACAAGACAAGACAAGACAAGACAAGACAATACAAGACAATACAAGAAAAGAAAAGACAAGACAAGACAAGACAAGACAAGACAAGACAATACAAGACAAGACAAGACAAAACAAGACAAGACAAGACAAGACAAGACAAAACAACACATGACATGACATGACGTGACATGACAAGACAGAACAAGACAAGACAAGACAAGACAAGACAAGACAAGACAAGACAAGACAAGACAAGACAAGACAAGAAAAGAAAAGACAAGACAAGACATGACACGACAAAACAAGACAAGACAAGACAAAACAACACAACATACGACATGGCATGACATTACAAGCCAAGACAAGACAAGACACGAAAAGAAAAGACAAGACAAGACAAGACAAGACAAGACAAAACAAGACAAGACAAGACAACACAACACAAGACAAGACAAGAAAAGACAAGACAAGAAAAGACAAGAAAAGAAAAGACAAGACAAGACAAGACAATACAAGACAAGACAAGACAAGACAAGGCAAGACAAAACAACACATGACATGACATGACATGACATGACAAGACAGAACAGGACAAGACAAGACAAGACAAGACAAGACAATACAAGACAATACAAGAAAAGAAAAGACAAGACAAGACAAGACAAGACAAGACAAGACAAGACAAGACAAGACAAGACAAGACAAGGCAAGACAAGACAAGACAAGACAAGACAAGAAAAGAAAAGACAAGACAAGACAAGACAAGACAAGACATGACACGACAAAACAACACAAGACAAGACAAAACAACACAACACACGACAGGACAGGACAAGACAAGACAAGACAAGACAAGACAAGACAAGGCAAGACAAGACAAGACAAGACAAGACAAGACAAGACGAGACAATACAAGACAAGACAAGACAAGACAAGACAAGACAAGACAAGACAAGACAAGACAAGACAAGACAAGACAAGACAAGACAAGACAAGACAAGACAACACAAGACAAGACAAGACAAGACAAGACAAGACAAAACAAGACAAGACAAGACATGACACGACAAGACAAGACAAAACAAGACGAGACAAGACAAGACAAGACAAGACAACACAACACAAGACAAGACAAGAAAAGACAAGACAAGAAAAGACAAGACAAGACAAGACAAGAAAAGACAAGACAAGACAAGACAAGACAAGACATGACACGACAAAACAACACAAGACAAGACAAAACAACACAACACACGACAGGACAGGACAAGACAAGACAAGACAAGACAAGACAAGACAAGACAAGACAAGGCAAGACAAGACAAGACACGACAAAACAACACAAGACAAGACAAAACAACACAACACACGACAGGACAGGACAAGACAAGACAAGACAAGACAAGACAAGACAAGACAAGACAAGGCAAGACAAGACAAGACAAGACAAGACAAGACGAGACAAGACAAGACAAGACAAGACAAGACAAGACAAGACAAGACAAAACAACACAACACACGACAGGACAGGACAAGACAAGACAAGACAAGACAAGACAAGACAAGACAAGACAAGGCAAGACAAGACAAGACAAGACAAGACAAGACGAGACAAGACAAGACAAGACAAAACAACACAACACACGACAGGACAGGACAAGACAAGACAAGACAAGACAAGACAAGACAAGACAAGACAAGGCAAGACAAGACAAGACAAGACAAGACAAGACAAGACGAGACAAGACAAGACAAGACAAGACAAGACAAGACAAGACAAGACAAGACAAGACAAGACAAGACAAGACAAGACAAGACAAGACAAGACAACACAAGACAAGACAAGACAAGACAAGACAAGACAAAACAAGATAAGACAAGACATGACACGACAAGACAAGACAAAACAACACAACATACGACATGGCATGACATGACAAGCCAAGACAAGACAAGACACGAAAAGAAAAGACAAGACAAGACAAGACAAGACAAGACAAGACAAAACAAGACAAAACAAGACAAGACAAGACAACACAACACAAGACAAGACAAGAAAAGACAAGACAAGAAAAGACAAGACAAGACAAGACAAGACAAGACAATACAAGACAAGACAAGACAAGACAAGGCAAGACAAAACAACACATGACATGACATGACATGACATGACATTACAAGCCAAGACAAGACAAGACACGAAAAGAAAAGACAAGACAAGACAAGACAAGACAAGACAAAACAAGACAAGACAAGACAACACAACACAAGACAAGACAAGAAAAGACAAGACAAGAAAAGACAAGAAAAGACAAGACAAGACAAGACAAGACAAGACAAGACAAGACAAAACAAGACAAGACAAGACAACACAACACAAGACAAGACAAGAAAAGACAAGACAAGAAAAGACAAGAAAAGAAAAGACAAGACAAGACAAGACAATACAAGACAAGACAAGACAAGACAAGGCAAGACAAAACAACACATGACATGACATGACATGACATGACAAGACAGAACAGGACAAGACAAGACAAGACAAGACAAGACAATACAAGACAATACAAGAAAAGAAAAGACAAGACAAGACAAGACAAGACAAGACAAGACAATACAAGACAAGACAAGACAAAACAAGACAAGACAAGACAAGACAAGACAAAACAACACATGCCATGACATGACGTGACATGACAAGACAGAACAAGACAAGACAAGACAAGACAAGACAAGACAAGACAAGACAAGACAAGACAAGACAAGAAAAGAAAAGACAAGACAAGACATGACACGACAAAACAAGACAAGACAAGACAAAACAACACAACATACGACATGGCATGACATTACAAGCCAAGACAAGACAAGACACGAAAAGAAAAGACAAGACAAGACAAGACAAGACAAGACAAAACAAGACAAGACAAGACAACACAACACAAGACAAGACAAGAAAAGACAAGACAAGAAAAGACAAGAAAAGAAAAGACAAGACAAGACAAGACAATACAAGACAAGACAAGACAAGACAAGGCAAGACAAAACAACACATGACATGACATGACATGACATGACAAGACAGAACAGGACAAGACAAGACAAGACAAGACAAGACAATACAAGACAATACAAGAAAAGAAAAGACAAGACAAGACAAGACAAGACAAGACAAGACAAGACAAGACAAGACAAGACAAGACAAGACAAGACAAGACAAGGCAAGACAAGACAAGACAAGACAAGACAAGAAAAGAAAAGACAAGACAAGACAAGACAAGACAAGACATGACACGACAAAACAACACAAGACAAGACAAAACAACACAACACACGACAGGACAGGACAAGACAAGACAAGACAAGACAAGACAAGACAAGGCAAGACAAGACAAGACAAGACAAGACAAGACAAGACGAGACAATACAAGACAAGACAAGACAAGACAAGACAAGACAAGACAAGACAAGACAAGACAAGACAAGACAAGACAAGACAAGACAAGACAAGACAACACAAGACAAGACAAGACAAGACAAGACAAGACAAAACAAGACAAGACAAGACATGACACGACAAGACAAGACAAAACAAGACGAGACAAGACAAGACAAGACAAGACAAGACAACACAACACAAGACAAGACAAGAAAAGACAAGACAAGAAAAGACAAGACAAGACAAGACAAGAAAAGACAAGACAAGACAAGACAAGACAAGACATGACACGACAAAACAACACAAGACAAGACAAAACAACACAACACACGACAGGACAGGACAAGACAAGACAAGACAAGACAAGACAAGACAAGACAAGACAAGGCAAGACAAGACAAGACACGACAAAACAACACAAGACAAGACAAAACAACACAACACACGACAGGACAGGACAAGACAAGACAAGACAAGACAAGACAAGACAAGACAAGACAAGGCAAGACAAGACAAGACAAGACAAGACAAGACGAGACAAGACAAGACAAGACAAGACAAGACAAGACAAGACAAAACAACACAACACACGACAGGACAGGACAAGACAAGACAAGACAAGACAAGACAAGACAAGACAAGACAAGGCAAGACAAGACAAGACAAGACAAGACAAGACGAGACAAGACAAGACAAGACAAAACAACACAACACACGACAGGACAGGACAAGACAAGACAAGACAAGACAAGACAAGACAAGACAAGACAAGGCAAGACAAGACAAGACAAGACAAGACAAGACAAGACGAGACAAGACAAGACAAGACAAGACAAGACAAGACAAGACAAGACAAGACAAGACAAGACAAGACAAGACAAGACAAGACAAGACAAGACAAGACAACACAAGACAAGACAAGACAAGACAAGACAAGACAAAACAAGATAAGACAAGACATGACACGACAAGACAAGACAAAACAACACAACATACGACATGGCATGACATGACAAGCCAAGACAAGACAAGACACGAAAAGAAAAGACAAGACAAGACAAGACAAGACAAGACAAGACAAAACAAGACAAAACAAGACAAGACAAGACAACACAACACAAGACAAGACAAGAAAAGACAAGACAAGAAAAGACAAGACAAGACAAGACAAGACAAGACAATACAAGACAAGACAAGACAAGACAAGGCAAGACAAAACAACACATGACATGACATGACATGACATGACATTACAAGCCAAGACAAGACAAGACACGAAAAGAAAAGACAAGACAAGACAAGACAAGACAAGACAAAACAAGACAAGACAAGACAACACAACACAAGACAAGACAAGAAAAGACAAGACAAGAAAAGACAAGAAAAGAAAAGACAAGACAAGACAAGACAATACAAGACAAGACAAGACAAGACAAGGCAAGACAAAACAACACATGACATGACATGACATGACATGACAAGACAGAACAGGACAAGACAAGACAAGACAAGACAAGACAATACAAGACAATACAAGAAAAGAAAAGACAAGACAAGACAAGACAAGACAAGACAAGACAAGACAAGACAAGACAAGACAAGACAAGACAAGACAAGGCAAGACAAGACAAGACAAGACAAGACAAGAAAAGAAAAGACAAGACAAGACAAGACAAGACAAGACATGACACGACAAAACAACACAAGACAAGACAAAACAACACAACACACGACAGGACAGGACAAGACAAGACAAGACAAGACAAGACAAGACAAGGCAAGACAAGACAAGACAAGACAAGACAAGACAAGACGAGACAATACAAGACAAGACAAGACAAGACAAGACAAGACAAGACAAGACAAGACAAGACAAGACAAGACAAGACAAGACAAGACAAGACAAGACAACACAAGACAAGACAAGACAAGACAAGACAAGACAAAACAAGACAAGACAAGACATGACACGACAAGACAAGACAAAACAAGACGAGACAAGACAAGACAAGACAAGACAAGACAACACAACACAAGACAAGACAAGAAAAGACAAGACAAGAAAAGACAAGACAAGACAAGACAAGAAAAGACAAGACAAGACAAGACAAGACAAGACATGACACGACAAAACAACACAAGACAAGACAAAACAACACAACACACGACAGGACAGGACAAGACAAGACAAGACAAGACAAGACAAGACAAGACAAGACAAGGCAAGACAAGACAAGACACGACAAAACAACACAAGACAAGACAAAACAACACAACACACGACAGGACAGGACAAGACAAGACAAGACAAGACAAGACAAGACAAGACAAGACAAGGCAAGACAAGACAAGACAAGACAAGACAAGACGAGACAAGACAAGACAAGACAAGACAAGACAAGACAAGACAAAACAACACAACACACGACAGGACAGGACAAGACAAGACAAGACAAGACAAGACAAGACAAGACAAGACAAGGCAAGACAAGACAAGACAAGACAAGACAAGACGAGACAAGACAAGACAAGACAAAACAACACAACACACGACAGGACAGGACAAGACAAGACAAGACAAGACAAGACAAGACAAGACAAGACAAGACAAGGCAAGACAAGACAAGACAAGACAAGACGAGACAAGACAAGACAAGACAAGACAAGACAAGACAAGACAAGACAAGACAAGACAAGACAAGACAAGACAAGACAAGACAACACAAGACAAGACAAGACAAGACAAGACAAGACAAAACAAGATAAGACAAGACATGACACGACAAGACAAGACAAAACAACACAACATACGACATGGCATGACATGACAAGCCAAGACAAGACAAGACACGAAAAGAAAAGACAAGACAAGACAAGACAAGACAAGACAAGACAAAACAAGACAAAACAAGACAAGACAAGACAACACAACACAAGACAAGACAAGAAAAGACAAGACAAGAAAAGACAAGACAAGACAAGACAAGACAAGACAATACAAGACAAGACAAGACAAGACAAGGCAAGACAAAACAACACATGACATGACATGACATGACATGACATGACAAGACAGAACAGGACGAGACAAGACAAGACAAGACAAGACAATACAAGACAAGACAAGAAAAGAAAAGACAAGACAAGACAAGACAAGACGAGACAAGACAAGACAAGACAATACAAGACAAGACAAGACAAAACAAGACAAGACAAGACAAGACAAGACAAGACAAGACAAGACGAGACAAGACAAGACAAGACAAGACAAGACAAGACAAGACAAGACAAGACAAGACAAGACAAGACAAGACAAGACAAGACAAGACAAGACAAGACGAGACAAGACAAGACAAGACAAGACAAGACGAGACAAGACAAGACAAGACAAGACAAGACAAGACAAGACAAGACAAGACAAGACAAGACGAGACAAGACAAGACAAGACAAGACAAGACAAGACAAGACAAGACAAGACAAGACAAGACAAGACAAGACAAGACAAGACAAGACAAGACAAGACAAGACAAGACAAGACAAGACAAGACAAGACAAGACAAGATATGACATGACAAGACAAGACAAGAAAAGAAAAGACAAGACAAGACCAGACAAGACAAGACAAGACAAGACAAGACAAGACCAGACAAGACAAGACAAGACAAGACAAGACAAGACAAGACAAGACAAGACAAGACAAGACAAGACAAGACAAGACAAGACAAGACAAGACAAGACAAGACAAGACAAGACAAGACAAGACAAGACAAGACAAGACAAGACAAGAAAAGATAAGACATGACAAGACAAGACAAGAAAAGAAAAGACAAGACAAGACCAGACAAGACAAGACAAGAAAAGACAAGACAAGAAAAGAAAAGACAAGACAAGACAAGACAAGACCAGACAAGACAAGACAAGACAAGACAAGACAGGACAAGACCAGACAAGACAAGACAAAACAAGGCAAGACAAGATAAGACAAGACAAGACAAGACAAGACAAGACAAGACAAGACAAGACAAGACAAGACAAGACAATACAAGACAAGAAAAGACAAGACAAGACAAAACAAGACAAGACAAGACATGACAAGACAAAACAAGACAAGACAAGACAAGACAAGACAAGACAAGACAAGACAAGACAAGACAAGACAAGACAAGACAAGACAAGACAAGACAAGACAAGACAAGACAAGACAAGACAAGACAAGACAAGACAAGACAAGACAAGACAAGACAAGACAAGACAAGACAAGACAAGACAAGACAAGACAAGACAAGACAAGACAAGACAAGACAAGACAAGACAAGACAAGACAAGACAAGACAAGACAAGACAAGACAAGACAAGACAAGACAAGACAAGACAAGACAAGACAAGACAAGAAAAGACATGACATGACATGACAAGGCAAGACAAGACAAGACATGACAAGACAAAACAAGACAAAACAAAAGAAGACAAGACAAGACAAGGCAAGACAAGACAAGACAAGACAAGACAAGATAAGACATGACAAGATAAAACAAGACAAAACAAGACAAGACAAAACAACACAACATACGACATGACATGACATGACAAGACAAGACAAGACAAGACAAGACAAGACAAGACAAGAAGAGACAAGACAAGACAAGACGAGACAAGACAAGACAAGACAAGACAAGACAAGACAAGACAAGACAAGACAAGACAAGACAAGACAAGACAAGACAAGACAAGACAAGACAAGACAAGACAAGACAAGACAAGACAAGACATGACAAGACAAAACAAGACAAAACAAAAGAAGACAAGACAAGGCAAGACAAGACAAGACAAGACAAGACAAGACAAGACAAGACAAGACAAGACAAGACAAGACAAGACAAGACAAGACAATACAAGACAAGACAAGACAACACAAGACTACACAAGACAAGACAAGACAAAACAACATATGACATGACATGACATGACATGACATGACAAGACAAGACAGAACAGGACAAGACAAGACAAGACAAGACAAGACAAGACAAGAACAACAAAACAAGACAAGACAAGACAAGACAAGACAAGACAAGACAAGACAAGACAAGACAAGACAAGACAAGACAAGACAAGACAAGACAATACAAGACAAGACAAGACAAGACAACACAAGACTACACAAGACAAGACAAGACAAAACAACATATGACATGACATGACATGACATGACATGACAAGACAAGACAGAACAGGACAAGACAAGACAAGACAAGACAAGACAAGACAAGACAAGACAAGACAAGACAAGACAAGACAAGACAAGACAAGACAAGACAAGAAAAGAAAAGACAAGACAAGACATGACACGACAAAACAAGACAAGACAAGACAAAACAACACAACATACGACATGGCATGACATTACAAGCCAAGACAAGACAAGACACGAAAGGAAAAGACAAGACAAGACAAGACAAGACAAGACAAAACAAGACAAGACAAGACAACACAACACAAGACAAGACAAGAAAAGACAAGACAAGAAAAGACAAGAAAAGAAAAGACAAGACAAGACAAGACAATACAAGACAAGACAAGACAAGACAAGGCAAGACAAAACAACACATGACATGACATGACATGACATGACAAGACAGAACAGGACAAGACAAGACAAGACAAGACAAGACAATACAAGACAATACAAGAAAAGAAAAGACAAGACAAGACAAGACAAGACAAGACAAGACAAGACAAGACAATACAAGACAAGACAAGACAAAACAAGACAAGACAAGACAAGACAAGACAAAACAACACATGACATGACATGACATGACATGACAAGACAGAACAAGACAAGACAAGACAAGACAAGACAAGACAAGACAAGACAAGACAAGACAAGACAAGACAAGACAAGACAAGACAAGACAAGACAAGACAAGGCAAGACAAGACAAGACAAGACAAGACAAGAAAAGAAAAGACAAGACAAGACAAGACAAGACAAGACATGACACGACAAAACAACACAAGACAAGACAAAACAACACAACACACGACAGGACAGGACAAGACAAGACAAGACAAGACAAGACAAGACAAGACAAGACAAGACAAGACAAGACAAGACGAGACAAGACAAGACAAGACAAGACAAGACAAGACAAGACAAGACAAGACAAGACAAGACAAGACAAGACAAGACAAGACAACACAAGACAAGACAAGACAAGACAAGACAAGACAAAACAAGACAAGACAAGACATGACAAGACAAGACAAAACAACACAACATACGACATGGCATGACATGACAAGCCAAGACAAGACAAGACACGAAAAGAAAAGACAAGACAAGACAAGACAAAACAAGACAAAACAAGACAAGACAAGACAACACAACACAAGACAAGACAAGAAAAGACAAGACAAGAAAAGACAAGAAAAGAAAAGACAAGACAAGACAAGACAATACAAGACAAGACAAGACAAGACAAGACAAGGCAAGACAAAACAACACATGACATGACATGACAAGACAGAACAGGACGAGACAAGACAAGACAAGACAAGACAAGACAAGACAAGACAAGACAAGACAAGACAAGACAAGACAAGACAAGACAAGACAAGACAAGACACGACAAGACAATACAAGACGAGACAAGACAAGACAAGACAAGACAAGACAAGACAAGACAAGACAAGACAAGACAAGACAAGACAAGACAAGACAAGACAAGAAAAGAAAAGACAAGACAAGACATGACACGACAAAACAAGACAAGACAAGACAAAACAACACAACATACGACATGGCATGACATTACAAGCCAAGACAAGACAAGACACGAAAAGAAAAGACAAGACAAGACAAGACAAGACAAGACAAAACAAGACAAGACAAGACAACACAACACAAGACAAGACAAGAAAAGACAAGACAAGAAAAGACAAGAAAAGAAAAGACAAGACAAGACAAGACAATACAAGACAAGACAAGACAAGACAAGACAAGGCAAGACAAAACAACACATGACATGACATGACAAGACAGAACAGGACGAGACAAGACAAGACAAGACAAGACAAGACAAGACAAGACAAGACAAGACAAGACAAGAGCAGACAAGACAAGACACGACAAGACAAGACAAGACAAGACAAGACAAGACAAGACAAAACAAGACAAGACAAGACAAGACAAGACAAGACAAGACAAGACAAGACAAGACAAGACAAGACAAGACAAGACAAGACAAGACAAGACAAGACAAGACAAGACAAGACAAGACAAGACAAGACAAGACAAGACAAGACAAGACAAGACAAGACAAGACAAGACAAGACAAGACAAGACAAGACAAGGCAAGACAAAACAACACATGACATGACATGACAAGACAGAACAGGACGAGACAAGACAAGACAAGACAAGACAAGACAAGACAAGACAAGACAAGACAAGACAAGAGCAGACAAGACAAGACACGACAAGACAAGACAAGACAAGACAAGACAAGACAAGACAAAACAAGACAAGACAAGACAAGACAAGACAAGACAAGACAAGACAAGACAAGACAAGACAAGACAAGACAAGACAAGACAAGACAAGACAAGACAAGACAAGACAAGACAAGACAAGACAAGACAAGACAAGACAAGACAAGACAAGACAAGACAAGACAAGACAAGACAAGACAAGACAAGACAAGACAAGACAAGACAAGACAAGACAAGACAAGACAAGACAAGACAAGACAAGACAAGACAAGACAAGACAAGACAAGACAAGACAAGACAAGACAAGACAAGACAAGACAAGACAAGACAAGACAAGACAAGACAAGACAAGACAAGACAAGACAAGACAAGACAAGACAAGACAAGACACGACAAGACAATACAAGACGAGACAAGACAAGACAAGACAAGACAAGACAAGACAAGACAAGACAAGACAAGACAAGACAAGACAAGACAAGACAAGACAAGAAAAGAAAAGACAAGACAAGACATGACACGACAAAACAAGACAAGACAAGACAAAACAACACAACATACGACATGGCATGACATTACAAGCCAAGACAAGACAAGACACGAAAAGAAAAGACAAGACAAGACAAGACAAGACAAGACAAAACAAGACAAGACAAGACAACACAACACAAGACAAGACAAGAAAAGACAAGACAAGAAAAGACAAGAAAAGAAAAGACAAGACAAGACAAGACAATACAAGACAAGACAAGACAAGACAAGGCAAGGCAAAACAACACATGACATGACATGACATGACATGACAAGACAGAACAGGACAAGACAAGACAAGACAAGACAAGACAATACAAGACAATACAAGAAAAGAAAAGACAAGACAAGACAAGACAAGACAAGACAAGACAATACAAGACAAGACAAGACAAAACAAGACAAGACAAGACAAGACAAGACAAAACAACACATGACATGACATGACGTGACATGACAAGACAGAACAAGACAAGACAAGACAAGACAAGACAAGACAAGACAAGACAAGACAAGACAAGACAAGAAAAGAAAAGACAAGACAAGACATGACACGACAAAACAAGACAAGACAAGACAAAACAACACAACATACGACATGGCATGACATTACAAGCCAAGACAAGACAAGACACGAAAAGAAAAGACAAGACAAGACAAGACAAGACAAGACAAAACAAGACAAGACAAGACAACACAACACAAGACAAGACAAGAAAAGACAAGACAAGAAAAGACAAGAAAAGAAAAGACAAGACAAGACAAGACAATACAAGACAAGACAAGACAAGACAAGGCAAGACAAAACAACACATGACATGACATGACATGACATGACAAGACAGAACAGGACAAGACAAGACAAGACAAGACAAGACAATACAAGACAATACAAGAAAAGAAAAGACAAGACAAGACAAGACAAGACAAGACAAGACAAGACAAGACAAGACAAGACAAGACAAGCCAAGACAAGACAAGGCAAGACAAGACAAGACAAGACAAGACAAGAAAAGAAAAGACAAGACAAGACAAGACAAGACAAGACATGACACGACAAAACAACACAAGACAAGACAAAACAACACAACACACGACAGGACAGGACAAGACAAGACAAGACAAGACAAGACAAGACAAGGCAAGACAAGACAAGACAAGACAAGACAAGACAAGACGAGACAATACAAGACAAGACAAGACAAGACAAGACAAGACAAGACAAGACAAGACAAGACAAGACAAGACAAGACAAGACAAGACAAGACAACACAAGACAAGACAAGACAAGACAAGACAAGACAAAACAAGACAAGACAAGACATGACACGACAAGACAAGACAAAACAAGACGAGACAAGACAAGACAAGACAAGACAAGACAACACAACACAAGACAAGACAAGAAAAGACAAGACAAGAAAAGACAAGACAAGACAAGACAAGAAAAGACAAGACAAGACAAGACAAGACAAGACATGACACGACAAAACAACACAAGACAAGACAAAACAACACAACACACGACAGGACAGGACAAGACAAGACAAGACAAGACAAGACAAGACAAGACAAGACAAGGCAAGACAAGACAAGACACGACAAAACAACACAAGACAAGACAAAACAACACAACACACGACAGGACAGGACAAGACAAGACAAGACAAGACAAGACAAGACAAGACAAGGCAAGACAAGACAAGACAAGACAAGACAAGACGAGACAAGACAAGACAAGACAAGACAAGACAAGACAAGACAAGACAAAACAACACAACACACGACAGGACAGGACAAGACAAGACAAGACAAGACAAGACAAGACAAGACAAGACAAGGCAAGACAAGACAAGACAAGACAAGACAAGACGAGACAAGACAAGACAAGACAAAACAACACAACACACGACAGGACAGGACAAGACAAGACAAGACAAGACAAGACAAGACAAGACAAGACAAGGCAAGACAAGACAAGACAAGACAAGACAAGACAAGACGAGACAAGACAAGACAAGACAGGACAAGACAAGACAAGACAAGACAAGACAAGACAAGACAAGACAAGACAAGACAAGACAAGACAAGACAAGACAACACAAGACAAGACAAGACAAGACAAGACAAGACAAAACAAGATAAGACAAGACATGACACGACAAGACAAGACAAAACAACACAACATACGACATGGCATGACATGACAAGCCAAGACAAGACAAGACACGAAAAGAAAAGACAAGACAAGACAAGACAAGACAAGACAAGACAAAACAAGACAAGACAAGACATGACACGACAAGACAAGACAAAACAAGACGAGACAAGACAAGACAAGACAAGACAAGACAACACAACACAAGACAAGACAAGAAAAGACAAGACAAGAAAAGACAAGACAAGACAAGACAAGAAAAGACAAGACAAGACAAGACAAGACAAGACATGACACGACAAAACAACACAAGACAAGACAAAACAACACAACACACGACAGGACAGGACAAGACAAGACAAGACAAGACAAGACAAGACAAGACAAGACAAGGCAAGACAAGACAAGACACGACAAAACAACACAAGACAAGACAAAACAACACAACACACGACAGGACAGGACAAGACAAGACAAGACAAGACAAGACAAGACAAGACAAGGCAAGACAAGACAAGACAAGACAAGACAAGACGAGACAAGACAAGACAAGACAAGACAAGACAAGACAAGACAAGACAAAACAACACAACACACGACAGGACAGGACAAGACAAGACAAGACAAGACAAGACAAGACAAGACAAGACAAGGCAAGACAAGACAAGACAAGACAAGACAAGACGAGACAAGACAAGACAAGACAAAACAACACAACACACGACAGGACAGGACAAGACAAGACAAGACAAGACAAGACAAGACAAGACAAGACAAGGCAAGACAAGACAAGACAAGACAAGACAAGACAAGACGAGACAAGACAAGACAAGACAAGACAAGACAAGACAAGACAAGACAAGACAAGACAAGACAAGACAAGACAAGACAAGACAAGACAAGACAAGACAACACAAGACAAGACAAGACAAGACAAGACAAGACAAAACAAGATAAGACAAGACATGACACGACAAGACAAGACAAAACAACACAACATACGACATGGCATGACATGACAAGCCAAGACAAGACAAGACACGAAAAGAAAAGACAAGACAAGACAAGACAAGACAAGACAAGACAAAACAAGACAAAACAAGACAAGACAAGACAACACAACACAAGACAAGACAAGAAAAGACAAGACAAGAAAAGACAAGACAAGACAAGACAAGACAAGACAATACAAGACAAGACAAGACAAGACAAGGCAAGACAAAACAACACATGACATGACATGACATGACATGACATGACAAGACAGAACAGGACGAGACAAGACAAGACAAGACAAGACAATACAAGACAAGACAAGAAAAGAAAAGACAAGACAAGACAAGACAAGACGAGACAAGACAAGACAAGACAATACAAGACAAGACAAGACAAAACAAGACAAGACAAGACAAGACAAGACAAGACAAGACAAGACGAGACAAGACAAGACAAGACAAGACAAGACAAGACAAGACAAGACAAGACAAGACAAGACAAGACAAGACAAGACAAGACAAGACAAGACGAGACAAGACAAGACAAGACAAGACAAGACGAGACAAGACAAGACAAGACAAGACAAGACAAGACAAGACAAGACAAGACAAGACAAGACAAGACAAGACAAGACAAGACAAGACAAGACAAGACAAGACAAGACAAAACAAGACAACACAAGACAAAACAACACATGACATGACATGACAAGACAAGACAAGACAAGACAAGACAAGACAAGACAAGATATGACATGACAAGACAAGACAAGAAAAGAAAAGACAAGACAAGACCAGACAAGACAAGACAAGACAAGACAAGACAAGACAAGACAAGACAAGACAAGACAAGACAAGACAAGACAAGACAAGACAAGACAAGACAAGACAAGACAAGACAAGACAAGACAAGACAAGACAAGACAAGACAAGACAAGACAAGAAAAGATAAGACATGACAAGACAAGACAAGAAAAGAAAAGACAAGACAAGACCAGACAAGACAAGACAAGAAAAGACAAGACAAGAAAAGAAAAGACAAGACAAGACAAGACAAGACAAGACAAGACAAGACAAGACAAGACAAGACAAGACAGGACAAGACCAGACAAGACAAGACAAAACAAGGCAAGACAAGATAAGACAAGACAAGACAAGACAAGACAAGACAAGACAAGACAAGACAAGACAAGACAAGACAATACAAGACAAGAAAAGACAAGACAAGACAAAACAAGACAAGACAAGACATGACAAGACAAAACAAGACAAGACAAAACAACACAACATACGACATGACATGCCATGACAAGACAAGACAAGACAAGACAAGACAAGACAAGACAAGACAAGACAAGACAAGACAAGACAAGACAAGACAAGACAAGACAAGACAAGACAAGACAAGACAAGACAAGACAAGACAAGACAAGACAAGACAAGACAAGACAAGACAAGACAAGACAAGACAAGACAAGACAAGACAAGACAAGACAAGACAAGACAAGACAAGACAAGACAAGACAAGACAAGACAAGACAAGACAAGACAAGACAAGACAAGACAAGACAAGACAAGACAAGACAAGACAAGACAAGACAAGACAAGACAAGACAAGACAAGACAAGACAAGACAAGACAAGACAAGACAAGACAAGACAAGACAAGACAAGACAAGACAAGACAAGACAAGACAAGACAAGACAAGACAAGACAAGACAAGACAAGACAAGACAAGACAAGACAAGACAAGACAAGACAAGACAAGACAAGACAAGACAAGACAAGACAAGACAAGACAAGACAAGACAAGACAAGACAAGACAAGACAAGACAAGACAAGACAAGACAAGACAAGACAAGACAAGACACGACAAGACAAGACAAGACAAGACAAGACAAGACAAGACAAGACAAGAAAAGACATGACATGACATGACAAGGCAAGACAAGACAAGACATGACAAGACAAAACAAGACAAAACAAAAGAAGACAAGACAAGACAAGGCAAGACAAGACAAGACAAGACAAGACAAGATAAGACATGACAAGATAAAACAAGACAAAACAAGACAAAACAAGACAAGACAAAACAACACAACATACGACATGACATGACATGACAAGACAAGACAAGACAAGACAAGACAAGACAAGACAAGAAGAGACAAGACAAGACAAGACGAGACAAGACAAGACAAGACAAGACAAGACAAGACAAGACAAGACAAGACAAGACAAGACAAGACAAGACAAGACAAGACAAGACAAGACAAGACAAGACAAGACAAGACATGACAAGACAAAACAAGACAAAACAAAAGAAGACAAGACAAGGCAAGACAAGACAAGACAAGACAAGACAAGACAAGACAAGACAAGACAAGACAAGACAAGACAAGACAAGACAAGACAATACAAGACAAGACAAGACAACACAAGACTACACAAGACAAGACAAGACAAAACAACATATGACATGACATGACATGACATGACATGACAAGACAAGACAGAACAGGACAAGACAAGACAAGACAAGACAAGACAAGACAAGACAAGAACAACAAAACAAGACAAGACAAGACAAGACAAGACAAGACAAGACAAGACAAGACAAGACAAGACAAGACAAGACAAGACAAGACAAGACAATACAAGACAAGACAAGACAAGACAACACAAGACTACACAAGACAAGACAAGACAAAACAACATATGACATGACATGACATGACATGACATGACAAGACAAGACAGAACAGGACAAGACAAGACAAGACAAGACAAGACAAGAACAACAAAACAAGACAAGACAAGACAAGACAAGACAAGACAAGACAAGACAAGACAAGACAAGACAAGACAAGACAAGACAAGACAAGTCAAGACAAGACAAGACAAGACAAGACAAGACAAGATAAGACATGACAAGACAAAACAAGACAAGACAAGACAAGACAAGACAAGACAAGACAAGACAAGACAAGAAAAGACAAGACAAGACAAGACAAGACAAGACAAGACAAGATAAGACAAGACAACACATGACATGACATGACATGACATGACAAGACAGAACAGGACAAGACAAGACAAGACAAGACAAGACAATACAAGACAATACAAGAAAAGAAAAGACAAGACAAGACAAGACAAGACAAGACAAGACAAGACAAGACAAGACAAGACAAGACAAGACAAGACAAGGCAAGACAAGACAAGACAAGACAAGACAAGAAAAGAAAAGACAAGACAAGACAAGACAAGACAAGACATGACACGACAAAACAACACAAGACAAGACAAAACAACACAACACACGACAGGACAGGACAAGACAAGACAAGACAAGACAAGACAAGACAAGGCAAGACAAGACAAGACAAGACAAGACAAGACAAGACGAGACAATACAAGACAAGACAAGACAAGACAAGACAAGACAAGACAAGACAAGACAAGACAAGACAAGACAAGACAAGACAAGACAAGACAAGACAACACAAGACAAGACAAGACAAGACAAGACAAGACAAAACAAGACAAGACAAGACATGACACGACAAGACAAGACAAAACAAGACGAGACAAGACAAGACAAGACAAGACAAGACAACACAACACAAGACAAGACAAGAAAAGACAAGACAAGAAAAGACAAGACAAGACAAGACAAGAAAAGACAAGACAAGACAAGACAAGACAAGACATGACACGACAAAACAACACAAGACAAGACAAAACAACACAACACACGACAGGACAGGACAAGACAAGACAAGACAAGACAAGACAAGACAAGACAAGACAAGGCAAGACAAGACAAGACACGACAAAACAACACAAGACAAGACAAAACAACACAACACACGACAGGACAGGACAAGACAAGACAAGACAAGACAAGACAAGACAAGACAAGGCAAGACAAGACAAGACAAGACAAGACAAGACGAGACAAGACAAGACAAGACAAGACAAGACAAGACAAGACAAAACAACACAACACACGACAGGACAGGACAAGACAAGACAAGACAAGACAAGACAAGACAAGACAAGACAAGGCAAGACAAGACAAGACAAGACAAGACAAGACGAGACAAGACAAGACAAGACAAAACAACACAACACACGACAGGACAGGACAAGACAAGACAAGACAAGACAAGACAAGACAAGACAAGACAAGGCAAGACAAGACAAGACAAGACAAGACAAGACAAGACGAGACAAGACAAGACAAGACAAGACAAGACAAGACAAGACAAGACAAGACAAGACAAGACAAGACAAGACAAGACAAGACAAGACAACACAAGACAAGACAAGACAAGACAAGACAAGACAAAACAAGATAAGACAAGACATGACACGACAAGACAAGACAAAACAACACAACATACGACATGGCATGACATGACAAGCCAAGACAAGACAAGACACGAAAAGAAAAGACAAGACAAGACAAGACAAGACAAGACAAGACAAAACAAGACAAAACAAGACAAGACAAGACAACACAACACAAGACAAGACAAGAAAAGACAAGACAAGAAAAGACAAGACAAGACAAGACAAGACAAGACAATACAAGACAAGACAAGACAAGACAAGGCAAGACAAAACAACACATGACATGACATGACATGACATGACATGACAAGACAGAACAGGACGAGACAAGACAAGACAACACAACACACGACAGGACAGGACAAGACAAGACAAGACAAGACAAGACAACACAACACAAGACAAGACAAGAAAAGACAAGACAAGAAAAGACAAGACAAGACAAGACAAGAAAAGACAAGACAAGACAAGACAAGACAAGACATGACACGACAAAACAACACAAGACAAGACAAAACAACACAACACACGACAGGACAGGACAAGACAAGACAAGACAAGACAAGACAAGACAAGGCAAGACAAGACAAGACAAGACAAGACAAGACAAGACGAGACAATACAAGACAAGACAAGACAAGACAAGACAAGACAAGACAAGACAAGACAAGACAAGACAAGACAAGACAAGACAAGACAAGACAAGACAACACAAGACAAGACAAGACAAGACAAGACAAGACAAAACAAGACAAGACAAGACATGACACGACAAGACAAGACAAAACAAGACGAGACAAGACAAGACAAGACAAGACAAGACAACACAACACAAGACAAGACAAGAAAAGACAAGACAAGAAAAGACAAGACAAGACAAGACAAGAAAAGACAAGACAAGACAAGACAAGACAAGACATGACACGACAAAACAACACAAGACAAGACAAAACAACACAACACACGACAGGACAGGACAAGACAAGACAAGACAAGACAAGACAAGACAAGACAAGACAAGGCAAGACAAGACAAGACACGACAAAACAACACAAGACAAGACAAAACAACACAACACACGACAGGACAGGACAAGACAAGACAAGACAAGACAAGACAAGACAAGACAAGGCAAGACAAGACAAGACAAGACAAGACAAGACGAGACAAGACAAGACAAGACAAGACAAGACAAGACAAGACAAAACAACACAACACACGACAGGACAGGACAAGACAAGACAAGACAAGACAAGACAAAACAACACAACATACGACATGGCATGACATGACAAGCCAAGACAAGACAAGACACGAAAAGAAAAGACAAGACAAGACAAGACAAGACAAGACAAGACAAAACAAGACAAAACAAGACAAGACAAGACAACACAACACAAGACAAGACAAGAAAAGACAAGACAAGAAAAGACAAGACAAGACAAGACAAGACAAGACAATACAAGACAAGACAAGACAAGACAAGGCAAGACAAAACAACACATGACATGACATGACATGACATGACATGACAAGACAGAACAGGACGAGACAAGACAAGACAAGACAATACAAGACAAGACAAGAAAAGAAAAGACAAGACAAGACAAGACAAGACGAGACAAGACAAGACAAGACAATACAAGACAAGACAAGACAAAACAAGACAAGACAAGACAAGACAAGACAAGACAAGACAAGACGAGACAAGACAAGACAAGACAAGACAAGACAAGACAAGACAAGACAAGACAAGACAAGACAAGACAAGACAAGACAAGACAAGACAAGACAAGACGAGACAAGACAAGACAAGACAAGACAAGACGAGACAAGACAAGACAAGACAAGACAAGACAAGACAAGACAAGACAAGACAAGACAAGACAAGACAAGACAAGACAAGACAAGACAAGACAAGACAAGACAAGACAAGACAAGACAAAACAAGACAACACAAGACAAAACAACACATGACATGACATGACAAGACAAGACAAGACAAGACAAGACAAGACAAGACAAGATATGACATGACAAGACAAGACAAGAAAAGAAAAGACAAGACAAGACCAGACAAGACAAGACAAGACAAGACAAGACAAGACAAGACAAGACAAGACAAGACAAGACAAGACAAGACAAGACAAGACAAGACAAGACAAGACAAGACAAGACAAGACAAGACAAGACAAGACAAGACAAGACAAGACAAGACAAGACAAGACAAGACAAGAAAAGATAAGACATGACAAGACAAGACAAGAAAAGAAAAGACAAGACAAGACCAGACAAGACAAGACAAGAAAAGACAAGACAAGAAAAGAAAAGACAAGACAAGACAAGACAAGACAAGACAAGACAAGACAAGACAAGACAAGACAGGACAAGACCAGACAAGACAAGACAAAACAAGGCAAGACAAGATAAGACAAGACAAGACAAGACAAGACAAGACAAGACAAGACAAGACAAGACAAGACAAGACAAGACGAGACAAGACAAGACAAGACAAGACAAGACAAGACAAGACAAGACAAGACAAGACAAGACAAGACAAGACAAGACAAGACAAGACAAGACAACACAAGAAAAGACAAGACAAGAAAAGAAAAGACAAGACAAGACAAGACAAGACAAGACAAGACAAGACAAGACAGGACAAGACCAGACAAGACAAGACAAAACAAGGCAAGACAAGACAAGACAAGACAAGACAAGACAAGACAAGGCAAGACAAGACAAGACAAGACAAGACAAGACAAGACGAGACAAGACAAGACAAGACAAGACAAGACAAGACAAGACAAGACAAGACAAGACAAGACAAGACAAGACAAGACAAGACAAGACAAGACAACACAAGACAAGACAAGACAAGACAAGACAAGACAAAACAAGATAAGACAAGACATGACACGACAAGACAAGACAAAACAACACAACATACGACATGGCATGACATGACAAGCCAAGACAAGACAAGACACGAAAAGAAAAGACAAGACAAGACAAGACAAGACAAGACAAGACAAAACAAGACAAAACAAGACAAGACAAGACAACACAACACAAGACAAGACAAGAAAAGACAAGACAAGAAAAGACAAGACAAGACAAGACAAGACAAGACAATACAAGACAAGACAAGACAAGACAAGGCAAGACAAAACAACACATGACATGACATGACATGACATGACATGACAAGACAGAACAGGACGAGACAAGACAAGACAAGACAAGACAATACAAGACAAGACAAGAAAAGAAAAGACAAGACAAGACAAGACAAGACGAGACAAGACAAGACAAGACAATACAAGACAAGACAAGACAAAACAAGACAAGACAAGACAAGACAAGACAAGACAAGACAAGACGAGACAAGACAAGACAAGACAAGACAAGACAAGACAAGACAAGACAAGACAAGACAAGACAAGACAAGACAAGACAAGACAAGACAAGACAAGACGAGACAAGACAAGACAAGACAAGACAAGACGAGACAAGACAAGACAAGACAAGACAAGACAAGACAAGACAAGACAAGACAAGACAAGACAAGACAAGACAAGACAAGACAAGACAAGACAAGACAAGACAAGACAAGACAAAACAAGACAACACAAGACAAAACAACACATGACATGACATGACAAGACAAGACAAGACAAGACAAGACAAGACAAGACAAGATATGACATGACAAGACAAGACAAGAAAAGAAAAGACAAGACAAGACCAGACAAGACAAGACAAGACAAGACAAGACAAGACAAGACAAGACAAGACAAGACAAGACAAGACAAGACAAGACAAGACAAGACAAGACAAGACAAGACAAGACAAGACAAGACAAGACAAGACAAGACAAGACAAGACAAGACAAGACAAGACAAGAAAAGATAAGACATGACAAGACAAGACAAGAAAAGAAAAGACAAGACAAGACCAGACAAGACAAGACAAGAAAAGACAAGACAAGAAAAGAAAAGACAAGACAAGACAAGACAAGACAAGACAAGACAAGACAAGACAAGACAAGACAGGACAAGACCAGACAAGACAAGACAAAACAAGGCAAGACAAGATAAGACAAGACAAGACAAGACAAGACAAGACAAGACAAGACAAGACAAGACAAGACAAGACAATACAAGACAAGAAAAGACAAGACAAGACAAAACAAGACAAGACAAGACATGACAAGACAAAACAAGACAAGACAAAACAACACAACATACGACATGACATGCCATGACAAGACAAGACAAGACAAGACAAGACAAGACAAGACAAGACAAGACAAGACAAGACAAGACAAGACAAGACAAGACAAGACAAGACAAGACAAGACAAGACAAGACAAGACAAGACAAGACAAGACAAGACAAGACAAGACAAGACAAGACAAGACAAGACAAGACAAGACAAGACAAGACAAGACAAGACAAGACAAGACAAGACAAGACAAGACAAGACAAGACAAGACAAGACAAGACAAGACAAGACAAGACAAGACAAGACAAGACAAGACAAGACAAGACAAGACAAGACAAGACAAGACAAGACAAGACAAGACAAGACAAGACAAGACAAGACAAGACAAGACAAGACAAGACAAGACAAGACAAGACAAGACAAGACAAGACAAGACAAGACAAGACAAGACAAGACAAGACAAGACAAGACAAGACAAGACAAGACAAGACACGACAAGACAAGACAAGACAAGACAAGACAAGACAAGAAAAGACATGACATGACATGACAAGGCAAGACAAGACAAGACATGACAAGACAAAACAAGACAAAACAAAAGAAGACAAGACAAGACAAGGCAAGACAAGACAAGACAAGACAAGACAAGATAAGACATGACAAGATAAAACAAGACAAAACAAGACAAAACAAGACAAGACAAAACAACACAACATACGACATGACATGACATGACAAGACAAGACAAGACAAGACAAGACAAGACAAGACAAGAAGAGACAAGACAAGACAAGACAAGACAAGACAAGACAAGACAAGACAAGACAAGACAAGACAAGACAAGACAAGACAAGACAAGACAAGACAAGACAAGACAAGACATGACAAGACAAAACAAGACAAAACAAAAGAAGACAAGACAAGGCAAGACAAGACAAGACAAGACAAGACAAGACAAGACAAGACAAGACAAGACAAGACAAGACAAGACAAGACAAGACAAGACAATACAAGACAAGACAAGACAACACAAGACTACACAAGACAAGACAAGACAAAACAACATATGACATGACATGACATGACATGACATGACAAGACAAGACAGAACAGGACAAGACAAGACAAGACAAGACAAGACAAGACAAGACAAGAACAACAAAACAAGACAAGACAAGACAAGACAAGACAAGACAAGACAAGACAAGACAAGACAAGACAAGACAAGACAAGACAAGACAAGACAAGACAAGACAATACAAGACAAGACAAGACAAGACAACACAAGACTACACAAGACAAGACAAGACAAAACAACATATGACATGACATGACATGACATGACATGACAAGACAAGACAGAACAGGACAAGACAAGACAAGACAAGACAAGACAAGAACAACAAAACAAGACAAGACAAGACAAGACAAGACAAGACAAGACAAGACAAGACAAGACAAGACAAGACAAGACAAGACAAGTCAAGACAAGACAAGACAAGACAAGACAAGACAAGATAAGACATGACAAGACAAAACAAGACAAGACAAGACAAGACAAGACAAGACAAGACAAGAAAAGACAAGACAAGACAAGACAAGACAAGACAAGACAAGACAAGATAAGACAAGACAAGACAAGGCAAGGCAAGACAAGACAAGACAAGACAAGACAAGACAAGACCGGACAAGACAAGACAAGACAAGACAAGACAAGGCAAGGCAAGACAAGACAAGACACGACAAGACAAGACAAGACAAGACAAGACAAGACAAGACAAGACAAGACAAGACAAGACAAGAAAAGAAAAGACAATACAAGACCAGACAAGACAAGACAAGAAAAGACAAGACAAGAAAAGAAAAGAAAAGACAAGACAAGACAAGACAAGGCAAGGCAAGACAAGACAAGACAAGACAAGACAAGACAAGACAAGACAAGACAAGACAAGACAGGACAAGACAAGACAAGACAAGACAAGACAAGACAAGACAAGACAAGATAAGACAAGACAAGACAAGACAAGACAAGACAAGACAAGACAAGACAAGACAAGACAAGACAAGACAAGACAAGAAAAGAAAAGACAAGACAAGACCAGACAAGACAAGACAAGACAAGACAAGACAGGACAAGACAAGACAAGACAAGACAAGACAAGACAAGACAAGACAAGACAAGACAAGACAAGACAAGACAAGACAAGACAAGACAAGACAAGACAAGACAAGACAAGACAAGACAAGACAAGACAAGACAAGACCAGACAAGACAAGACAAAACAAGACAAGACAAGATAAGACAAGACAAGACAAGATAAGACATGACAAGACAAGACAAGAAAAGAAAAGACAATACAAGACCAGACAAGACAAGACAAGACAAGACAAGAAAAGAAAAGACAAGACAAGACCAGACAAGACAAGACAAGACAAGACAAGACAGGACAAGACCAGACAAGACAAGACAAAACAAGGCAAGACAAGATAAGACAAGACAAGACAAGATAAGACATGACAAGACAAGACAAGAAAAGAAAAGACAAGACAAGACAAGACCAGACAAGACAAGACAAGACAAGACATGACATGACAAGACAAGACAAGACAAGACAAGACAAGACAAGACAAGACAAGACAAGACAAGACAAGACAAGACAAGACAAGACAAGACAAGACAAGACAAGAAAAGACAAGACAAGACAAGACAAGACAAGACCAGACAAGACAAGACAAAACAAGACAAGACAAGACAAGACAAGATAAGACAAGACAAGACAAGACAAA
This sequence comes from Zeugodacus cucurbitae, assembly GCF_028554725.1. Lineage (NCBI taxonomy): Eukaryota > Metazoa > Arthropoda > Insecta > Diptera > Tephritidae > Zeugodacus > Zeugodacus cucurbitae. The sequence continues at coordinate 4,840,967 of NC_071672.1, read as the reverse complement.
ACAACACAACACACGACAGGACAGGACAAGACAAGACAAGACAACACAAGACAAGACAAGACAAGACAAGGCAAGACAAGACAAGACAAGACAAGACGAGACAAGACAAGACAAGACAAGACAAGACAAGACAAGACAAGACAAGACAAGACAAGACAAGACAAGACAAGACAAGACAAGACAAGACAAGACAAGACAAGACAAGACAAGACAAGACAAGAAAAGACAAGAAAAGAAAAGACAAGACAAGACAAGACAATACAAGACAAGACAAGACAAGACAAGGCAAGACAAAACAACACATGACATGACATGACATGACATGACAAGACAGAACAGGACAAGACAAGACAAGACAAGACAAGACAATACAAGATAATACAAGACAAGACAAGACAAGACAAGACAAGACAAGACAAGACAAGACAAGACAAGACAAGACAAGACAAGACAAGACAAGACAAGACAAGACAAGACAAGACAAGACAAGACAAGAAAAGACAAGAAAAGAAAAGACAAGACAAGACAAGACAATACAAGACAAGACAAGACAAGACAAGGCAAGACAAAACAACACATGACATGACATGACATGACATGACAAGACAGAACAGGACAAGACAAGACAAGACAAGACAAGACAATACAAGATAATACAAGAAAAGAAAAGACAAGACAAGACAAGACAAGACAAGACAAGACAAGACAAGACAAGACAAGACAATACAAGACAAGACAAGACAAAACAAGACATGACAAGACAAGACAAGACAAAACAACACATGACATGACATGACATGACATGACAAGACAGAACAAGACAAGACAAGACAAGGCAAGACAAGACAAGACAAGACAAGACAAGACAAGACAAGACAAGACAAGACAAGAAAAGAAAAGAAAAGACAAGACAAGACCAGACAAGACAAGACAAGACAAGACAAGACATGACAAGACAAGACAAGACAAGACAAGACAAGACAAGACAAGACAAGACAAGACAAGACAAGACAAGACAAGACAAGACAAGACAAGACAAGACAAGACAAGACAAGACAAGACAAGACAAGAAAAGACAAGACAAGACCAGACAAGACAAGACAAGACAAGACAAGACAGGACAAGACAAGACAAGACAAGACAAGACAAGACAAGACAAGACAAGACAAGACAAGACAAGACAAGACAAGACAAGACAAGACAAGACAAGACAAGACAAGACAAGACAAGACAAGACAAGACAAGACAAGACAAGACAAGACAAGACAAGACAAGACAAGACAAGACAAGACAAGACAAGACAAGACAAGAAAAGAAAAGACAAGACAAGACCAGACAAGACAAGACAAGACAAGACAAGACAGGACAAGACCAGACAAGACAGGACAAGACCAGACAAGACAAGACAAAACAAGGCAAGACAAGACAAGACAAGACAAGACAAGACAAGACAAGACAAGACAAGACAAGACATGACAAGACAAAACAAGACAAAACAAAAGAAGACAAGACAAGGCAAGACAAGACAAGACAAGATAAGACATGACAAGATAAAACAAGACAAAACAAGACAAGACAAAACAACACAACATACGACATGACATGACATGACAAGACAAGACAAGACAAGACAAGACAAGACAAGACAAGAAGAGACAAGACAAGACAAGACGAGACAAGACAAGACAAGACAAGACAAGACAAGACAAGACAAGACAAGACAAGACAAGACAAGACAAGACAAGACAAGACAAGACAAGACAAGACAAGACATGACAAGACAAAACAAGACAAAACAAAAGAAGACAAGACAAGGCAAGACAAGACAAGACAAGACAAGACAAGACAAGACAAGACAAGACAAGACAAGACAAGACAAGACAATACAAGACAAGACAAGACAACACAAGACTACACAAGACAAGACAAGACAAAACAACATATGACATGACATGACATGACATGACATGACAAGACAAGACAGAACAGGACAAGACAAGACAAGACAAGACAAGAACAACAAAACAAGACAAGACAAGACAAGACAAGACAAGACAAGACAAGACAAGACAAGACAAGACAAGACAAGACAAGACAAGACAAGACAAGACAATACAAGACAAGACAAGACAAGACAACACAAGACTACACAAGACAAGACAAGACAAAACAACATATGACATGACATGACATGACATGACATGACAAGACAAGACAGAACAGGACAAGACAAGACAAGACAAGAACAACAAAACAAGACAAGACAAGACAAGACAAGACAAGACAAGACAAGACAAGACAAGACAAGACAAGACAAGACAAGACAAGTCAAGACAAGACAAGACAAGACAAGACAAGACAAGATAAGACATGACAAGACAAAACAAGACAAGACAAGACAAGACAAGACAAGACAAGACAAGACAAGACAAGAAAAGACAAGACAAGACAAGACAAGACAAGACAAGACAAGATAAGACAAGACAAGACAAGGCAAGGCAAGACAAGACAAGACAAGACAAGACAAGACAAGACCGGACAAGACAAGACAAGACAAGACAAGACAAGGCAAGGCAAGACAAGACAAGACACGACAAGACAAGACAAGACCGGACAAGACAAGACAAGACAAGACAAGACAAGACAAGACAAGACAAGACAAGACAAGACAAGAAAAGAAAAGACAATACAAGACCAGACAAGACAAGACAAGAAAAGACAAGACAAGAAAAGAAAAGAAAAGACAAGACAAGACAAGACAAGGCAAGGCAAGACAAGACAAGACAAGACAAGACAAGACAAGACAAGACAGGACAAGACAAGACAAGACAAGACAAGACAAGACAAGACAAGACAAGATAAGACAAGACAAGACAAGACAAGACAAGACAAGACAAGACAAGACAAGACAAGACAAGACAAGACAAGGAAAGAAAAGACAAGACAAGACCAGACAAGACAAGACAAGACAAGACAAGACAGGACAAGACAAGACAAGACAAGACAAGACAAGACAAGACAAGACAAGACAAGACAAGACAAGACAAGACAAGACAAGACAAGACAAGACAAGACAAGACAAGACAAGACAAGACAAGACAAGACAAGACCAGACAAGACAAGACAAAACAAGACAAGACAAGATAAGACAAGACAAGACAAGATAAGACATGACAAGACAAGACAAGAAAAGAAAAGACAATACAAGACCAGACAAGACAAGACAAGACAAGACAAGAAAAGAAAAGACAAGACAAGACCAGACAAGACAAGACAAGACAAGACAAGACAGGACAAGACCAGACAAGACAAGACAAAACAAGGCAAGACAAGATAAGACAAGACAAGACAAGATAAGACATGACAAGACAAGACAAGAAAAGAAAAGACAAGACAAGACAAGACCAGACAAGACAAGACAAGACAAGACATGACATGACAAGACAAGACAAGACAAGACAAGACAAGACAAGACAAGACAAGACAAGACAAGACAAGACAAGACAAGACAAGACAAGACAAGAAAAGACAAGACAAGACAAGACAAGACAAGACCAGACAAGACAAGACAAAACAAGACAAGACAAGACAAGACAAGACAAGACAAGACAAGACAAGACAAGACAAGACAAGACATGACAAGACAAAACAAGACAAAACAAAAGAAGACAAGACAAGGCAAGACAAGACAAGACAAGATAAGACATGACAAGATAAAACAAGACAAAACAAGACAAAACAAGACAAGACAAAACAACACAACATACGACATGACATGACATGACAAGACAAGATAAGACAAGACAAGACAAGACAAGACAAGACAAGACAAGACAAGACAAGACAAGACAAGACAAGACAAGGAAAGAAAAGACAAGACAAGACCAGACAAGACAAGACAAGACAAGACAAGACAGGACAAGACAAGACAAGACAAGACAAGACAAGACAAGACAAGACAAGACAAGACAAGACAAGACAAGACAAGACAAGACAAGACAAGACAAGACAGGACAAGACAAGACAAGACAAGACAAGACAAAACAAGGCAAGACAAGATAAGACAAGACAAGACAAGATAAGACATGACAAGACAAGACAAGAAAAGAAAAGACAAGACAAGACAAGACCAGACAAGACAAGACAAGACAAGACATGACATGACAAGACAAGACAAGACAAGACAAGACAAGACAAGACAAGACAAGACAAGACAAGACAAGACAAGACAAGACAAGACAAGACAAGAAAAGACAAGATAAGACAAGACAAGACAAGACAAAACAACACAACACACGACAGGACAGGACAAGACAAGACAAGACAACACAAGACAAGACAAGACAAGACAAGACAAGACAAGACAAGACAAGACAAGACAAGACAAGACAAGACAAGAAAAGAAAAGACAAGACAAGACCAGACAAGACAAGACAAGACAAGACAAGACAGGACAAGACCAGACAAGACAGGACAAGACCAGACAAGACAAGACAAAACAAGGCAAGACAAGACAAGACAAGACAAGACAAGACAAGACAAGACAAGACAAGACAAGACATGACAAGACAAAACAAGACAAAACAAAAGAAGACAAGACAAGGCAAGACAAGACAAGACAAGATAAGACATGACAAGATAAAACAAGACAAAACAAGACAAAACAAGACAAGACAAAACAACACAACATACGACATGACATGACATGACAAGACAAGACAAGACAAGACAAGACAAGACAAGACAAGAAGAGACAAGACAAGACAAGACGAGACAAGACAAGACAAGACAAGACAAGACAAGACAAGACAAGACAAGACAAGACAAGACAAGACAAGACAAGACAAGACAAGACAAGACATGACAAGACAAAACAAGACAAAACAAAAGAAGACAAGACAAGGCAAGACAAGACAAGACAAGACAAGACAAGACAAGACAAGACAAGACAAGACAAGACAAGACAAGACAAGACAATACAAGACAAGACAAGACAACACAAGACTACACAAGACAAGACAAGACAAAACAACATATGACATGACATGACATGACATGACATGACAAGACAAGACAGAACAGGACAAGACAAGACAAGACAAGACAAGAACAACAAAACAAGACAAGACAAGACAAGACAAGACAAGACAAGACAAGACAAGACAAGACAAGACAAGACAAGACAAGACAAGACAAGACAAGACAAGACAATACAAGACAAGACAAGACAAGACAACACAAGACTACACAAGACAAGACAAGACAAAACAACATATGACATGACATGACATGACATGACATGACAAGACAAGACAGAACAGGACAAGACAAGACAAGACAAGAACAACAAAACAAGACAAGACAAGACAAGACAAGACAAGACAAGACAAGACAAGACAAGACAAGACAAGACAAGACAAGACAAGACAAGTCAAGACAAGACAAGACAAGACAAGACAAGACAAGATAAGACATGACAAGACAAAACAAGACAAGACAAGACAAGACAAGACAAGACAAGACAAGACAAGACAAGAAAAGACAAGACAAGACAAGACAAGACAAGACAAGATAAGACAAGACAAGACAAGGCAAGGCAAGACAAGACAAGACAAGACAAGACAAGACAAGACCGGACAAGACAAGACAAGACAAGACAAGACAAGGCAAGGCAAGACAAGACAAGACACGACAAGACAAGACAAGACCGGACAAGACAAGACAAGACAAGACAAGACAAGACAAGACAAGACAAGACAAGACAAGAAAAGAAAAGACAATACAAGACCAGACAAGACAAGACAAGAAAAGACAAGACAAGAAAAGAAAAGAAAAGACAAGACAAGACAAGACAAGGCAAGGCAAGACAAGACAAGACAAGACAAGACAAGACAAGACAAGACAGGACAAGACAAGACAAGACAAGACAAGACAAGACAAGACAAGACAAGATAAGACAAGACAAGACAAGACAAGACAAGACAAGACAAGACAAGACAAGACAAGACAAGACAAGACAAGACAAGAAAAGAAAAGACAAGACAAGACCAGACAAGACAAGACAAGACAAGACAAGACAGGACAAGACAAGACAAGACAAGACAAGACAAGACAAGACAAGACAAGACAAGACAAGACAAGACAAGACAAGACAAGACAAGACAAGACAAGACAAGACAAGACAAGACAAGACAAGACAAGACAAGACCAGACAAGACAAGACAAAACAAGACAAGACAAGATAAGACAAGACAAGACAAGATAAGACATGACAAGACAAGACAAGAAAAGAAAAGACAATACAAGACCAGACAAGACAAGACAAGACAAGACAAGAAAAGAAAAGACAAGACAAGACCAGACAAGACAAGACAAGACAAGACAAGACAGGACAAGACCAGACAAGACAAGACAAAACAAGGCAAGACAAGATAAGACAAGACAAGACAAGATAAGACATGACAAGACAAGACAAGAAAAGAAAAGACAAGACAAGACAAGACCAGACAAGACAAGACAAGACAAGACATGACATGACAAGACAAGACAAGACAAGACAAGACAAGACAAGACAAGACAAGACAAGACAAGACAAGACAAGACAAGACAAGACAAGACAAGACAAGACAAGACAAGACAAGAAAAGACAAGACAAGACAAGACAAGACAAGACCAGACAAGACAAGACAAAACAAGACAAGACAAGACAAGACAAGATAAGACAAGACAAGACAAGACAAAACAACACAACACACGACAGGACAGGACAAGACAAGACAAGACAACACAAGACAAGACAAGACAAGACAAGGCAAGACAAGACAAGACAAGACAAGACGAGACAAGACAAGACAAGACAAGACAAGACAAGACAAGACAAGACAAGACAAGACAAGACAAGACAAGACAAGACAAGACAAGACAAGACAAGACAAGACAAGACAAGACAAGACAAGACAAGACAAGACAAGACAAGACAAGACAAGACAAGACAAGACAAGACAAGACAAGACAAGACAAGACAAGACAAGACAAGACAAGACAAGACAAGACAAGACAAGACAAGACAAGACAAGACAAGACAAGACAAGACAAGACAAGACAAGACAAGACAAGACAAGACAAGACAAGACAAGACAAGACAAGACAAGACAAGACAAGACAAGACAAGACAAGACAAGACAAGACAAGACAAGACAAGACAAGACAAGACAAGACAAGACAAGACAAGACAAGACAAGACAAGACAAGACAAGACAAGACAAGACAAGACAAGACAAGACAAGACAAGACAAGACAAGACAAGACAAGACAAGACAAGACAAGACAAGACAAGACAAGACAAGACAAGACAAGACAAGACAAGACAAGACAAGACAAGACAAGACAAGACAAGACAAGACAAGACAAGACAAGACAAGACAAGACAAGACAAGACAAGACAAGACAAGACAAGACAAGACAAGACAAGACAAGACAAGACAAGACAAGACAAGACAAGACAAGACAAGACAAGACAAGACAAGACAAGACAAGACAAGAAAAGACAATACAAGATAATACAAGAAAAGAAAAGACAAGACAAGACAAGACAAGACAAGACAAGACAAGACAAGACAAGACAAGACAATACAAGACAAGACAAGACAAGACAAGACAAGGCAAGACAAAACAACACATGACATGACATGACATGACATGACAAGACAGAACAGGACAAGACAAGACAAGACAAGACAAGACAAGACAAGACAAGACAAGACAAGACAAGAGAAGACAAGACAAGACAAGACAAGACAAGACAAGACAAGACAAGACAAGACAAGACAAGACAAGACAAGACAAGACATGACACGACAAAACAAGACAACACAAGACAAGACAAGACAAGACAAGACAAGACAAAACAAGACAAGACAAGACATGACACGACAAGACAAGACAAGACAAGAAAAGACAAGACAAGACCAGACAAGACAAGACAAGACAAGACAAGACAAGACAAGACAAGACAAGACAAGACAAGACAAGACAAGACAAGACAAGACAAGACAAGACAAGACAAGACAAGAAAAGACAAGACAAGACAAGACAATACAAGACAAGACAAGACAAGACAAGGCAAGACAAAACAACACATGACATGACATGACATGACATGACAAGACAGAACAGGACAAGACAAGACAAGACAAGACAAGACAATACAAGATAATACAAGAAAAGAAAAGACAAGACAAGACAAGACAAGACAAGACAAGACAAGACAAGACAAGACAAGACAATACAAGACAAGACAAGACAAAACAAGACATGACAAGACAAGACAAGACAAAACAACACATGACATGACATGACATGACATGACAAGACAGAACAAGACAAGACAAGACAAGACAAGACAAGACAAGACAAGACAAGACAAGACAAGACAAGACAAGACAAGACAAGAAAAGAAAAGACAAGACAAGACAAGACCAGACAAGACAAGACAAGACAAGACAAGACATGACAAGACAAGACAAGACAAGACAAGACAAGACAAGACAAGACAAGACAAGACAAGACAAGACAAGACAAGACAAGACAAGACAAGACAAGACAAGACAAGACAAGACAAGACAAGACAAGAAAAGACAAGACAAGACCAGACAAGACAAGACAAGACAAGACAAGACAGGACAAGACAAGACAAGACAAGACAAGACAAGACAAGACAAGACAAGACAAGACAAGACAAGACAAGACAAGACAAGACAAGACAAGACAAGACAAGACAAGACAAGACAAGACAAGACAAGACAAGACAAGACAAGACAAGACAAGACAAGACAAGACAAGACAAGACAAGACAAGACAAGACAAGACAAGACAAGAAAAGAAAAGACAAGACAAGACCAGACAAGACAAGACAAGACAAGACAAGACAGGACAAGACCAGACAAGACAGGACAAGACCAGACAAGACAAGACAAAACAAGGCAAGACAAGACAAGACAAGACAAGACAAGACAAGACAAGACAAGACAAGACAAGACAAGACAAGACAAGACAAGACAAGACAAGACAAGACAAGACAAGACAAGACAAGACAAGACAAGACAAGACAAGACAAGACAAGACAAGACATGACACGACAAAACAAGACAACACAAGACAAGACAAGACAAGACAAGACAAGACAAAACAAGACAAGACAAGACATGACACGACAAGACAAGACAAAACAAGACGAGACAAGACAAGACAAGACAAGACAAGACAACACAACACAAGACAAGACAAGAAAAGACAAGACAAGAAAAGACAAGACAAGACAAGACAAGAAAAGACAAGACAAGACAAGACAAGACAAGACATGACACGACAAAACAACACAAGACAAGACAAAACAACACAACACACGACAGGACAGGACAAGACAAGACAAGACAAGACAAGACAAGACAAGACAAGACAAGACAAGGCAAGACAAGACAAGACACGACAAAACAACACAAGACAAGACAAAACAACACAACACACGACAGGACAGGACAAGACAAGACAAGACAAGACAAGACAAGACAAGACAAGACAAGGCAAGACAAGACAAGACAAGACAAGACAAGACGAGACAAGACAAGACAAGACAAGACAAGACAAGACAAGACAAGACAAGACAAGAAAAGACAAGAAAAGAAAAGACAAGACAAGACAAGACAATACAAGACAAGACAAGACAAGACAAGGCAAGACAAAACAACACATGACATGACATGACATGACATGACAAGACAAGGCAAGACAAGACAAGACAAGACAAGACAAGACGAGACAAGACAAGACAAGACAAGACAAGACAAGACAAGACAAGACAAGACAAGACAAGACAAGACAAGACAAGACAAGACAAGACAAGACAAGACAAGACAAGACAAGACAAGACAAGACAAGACAAGACAAGACAAGACAAGACAAGACAACACAAGACAAGACAAGACAAGACAAGACAAGACAAAACAAGACAAGACAAAACAAGACAAGACAAGACATGACACGACAAGACAAGACAAAACAACACAACATACGACATGGCATGACATGACAAGCCAAGACAAGACAAGACACGAAAAGAAAAGACAAGACAAGACAAGACAAGACAAGACAAGACAAAACAAGACAAGACAAGACAAGACAAGACAAGACAAGATATGACATGACAAGACAAGACAAGAAAAGAAAAGACAAGACAAGACCAGACAAGACAAGACAAGACAAGACAAGACAAGAAAAGAAAAGACAAGACAAGACAACACAAGACAAGACAAGACAAGACAACACCACATACGACATGACATGACATGACAAGACAAGACAAGACAAGACAAGACAAGACAAGGCAAGACAAGACAAGACAAGACAAGACAAGAAAAGAAAAGACAAGACAAGACAAGACAAGACAAGACATGACACGACAAAACAACACAAGACAAGACAAAACAACACAACACACGACAGGACAGGACAAGACAAGACAAGACAAGACAAGACAAGACAAGACAAGACAAGACAAGACAAGGCAAGACAAGACAAGACAAGACAAGACAAGACGAGACAAGACAAGACAAGACAAGACAAGACAAGACAAGACAAGACAAGACAAGACAAGACAAGACAAGACAAGACAAGACAAGACAAGACAAGACAAGACAAGACAAGACAAGACAAGACAAGACAAGACAAAACAAGATAAGACAAGACATGACACGACAAGACAAGACAAAACAACACAACATACGACATGGCATGACATGACAAGCCAAGACAAGACAAGACACGAAAAGAAAAGACAAGACAAGACAAGACAAGACAAGACAAGACAAAACAAGACAAAACAAGACAAGACAAGACAACACAACACAAGACAAGACAAACAACACATGACATGACATGACATGACATGACATGACAAGACAGAACAGGACGAGACAAGACAAGACAAGACAAGACAATACAAGACAAGACAAGAAAAGAAAAGACAAGACAAGACAAGACAAGACAAGACAAGACAAGACAAGACAATACAAGACAAGACAAGACAAAACAAGACAAGACAAGACAAGACAAGACAAGACAAGACAAGACAAGACGAGACAAGACAAGACAAGACAAGACAAGACAAGACAAGACAAGACAAGACAAGACAAGACAAGACAAGACAAGACACGACAAGACAAGACAAGACAAGACAAGACATGACACGACAAAACAACACAAGACAAGACAAAACAACACAACACACGACAGGACAGGACAAGACAAGACAAGACAAGACAAGACAAGACAAGACAAGACAAGACAAGACAAGACAAGACAAGACGAGACAAGACAAGACAAGACAAGACGAGACAAGACAAGACAAGACAAGACAAGACAAGACAAGACAAGACAAGACAAGACAAGACAAGACAAGACAAGACAAGACAAGAAAAGACAAGACAAGACAAGACAAGACAAGACCAGACAAGACAAGACAAAACAAGACAAGACAAGACAAGACAAGATAAGACAAGACAAGACAAGACAAGACAAAACAACACAACACAACACACGACAGGACAAGACAAGACAAGACAAGACAACACAAGACAAGACAAGACAAGACAAGGCAAGACAAGACAAGACAAGACAAGACAAGACGAGACAAGACAAGACAAGACAAGACAAGACAAGACAAGACAAGACAAGACAAGACAAGACAAGACAAGACAAGACAAGACAAGACAAGACAAGACCAGACAAGACAAGACAAAACAAGACAAGACAAGATAAGACAAGACAAGACAAGATAAGACATGACAAGACAAGACAAGAAAAGAAAAGACAAGACAAGACCAGACAAGACAAGACAAGACAAGACAAGACAAGAAAAGAAAAGACAAGACAAGACAAGACAAGACAAGACAAGACAAGACAAGACAAGACAAGACAGGACAAGACCAGACAAGACAAGACAAAACAAGGCAAGACAAGATAAGACAAGACAAGACAAGACAAGACAAGACAAGACAAGACAAGACAAGACAAGACAAGACAAGACAAGAAAAGACAAGACAAGACAAAACAAGACAAGACAAGACATGACAAGACAAAACAAGACAAGACAAAACAACACAACATACGACATGACATGCCATGACAAGACAAGACAAGACAAGACAAAACAAGACGAGACAAGACAAGACAAGACAAGACAAGACAACACAACACAAGACAAGACAAGAAAAGACAAGACAAGAAAAGACAAGACAAGACAAGACAAGAAAAGACAAGACAAGACAAGACAAGACAAGACATGACACGACAAAACAACACAAGACAAGACAAAACAACACAACACACGACAGGACAGGACAAGACAAGACAAGACAAGACAAGACAAGACAAGACAAGACAAGACAAGGCAAGACAAGACAAGACACGACAAAACAACACAAGACAAGACAAAACAACACAACACACGACAGGACAGGACAAGACAAGACAAGACAAGACAAGACAAGACAAGACAAGACAAGGCAAGACAAGACAAGACAAGACAAGACAAGACGAGACAAGACAAGACAAGACAAGACAAGACAAGACAAGACAAGACAAGACAAGACAAGAAAAGACAAGAAAAGAAAAGACAAGACAAGACAAGACAATACAAGACAAGACAAGACAAGACAAGGCAAGACAAAACAACACATGACATGACATGACATGACATGACAAGACAAGGCAAGACAAGACAAGACAAGACGAGACAAGACAAGACAAGACAAGACAAGACAAGACAAGACAAGACAAGACAAGACAAGACAAGACAAGACAAGACAAGACAAGACAAGACAAGACAAGACAAGACAAGACAAGACAAGACAAGACAAGACAAGACAAGACAAGACAAGACAAGACAAGACAAGACAACACAAGACAAGACAAGACAAGACAAGACAAGACAAAACAAGACAAGACAAAACAAGACAAGACAAGACATGACACGACAAGACAAGACAAAACAACACAACATACGACATGGCATGACATGACAAGCCAAGACAAGACAAGACACGAAAAGAAAAGACAAGACAAGACAAGACAAGACAAGACAAGACAAAACAAGACAAGACAAGACAAGACAAGACAAGACAAGATATGACATGACAAGACAAGACAAGAAAAGAAAAGACAAGACAAGACCAGACAAGACAAGACAAGACAAGACAAGACAAGAAAAGAAAAGACAAGACAAGACAACACAAGACAAGACAAGACAAGACAAGACAAGACAACACCACATACGACATGACATGACATGACAAGACAAGACAAGACAAGACAAGACAAGACAAGGCAAGACAAGACAAGACAAGACAAGACAAGAAAAGAAAAGACAAGACAAGACAAGACAAGACAAGACATGACACGACAAAACAACACAAGACAAGACAAAACAACACAACACACGACAGGACAGGACAAGACAAGACAAGGCAAGACAAGACAAGACAAGACAAGACAAGGCAAGACAAGACAAGACAAGACAAGACGAGACAAGACAAGACAAGACAAGACAAGACAAGACAAGACAAGACAAGACAAGACAAGACAAGACAAGACAAGACAAGACAAGACAACACAAGACAAGACAAGACAAGACAAGACAAAACAAGATAAGACAAGACATGACACGACAAGACAAGACAAAACAACACAACATACGACATGGCATGACATGACAAGCCAAGACAAGACAAGACACGAAAAGAAAAGACAAGACAAGACAAGACAAGACAAGACAAGACAAAACAAGACAAAACAAGACAAGACAAGACAACACAACACAAGACAAGACAAGAAAAGACAAGACAAGAAAAGACAAGACAAGACAAGACAAGACAAGACAATACAAGACAAGACAAGACAAGACAAGGCAAGACAAAACAACACATGACATGACATGACATGACATGACATGACAAGACAGAACAGGACGAGACAAGACAAGACAAGACAAGACAATACAAGACAAGACAAGAAAAGAAAAGACAAGACAAGACAAGACAAGACAAGACAAGACAAGACAAGACAATACAAGACAAGACAAGACAAAATAAGACAAGACAAGACAAGACAAGACAAGACAAGACAAGACAAGACGAGACAAGACAAGACAAGACAAGACAAGACAAGACAAGACAAGACAAGACAAGACAAGACAAGACAAGACAAGACACGACAAGACAAGACAAGACAAGACAAGACATGACACGACAAAACAACACAAGACAAGACAAAACAACACAACACACGACAGGACAGGACAAGACAAGACAAGACAAGACAAGACAAGACAAGACAAGACAAGACAAGACAAGACAAGACAAGACAAGACAAGACAAGACAAGACGAGACAAGACAAGACAAGACAAGACAAGACGAGACAAGACAAGACAAGACAAGACAAGACAAGACAAGACAAGACAAGACAAGACAAGACAAGACAAGACAAGACAAGACAAGACAAGACAAGACAAGACAAGACAAGACAAGACAAGACAAGACAAGACAAGACAAAACAAGACAACACAAGACAAAACAACACATGACATGACATGACAAGACAAGACAAGACAAGACAAGACAAGACAAGACAAGATATGACATGACAAGACAAGACAAGAAAAGAAAAGACAAGACAAGACCAGACAAGACAAGACAAGACAAGACAAGACAAGACAAGACAAGACAAGACAAGACAAGACAAGACAAGACAAGACAAGACAAGACAAGACAAGACAAGACAAGACAAGACAAGACAAGACAAGACAAGACAAGACAAGACAAGACAAGACAAGACAAGACAAGACAAGACAAGACAAGACAAGACAAGACAAGAAAAGACAAGACAAGACAAGACAAGACAAGACCAGACAAGACAAGACAAAACAAGACAAGACAAGACAAGACAAGATAAGACAAGACAAGACAAGACAAGACAAGACAAAACAACACAACACAACACACGACAGGACAAGACAAGACAAGACAAGACAACACAAGACAAGACAAGACAAGACAAGGCAAGACAAGACAAGACAAGACAAGACAAGACGAGACAAGACAAGACAAGACAAGACAAGACAAGACAAGACAAGACAAGACAAGACAAGACAAGACAAGACAAGACAAGACAAGACAAGACAAGACAAGACAAGACAAGACAAGACAAGACAAGACAAGACCAGACAAGACAAGACAAAACAAGACAAGACAAGATAAGACAAGACAAGACAAGATAAGACATGACAAGACAAGACAAGAAAAGAAAAGACAAGACAAGACCAGACAAGACAAGACAAGAAAAGACAAGACAAGAAAAGAAAAGACAAGACAAGACAAGACAAGACAAGACAAGACAAGACAAGACAAGACAAGACAAGACAAGACAAGACAGGACAAGACCAGACAAGACAAGACAAAACAAGGCAAGACAAGATAAGACAAGACAAGACAAGACAAGACAAGACAAGACAAGACAAGACAAGACAAGACAAGACAAGACAAGAAAAGACAAGACAAGACAAAACAAGACAAGACAAGACATGACAAGACAAAACAAGACAAGACAAAACAACACAACATACGACATGACATGCCATGACAAGACAAGACAAGACAAGACAAGACAAGACAAGACAAGACAAGACAAGACAAGACAAGACAAGACAAGACAAGACAAGACAAGACAAGACAAGACAAGACAAGACAAGACAAGACAAGACAAGACAAGACAAGACAAGACAAGACAAGACAAGACAAGACAAGACAAGACAAGACAAGACAAGACAAGACAAGACAAGACAAGACAAGACAAGACAAGACAAGACAAGACAAGACAAGACAAGACAAGACAAGACAAGACAAGACAAGACAAGACAAGACAAGACAAGACAAGACAAGACAAGACAAGACACGACAAGACAAGACAAGACAAGACAAGACAAGACAAGACAAGACAAGAAAAGACATGACATGACATGACAAGACAAGACAAGACAAGACATGACAAGACAAAACAAGACAAAACAAAAGAAGACAAGACAAGACAAGGCAAGACAAGACAAGACAAGACAAGACAAGATAAGACATGACAAGATAAAACAAGACAAAACAAGACAAGACAAAACAACACAACATACGACATGACATGACATGACAAGACAAGACAAGACAAGACAAGACAAGACAAGACAAGAAGAGACAAGACAAGACAAGACGAGACAAGACAAGACAAGACAAGACAAGACAAGACAAGACAAGACAAGACAAGACAAGACAAGACAAGACAAGACAAGACAAGACAAGACAAGACATGACAAGACAAAACAAGACAAAACAAAAGAAGACAAGACAAGGCAAGACAAGACAAGACAAGACAAGACAAGACAAGACAAGACAATACAAGACAAGACAAGACAACACAAGACTACACAAGACAAGACAAGACAAAACAACATATGACATGACATGACATGACATGACATGACAAGACAAGACAGAACAGGACAAGACAAGACAAGACAAGACAAGAACAACAAAACAAGACGAGACAAGACAAGACAAGACAAGACAAGACAAGACAAGACAAGACAAGACAAGACAAGACAAGACAAGACAAGACAATACAAGACAAGACAAGACAAGACAACACAAGACTACACAAGACAAGACAAGACAAAACAACATATGACATGACATGACATGACATGACATGACAAGACAAGACAGAACAGGACAAGACAAGACAAGACAAGAACAACAAAACAAGACAAGACAAGACAAGACAAGACAAGACAAGACAAGACAAGACAAGACAAGACAAGACAAGACAAGACAAGACAAGTCAAGACAAGACAAGACAAGACAAGACAAGACAAGATAAGACATGACAAGACAAAACAAGACAAGACAAGAAAAGACAAGACAAGACAAGACAAGACAAGACAAGAAAAGACAAGACAAGACAAGACAAGACAAGACAAGACAAGACAAGACAAGACAAGACAAGACAAGACAAGACAAGACAAGACAAGACAAGACAAGACAAGACAAGACAAGACAAGACAAGACAAGACAAGACAAGACAAGACAAGACAAGACATGACAAGACAAAACAAGACAAAACAAAAGAAGACAAGACAAGGCAAGACAAGACAAGACAAGACAAGACAAGACAAGACAAGACAATACAAGACAAGACAAGACAACACAAGACTACACAAGACAAGACAAGACAAAACAACATATGACATGACATGACATGACATGACAAGACAAGACAGAACAGGACAAGACAAGACAAGACAAGACAAGAACAACAAAACAAGACAAGACAAGACAAGACAAGACAAGACAAGACAAGACAAGACAAGACAAGACAAGACAAGACAATACAAGACAAGACAAGACAAGACAACACAAGACTACACAAGACTACACAAGACAAGACAAGACAAAACAACATATGACATGACATGACATGACATGACATGACAAGACAAGACAGAACAGGACAAGACAAGACAAGACAAGATAAGACAAGAACAACAAAACAAGACAAGACAAGACAAGACAAGACAAGACAAGACAAGACAAGACAAGACAAGACAAGACAAGACAAGTCAAGACAAGACAAGACAAGACAAGACAAGACAAGATAAGACATGACAAGACAAAACAAGACAAGACAAGACAAGACAAGACAAGACAAGACAAGACAAGACAAGAAAAGACAAGACAAGACAAGACAAGACAAGACAAGACAAGACAAGACAAGACAAGACAAGACAAGACAAGGCAAGGCAAGACAAGACAAGACAAGACAAGACAAGACAAGACCGGACAAGACAAGACAAGACAAGACAAGACAAGGCAAGGCAAGACAAGACAAGACACGACAAGACAAGACAAGACCGGACAAGACAAGACAAGACAAGACAAGACAAGACAAGACAAGACAAGACAAGACAAGAAAAGAAAAGACAATACAAGACCAGACAAGACAAGACAAGAAAAGACAAGACAAGAAAAGAAAAGAAAAGACAAGACAAGACAAGACAAGGCAAGGCAAGACAAGACAAGACAAGACAAGACAAGACAAGACAAGACAAGACAAGACAAGACAGGACAAGACAAGACAAGACAAGACAAGACAAGACAAGACAAGACAAGATAAGACAAGACAAGACAAGACAAGACAAGACAAGACAAGACAAGACAAGACAAGACAAGACAAGAAAAGAAAAGACAAGACAAGACCAGACAAGACAAGACAAGACAAGACAAGACAGGACAAGACAAGACAAGACAAGACAAGACAAGACAAGACAAGACAAGACAAGACAAGACAAGACAAGACAAGACAAGACAAGACAAGACAAGACAAGACAAGACCAGACAAGACAAGACAAAACAAGACAAGACAAGATAAGACAAGACAAGACAAGATAAGACATGACAAGACAAGACAAGAAAAGAAGAGACAATACAAGACCAGACAAGACAAGACAAGACAAGACAAGAAAAGAAAAGACAAGACAAGACCAGACAAGACAAGACAAGACAAGACAAGACAGGACAAGACCAGACAAGACAAGACAAAACAAGGCAAGACAAGATAAGACAAGACAAGACAAGATAAGACATGACAAGACAAGACAAGAAAAGAAAAGACAAGACAAGACAAGACCAGACAAGACAAGACAAGACAAGACAAGACATGACATGACAAGACAAGACAAGACAAGACAAGACAAGACAAGACAAGACAAGACAAGACAAGACAAGACAAGACAAGACAAGACAAGACAAGACAAGAAAAGACAAGACAAGACAAGACAAGACAAGACCAGACAAGACAAGACAAAACAAGACAAGACAAGACAAGACAAGATAAGACAAGACAAGACAAGACAAAACAACACAACACACGACAGGACAGGACAAGACAAGACAAGACAACACAAGACAAGACAAGACAAGACAAGGCAAGACAAGACAAGACAAGACAAGACGAGACAAGACAAGACAAAACAAGACAAGACAAGACAACACAACACAAGACAAGACAAGAAAAGACAAGACAAGAAAAGACAAGAAAAGAAAAGACAAGACAAGACAAGACAATACAAGACAAGACAAGACAAGAAAAGACAAGACAAGACAATACAAGATAAGACATGACAAGACAAAACAACACAACATACGACATGGCATGACATTACAAGCCAAGACAAGACAAGACACGAAAAGAAAAGACAAGACAAGACAAGACAAGACAAGACAAAACAAGACAAGACAAGACAACACAACACAAGACAAGACAAGAAAAGACAAGACAAGAAAAGACAAGAAAAGAAAAGACAAGACAAGACAAGACAATACAAGACAAGACAAGACAAGACAAGGCAAGACAAAACAACACATGACATGACATGACATGACATGACAAGACAGAACAGGACAAGACAAGACAAGACAAGACAAGACAATACAAGACAATACAAGAAAAGAAAAGACAAGACAAGACAAGACAAGACAAGACAAGACAAGACAATACAAGACAAGACAAGACAAAACAAAACAAGACAAGACAAGACAAGACAAAACAACACATGACATGACATGACATGACATGACAAGACAGAACAAGACAAGACAAGACAAGACAAGACAAGACAAGACAAGACAAGACAAGACAAGACAAGACAAGACAAGACAAGACAAGACAAGACAAGACAAGACAAGGCAAGACAAGACAAGACAAGACAAGACAAGAAAAGACAAGACAAGAAAAGACAAGAAAAGAAAAGACAAGACAAGACAAAACAATACAAGACAAGACAAGACAAGACAAGGCAAGACAAAACAACACATGACATGACATGACATGACATGACAAGACAGAACAGGACAAGACAAGACAAGACAAGACAAGACAATACAAGACAATACAAGAAAAGAAAAGACAAGACAAGACAAGACAAGACAAGACAATACAAGACAAGACAAGACAAGACAAAACAAGACAAGACAAGACAAGACAAGACAAAACAACACATGACATGACATGACATGACATGACAAGACAGAACAAGACAAGACAAGACAAGACAAGACAAGACAAGACAAGACAAGACAAGACAAGACAAGACAAGACAAGACAAGACAAGACAAGACAAGACAAGACAAGACAAGACAAGACAAGACAAGACAAGACAAGACAAGGCAAGACAAGACAAGACAAGACAAGAAAAGAAAAGACAAGACAAGACAAGACATGACACGACAAAACAACACAAGACAAGACAAAACAACACAACACACGACAGGACAGGACAAGACAAGACAAGACAAGACAAGACAAGACAAGACAAGACAAGGCAAGACAAGACAAGACAAGACAAGACAAGACAAGACGAGACAAGACAAGACAAGACAAGACAAGACAAGACAAGACAAGACAAGACAAGACAAGACAAGACAAGACAAGAAAAGACAAGACAAGACAAGACGAGACAAGACAAGACAAGACAAGACAAGACAAGACAAAACAAGACAAGACAAGACAAGACAAGACAAGACAAGACAAGGCAAGACAAGACAAGACAAGACAAGACAAGACAAGACGAGACAAGACAAGACAAGACAAGACAAGACAAGACAAGACAAGACAAGACAAGACAAGACAAGACAAGAAAAGAAAAGACAAGACAAGACAAGACAAGACAAGACAAGACAATACAAGACAAGACAAGACAAGACAAAACAAGACAAGACAAGACAAGACAAGACAAGACAAGACAAGACAAGACAAGACAAGACACGACAAGACAAGACAAGACAAGACAAGAAAAGAAAAGACAAGACAAGACAAGACATGACACGACAAAACAAGACAAGACAAGACAAAACAACACAACATACGACATGGCATGACATTACAAGCCAAGACAAGACAAGACACGAAAAGAAAAGACAAGACAAGACAAGACAAGACAAGACAAAACAAGACAAGACAAGACAACACAACACAAGACAAGACAAGAAAAGACAAGACAAGAAAAGACAAGAAAAGAAAAGACAAGACAAGACAAGACAATACAAGACAAGACAAGACAAGACAAGGCAAGACAAAACAACACATGACATGACATGACATGACATGACAAGACAGAACAGGACAAGACAAGACAAGACAAGACAAGACAATATAAGACAATACAAGAAAAGAAAAGACAAGACAAGACAAGACAAGACAAGACAAGACAAGACAACACAAGACAAGACAAGACAAGACAACACCACATACGACATGACATGACATGACAAGACAAGACAAGACAAGACAAGACAAGACAAGACAAGACAAGACAAGACAAGACAAGACAAGACAACACCACATACGACATGACATGACATGACAAGACAAGACAAGACAAGACAAGACAAGACAAGACAAGACAAGACAAGACAAGACAAGACAAGACAAGACAAGACAAGATAAGACAAGACAAGACAAGACAAGACAAGACAAGACAAGACAAGACAAGACAAGACAAGACAATACAAGACAAGACAAGACAAGACAAGACAAGACAAGAAAAGAAAAGACAAGACAAGACAAGAAAAGAAAAGACAAGACAAGACAACACAAGACAAGACAAGACAAGACAACACCACATACGACATGACATGACATGACAAGACAAGACAAGACAAGACAAGACAAGACAAGACAAGACAAGACAAGACAAGACAAGACAAGACAAGACAAGATAAGACAAGACAAGACAAGACAAGACAAGACAAGACAAGACAAGACAAGACAAGACAAGACAAGACAAGACAAGACAAGACAAGACAAGACAAGACAAGACAAGACAAGACAAGACAAGACAAGACAAGACAAGACAAGACAAGACAAGACAAGACAAGACAAGACAAGACAAGACAAGACAAGACAAGACAAGACACGACAAGACAAGACAAGACAAGACAAGAAAAGAAAAGACAAGACAAGACATGACACGACAAAACAAGACAAGACAAGACAAAACAACACAACATACGACATGGCATGACATTACAAGCCAAGACAAGACAAGACACGAAAAGAAAAGACAAGACAAGACAAGACAAGACAAGACAAAACAAGACAAGACAAGACAACACAACACAAGACAAGACAAGAAAAGACAAGACAAGAAAAGACAAGAAAAGAAAAGACAAGACAAGACAAGACAATACAAGACAAGACAAGACAAGACAAGGCAAGACAAAACAACACATGACATGACATGACATGACATGACAAGACAGAACAGGACAAGACAAGACAAGACAAGACAAGACAATATAAGACAATACAAGAAAAGAAAAGACAAGACAAGACAAGACAAGACAAGACAAGACAAGACAATACAAGACAAGACAAGACAAAACAAGACAAGACAAGACAAGACAAGACAAAACAACACATGACATGACATGACATGACATGACAAGACAGAACAAGACAAGACAAGACAAGACAAGACAAGACAAGACAAGACAAGACAAGACAAGACAAGACAAGACAAGACAAGACAAGACAAGACAAGACAAGACAAGGCAAGACAAGACAAGACAAGACAAGACAAGAAAAGACAAGACAAGAAAAGACAAGAAAAGAAAAGACAAGACAAGACAAAACAATACAAGACAAGACAAGACAAGACAAGGCAAGACAAAACAACACATGACATGACATGACATGACATGACAAGACAGAACAGGACAAGACAAGACAAGACAAGACAAGACAAGACAATACAAGACAAGACAAGACAAGACAAAACAAGACAAGACAAGACAAGACAAGACAAAACAACACATGACATGACATGACATGACATGACAAGACAGAACAAGACAAGACAAGACAAGACAAGACAAGACAAGACAAGACAAGACAAGACAAGACAAGACAAGACAAGACAAGACAAGACAAGACAAGACAAGACAAGACAAGACAAGACAAGACAAGACAAGACAAGACAAGACAAGACAAGACAAGACAAGACAAGACAAGGCAAGACAAGACAAGACAAGACAAGACAAGAAAAGAAAAGACAAGACAAGACAAGACAAGACAAGACATGACACGACAAAACAACACAAGACAAGACAAAACAACACAACACACGACAGGACAGGACAAGACAAGACAAGACAAGACAAGACAAGACAAGACAAGACAAGGCAAGACAAGACAAGACAAGACAAGACAAGACAAGACGAGACAAGACAAGACAAGACAAGACAAGACAAGACAAGACAAGACAAGACAAGACAAGACAAGACAAGACAAGACAACACAAGACAAGACAAGACAAGACAAGACAAGACAAAACAAGACAAGACAAGACATGACACGACAAGACAAGACAAAACAACACAACATACGACATGGCATGACATGACAAGCCAAGACAAGACAAGACACGAAAAGAAAAGACAAGACAAGACAAGACAAGACAAGACAAGACAAAACAAGACAAAACAAGACAAGACAAGACAACACAACACAAGACAAGACAAGAAAAGACAAGACAAGAAAAGACAAGAAAAGAAAAGACAAGACAAGACAAGACAATACAAGACAAGACAAGACAAGACAAGGCAAGACAAAACAACACATGACATGACATGACATGACATGACATGACAAGACAGAACAGGACGAGACAAGACAAGACAAGACAAGACAAGACAAGACAAGACAAGACAAGACAAGACAAGACAAGAGCAGACAAGACAAGACACGACAAAACAAGACAAGACAAGACAAGACAAGACAAGACAAGACAAGACAAGACAAGACAAGACAAGACAAGACAAGACAAGACAAGACAAAACAACACATGGCATGACATGACATGACATGACAAGACAGAACAGGACAAGACAAGACAAGACAAGACAAGACAAGACAAGACAATACAAGAAAAGAAAAGACAAGACAAGACAAGACAAGACAAGACAAGACAATACAAGACAAGACAAGACAAAACAAGACAAGACAAGACAAGACAAGACAAAACAACACATGACATGACATGACATGACATGACAAGACAGAACAAGACAAGACAAGACAAGACAAGACAAGACAAGACAAGACAAGACAAGACAAGACAAGACAAGACAAGACAAGACAAGACAAGACAAGACAAGACAAGACAAGACAAGGCAAGACAAGACAAGACAAGACAAGACAAGAAAAGAAAAGACAAGACAAGACAAGACAAGACAAGACATGACACGACAAAACAACACAAGACAAGACAAAACAACACAACACACGACAGGACAGGACAAGACAAGACAAGACAAGACAAGACAAGACAAGACAAGACAAGGCAAGACAAGACAAGACAAGACAAGACAAGACGAGACAAGACAAGACAAGACAAGACAAGACAAGACAAGACAAGACAAGACAAGACAAGACAAGACAAGACAAGACAACACAAGACAAGACAAGACAAGACAAGACAAGACAAAACAAGACATGACACGACAAGACAAGACAAAACAACACAATATACGACATGGCATGACATGACAAGCCAAGACAAGACAAGACACGAAAAGAAAAGACAAGACAAGACAAGACAAGACAAGAAAAGACAAGAAAAGAAAAGACAAGACAAGACAAGACAATACAAGACAAGACAAGACAAGACAAGGCAAGACAAAACAACACATGACATGACATGACATTTCATGACATGACAAGACAGAACAGGACGAGACAAGACAAGACAAGACAAGACAATACAAGACAAGACAAGAAAAGAAAAGACAAGACAAGACAAGACAAGACAAGACAAGACAATACAAGACAAGACAAGACAAAACAAGACAAGACAAGACAAAACAACACATGACATGACATGACATGACATAACAAGACAGAACAAGACAAGACAAGACAAGACAAGACAAGACAAGACAAGACAAGACAAGACAAGACAAGACAAGACAAGGCAAGACAAGACAAGACAAGAAAAGAAAAGACAAGACAAGACAAGGCAAGACAAGACATGACACGACAAAACAACACAAGACAAGACAAAACAACACAACACACGACAGGACAGGACAAGACAAGACAAGACAAGACAAAACAACACAACACACGACAGGACAGGACAAGACAAGACAAGACAAGACAAGACAAGACAAGACAAGACAAGACAAGACAAGACAAGACAAGACAAGACAAGACAAGACAAGACAAGACAAGACGAGACAAGACAAGACAAGACAAGACGAGACAAGACAAGACAAGACAAGACAAGACAAGACAAGACAAGACAAGACAAGACAAGACAAGACAAGACAAGACAAGACAAGACAAGACAAAACAAGACAACACAAGACAAAACAACACATGACATGACATGACATGACAAGACAAGACAAGACAAGACAAGACAAGACCAGACAAGACAAGACAAAACAAGACAAGACAAGACAAGACAAGACAAGACGAGACAAGACAAGACAAGACAAGACAAGACAAGACAAGACAAGACAAGACAAGACAAGACAAGACAAGACAAGACAAGACAAGACAAGACAAGACAAGACAAGACAAGACAAGACAAGACAAGACAAGACAAGACAAGACAAGACAAGACAAGACAAGACAAGAAAAGACAAGACAAGACAAGACAAGACAAGACCAGACAAGACAAGACAAAACAAGACAAGACAAGACAAGACAAGATAAGACAAGACAAGACAAGACAAGACAAAACAACACAACACAACACACGACAGGACAAGACAAGACAAGACAAGGCAAGACAAGACAAGACAAGACAAGACAAGACAAGACGAGACAAGACAAGACAAGACAAGACAAGACAAGACAAGACAAGACAAGACAAGACAAGACAAGACAAGACAAGACAAGACAAGACAAGACAAGACAAGACAAGACAAGACAAGACAAGACAAGACAAGACAAGACAAGACAAGACAAGACAAGACAAGACAAGACAAGACAAGACAAGACAAGACAAGACAACACAAGACAAGACAAGACAAGACAAGACAAGACAAGACAAGACAAGACAAGACAAGACAAGACAAGACAAGACAAGACAAGACAAGACAAGACAAGACAAGACAAGACAAGACAAGACAAGACAAGACAAGACAAGACAAGACAAGACAAGACAAGACAAGACAAGACAAGACAAGACAAGACAAGACAAGACAAGACAAGACAAGACAAGACAAGACAAGACAAGACAAGACAAGACAAGACAAGACAAGACAAGACAAGACAAGACAAGACAAGACAAGACAAGACAAGACAAGACAAGACAAGACAAGACAAGACAAGACAAGACAAGACAAGACAAGACAAGACAAGACAAGACAAGACAAGACAAGACAAGACAAGACAAGACAAGACAAGACAAGACAAGACAAGACAAGACAAGACAAGACAAGACAAGACAAGACAAGACAAGACAGGACAAGACAAGACAAGACAAGACAAAACAAGACAACACAAGACAAAACAACACATGACATGACATGACAAGACAAGACAAGACAAGACAAGACAAGACCAGACAAGACAAGACAAAACAAGACAAGACAAGACAAGACAAGATAAGACAAGACAAGACAAGACAAGACAAGACAAGACGAGACAAGACAAGACAAGACAAGACAAGACAAGACAAGACAAGACAAGACAAGACAAGACAAGACAAGACAAGACAAGACAAGACAAGACAAGACAAGACAAGACAAGACAAGACAAGACAAGACAAGACAAGACAAGATAAGACAAGACAAGACAAGACAAGACAAGACAAGACAAGACAAGACAAGACAAGACAAGACAAGACAAGACAAGACAAGACAAGACAAGATAAGACAAGACAAGACAAGACAAGACAAGACAAGAAAAGAAAAGACAAGACAAGACAAGACAATACAAGACAAGACAAGACAAGACAAGGCAAGACAAAACAAGACAAGACAAGACAAGACAAGACAAGACAAGACAAGGCAAGACAAAACAACACATGACATGACATGACATGACATGACAAGACAGAACAGGACAAGACAAGACAAGACAAGACAGGACAAGACAAGACAAGACAAGACAAGACAAGACAAGACAAGACAAGACAAGACAATACAAGACAAGACAAGACAAGACAAGGCAAGACAAAACAACACATGACATGACATGACATGACATGACATGACAAGACAGAACAGGACAAGACAAGACAAGACAAGACAAGACAAGACAAGACAAGACAAGACAAGACAAGACAAGACAAGACAAGACAAGACAAGACAAGACAAGACAAAACAACACATGACATGACATGACATGACATGACATGACAAGACAGAACAAGACAAGACAAGACAAGACAAGACAAGACAAGGCAAGACAAGACAAGACAAGACAAGACAAGAAAAGAAAAGACAAGACAAGACAAGACAAGACAAGACATGACACGACAAAACAACACAAGACAAGACAAAACAACACAACACACGACAGGACAGGACAAGACAAGACAAGACAAGACAAGACAAGACAAGACAAGACAAGACAAGACAAGACAAGACAAGACAAGACGAGACAAGACAAGACAAGACAAGACAAGACAAGACAAGACAAGACAAGACAAGACAAGACAAGACAAGACAAGACAAGACAAGACAAGACAAGACAAGACAAGACAAGACAAGACAAGACAAGACAAGACAAGACAAGACAAGACAAGACAAGACGAGACAAGACAAGACAAGACAAGACAAAACAAGACAAGACAAGACATGACACGACAAGACAAGACAAAACAACACAACATACGACATGGCATGACATGACAAGCCAAGACAAGACAAGACACGAAAAGAAAAGAAAAGACAAGACAAGACAAGACAAGACAAGACAAGACAAGACAAGACAAGACAAGACAAGACAAGACAAGACAAGACAAGACAAGACAAGACAAGACAAGACAAGACAAGACAAGACAAGACAAGACAAGACAAGACAAGACAAGACAAGACAAGACAAGACAAGACAAGACAAGACAAGACAAGACAAGACAAGACAAGACAAGACAAGACAAGACAAGACAAGACAAGACAAGACAAGACAAGACAAGACAAGACAAGACACGACACGACAAGACAAGACAAGACAAGACAAGACAAGACAAGACAAGACAAGACAAGACAAGACAAGACAAGACAAGACAAGAAAAGAAAAGACAAGACAAGACAAGACAAGAAAAGAAAAGAAAAGACAAGACAAGACAAGACACGACAAAACAACACAACATACGACATGGCATGACATTACAAGCCAAGACAAGACAAGACACGAAAAGAAAAGACAAGACAAGACAAGACAAGACAAAACAAGACAAAACATGACAAGACAAGACAACACAACACAAGACAAGACAAGAAAAGACAAGACAAGAAAAGACAAGAAAAGAAAAGACAAGACAAGACAAGACAATACAAGACAAGACAAGACAAGACAAGGCAAGACAAAACAACACATGACATGACATGACATGACATGACAAGACAGAACAGGACAAGACAAGACAAGACAAGACAAGACAATACAAGACAAGACAAGAAAAGAAAAGACAAGACAAGACAAGACAAGACAAGACAAGACAAGACAAGACAAGACAATACAAGACAAGACAAGACAAAACAAGACAAGACAAGACAAAACAACACATGACATGACATGACATGACATGACAAGACAGAACAAGACAAGACAAGACAAGACAAGACAAGACAAGACAAGACAAGACAAGACAAGACAAGACAAGACAAGACAAGACAAGACAAGACAAGACAAGACAAGACAAGACAAGGCAAGACAAGACAAGACAAGACAAGACAAGACAAGACAAGGCAAGACAAGACAAGACAAGACAAGACAAGACAAGACAAGACAAGACAAGACAAGACAAGACAAGACAAGACAAGACAAGACAAGACAAGACAAGACAAGACAAGACAAGACAAGACAAGACAAGACAAGACAAGACAAGACAAGACAAGACAAGACAAGACAAGACAAGACAAGACAAGACAAGACAAGACAAGACAAGACAAGACAAGACAAGACAAGACAAGACAAGACAAGACAAGACAAGACAAGACAAGACAAGACAAGACAAGACAAGACAAGACAAGACAAGACAAGACAAGACAAGACAAGACAAGACAAGACAAGACAAGACAAGACAAGACAAGACAAGACAAGACACGACAAGACAAGACAAGACAAGACAAGACAAGACAAGACAAGACAAGACAAGACAAGACAAGACAAGACAAGACAAGACAAGACAAGACAAGACAAGACAAGACAAGACAAGACAAGACAAGACAAGACAAGACAAGACAAGACAAGACAAGACAAGACAAGACAAGACAAGACAAGACAAGACAAGACAAGACAAGACAAGACAAGACAAGACAAGACAAGACAAGACAAGACAAGACAAGACAAGAAAAGAAAAGAAAAGACAAGACAAGACAAGACAAGACATGACACGACAAAACAAGACAAGACAAAACAACACAACATACGACATGGCATGACATTACAAGCCAAGACAAGACAAGACACGAAAAGAAAAGACAAGACAAGACAAGACAAGACAAAACAAGACAAAACATGACAAGACAAGACAACACAACACAAGACAAGACAAGAAAAGACAAGACAAGAAAAGACAAGAAAAGAAAAGACAAGACAAGACAAGACAATACAAGACAAGACAAGACAAGACAAGGCAAGACAAAACAACACATGACATGACATGACATGACATGACAAGACAGAACAGGACAAGACAAGACAAGACAAGACAAGACAATACAAGACAAGACAAGAAAAGAAAAGACAAGACAAGACAAGACAAGACAAGACAAGACAAGACAAGACAATACAAGACAAGACAAGACAAAACAAGACAAGACAAGACAAAACAACACATGACATGACATGACATGACATGACAAGACAGAACAAGACAAGACAAGACAAGACAAGACAAGACAAGACAAGACAAGACAAGACAAGACAAGACAAGACAAGACAATACAAGACAAGACAAGACAAAACAAGACAAGACAAGACAAGACAAGACAAGACAAAACAACACATGACATGACATGACATGACATGACAAGACAGAACAAGACAAGACAAGACAAGACAAGACAAGACAAGACAAGACAAGACAAGACAAGACAAGACAAGACAAGACAAGACAAGACAAGACAAGACAAGACAAGACAAGACAAGACAAGGCAAGACAAGACAAGACAAGACAAGAAAAGACAAGACAAGACAAGAAAAGACAAGACAAGACAAGACAATACAAGACAAGACAAGACAAGACAAGGCAAGACAAAACAACACATGACATGACATGACATGACATGACATGACAAGACAGAACAGGACAAGACAAGACAAGACAAGACAAGACAATACAAGACAATACAAGAAAAGAAAAGACAAGACAAGACAAGACAAGACAAGACAAGACAATACAAGACAAGACAAGACAAAACAAGACAAGACAACACAACACAAGACAAGACAAGAAAAGACAAAACAACACAACATACGACATGGCATGACATTACAAGCCAAGACAAGACAATACAAGACAATACAAGAAAAGAAAAGACAAGACAAGACAAGACAAGACAAGACAATACAAGACAAGACAAGACAAGACAAGACAAAACAACACAACATACGACATGGCATGACATTACAAGCCAAGACAAGACAAGACACGAAAAGAAAAGACAAGACAAGACAAGACAAGACAAAACAAGACAAAACATGACAAGACAAGACAACACAACACAAGACAAGACAAGAAAAGACAAGACAAGAAAAGACAAGAAAAGAAAAGACAAGACAAGAAAAGACAAGACAAGACAAGACAATACAAGACAAGACAAGACAAGACAAGGCAAGACAAAACAACACATGACATGACATGACATGACATGACAAGACAGAACAGGACAAGACAAGACAAGACAAGACAAGACAATACAAGACAATACAAGAAAAGAAAAGACAAGACACGAAAAGAAAAGACAAGACAAGACAAGACAAGACAAGACAAAACAAGACAAGACAAGACAACACAACACAAGACAAGACAAGAAAAGACAAGACAAGAAAAGACAAGAAAAGAAAAGACAAGACAAGACAAGACAATACAAGACAAGACAAGACAAGACAAGGCAAGACAAAACAACACATGACATGACATGACATGACATGACAAGACAGAACAAGACAAGACAAGACAAGACAATACAAGACAATACAAGAAAAGAAAAGACAAGACAAGACAAGACAAGACAAGACAAGACAATACAAGACAAGACAAGACAAAACAAGAAAAGACAAGACAAGACAAGACAAAACAACACATGACATGACATGACATGACATGACAAGACAGAACAAGACAAGACAAGACAAGACAAGACAATACAAGACAATACAAGAAAAGAAAAGACAAGACAAGACAAGACAAGACAAGACAAGACAATACAAGACAAGACAAGACAAAACAAGACAAGACAAGACAAGACAAGACAAAACAACACATGACATGACATGACATGACATGACAAGACAGAACAAGACAAGACAAGACAAGACAAGACAAGACAAGACAAGACAAGACAAGACAAGACAAGACAAGACAAGACATGACACGACAAAACAACACAAGACAAGACAAAACAACACAACACACGACAGGACAGGACAAGACAAGACAAGACAAGACAAGACAAGACAAGACAAGACAAGACAAGACAAAACAAGACAAGACAAGACATGACACGACAAGACAAGACAAAACAACACAACATACGACATGGCATGACATGACAAGCCAAGACAAGACAAGACACGAAAAGAAAAGACAAGACAAGACAAGACAAGACAAAACAAGACAAAACAAGACAAGACAAGACAACACAACACAAGACAAGACAAGAAAAGACAAGACAAGAAAAGACAAGAAAAGAAAAGACAAGACAAGACAAGACAATACAAGACAAGACAAGGCAAGACAAAACAACACATGACATGACATGACATGACATGACATGACAAGACAGAACAGGACGAGACAAGACAAGACAAGACAAGACAATACAAGACAAGACAAGAAAAGAAAAGACAAGACAAGACAAGACAAGACAAGACAAGACAATACAAGACAAGACAAGACAAGACAAAACAAGACAAGACAAGACAAAACAACACATGACATGACATGACATGACATAACAAGACAGAACAAGACAAGACAAGACAAGACAAGACAAGACAAGACAAGACAAGACAAGACAAGACAAGGCAAGACAAGACAAGACAAGAAAAGAAAAGACAAGACAAGACAAGGCAAGACAAGACAAGACAAGAAAAGAAAAGACAAGACAAGACAAGACAAGACAAGACAAGACAAGACAAAACAACACAAGACAAGACAAAACAACACAACACACGACAGGACAGGACAAGACAAGACAAGACAAGACAAGACAAGACAAGACAAGACAAGACAAGACAAGACAAGACAAGACAAGACAAGACAAGACGAGACAAGACAAGACAAGACAAGACGAGACAAGACAAGACAAGACAAGACAAGACAAGACAAGACAAGACAAGACAAGACAAGACAAGACAAGACAAGACAAGACAAGACAAGACAAGACAAAACAAGACAACACAAGACAAAACAACACATGACATGACAAGACAAGACAAGACAAGACAAGACAAGACAAGACCAGACAAGACAAGACAAAACAAGACAAGACAAGACAAGATAAGACAAGACAAGACAAGACAAGACAAGACAAGACAAGACGAGACAAGACAAGACAAGACAAGACAAGACAAGACAAGACAAGACAAGACAAGACAAGACAAGACAAGACAAGACAAGACAAGACAAGACAAGACAAGACAAGACAAGACAAGACAAGACAAGAAAAGACAAGACAAGACAAGACAAGACAAGACCAGACAAGACAAGACAAAACAAGACAAGACAAGACAAGACAAGATAAGACAAGACAAGACAAGACAAGACAAGACAAAACAACACAACACAACACACGACAGGACAAGACAAGACAAGACAAGGCAAGACAAGACAAGACAAGACAAGACAAGACGAGACAAGACAAGACAAGACAAGACAAGACAAGACAAGACAAGACAAGACAAGACAAGACAAGACAAGACAAGACAAGACAAGACAAGACAAGACAAGACAAGACAAGACAAGACAAGACAAGACAACACAAGACAAGACAAGACAAGACAAGACAAGACAAGACAAGACAAGACAAGACAAGACAAGACAAGACAAGACAAGACAAGACAAGACAAGACAAGACAAGACAAGACAAGACAAGACAAGGCAAGACAAGACAAGACAAGACAAGACAAGACAAGACAAGACAAGACAAGACAAGACAAGACAAGACAAGACAAGACAAGACAAGACAAGACAAGACAAGACAAGACAAGACAAGACAAGACAAGACAAGACAAGACAAGACAAGACAAGACAAGACAAGACAAGACAAGACAAGACAAGACAAGACAAGACAAGACAAGACAAGACAAGACAAGACAAGACAAGACAAGACAAGACAAGACAAGACAAGACAAGACAAGACAAGACAAGATAAGACAAGACAAGACAAGACAAGACAAGACAAGACAAGACAAGACAAGACAAGACAAGACAAGACAAGACAAGACAAGACAAGATAAGACAAGACAAGACAAGACAAGACAAGACAAGAAAAGAAAAGACAAGACAAGACCAGACAAGACAAGACAAGACAAGACAAGACAAGACCAGACAAGACAAGACAAAACAAGACAAGACAAGACAAGACAAGACAAGACAAGACAAGACAAGACAAGACAAGACAAGAAAAGAAAAGACAAGACAAGACCAGACAAGACAAGACAAGACAAGACAAGACAAGACGAGACAAGACACGACAAGACAAGACAAGACAAGACAAGACAAGACAAGACAAGACAAGACACGACAAGACAATACAAGACAAGACAAGACAAGACAAGACAAGACAAGACAAGACAAGACAAGACAAGACAAGACAAGACAAGACAAGACAAGACAAGACAAGACAAGACAAGACAAGACAAGACAAGACAAGACAAGACAAGACAAGACAAGACAAGACAAGACAAGACAAGACAAGACAAGACAAGACAAGACAAGACAAGACAAGACAAGACAAGACAAGACAAGACAAGACAAGACAAGACAAGACAAGACAAGACAAGACAAGACAAGACAAGACAAGACAAGACAAGACAAGACAAGACAAGACAAGACAAGACAAGACAAGACAAGACAAGACACGACAAGACAAGACAAGACAAGACAAGACAAGACAAGACAAGACAAGACAAGACAAGACAAGACAAGACAAGACAAGACAAGACAAGACAAGACAAGACAAGACAAGACAAGACAAGACAAGACAAGACACGACAAGACAAGACAAGACAAGACAAGACAAGACAAGACAATACAAGACAATACAAGACAAAACAAGACAAGACAAGACAAAACAACACATGACATGACATGACATGACATAACAAGACAGAACAAGACAAGACAAGACAAGACAAGACAAGACAAGACAAGACAAGACAAGACAAGACAAGACAAGACAAGACAAGACAAGACAACACAACACAACACAAGACAAGACAAGAAAAGACAAGACAAGAAAAGACAAGAAAAGAAAAGACAAGACAAGACAAGACAATACAAGACAAGACAAGACAAGACAAGGCAAGACAAAACAACACATGACATGACATGACATGACATGACAAGACAGAACAGGACGAGACAAGACAAGACAAGACAAGACAATACAAGACAAGACAAGAAAAGAAAAGACAAGACAAGACAAGACAAGACAAGACAATACAAGACAAGACAAGACAAAACAAGACAAGACAAGACAAAACAACACATGACATGACATGACATGACATAACAAGACAGAACAAGACAAGACAAGACAAGACAAGACATGACAAGACAAGACAAGACAAGACAAGACAAGACAAGACAAGACAAGACAAGACAAGACAAGACAAGACAAGACAAGACAAGACAAGACAAGACAAGACAAGACAAGACAAGACAAGACAAGACAAGACAAGACAAGACAAGACAAGACAAGACATGACACGACAAAACAACACAAGACAAGACAAAACAACACAACACACGACAGGACAGGACAAGACAAGACAAGACAAGACAAGACAAGACAAGACAAGACAAGACAAGGCAAGACAAGACGAGACAAGACAAGACAAGACAAGACAAGAAAAGACAAGACAAGAAAAGACAAGAAAAGAAAAGACAAGACAAGACAAGACAAGACAAGACAAGACAAGACAAGACAAGACAAGACAAGACAAGACAAGACAAGACAAGACAAGACATGACAAGACAAGACAAGACAAGACAAGACAAGACAAGACAAGACAAGACAAGACAAGACAAGACAAGACAAGACAAGACAAGACAAGACAAGACAAGACAAGACAAGACAAGACAAGACAAGACAAGACAAGACAAGACAAGACAAGACAAGACAAGACAAGACAAGACAAGACAAGACAAGACAAGACAAGACAAGAAAAGAAAAGAAAAGAAAAGACAAGACAAGACAAGACAAGACATGACACGACAAAACAAGACAAGACAAGACAAGACAAGACAAGACAAGACAAGACAAGACAAGACAAGACAAGACAAGACAAGACAAGACAAGACAAGACAAGACAAGACAAGACAAGACAAGACAAGACAAGACAAGACAAGACAAGACAAGACAAGACAAGACAAGACAAGACAAGACAAGACAAGACAAGACAAGACAAGACAAGACAAGACAAGACAAGACAAGACAAGACAAGACAAGACAAGACAAGACAAGACAAGACAAGACAAGACACGACAAGACACGACAAGACAAGACAAGACAAGACAAGACAAGACAAGACAAGACAAGACAAGACAAGACAAGACAAGACAAGACAAGACAAGACAAGACAAGACAAGACAAGACAAGACAAGACAAGACACGACAAGACAAGACAAGACAAGACAAGACAAGACAAGACAAGACAAGACAAGACAAGACAAGACAAGACAAGACAAGACAAGACAAGACAAGACAAGACAAGACAAGACAAGACAAGACAAGACAAGACAAGACAAGACAAGACAAGACAAGACAAGACAAGACAAGACAAGGCAAGACAAAACAACACATGACATGACATGACATGACATGACAAGACAGAACAGGACAAGACAAGACAAGACAAGACAAGACAATACAAGACAAGACAAGAAAAGAAAAGACAAGACAAGACAAGACAAGACAAGACAAGACAAGACAATACAAGACAAGACAAGACAAAACAAGACAAGACAAGACAAAACAACACATGACATGACATGACATGACATGACAAGACAGAACAAGACAAGACAAGACAAGACAAGACAAGACAAGACAAGACAAGACAAGACAAGACAAGACAAGACAAGACAAGACAAGACACGACAAGACAAGACAAGACAAGACAAGACAAGACAAGACAACACAACACAACACAAGACAAGACAAGACAAGAAAAGACAAGACAAGAAAAGACAAGAAAAGAAAAGACAAGACAAGACAAGACAATACAAGACAAGACAAGACAAGACAAGGCAAGACAAAACAACACATGACATGACATGACATGACATGACATGACAAGACAGAACAGGACGAGACAAGACAAGACAAGACAAGACAATACAAGACAAGACAAGAAAAGAAAAGACAAGACAAGACAAGACAAGACAAGACAATACAAGACAAGACAAGACAAAACAAGACAAGACAAGACAAAACAACACATGACATGACATGACATGACATAACAAGACAGAACAAGACAAGACAAGACAAGACAAGACATGACAAGACAAGACAAGACAAGACAAGACAAGACAAGACAAGACAAGACAAGACAAGACAAGACAAGACAAGACAAGACAAGACAAGACAAGACAAGACAAGACAAGACAAGACAAGACAAGACAAGACAAGACAAGACAAGACAAGACAAGACAAGACAAGACAAGACAAGACAAGACAAGACAAGGCAAGACAAGACAAGACAAGACAAGACAAGACAAGACAAGACAAGACAAGACAAGACAAGACAAGACAAGACAAGACAAGACAAGACAAGACAAGACAAGACAAGACAAGACAAGACAAGGCAAGACAAGACAAGACAAGACAAGACAAGACAAGGCAAGACAAGACAAGACAAGACAAGACAAGACATGACACGACAAAACAACACAAGACAAGACAAAACAACACAACACACGACAGGACAGGACAAGACAAGACAAGACAAGACAAGACAAGACAAGACAAGACAAGACAAGGCAAGACAAGACGAGACAAGACAAGACAAGACAAGACAAGAAAAGACAAGACAAGAAAAGACAAGAAAAGAAAAGACAAGACAAGACAAGACAAGACAAGACAAGACAAGACAAGACAAGACAAGACAAGACAAGACAAGACAAGACAAGACAAGACAAGACAAGACAAGACAAGACAAGACAAGACAAGACAAGACAAGACAAGACAAGACAAGACAAGACAAGACAAGACACGACAAGACAAGACAAGACAAGACAAGACAAGACAAGACAAGACAAGACAAGACAAGACAAGACAAGACAAGACAAGACACGACAAGACAAGACAAGACAAGACAAGACAAGACAAGACAAGACAAGACAAGACAAAACAAGACAAGACAAGACAAAACAACACATGACATGACATGACATGACATAACAAGACAGAACAAGACAAGACACGACAAGACAAGACAAGACAAGACAAGACAAGACAAGACAAGAAAAGACAAGACAAGAAAAGACAAGAAAAGAAAAGACAAGACAAGACAAGACAATACAAGACAAGACAAGACAAGACAAGGCAAGACAAAACAACACATGACATGACATGACATGACATGACATGACAAGACAGAACAGGACGAGACAAGACAAGACAAGACAAGACAATTCAAGACAAGACAAGAAAAGAAAAGACAAGACAAGACAAGACAAGACAAGACAAGACAATACAAGACAAGACAAGACAAAACAAGACAAGACAAGACAAAACAACACATGACATGACATGACATGACATAACAAGACAGAACAAGACAAGACAAGACAAGACAAGACATGACAAGACAAGACAAGACAAGACAAGACAAGACAAGACAAGACAAGACAAGACAAGACAAGACAAGACAAGACAAGACAAGACAAGACAAGACAAGACAAGACAAGACAAGACAAGACAAGACAAGACAAGACAAGACAAGACAAGACAAGACAAGACAAGACAAGACAAGAAAAGAAAAGAAAAGACAAGACAAGACAAGACAAGACAAGACATGACACGACAAAACAAGACAAGACAAGACAAAACAACACAACATACGACATGGCATGACATTACAAGCCAAGACAAGACAAGACACGAAAAGAAAAGACAAGACAAGACAAGACAAGACAAAACAAGACAAAACATGACAAGACAAGACAACACAACACAAGACAAGACAACACAACACAAGACAAGACAAGAAAAGACAAGACAAGAAAAGACAAGAAAAGAAAAGACAAGACAAGACAAGACAATACAAGACAAGACAAGACAAGACAAGGCAAGACAAAACAACACATGACATGACATGACATGACATGACAAGACAGAACAGGACAAGACAAGACAAGACAAGACAAGACAATACAAGACAATACAAGAAAAGAAAAGACAAGACAAGACAAGACAAGACAAGACAAGACAATACAAGACAAGACAAGACAAAACAAGACAAGACAAGACAAGACAAGACAAAACAACACATGACATGACATGACATGACATGACAAGACAGAACAAGACAAGACAAGACAAGACAAGACAAGACAAGACAAGACAAGACAAGACAAGTCAAGACAAGACAAGACAACACAAGACAAGACAAGACAAGACAAGACAAGACAAGACAAGACAAGAAAAGAAAAGACAAGACAAGACAAGACAAGACAAGACATGACACGACAAAACAACACAAGACAAGACAAAACAACACAACACACGACAGGACAGGACAAGACAAGACAAGAAAAGACAAGACAAGACAAGACAAGACAAGGCAAGACAAGACAAGACAAGACAAGGCAAGACGAGACAAGACAAGACAAGACAAGACAAGACAAGACAAGACAACACAAGACAAGACAAGACAACACAAGACAAGACAAGACAAGACAAGACAAGACAAGACAAAACAAGACAAGACAAGACATGACACGACAAGACAAGACAAAACAACATAACATACGACATGGCATGACATGACAAGCCAAGACAAGACAAGACACGAAAAGAAAAGACAAGACAAGACAAGACAAGACAAGACAAGACAAGACAAAACAAGACAAAACAAGACAAGACAAGACAACACAACACAAGACAAGACAAGAAAAGACAAGACAAGAAAAGACAAGAAAAGAAAAGACAAGACAAGACAAGACAATACAAGACAAGACAAGACAAGACAAGGCAAGACAAAACAACACATGACATGACATGACATGACATGACATGACAAGACAGAACAGGACGAGACAAGACAAGACAAGACAAGACAATACAAGACAAGACAAGAAAAGAAAAGACAAGACAAGACAAGACAAGACAAGACAAGACAAGACAATACAAGACAAGACAAGACAAAACAAGACAAGACAAGACAAAACAACACATGACATGACATGACATGACATAACAAGACAGAACAAGACAAGACAAGACAAGACAAGACAAGACAAGACAAGACAAGACAAGACAAGACAAGACAAGACAAGACAAGACAAGACAAGACAAGACAAGACAAGACAAGACAAGACAAGGCAAGACAAGACAAGACAAGACAAGAAAAGAAAAGACAAGACAAGACAAGACAAGACATGACACGACAAAACAACACAAGACAAGACAAAACAACACAACACACGACAGGACAGGACAAGACAAGACAAGACAAGACAAGACAAGACAAGACAAGACAAGACAAGACAAGACAAGACAAGACAAGACAAGACAAGACGAGACAAGACAAGACAAGACAAGACAAGACAAGACGAGACAAGACGAGACAAGACAAGACAAGACAAGACAAGACAAGACAAGACAAGACAAGACAAGACAAGACAAGACAAGACAAGACAAGACAAGACAAGACAAGACAAAACAAGACAACACAAGACAAAACAACACATGACATGACATGACAAGACAAGACAAGACAAGACAAGACAAGACAAGACAAGACAAGACAAGATATGACATGACAAGACAAGACAAGAAAAGAAAAGACAAGACAAGACCAGACAAGACAAGACAAGACAAGACAAGACAAGACAAGACAAGACAAGACAAGACAAGACAAGACAAGACAAGACAAGACAAGACAAGACAAGACAAGACAAGACAAGACAAGACAAGACAAGACAAGACAAGACAAGACAAGACAAGAAAAGACAAGACAAGACAAGACAAGACAAGACAAGACAAAACAAGACAAGACAAGACAAGACAAGACAAGATAAGACAAGACAAGACAAGACAAGACAAGACAAAACAACACAACACACGACAGGACAAGACAAGACAAGACAAGACAACACAAGACAAGACAAGACAAGACAAGGCAAGACAAGACAAGACAAGACAAGACAAGACGAGACAAGACAAGACAAGACAAGACAAGACAAGACAAGACAAGACAAGACAAGACAACACAAGACAACACAAGACAAGACAAGACAAGACAAGACAAGACAAGACAAGACAAGACAAGACAAGACAAGACAAGACAAGACAAGACAAGACAAGACAAGACAAGACAAGACAAGACAAGACAAGACAAGACAAGACAAAACAACACATGACATGACATGACATGACATGACAAGACAGAACAGGACAAGACAAGACAAGACAAGACAAGACAATACAAGACAAGACAAGAAAAGAAAAGACAAGACAAGACAAGACAAGACAAGACAAGACAAGACAAGACAAGACAATACAAGACAAGACAAGACAAAACAAGACAAGACAAGACAAAACAACACATGACATGACATGACATGACATGACAAGACAGAACAAGACAAGACAAGACAAGACAAGACAAGACAAGACAAGACAAGACAAGACAAGACAAGACAAGACAAGACAAGACAAGACAAGACAAGACAAGACAAGACAAGACAAGACAAGGCAAGACAAGACAAGACAAGACAAGACAAGACAAGGCAAGACAAGACAAGACAAGACAAGACAAGACAAGACAAGACAAGACAAGACAAGACAAGACAAGACAAGACAAGACAAGACAAGACAAGACAAGACAAGACAAGACAAGACAAGACAAGACAAGACAAGACAAGATAAGACAAGATAAGACAAGACAAGACAAGACAAGACAAGACAAGACAAGACAAGACAAGACAAGACAAGACAAGACAAGACAAGACAAGACAAGACAAGACAAGACAAGACAAGACAAGACAAGACAAGACAAGACAAGACAAGACAAGACAAGACAAGACAAGACAAGACAAGACAAGACAAAACAAGACAAGACAAGACAAAACAACACATGACATGACATGACATGACATGACAAGACAGAACAAGACAAGACAAGACAAGACAAGACAAGACAAGACAAGACAAGACAAGACAAGACAAGACAAGACAAGACAAGACAAGACAAGACAAGACAAGACAAGGCAAGACAAGACAAGACAAGACAAGACAAGACAAGGCAAGACAAGACAAGACAAGACAAGACAAGACATGACACGACAAAACAACACAAGACAAGACAAAACAACACAACACACGACAGGACAAGACAAGACAAGACAAGACAAGACAAGACAAGACAAGGCAAGACAAAACAACACATGACATGACATGACATGACATGACAAGACAGAACAGGACAAGACAAGACAAGACAAGACAATACAAGACAAGACAAGAAAAGAAAAGACAAGACAAGACAAGACAAGACAAGACAAGACAAGACAAGACAATACAAGACAAGACAAGACAAAACAAGACAAGACAAGACAAAACAACACATGACATGACATGACATGACATGACAAGACAGAACAAGACAAGACAAGACAAGACAAGACAAGACAAGACAAGACAAGACAAGACAAGACAAGACAAGACAAGACAAGACAAGACAAGACAAGACAAGACAAGACAAGACAAGGCAAGACAAGACAAGACAAGACAAGACAAGACAAGACAAGGCAAGACAAGACAAGACAAGACAAGACAAGACAAGACAAGACAATACAAGACAAGACAAGACAAAACAAGACAAGACAAGACAAAACAACACATGACATGACATGACATGACATGACAAGACAGAACAAGACAAGACAAGACAAGACAAGACAAGACAAGACAAGACAAGACAAGACAAGACAAGACAAGACAAGACAAGACAAGACAAGACAAGACAAGGCAAGACAAGACAAGACAAGACAAGACAAGACAAGGCAAGACAAGACAAGACAAGACAAGACAAGACATGACACGACAAAACAACACAAGACAAGACAAAACAACACAACACACGACAGGACAGGACAAGACAAGACAAGACAAGACAAGACAAGACAAGACAAGACAAGACAAGACAAGACAAGGCAAGACAAGACGAGACAAGACAAGACAAGAAAAGAAAAGAAAAGACAAGACAAGACAAGACAAGACATGACACGACAAAACAAGACAAGACAAGACAAAACAACACAACATACGACATGGCATGACATTACAAGCCAAGACAAGACAAGACACGAAAAGAAAAGACAAGACAAGACAAGACAAGACAAGACAAAACAAGACAAAACATGACAAGACAAGACAACACAACACAAGACAAGACAAGAAAAGACAAGAAAAGAAAAGACAAGACAAGACAAGACAATACAAGACAAGACAAGACAAGACAAGGCAAGACAAAACAACACATGACATGACATGACATGACATGACAAGACAGAACAGGACAAGACAAGACAAGACAAGACAAGACAAGACAATACAAGACAATACAAGAAAAGAAAAGACAAGACAAGACAAGACAAGACAATACAAGACAAGACAAGACAAAACAAGACAAGACAAGACAAGACAAGACAAAACAACACATGACATGACATGACATGACATGACATGACAAGACAGAACAAGACAAGACAAGACAAGACAAGACAAGACAAGACAAGGCAAGACAAGACAAGACAAGACAAGACAAGACAAGACAAGACAAGACAAGACAAGACAAGACGAGACAAGACAAGACAAGACAAGACAAGACAAGACAAGACAAGACAAGACAAGACAAGACAAGACAAGACAAGACAAGACAAGACAAGACAAGACAAGACGAGACAAGACAAGACAAGACAAGACAAAACAAGACAAGACAAGACATGACACGACACGACAAGACAAGACAAAACAACACAACATACGACATGGCATGACATGACAAGCCAAGACAAGACAAGACACGAAAAGAAAAGACAAGACAAGACAAGACAAGACAAGACAAGACAAGACAAGACAAGACAAGACAAGACAAGACAAGACAAGACAAGACAAGACAAGACAAGACAAGACAAGACAAGACAAGACAAGACAAGACAAGACAAGACAAGACAAGACAAGACAAGACAAGACAAGACAAGACAAGACAAGACAAGACAAGACAAGACAAGACAAGAAAAGAAAAGACAAGACAAGACAAGACAAGACAATACAAGACAAGACAAGACAAGAAAAGAAAAGACAAGACAAGACAAGACAAGACAAGACATGACACGACAAAACAACACAAGACAAGACAAAACAACACAACACACGACAGGACAGGACAAGACAAGACAAGACAAGACAAGACAAGACAAGACAAGACAAGACAAGACAAGACAAGACAAGACAAGACGAGACAAGACAAGACAAGACAAGACAAGACAAGACAAGACAAGACAAGACAAGACAAGACAAGACAAGACAAGACAAGACAAGACA
Source organism: Zeugodacus cucurbitae (assembly GCF_028554725.1). Lineage (NCBI taxonomy): Eukaryota > Metazoa > Arthropoda > Insecta > Diptera > Tephritidae > Zeugodacus > Zeugodacus cucurbitae. The sequence goes on along the minus strand of NC_071672.1, from coordinate 4,796,408 downwards.
AGACAAGACAAGACAAGACGAGACAAGACAAGACAAGACAAGACAAAACAAGACAAGACAAGACATGACACGACACGACAAGACAAGACAAAACAACACAACATACGACATGGCATGACATGACAAGCCAAGACAAGACAAGACACGAAAAGAAAAGACAAGACAAGACAAGACAAGACAAGACAAGACAAGACAAGACAAGACAAGACAAGACAAGACAAGACAAGACAAGACAAGACAAGACAAGACAAGACAAGACAAGACAAGACAAGACAAGACAAGACAAGACAAGACAAGACAAGACAAGACAAGACAAGACAAGACAAGACAAGACAAGACAAGACAAGACAAGACAAGACAAGACAAGACAAGACAAGACAAGACAAGACAAGACAAGACAAGACAAGACAAGACAAGACAAGACAAGACAAGACAAGACACGACAAGACAAGACAAGACAAGACAAGACAAGACAAGACAAGACACGACAAGACAAGACAAGACAAGACAAGACAAGACAAGACAAGACAAGACAAGACAAGACAAGACAAGACAAGACAAGACAAGACAAGACAAGACAAGACAAGACAAGACAAGACAAGACAAGACAAGACAAGACAAGACAAGACAAGACAAGACAAGACAAGACAAGACAAGACAAGACAAGACAAGACAAGACAAGACAAGACAAGGCAAGACAAGACAAGACAAGACAAGACAAGACAAGACAAGACAAGACAAGACAAGACAAGACAAGACAAGACAAGACAAGACAAGACAAGACAAGACAAGACAAGACAAGACAAGACAAGACAAGACAAGACAAGACAAGACAAGACAAGACAAGACAAGACAAGACAAGACAAGACAAGACAAGACAAGACAAGACAAGACAAGACAAGACAAGACAAGACACGACAAGACAAGACAAGACAAGACAAGACAAGACAAGACAAGACAAGACAAGACAAGACAAGACAAGACAAGACAAGACAAGACAAGACAAGAAAAGAAAAGAAAAGACAAGACAAGACAAGACACGACAAAACAACACAACATACGACATGGCATGACATTACAAGCCAAGACAAGACAAGACACGAAAAGAAAAGACAAGACAAGACAAGACAAAACAAGACAAAACATGACAAGACAAGACAACACAACACAAGACAAGACAAGAAAAGACAAGACAAGAAAAGACAAGAAAAGAAAAGACAAGACAAGACAAGACAATACAAGACAAGACAAGACAAGACAAGGCAAGACAAAACAACACATGACATGACATGACATGACATGACAAGACAGAACAGGACAAGACAAGACAAGACAAGACAAGACAATACAAGACAAGAAAAGAAAAGACAAGACAAGACAAGACAAGACAAGACAAGACAAGACAATACAAGACAAGACAAGACAAAACAAGACAAAACAACACATGACATGACATGACATGACATGACAAGACAGAACAAGACAAGACAAGACAAGACAAGACAAGACAAGACAAGACAAGACAAGACAAGACAAGACAAGACAAGACAAGACAAGACAAGACAAGACAAGACAAGACAAGACAAGACAAGGCAAGACAAGACAAGACAAGACAAGACAAGACAAGGCAAGACAAGACAAGACAAGACAAGACAAGACAAGACAAGACAAGACAAGACAAGACAAGACAAGACAAGACAAGACAAGACAAGACAAGACAAGACAAGACAAGACAAGACAAGACAAGACAAGACAAGACAAGACAAGACAAGACAAGACAAGATAAGACAAGATAAGACAAGACAAGACAAGACAAGACAAGACAAGACAAGACAAGACAAGACAAGACAAGACAAGACAAGACAAGACAAGACAAGACAAGACAAGACAAGACAAGACAAGACAAGACAAGACAAGACAAGACAAAACAAGACAAGACAAGACAAAACAACACATGACATGACATGACATGACATGACAAGACAGAACAAGACAAGACAAGACAAGACAAGACAAGACAAGACAAGACAAGACAAGACAAGACAAGACAAGACAAGACAAGGCAAGACAAGACAAGACAAGACAAGACAAGACAAGGCAAGACAAGACAAGACAAGACAAGACAAGACATGACACGACAAAACAACACAAGACAAGGCAAGACAAGACAATACAAGACAGGACAAGACAAGACAAGATAAGACAAGACAAGACAAGACAAGGCAAGACAAAACAACACATGACATGACATGACATGACATGACAAGACAGAACAGGACAAGACAAGACAAGACAAGACAAGACAATACAAGACAAGACAAGAAAAGAAAAGACAAGACAAGACAAGACAAGACAAGACAAGACAAGACAAGACAAGACAATACAAGACAAGACAAGACAAAACAAGACAAGACAAGACAAAACAACACATGACATGACATGACATGACATGACAAGACAGAACAAGACAAGACAAGACAAGACAAGACAAGACAAGACAAGACAAGACAAGACAAGACAAGACAAGACAAGACAAGACAAGACAAGACAAGACAAGACAAGACAAGACAAGGCAAGACAAGACAAGACAAGACAAGACAAGACAAGACAAGGCAAGACAAGACAAGACAAGACAAGACAAGACAAGACAAGACAAGACAATACAAGACAAGACAAGACAAAACAAGACAAGACAAGACAAAACAACACATGACATGACATGACATGACATGACAAGACAGAACAAGACAAGACAAGACAAGACAAGACAAGACAAGACAAGACAAGACAAGACAAGACAAGACAAGACAAGACAAGACAAGACAAGACAAGACAAGGCAAGACAAGACAAGACAAGACAAGACAAGACAAGGCAAGACAAGACAAGACAAGACAAGACAAGACATGACACGACAAAACAACACAAGACAAGACAAAACAACACAACACACGACAGGACAGGACAAGACAAGACAAGACAAGACAAGACAAGACAAGACAAGACAAGACAAGACAAGGCAAGACAAGACGAGACAAGACAAGACAAGAAAAGAAAAGAAAAGACAAGACAAGACAAGACAAGACATGACACGACAAAACAAGACAAGACAAGACAAAACAACACAACATACGACATGGCATGACATTACAAGCCAAGACAAGACAAGACACGAAAAGAAAAGACAAGACAAGACAAGACAAGACAAGACAAGACAAAACATGACAAGACAAGACAACACAACACAAGACAAGACAAGAAAAGACAAGAAAAGAAAAGACAAGACAAGACAAGACAATACAAGACAAGACAAGACAAGACAAGGCAAGACAAAACAACACATGACATGACATGACATGACATGACAAGACAGAACAGGACAAGACAAGACAAGACAAGACAAGACAAGACAATACAAGACAATACAAGAAAAGAAAAGACAAGACAAGACAAGACAAGACAATACAAGACAAGACAAGACAAAACAAGACAAGACAAGACAAGACAAGACAAAACAACACATGACATGACATGACATGACATGACATGACAAGACAGAACAAGACAAGACAAGACAAGACAAGACAAGACAAGACAAGACAAGACAAGACAAGACAAGACAAGACAAGAAAAGAAAAGACAAGACAAGACAAGACAAAACAACACAACACACGACAGGACAGGACAAGACAAGACAAGACAAGACAAGACAAGACAAGACAAGACAAGACAAGACAAGACAAGACAAGACAAGACGAGACAAGACAAGACAAGACAAGACAAGACAAGACAAGACAAGACAAGACAAGACAAGACAAGACAAGACAAGACAAGACAAGACAAGACAAGACAAGACAAGACAAGACGAGACAAGACAAGACAAGACAAGACAAAACAAGACAAGACAAGACATGACACGACAAGACAAGACAAAACAACACAACATACGACATGGCATGACATGACAAGCCAAGACAAGACAAGACACGAAAAGAAAAGACAAGACAAGACAAGACAAGACAAGACAAGACAAGACAAGACAAAACAAGACAAAACAAGACAAGACAAGACAACACAACACAAGACAAGACAAGAAAAGACAAGACAAGAAAAGACAAGAAAAAAAAGACAAGACAAGACAAGACAATACAAGACAAGACAAGACAAGACAAGGCAAGACAAAACAACACATGACATGACATGACATGACATGACAAGACAAGAGAAGACAAGACAAGACAAGACAAGACAAGACGAGACAAGACAAGACAAGACAAGACAAGACGAGACAAGACAAGACAAGACAAGACAAGACAAGACAAGACAAGACAAGACAAGACAAGACAAGACAAGACAAGACAAGACAAGACAAGACAAGACAAGACAAGACAAGACAAGACAAGACAAAACAAGACAACACAAGACAAAACAACACATGACATGACATGACAAGACAAGACAAGACAAGACATGACATGACAAGACAAGACAAGAAAAGAAAAGACAAGACAAGACCAGACAAGACAAGACAAGACAAGACAAGACAAGACAAGACAAGACAAGACAAGACAAGATAAGACAAGACAAGACAAGACAAGACAAGACAAGACAAGACAAGACAAGACAAGACAAGACAAGACAAGACAAGACAAGACAAGACAAGACAAGACAAGACAAGATATGACATGACAAGACAAGACAAGAAAAGAAAAGACAAGACAAGACCAGACAAGACAAGACAAGACCAGACAAGACAAGACAAGACAAGACAAGACAAGACAAGACAAGACAAGACAAGACAAGACAAGACAAGACAAGACAAGACAAGACAAGACAAGACAAGACAAGACAAGACAAGACAAGACAAGACAAGACAAGACAAGACAAGACAAGACAAGACAAGACAAGACAAGACAAGACAAGACAAGACAAGACAAGACAAGACAAGACAAGACAAGACAAGACAAGACAAGACAAGACAAGACAAGACAAGACAAGACAAGACAAGACAAGACAAGGCAAGACAAGACAAGACAAGACAAGACAAGACGAGACAAGACAAGACAAGACAAGACAAGACAAGACAAGACAAGACAAGACAAGACAAGACAAGACAAGACAAGACAACACAAGACGAGACAAGACAAGACAAGACAAGACAAAACAAGACAAGACAAGACATGACACGACAAGACAAGACAAAACAACGCAACATACGACATGGCATGACATGACAAGCCAAGACAAGACAAGACACGAAAAGAAAAGAGAAGACAAAACAAGACAAGACAAGACAAGACAAAACAAGACAAAACAAGACAAGACAAGACAACACAACACAAGACAAGACAAGAAAAGACAAGACAAGAAAAGACAAGAAAAGAAAAGACAAGACAAGACAAGACAATACAAGACAAGACAAGACAAGTCAAGGCAAGACAAAACAACACATGACATGACATGACATGACATGACAAGACAGAACAGGACGAGACAAGACAAGACAAGACAATACAAGACAAGACAAGAAAAGACAAGACAAGACAAGACAAGACAAGACAATACAAGACAAGACAAGACAAAACAAGACAAGACAAGACAAAACAACACATGACATGACATGACATGACATAACAAGACAGAACAAGACAAGACAAGACAAGACAAGACAAGACAAGACAAGACAAGACAAGACAAGACAAGACAAGACAAGACAAGACAAGACAAGACAAGACAAGACAAGACAAGACAAGGCAAGACAAGACAAGACAAGACAAGACAAGAAAAGAAAAGACAAGACAAGACAAGACAAGACAAGACAAGACATGACACGACAAAACAACACAAGACAAGACAAAACAACACAACACACGACAGGACAGGACAAGACAAGACAAGACAAGACAAGACAAGACAAGACAAGACAAGACAAGACAAGACGAGACAAGACAAGACAAGACAAGACAAGACGAGACAAGACAAGACAAGACAAGACAAGACAAGACAAGACAAGACAAGACAAGACAAGACAAGACAAGACAAGACAAGACAAGACAAGACAAGACAAGACAAGACAAGACAAGACAAGACAAGACAAGACAAAACAAGACAACACAAGACAAAACAACACATGACATGACATGACAAGACAAGACAAGACAAGACAAGACAAGACAAGATATGACATGACAAGACAAGACAAGAAAAGAAAAGACAAGACAAGACCAGACAAGACAAGACAAGACAAGACAAGACAAGACAAGACAAGACAAGACAAGACAAGACAAGACAAGACAAGACAAGACAAGACAAGACAAGACAAGACAAGACAAGACAAGACAAGACAAGACAAGACAAGACAAGACAAAACAAGACAACACAAGACAAAACAACACATGACATGACATGACAAGACAAGACAAGACAAGACAAGACAAGACAAGATATGACATGACAAGACAAGACAAGAAAAGAAAAGACAAGACAAGACCAGACAAGACAAGATAAGACAAGACAAGACAAGACAAGACAAGACAAGACAAGACAAGACAAGACAAGACAAGACAAGACAAGACAAGACAAGACAAGACAAGACAAGACAAGGCAAGACAAGACAAGACAAGACAAGACAAGACAAGGCAAGACAAGACAAGACAAGACAATACAAGACAAGACAAGACAAGACAAGGCAAGACAAAACAACACATGACATGACATGACATGACATGACAAGACAGAACAGGACAAGACAAGACAAGACAAGACAAGACAAAACAAGACAAGACAAGACAAGACAAGACAAGACAAGACAAGACAAGACAAGACAAGACAAGACAAGACAAGACACGACAAGACAAGACAAGACAAGACAAGACAAGACAAGACAAGACAAGACAAGACAAGACAAGACAAGACAAGACAAGACAAGACAAGACAAGACAAGACAAGACAAGACAAGACAAGACAAGACAAGACAAGACAAGACAAGACAAGACAAGACAAGACAAGACAAGACAAGACAAGACAAGACAAGACAAGACAAGACAAGACAAGACAAGACAAGACAAGACAAGACAAGACAAGACAAGACAAGACAAGACAAGACAAGACAAGACAAGACAAGACAAGACAAGACACGACAAGACAAGACAAGACAAGACAAGACAAGACAAGACAAGACAAGACAAGACAAGACAAGACAAGACAAGACAAGACAAGACAAGACAAGACAAGACAAGACAAGACAAGACAAGACAAGACAAGACAAGACAAGACAAGACAAGACAAGACAAGACAAGACAAGACAAGACAAGACAAGACAAGACAAGACAAGACAAGACAAGACAAGACAAGACAAGAAAAGAAAAGAAAAGAAAAGACAAGACAAGACAAGACATGACACGACAAAACAAGACAAGACAAGACAAAACAACACAACATACGACATGGCATGACATTACAAGCCAAGACAAGACAAGACACGAAAAGAAAAGACAAGACAAGACAAGACAAGACAAGACAAAACAAGACAAAACATGACAAGACAAGACAACACAACACAAGACAAGACAAGAAAAGACAAGACAAGAAAAGACAAGAAAAGAAAAGACAAGACAAGACAAGACAATACAAGACAAGACAAGACAAGACAAGGCAAGACAAAACAACACATGACATGACATGACATGACAAGACAGAACAGGACAAGACAAGACAAGACAAGACAAGACAATACAAGACAAGACAAGAAAAGAAAAGACAAGACAAGACAAGACAAGACAAGACAAGACAAGACAAGACAATACAAGACAAGACAAGACAAAACAAGACAAGACAAGACAAAACAACACATGACATGACATGACATGACATGACAAGACAGAACAAGACAAGACAAGACAAGACAAGACAAGACAAGACAAGGCAAGACAAGACGAGACAAGACAAGACAAGACAAGACAAGAAAAGACAAGACAAGAAAAGACAAGAAAAGAAAAGACAAGACAAGACAAGACAATACAAGACAAGACAAGACAAGACAAGGCAAGACAAAACAACACATGAGATGACATGACATGACATGACAAGACAGAACAGGACAAGACAAGACAAGACAAGACAAGACAATACAAGACAATACAAGAAAAGACAAGACAAGACAAGACAAGACAATACAATACAAGACAAGACAAGACAAAACAAGACAAGACAAGACAAGACAAGACAAAACAACACATGACATGACATGACATGACATGACAAGACAGAACAAGACAAGACAAGACAAGACAAGACAAGACAAGACAAGGCAAGACAAGACAAGACAAGACAAGACAAGAAAAGAAAAGACAAGACAAGACAAGACAAGACAAGACATGACACGACAAAACAACACAAGACAAGACAAAACAACACAACACACGACAGGACAGGACAAGACAAGACAAGACAAGACAAGACAAGACAAGACAAGACAAGGCAAGACAAGACAAGACAAGACAAGACAAGACGAGACAAGACAAGACAAGACAAGACAAGACAAGACAAGACAAGACAAGACAAGACAAGACAAGACAAGACAAGACAAGACAAGACAAGACAAGACGAGACAAGACAAGACAAGACAAGACAAAACAAGACAAGACAAGACATGACACGACAAGACAAGACAAAACAACACAACATACGACATGGCATGACATGACAAGCCAAGACAAGACAAGACACGAAAAGAAAAGACAAGACAAGACAAGACAAGACAAGACAAGGCAAGACAAAACAACACATGACATGACATGACATGACATGACAAGACAGAACAGGACAAGACAAGACAAGACAAGACAAGACAATACAAGACAAGACAAGAAAAGAAAAGACAAGACAAGACAAGACAAGACAAGACAAGACAAGACAAGACAATACAAGACAAGACAAGACAAAACAAGACAAGACAAGACAAAACAACACATGACATGACATGACATGACATGACAAGACAGAACAAGACAAGACAAGACAAGACAAGACAAGACAAGACAAGACAAGACAAGACAAGACAAGACAAGACAAGACAAGACAAGACAAGGCAAGACAAGACAAGACAAGACAAGACAAGACAAGGCAAGACAAGACAAGACAAGACAAGACAAGACAAAACAACACATGACATGACATGACATGACATGACAAGACAGAACAAGACAAGACAAGACAAGACAAGACAAGACAAGACAAGACAAGACAAGACAAGACAAGACAAGACAAGACAAGACAAGACAAGACAAGGCAAGACAAGACAAGACAAGACAAGACAAGACAAGGCAAGACAAGACAAGACAAGACAAGACAAGACATGACACGACAAAACAACACAAGACAAGACAAAACAACACAACACACGACAGGACAGGACAAGACAAGACAAGACAAGACAAGACAAGACAAGACAAGACAAGACAAGACAAGGCAAGAGAAGACGAGACAAGACAAGACAAGACAAGACAAGAAAAGACAAGACAAGAAAAGACAAGAAAAGAAAAGACAAGACAAGACAAGACAATACAAGACAAGACAAGACAAGACAAGGCAAGACAAAACAACACATGACATGACATGACATGACATGACAAGACAGAACAGGACAAGACAAGACAAGACAAGACAAGACAAGACAATACAAGACAATACAAGAAAAGAAAAGACAAGACAAGACAAGACAAGACAATACAAGACAAGACAAGACAAAACAAGACAAGACAAGACAAGACAAGACAAAACAACACATGACATGACATGACATGACATGACAAGACAGAACAAGACAAGACAAGACAAGACAAGACAAGACAAGGCAAGACAAGACAAGACAAGACAAGACAAGAAAAGAAAAGACAAGACAAGACAAGACAAGACAAGACATGACACGACAAAACAACACAAGACAAGACAAAACAACACAACACACGACAGGACAGGACAAGACAAGACAAGACAAGACAAGACAAGACAAGACAAGACAAGGCAAGACAAGACAAGACAAGACAAGACAAGACGAGACAAGACAAGACAAGACAAGACAAGACAAGACAAGACAAGACAAGACAAGACAAGACAAGACAAGACAAGACAAGACAAGACAAGACAAGACAAGACAAGACGAGACAAGACAAGACAAGACAAGACAAGACAAAACAAGACAAGACAAGACATGACACGACAAGACAAGACAAAACAACACAACATACGACATGGCATGACATGACAAGCCAAGACAAGACAAGACACGAAAAGAAAAGACAAGACAAGACAAGACAAGACAAGACAAGACAAAACAAGACAAAACAAGACAAGACAAGACAACACAACACAAGACAAGACAAGAAAAGACAAGACAAGAAAAGACAAGAAAAAAAAAGACAAGACAAGACAAGACAATACAAGACAAGACAAGACAAGACAAGGCAAGACAAAACAACACATGACATGACATGACATGACATGACATGACAAGACAGAACAGGACGAGACAAGACAAGACAAGACAAGACAATACAAGACAAGACAAGAAAAGAAAAGAAAAGACAAGACAAGACAAGACAAGACAAGACAATACAAGACAAGACAAGACAAAACAAGACAAGACAAGACAAAACAACACATGACATGACATGACATGACATAACAAGACAGAACAAGACAAGACAAGACAAGACAAGACAAGACAAGACAAGACAAGACAAGACAAGACAAGACAAGACAAGACAAGACAAGACAAGACAAGACAAGACAAGACAAGACAAGACAAGGCAAGACAAGACAAGACAAGACAAGACAAGAAAAGAAAAGCCAAGACAAGACAAGACAAGACAAGACATGACACGACAAAACAACACAAGACAAGACAAAACAACACAACACACGACAGGACAGGACAAGACAAGACAAGACAAGACAAGACAAGACAAGACAAGACAAGACAAGACAAGACTAGACAAGACAAGACAAGACAAGACAAGACGAGACAAGACAAGACAAGACAAGACAAGACAAGACAAGACAAGACAAGACAAGACAAGACAAGACAAGACAAGACAAGACAAGACAAAACAAAACAAGACAACACAAGACAAAACAACACATGACATGACATAACAAGACAAGACAAGACAAGACAAGACAAGATATGACATGGCAAGACAAGAAAAGAAAAGACAAGACAAGACAAGACAAGACAAGACAAGACAAGACAAGACAAGACAAGACAAGACAAGATAAGACAAGACAAGACAAGACAAGACAAGACAAGACAAGACAAGACAAGACAAGACAAGACAAGACAAGACAAGACAAGACAAGACAAGACAAGACAAGACAAGACAAGACAAGACAAGACAAGACAAGACAAGACAAGACAAGACAAGACAAGACAAGACAAGACAAGACAAGACAAGACAAGACAAGACAAGACAAGACAAGACAAGACAAGACAAGACAAGACAAGACATGACACGACAAAACAACACAAGACAAGACAAGACAACACAACACACGACAGGACAGGACAAGACAAGACAAGACAAGTCAAGACAAGACAAGACAAGACAAGGCAAGACAAGACAAGACAAGACAAGACAAGACGAGACAAGACAAGACAAGACAAGACAAGACAAGACAAGACAAGACAAGACAAGACAAGACAAGACAACACAAGACGAGACAAGACAAGACAAGACAAGACAAAACAAGACAAGACAAGACATGACACGACAAGACAAGACAAAACAACACAACATACGACATGGCATGACATGACAAGCCAAGACAAGACAAGACACGAAAAGAAAAGAGAAGACAAAACAAGACAAGACAAGACAAGACAAAACAAGACAAAACAAGACAAGACAAGACAACACAACACAAGACAAGACAAGAAAAGACAAGACAAGAAAAGACAAGAAAAGAAAAGACAAGACAAGACAAGACAATACAAGACAAGACAAGACAAGTCAAGGCAAGACAAAACAACACATGACATGACATGACATGACATGACAAGACAGAACAGGACGAGACAAGACAAGACAAGACAAGACAATACAAGACAAGACAAGAAAAGAAAAGACAAGACAAGACAAGACAAGACAAGACAATACAAGACAAGACAAGACAAAACAAGACAAGACAAGACAAAACAACACATGACATGACATGACATGACATAACAAGACAGAACAAGACAAGACAAGACAAGACAAGACAAGACAAGACAAGACAAGACAAGACAAGACAAGACAAGACAAGACAAGACAAGACAAGACAAGACAAGACAAGACAAGACAAGACAAGACAAGACAAGAAAAGACAAGACAAGACAAGACAAGACAAGACCAGACAAGACAAAACAAGACAAGACAAGACAAGACAAGATAAGACAAGACAAGACAAGGCAAGACAAGACAAAACAACACAACACACGACAGGACAAGACAAGACAAGACAAGACAACACAAGACAAGACAAGACAAGACAAGGCAAGACAAGACAAGACAAGACAAGACAAGACGAGACAAGACAAGACAAGACAAGACAAGACAAGACAAGACAAGACAACACAAGACAAGACAAGACAAGACAAGACAAGACAAGACAAGACAAGACAAGACAAGACAAGACAAGACAAGAAAAGAAAAGAAAAGACAAGACAAGACAAGACAAGACATGACACGAGAAAACAAGACAAGACAAAACAACACAACATACGACATGGCATGACATTACAAGCCAAGACAAGACAAGACACGAAAAGAAAAGACAAGACAAGACAAGACAAGACAAAACAAGACAAAACAAGACAAGACAAGACAACACAACACAAGACAAGACAAGAAAAGACAAGAAAAGAAAAGACAAGACAAGACAAGACAATACAAGACAAGACAAGACAAGACAAGGCAAGACAAAACAACACATGACATGACATGACATGACATGACAAGACAGAACAGGACAAGACAAGACAAGACAAGACAAGACAATACAAGACAAGACAAGAAAAGAAAAGACAAGACAAGACAAGACAAGACAAGACAAGACAAGACAAGACAATACAAGACAAGACAAGACAAAACAAGACAAGACAAGACAAAACAACACATGACATGACATGACAAGACAGAACAAGACAAGACAAGACAAGACAAGACAAGACAAGACAAGACAAGACAAGACAAGACAAGACAAGACAAGACAAGACAAAGCAAGACAAGACAAGACAAGACAAGACAAGAAAAGAAAAGACAAGACAAGACAAGACAAGACAAGACATGACACGACAAAACAACACAAGACAAGACAAAACAACACAACACACGACAGGACAGGACAAGACAAGACAAGACAAGACAAGACAAGACAAGACAAGACAAGGCAAGACAAGACAACACAAGACAAGACAAGACAAGACAAGACAAGACAAGACAAGACAAGACAAGACAACACAAGACAAGACAAGACAAGACAAGACAAGACAAGACAAGACAAGACAAGACAAGACAAGACAAGACATGACACGACAAAACAAGACAAGACAAGACAAAACAACACAACATACGACATGGCATGACATTACAAGCCAAGACAAGACAAGACACGAAAAGAAAAGACAAGACAAGACAAGACAAGACAAGACAAAACAAGACAAAACAAGACAAGACAAGACAACACAACACAAGACAAGACAAGAAAAGACAAGACAAGAAAAGACAAGAAAAGAAAAGACAAGACAAGACAAGACAATACAAGACAAGACAAGACAAGACAAGGCAAGACAAAACAACACATGACATGACATGACATGACATGACAAGACAGAACAGGACAAGACAAGACAAGACAAGACAAGACAATACAAGACAAGACAAGAAAAGAAAAGACAAGACAAGATAAGACAAGACAAGACAAGACAATACAAGACAAGACAAGACAAAACAAGACAAGACAAGACAAAACAACACATGACATGACATGACATGACATGACAAGACAGAACAAGACAAGACAAGACAAGACAAGACAAGACAAGACAAGACAAGACAAGACAAGACAAGACAAGACAAGACAAGACAAGACAAGACAAGACAAGGCAAGACAAGACAAGACAAGACAAGACAAGAAAAGAAAAGACAAGACAAGACAAGACAAGACAAGACAAGACAAGACATGACACGACAAAACAACACAAGACAAGACAAAACAACACAACACACGACAGGACAGGACAAGACAAGACAAGACAAGACAAGACAAGACAAGACAAGACAAGGCAAGACAAGACAAGACAAGACAAGACGAGACAAGACAAGACAAGACAAGACAAGACAAGACAAGACAAGACAAGACAAGACAAGACAAGACAAGACAAGACAACACAAGACAAGACATGACAAGACAAGACAAGACAAAACAAGACAAGAAAAGACATGACACGACAAGACAAGACAAAACAACACAACATACGACATGGCATGACATGACAAGCCAAGACAAGACAAGACACGAAAAGAAAAGACAAGACAAGACAAGACAAGACAAGACAAAACAAGACAAAACAAGACAAGACAAGACAACACAACACAAGACAAGACAAGAAAAGACAAGACAAGAAAAGACAAGAAAAGAAAAGACAAGACAAGACAAGACAATACAAGACAAGACAAGACAAGACAAGGCAAGACAAAACAACACATGACATGACATGGCATGACATGACAAGACAGAACAGGACGAGACAAGACAAGACAAGACAAGACAATACAAGACAAGACAAGAAAAGAAAAGACAAGACAAGACAAGACAAGACAAGACAAGACAAGACAATACAAGACAAGACAAGACAAAACAAGACAAGACAAGACAAAACAACACATGACATGACATGACTTGACATGACAAGACAGAACAAGACAAGACAAGACAAGACAAGACAAGTCAAGACAAGACAAGACAAGACAAGACAAGACAAGACAAGACAAGACAAGACAAGACAAGACAAGACAAGACAAGACAAGACAAGACAAGACAAGACAAGACAAGACAAGACAAGACAAGACAAGACAAGACAAGACAAGACAAGACAAGACAAGACAAGACAAGACAAGACAAGACAAGACAACACAAGACAAGACAAGACAAGACAAGACAAGACAAGACAACACAAGACAAAACAACACATGACATGACATGACATGACATGACAAGACAGTACAGGACGAGACAAGACAAGACAAGACAAGACAATACAAGACAAGACAAGACAAGACAAGACAAGACAAGACAAGACAAGACAATACAAGACAAGACAAGACAAGACAATACAAGACAAGACAACACATGACATGACATGACATGACATGACAAGACAGAACAGGACGAGACAAGACAAGACAAGACAAGACAATACAAGACAAGACAAGAAAAGAAAAGACAAGACAAGACAAGACAAGACAAGACAAGACAATACAAGACAAGACAAGACAAGACAAGACAAGACAAGACAAGACAAGACAAGACAAAACAAGACAAGACAAGACAAAACAACACATGACATGACATGACATGACAAGACAAGACAAGACAGAACAGGACAAGACAAGACAAAACAAGACAAGACAAGACAAGACAAGACAAGACAAGACAAGACAAGACAAGACAAGACAAGACAAGACAAGACAAGACAAGACAAGAAAAGCCAAGACAAGACAAGAGAAGACAAGACAAGACAAGACAAGACAAGACAAGACAAAACAACACATGACATGACATGACATGACAAGACAAGACAAGACAGAACAGGACAAGACAAGACAAAACAAGACAAGACAAGACAAAACAACACATGAAATAACATGACATGACAAGACAAGACAGAACAGGACAAGACAAGACAAGACAAGACAAGACATGACATGACAAGACAAGACAAGACAAGACAATACAAGACAAGACAAGACAAGGCAAGACCAGACAAGACAAAACAACACATGACAAGACAAGACAAGACAAGACAAGACAAGACAAGACAAGACAGGACAAGATAAGACAAGACAAGACAAGACAAGACAAGACAAGACAAGACAAGACAAGACAAGACAAGACAAGACAAGACAAGAAAAGACAAGGCAAAACAAGACAAGACAAGACAAGACAAGACAAGATATGGCAAGACAAGACAAGAAAAGACAAGGCAAAACAAGACAAGACAAGACAAGACAACACAAGACAAGACAAGACAAGACAAGACAAGACAAGACAAGATATGACAAGACAAGACAAGACAAGACAAGACAAGACAAGACAAGACAAGACAAGACAAGACAAGACAAGACAAGACAAGACAAGACAAGACAAGACAAGACAAGACAAGACAAGACAAGACAAGACAAGACAAGACAAGACAAGACAAGACAAGATATGACAAGACAAGACAAGACAAGACAAGACAAGACAAGACAAGACAAGACAAGACAAGACAAGACAAGACAAGACAAGACAAGACAAGACAAGAAAAGCCAAGACAAGACAAGAGAAGACAAGACAAGACAAGACAAGACAAGACAAGACAAGACAAGACAAGACAAGACAAGACAATACAAGACAAGACAAGACAAAACAAGACAAGACAAGACAAGACAAGACAAGAGAAGACAAGACAAGACAAGACAAGACAAGACAAGACAAGACAAGACAAGACAAGACAAGATATGACAAGACAAGACAAGACAAGACAAGACAACACAACATACGACAGGACATGACATGACAAGACAAGACAAGACAAGACAAAACAAGACAAGACAAGACAAGAAAAGACAAGACAAGACAAAACAACACATGACATGACATGACAAGACAAGACAAGACAAGACAAGACAAGACAAGACAAGACAAGACAAGACAAGACAAGACAAGACAAGACAAGACAAGACAAGACAAGACAAGACAAGACAAGACAAGACAAGACAAGACAAGACAAGACAAGACAAGACAAGACAAGACAAGACAAGACAAGACAAGAGAAGACAAGACAAGACAAGACAAGACAAGACAAGACAAGACAAGACAAGACAAGACAAGACAAGATATGACAAGACAAGACAAGACAAGACAAGACAAGACAAGACAAGACAAGACAAGACAAGACAAGACAAGACAAGACAAGACAAGACAAGACAAGACAAGACAAGACAAGACAAGACAAGACAAGACAAGACAAGACAAGACAAGGCAAAACAAGACAATACAAGACAAGACAAAACAACACAACATACGACAGGACATGACATGACAAGACAAGACAAGACAAGACAAAACAAGACAAGACAAGACAAGAAAAGACAAGACAAGACAAAACAACACATGACATGACATGACATGACATGACAGAACAGGACAAGACAAGACAAGACAAGACAAGACAAGACAAGACAAGACAAGACAAAACAACACATGACATGACAAGACAGAACAGGACAAGACAAGACAAAACAAGACAAGACAAGACAAAACAACACATGACATGACAAGACAGAACAGGACAAGACAAGACAAGACAAGACAAGACAAGACAAGACAAGACAAGATAAGACAAGACAAGACAAGACAAGACAAGACAAGACAAGACAAGACAAGACAAGACAAGACAAGACAAGACAAGACAAGACAAGACAAGACAAGACAAGACAAGACAAGACAAGACAAGACAAGACAAGACAAGACTAGACAAGACAAGACAAGACAAGACAAGACAAGACAAGACAAGACAAGACAAGACAAGACAAGACAAGACAAGACAAGACAAGACAAGACAAGACAAGACAAGACTAGACAAGACAAGACAAGACAAGACAAAACAACACATGACATGACATGACAAGACAAGACAAGACAGAACAGGACAAGACAAGACAAGACAAGACAAGACAAGACAAGACAAGACAAGACAAGACAAGACAAGACAAGACAAGACAAGACAAGACAAGACAAGACAAGACAAGACAAGACAAGACAAGACAAGACAAGACAAGACAAGACAAGACAAGACAAGACAAGACAAGACAAGACAAGACAAAACAAGACAAGACAAGACAAGACAAGACAAGACAAGACAAGACAAGACAAGACAAGACAAGACAAGACAAGACAAGACAAGACAAGACAAGACAAGACAAGACAAGACAAGACAAGACTAGACAAGACAAGACAAGACAAGACAAGACAAGACAAGACAAGACAAGACAAGACAAGACAAGACAAGACAAGACAAGACAAGACAAGACAAGACAAGACAAGACAAGACTAGACAAGACAAGACAAGACAAGACAAGACAAGACAA
This sequence comes from Zeugodacus cucurbitae, assembly GCF_028554725.1. Taxonomy (NCBI): domain Eukaryota; kingdom Metazoa; phylum Arthropoda; class Insecta; order Diptera; family Tephritidae; genus Zeugodacus; species Zeugodacus cucurbitae. Next base: position 4,778,018 of record NC_071672.1, on the reverse strand, counting down.
GACAAGACAAGACAAGACAAGACAAGACAAGACAAGACAAGACAAGACAAGACAAGACAAGACAAGACAAGACAAGACAAGACAAGACAAGACAAGACAAGACAAGACTAGACAAGACAAGACAAGACAAGACAAGACAAGACAAGACAAGACAAGACAAGACAAGACAAGACAAGACAAGACAAGACAAGACAAGACTAGACAAGACAAGACAAGACAAGACAAGACAAGACAAGACAAGACAAGACAAGACAAGACAAGACAAGACAAGACAAGACAAGACAAGACAAGACAAGACAAGACAAGACAAGACAAGACAAGACAAGACAAGACAAGACAAGACTAGACAAGACAAGACAAGACAAGACAAGACAAGACAAGACAAGACAAGACAAGACAAGACAAGACAAGACAAGACAAGACAAGACAAGACAAGACAAGACAAGAAAAGCCAAGACAAGACAAGAGAAGACAAGACAAGACAAGACAAGACAAGACAAGACAAGACAAGCCAAGACAAGACAAGAGAAGACAAGACAAGACAAGACAAGACAAGACAAGACAAGACAAGACAAGACAAGACAAGACAATACAATACAAGACAAGACAAGACAAAACAAGACAAGACAAGACAAAACAACACATGACATGACATGACATGACAAGACAAGACAAGACAGAACAGGACAAGACAAGACAAAACAAGACAAGACAAGACAAGACAAGACAAGACAAGACAAGACAAGACAAGACAAGACAAGACAAGACAAGACAAGACAAGACAAGACAAGAAAAGCCAAGACAAGACAAGAGAAGACAAGACAAGACAAGACAAGACAAGACAAGACAAAACAACACATGACATGACATGACATGACAAGACAAGACAAGACAGAACAGGACAAGACAAGACAAAACAAGACAAGACAAGACAAAACAACACATGAAATAACATGACATGACAAGACAAGACAGAACAGGACAAGACAAGACAAGACAAGACAAGACATGACATGACAAGACAAGACAAGACAAGACAATACAAGACAAGACAAGACAAGGCAAGACCAGACAAGACAAAACAACACATGACAAGACAAGACAAGACAAGACAAGACAAGACAAGACAAGACAGGACAAGATAAGACAAGACAAGACAAGACAAGACAAGACAAGACAAGACAAGACAAGACAAGACAAGACAAGACAAGACAAGAAAAGACAAGGCAAAACAAGACAAGACAAGACAAGACAAGACAAGACAAGATATGGCAAGACAAGACAAGAAAAGACAAGGCAAAACAAGACAAGACAAGACAAGACAACACAAGACAAGACAAGACAAGACAAGACAAGACAAGACAAGATATGACAAGACAAGACAAGACAAGACAAGACAAGACAAGACAAGACAAGACAAGACAAGACAAGACAAGACAAGACAAGACAAGACAAGACAAGACAAGACAAGACAAGACAAGACAAGACAAGACAAGACAAGACAAGACAAGACAAGATATGACAAGACAAGACAAGACAAGACAAGACAAGACAAGACAAGACAAGACAAGACAAGACAAGACAAGACAAGACAAGACAAGACAAGACAAGACAAGAAAAGCCAAGACAAGACAAGAGAAGACAAGACAAGACAAGACAAGACAAGACAAGACAAGACAAGACAAGACAAGACAATACAAGACAAGACAAGACAAAACAAGACAAGACAAGACAAAACAACACATGACATGACATGACAAGACAAGACAGAACAGGACAAGACAAGACAAGACAAGAAAAGAAAAGACAAGACAAGACAAGACAAGGCAAAACAAGACAATACAAGACAAGACAAAACAACACAACATACGACATGACATGACATGACAAGACAAGACAAGACAAGACAAGAAAAGACAAGACAAGACAAGACTAGACAACACAAGACAAGACAAGAAAAGACAAGACAAGAAAAGAAAAGACAAGACAATACAACACAAGACAAGACAAAACAAGACAAGACAAGACAAGACAAAACAACACATGACATAACATGACATGACAAGACAAGACAGAACAGGACAAGACAAGACAAGACAAGACAAGACATGACATGACAAGACAAGACAAGACAAGACAATACAAGACAAGACAAGACAAGACAAGACAAGACCAGACAAGACAAAACAACACATGACATGACATGACAAGACAAGACAAGCCATGACACGACAAAACAACACAAGACAAGACAAAACAACACAACACACGACGGGACCGGACAAGACAAGACAAGACAAGACAAGACAAGACAAGACAAGACAAGACAAGACAAGAAAAGACAAGACAAGACAAGACAAGACAAAACAAGACAAGATAAGACATGACAAAACAAGACAAGACAAAACAACACCACATACGACATGACAAGACAAGACAAGACAAGACAAGACAAGACAAGACAAGACAAGACAAGACAAGACAAGACAAGACAAGACAAGACAAGACAAGACAAGACAAGACAAGACAAGACAAGACAAGACAAGACAAGACAAGACAAGACAAGACAAGACAAAACAACACATGGCATGACATGACATGACATGACAGAACAGGACAAGACAAGACAAGACAAGACGAGACAAGACAAGACAAAACAACACATGACATGACAAGACAGAACAGGACAAGACAAGACAAAACAAGACAAGACAAGACAAAACAACACATGACATGACAAGACAGAACAGGACAACACAAGACAAGACAAGACAAGACAAGATAAGACAAGACAAGACAAGACAAGACAAGACAAGACAAGACAAGACAAGACAAGACAAGACAAGACAAGACAAGACAAGACAAGACAAGACAAGACAAGACAAGACAAGACAAGACAAGACAAGACAAGACAAGACAAGACAAGACAAGACAAGACAAGACAAGACAAGACAAGACAAGACAAGACAAGACAAGACAAGACAAGACAAGACAAGACAAGACAAGACAAGACAAGACAAGACAAGACAAGACAAGACAAAACAAGACATGACAAGACAAAACAAAACAAAACAAGACAAGACAAAACAACACAACATACGACATGCCATGACATGACAAGACAAGACAAGACATGACAAGACAAAACAAGACAAAACAAAGACAGGACAAGACAACACAAAACAAGACAAGACAAGACAAGACAAGACAAGATAAGACATGACAAGACAAAACAAGACAAGACAAAACAACACATGACATGACATGACATGACAAGACAGAACAGGACAAGACAAGACAAGACAAGACAAGACAAGACAAGACAAGACAAGACAAGACAAGACAAGACAAGACAAAACAACACATGACATGACAAGACAGAACAGGACAAGACAAGACAAAACAAGACAAGACAAGACAAAACAACACATGACAAGACAAGACAGAACAGGACAAGACAAGACAAGACAAGACAAGACAAGACAAGGCAAGACAAGACAAGACAAGAAAATACAAGACAAGACAAGACAAGACAACACAAGACAAGGCAAGACAAGACAAGACAAGATAAGACATGACAAGACAAAACAAGACAAGACAAAACAACACAACACAACATACGACATGACATGACATGACAAGACAAGACAAGACAAGACAAGACAAGACAAGACAAGACAAGAAAAGAAAAGACAAGACAAGACAACACAAGACAAGACAAAACAAGACAAGACATGACATGACAAGACAGAACAGGACAAGACAAGACAAGACAAGACAAGACAAGACAAGACAAGACAAGACAAGACAAGACAAGACAAGACAAGACAAGACAAGACAAGACAAAACAACACATGACATGACAAGACAGAACAGGACAAGACAAGACAAAACAAGACAAGACAAGACAAAACAACACATGACAAGACAAGACAGAACAGGACAAGACAAGACAAGACAAGACAAGACAAGACAAGGCAAGACAAGACAAGACAAGAAAAGACAAGCCAAGACAAGACAACACAAGACAAGGCAAGACAAGACAAGACAAGATAAGACATGACAAGACAAAACAAGACAAGACAAAACAACACAACACAACATACGACATGACATGACATGACAAGACAAGACAAGACAAGACAAGACAAGAAAAGAAAAGACAAGACAAGACAACACAAGACAAGACAAGACAAAACAAGACAAGACATGACAAGACAAAACAAAACAAGACAAGACAAAACAACACAACATACGACATGCCATGACATGACAAGACAAGACAAGACATGACAAGACAAAACAAGACAAAACAAAGACAGGACAAGACAACACAAAACAAGACAAGACAAGACAAGACAAGACAAGATAAGACATGACAAGACAAAACAAGACAAGACAAAACAACACAACATACGACATGACATGACATGACAAGACAAGACAAGACAAGACAAGACAACATAAGACATGACAAGACAAAACAAGACAAGACAAAACAACACAACATACGACATGACATGACATGACAAGACAAGACAAGACAAGACAAGACAAGACAAGACAACACAAGACAAGACAAGACAAAACAAGACAAGACAAGACAAGACAAGACAAGACAAGACAAGACAAGACAAGATATGACCAGACAAGACAAGACAAGACAAGACAAGACAAGACAAGACAAGACAAGACAAGACAAGACAAGACAATACAACACAAGACAAGACAAAACAAGACCAGACAAGACAAAACAACACATGACATGACATGACAAGACAAGACAAGACAAGACAAAACAAGACAAGACAAGACAAGACAAGACAAGACAAGACAAGACAAGACAAGACAAGACAAGACAAGGCAAAACAAGACAATACAAGACAAGACAAAACAACACAACATACGACATGACATGACATGACAAGACAAGACAAGACAAGACAAGAAAAGACAAGACAAGACAAGACTAGACAACACAAGACAAGACAAGAAAAGAAAAGACAAGACAATACAACACAAGACAAGACAAAACAAGACAAGACAAGACAAAACAACACATGACATAACATGACATGACAAGACAAGACAGAACAGGACAAGACAAGACAAGACAAGACAAGACATGACATGACAAGACAAGACAAGACAATACAAGACAAGACAAGACAAGACAAGACAAGACAAGACAAGATATGACCAGACAAGACAAGACAAGACAAGACAAGACAAGACAAGACAAGACAAGACAAGACAAAACAACACAACATACGACATGACATGACATGACAAGACAAGACAAGACAAGACAAGACAAGACAAGACAACACAAGACAAGACAAGACAAAACAAGACAAGACAAGACAAGACAAGACAAGACAAGACAAGACAAGACAAGACAAGACAAGACAAGGCAAAACAAGACAATACAAGACAAGACAAAACAACACAACATACGACATGACATGACATGACAAGACAAGACAAGACAAGACAAGACTAGACAACACAAGACAAGACAAGACAAGAAAAGGCAAGACAAGACAAGAAAAGAAAAGACAAGACAATACAACACAAGACAAGACAAAACAAGACAAGACAAGACAAAACAACACATGACATAACATGACATGACAAGACAAGACAGAACAGGACAAGACAAGACAAGACAAGACAAGACATGACATGACAAGACAAGACAAGACAATACAAGACAAGACAAGACAAGACAAGACCAGACAAGACAAAACAACACATGACATGACATGACAAGACAAGACAAGCCATGACACGACAAAACAACACAAGACAAGACAAAACAACACAACACACGACGGGACAGGACAAGGCAAGACAAGACAAGACAAGACAAGACAAGACAAGACAAGACAAGACAAGACAAGACAAGAAAAGACAAGACAAAACAAGACAAGACAAGACAAGACATGACATGACAAGACAAGACAAGACAAGACAAGACAAGACAAGACAAGACAAGACAAGACATGACAAGACAAGACAAGACAAGACAATACAAGACAAGACAAGACAAGACAAGACAAGACCAGACAAGACAAAACAACACATGACATGACATGACAAGACAAGACAAGCCATGACACGACAAAACAACACAAGACAAGACAAAACAACACAACACACGACGGGACAGGACAAGACAAGACAAGACAAGACAAGACAAGACAAGACAAGACAAGACAAGACAAGAAAAGACAAGACAAGACAAGACAAGACAAGACATGACATGACAAGACAAGACAAGACAAGACAAGACAAGACAAGACAAGACAAGACAAGACAAGACATGACATGACAAGACAAGACAAGACAAGACCAGACAAGACAAAACAACACATGACATGACATGACAAGACAAGGCAAGCCATGACACGACAAAACAACACAAGACAAGACAAAACAACACAACACACGACGGGACAGGACAAGACAAGACAAGACAAGACAAGACAAGAAAAGACAAGACAAGACAAGACAAGACAAGACAAGACAAGACAAGACAAGACAAGACAAGACAAGACAAGACAAGACAAGACAAGACAAGACAAGACAAGACAAGACAAGACAAGACAAGACAAGACAAGACAAGACAAGACAAGACAAGACAAGACAAGACAAGACAAGACAAGACAAGACAAGACAAGACAAGACAAGACAAGACAAGACAAGACAAGACAAGACAAGACAAGACAAGACAAGACAAGACAAGACAAGACAAGACAAGACAAGACAAGACAAGACAAGACAAGACAAGACAAGACAAGACAAGACAAGACAAGACAAGACAAGACAAGACAAGACAAGAAAAGACAAGACAAGACAAAACAACACATGATATGACATGACATGACATGACAGAACAGGACAAGACAAGACAAGATAAGACGAGACAAGACAAGACAAAACAACACATGACATGACAAGACAGAACAGGACAAGACAAGACAAAACAAGACAAGACAAGACAAAACAACACATGACATGACAAGACAGAACAGGACAACACAAGACAAGACAAGACAAGACAAGATAAGACAAGACAAGACAAGACAAGACAAGACAAGACAAGACAAGACAAGACAAGACAAGACAAGACAAGACAAGACAAGACAAGACAAGACAAGACAAGACAAGACAAGACAAGACAAGACAAGACAAGACAAGACAAGACAAGAAAAAACAAGACAAGACAAAACAACACATGACATGACATGACATGACAAGACAGAACAGGACAAGACAAGACAAGACAAGACAAGACAAGACAAGACAAGACAAGACAAGACGAGACAAGACAAGACAAAACAACACATGACATGACAAGACAGAACAGGACAAGACAAGACAAAACAAGACAAGACAAGACAAAACAACACATGACATGACAAGACAGAACAGGACAACACAAGACAAGACAAGACAAGACAAGACAAGACAAGACAAGACAAGACAAGACAAGACAAGACAAGACAAGACAAGACAAGACAAGACAAGACAAGACAAGACAAGACAAGACAAGACAAGACAAGACAAGACAAGACAAGACAAGACAAGACAAGACAAGACAAGACAAGACAAGACAAGACAAGACAAGACAAGACAAGACAAGACAAGACAAGAAAAAACAAGACAAGACAAAACAACACATGACATGACATGACATGACAAGACAGAACAGGACAAGACAAGACAAGACAAGACAAGACAAGACAAGACAAGACAAGACAAGACAAGACAAGACAAGACAAGACAAGACAAAACAACACATGACATGACAAGACAGAACAGGACAAGACAAGACAAGACAAAACAACACAACATACGACATGACATGACATGACAAGACAAGACAAGACAAGACAAGACAAGACAAGACAAGACAAGACAAGACAAGACAAGACAAGACAAGACAAGACAAGACAAGACATGACAAGACAAGACAAGACAAGACAATACAAGACAAGACAAGACAAGACAAGACCAGACAAGACAAAACAACACATGACATTACATGACAAGACAAGACAAGCCATGACACGACAAAACAACACAAGACAAGACAAAACAACACAACACACGACGGGACAGGACAAGACAAGACAAGACAAGACAAGACAAGACAAGACAAGACAAGACAAGACAAGACAAGACAAGACAAGACAAGACAAGACAAGACAAGACAAGACAAGACAAGAAAAGACAAGACAAGACAAGACAAGACAAGACATGACATGACAAGACAAGACAAGACAAGACAAGACAAGACAAGACAAGACAAGACAAGACATGACATGACAAGACAAGACAAGACAAGACCAGACAAGACAAAACAACACATGACATGACATGACAAGACAAGACAAGCCATGACACGACAAAACAACACAAGACAAGACAAAACAACACAACACACGACGGGACAGGACAAGACAAGACAAGACAAGACAAGACAAGACAAGACAAGACAAGAAAAGACAAGACAAGACAAGACAAGACAAGACAAGACAAGACAAGACAAGACAAGACAAGACAAGACAAGACAAGACAAGACAAGCCAAGACAAGACAAGACAAGACAAGACAAGACAAGACAAGACAAGACAAGACAAGACAAGACAAGACAAGACAAGACAAGACAAAACAACACATGACATGACAAGACAGAACAGGACAAGACAAGACAAAACAAGACAAGACAAGACAAAACAACACATGACAAGACAAGACAGAACAGGACAAGACAAGACAAGACAAGACAAGACAAGACAAGGCAAGACAAGACAAGACAAGAAAAGACAAGACAAGACAAGACAACACAAGACAAGGCAAGACAAGACAAGACAAGATAAGACATGACAAGACAAAACAAGACAAGACAAAACAACACAACACAACATACGACATGACATGACATGACAAGACAAGACAAGACAAGACAAGACAAGACAAGAAAAGAAAAGACAAGACAAGACAACACAAGACAAGACAAGACAAAACAAGACAAGACAAAACAACACAACATACGACATGCCATGACATGACAAGACAAGACAAGACATGACAAGACAAAACAAGACAAAACAAAGACAGGACAAGACAACACAAAACAAGACAAGACAAGACAAGACAAGACAAGATAAGACATGACAAGACAAAACAAGACAAGACAAAACAACACAACATACGACATGACATGACATGACAAGACAAGACAAGACAAGACAAGACAAGACAAGACAACATAAGACATGACAAGACAAAACAAGACAAGACAAAACAACACAACATACGACATGACATGACATGACAAGACAAGACAAGACAAGACAAGACATGACAAGACAAGACAACACAAGACAAGACAAGACAAAACAAGACAAGACAAGACAAGACAAGACAAGACAAGACAAGACAAGACAAGACAAGACAAGACAAGACAAGACAAGACAAGATATGACCAGACAAGACAAGACAAGACAAGACAAGACAAGACAAGACAAGACAAGACAAGACAAGACAAGACAATACAACACAAGACAAGACAAAACAAGACAAGACAAGACAAGACAAGACAAGACAAGAAAAGAAAAGACAAGACAAGACAAGAAAAGACAAGACAAGACAAGACAAGACAAGACAAGACAAGACAAGACAAGACAAGACAAGACAAGACAAGACAAGACAAGAAAAGACAAGACAAGACAAGAAAAGAAAAGACAAGACAAGACAACACAAGACAAGACAAGACAAAACAAGACAAGACATGACAAGACAAAACAAGACAAGACAAAACAACACAACACAACATACGACATGACATGACATGACAAGACAAGACAAGACAAGACAAAACAACACAAGACAAGACAAGACAAGACAAAACAACACAAGACAAGACAAGACAAAACAAGACAAGACATGACATGACAAGACAAGACAAGACAAGACAAAACAACACAAGACAAGACAAGACAAGACAAGACAAGACAAGACAAGACAAGACAAGACAAGACAAGACAATACAACACAAGACAAGACAAAACAAGACAAGACAAGACAAGACAAGACAAGACAAGACAAGAAAAGAAAAGACAAGACAAGACAAGACAAGACAAGACAAGACAAGACAAGACAAGACAAGACAAGACAAGACAAGACAAGACAAGACAAGACAAGACAAGACAAGACAAGACAAGACAAGACAAGACAAGACAAGACAAGACAAGACAAGACAAGACAAGACAAGACAAGACAAGACAAGACAAGACAAGACAAGACAAGACAAGACAAGACAAGACAAGACAAGACAAGACAAGACAAGACAAGACAAGACAAGACAAGACAAGACAAGACAAGACAAGACAAGACAAGACAAGAAAAGACAAGACAAGACAAGACAAAACAACACATGACATGACATGACATGACATGACAGAACAGGACAAGACAAGACAAGATAAGACGAGACAAGACAAGACAAAACAACACATGACATGACAAGACAGAACAGGACAAGACAAGACAAAACAAGACAAGACAAGACAAAACAACACATGACATGACAAGACAGAACAGGACAACACAAGACAAGACAAGACAAGACAAGATAAGACAAGACAAGACAAGACAAGACAAGACAAGACAAGACAAGACAAGACAAGACAAGACAAGACAAGACAAGACAAGACAAGACAAGACAAGACAAGACAAGACAAGACAAGACAAGACAAGACAAGACAAGACAAGACAAGACAAGACAAGACAAGACAAGACAAGACAAGACAAGACAAGACAAGACAAGACAAGACAAGACAAGACAAGACAAGACAAGACAAGACAAGACAAGACAAGACAAGACAAGACAAGACAAGACAAGACAAGACAAGACAAGACAAGACAAGACAAGACAAGACAAGACAAGACAAGACAAGACAAGACAAGACAAGACAAGACAAGACAAGACAAGACAAGACAAGACAAGACAAGACAAGACAAGACAAGACAAGACAAGACAAGACAAGACAAGACAAGACAAGACAAGACAAGACAAGACAAGACAAGACAAGACAAGACAAGACAAAACAAGACATGACAAGACAAAACAAAACAAAACAACATACGACATGCCATAACATGACAAGACAAGACAAGACATGACAAGACAAAACAAGACAAAACAAAGACAGGACAAGACAACACAAAACAAGACAAGACAAGACAAGACAAGACAAGATAAGACATGACAAGACAAAACAAGACAAGACAAAACAACACATGACATGACATGACATGACAAGACAGAACAGGACAAGACAAGACAAGACAAGACAAGACAAGACAAGACAAGACAAGACAAGACAAGACAAGACAAGACAAGACAAAACAACACATGACATGACAAGACAGAACAGGACAAGACAAGACAAAACAAGACAAGACAAGACAAAACAACACATGACAAGACAAGACAGAACAGGACAAGACAAGACAAGACAAGACAAGACAAGACAAGGCAAGACAAGACAAGACAAGAAAATACAAGACAAGACAAGACAAGACAACACAAGACAAGGCAAGACAAGACAAGACAAGATAAGACATGACAAGACAAAACAAGACAAGACAAAACAACACAACACAACATACGACATGACATGACATGACAAGACAAGACAAGACAAGACAAGACAAGAAAAGAAAAGACAAGACAAGACAACACAAGACAAGACAAGACAAAACAAGACAAGACATGACATGACAAGACAGAACAGGACAAGACAAGACAAGACAAGACAAGACAAGACAAGACAAGACAAGACAAGACAAGACAAGACAAGACAAGACAAGACAAGACAAGACAAGACAAGACAAGACAAGACAAAACAACACATGACATGACAAGACAGAACAGGACAAGACAAGACAAAACAAGACAAGACAAGACAAAACAACACATGACAAGACAAGACAGAACAGGACAAGACAAGACAAGACAAGACAAGACAAGACAAGGCAAGACAAGACAAGACAAGAAAAGACAAGACAAGACAAGACAACACAAGACAAGGCAAGACAAGACAAGACAAGATAAGACATGACAAGACAAAACAAGACAAGACAAAACAACACAACACAACATACGACATGACATGACATGACAAGACAAGACAAGACAAGACAAGACAAGACAAGAAAAGAAAAGACAAGACAAGACAACACAAGACAAGACAAGACAAAACAAGACAAGACAAAACAACACAACATACGACATGCCATGACATGACAAGACAAGACAAGACATGACAAGACAAAACAAGACAAAACAAAGACAGGACAAGACAACACAAAACAAGACAAGACAAGACAAGACAAGACAAGATAAGACATGACAAGACAAAACAAGACAAGACAAAACAACACAACATACGACATGACATGACATGACAAGACAAGACAAGACAAGACAAGACAAGACAAGACAACATAAGACATGACAAGACAAAACAAGACAAGACAAAACAACACAACATACGACATGACATGACATGACAAGACAAGACAAGACAAGACAAGACAAGACAAGACAACACAAGACAAGACAAGACAAAACAAGACAAGACAAGACAAGACAAGACAAGACAAGACAAGACAAGACAAGACAAGACAAGATATGACCAGACAAGACAAGACAAGACAAGACAAGACAAGACAAGACAAGACAAGACAAGACAAGACAAGACAAGACAAGACAATACAACACAAGACAAGACAAAACAAGACCAGACAAGACAAAACAACACATGACATGACATGACAAGACAAGACAAGACAAGACAAAACAAGACAAGACAAGACAAGACAAGACAAGACAAGACAAGACAAGACAAGACAAGACAAGACAAGACAAGGCAAAACAAGACAATACAAGACAAGACAAAACAACACAACATACGACATGACATGACATGACAAGACAAGACAAGACAAGACAAGAAAAGACAAGACAAGACAAGACTAGACAACACAAGACAAGACAAGACAAGAAAAGAAAAGACAAGACAATACAACACAAGACAAGACAAAACAAGACAAGACAAGACAAAACAACACATGACATAACATGACATGACAAGACAAGACAGAACAGGACAAGACAAGACAAGACAAGACAAGACATGACATGACAAGACAAGACAAGACAATACAAGACAAGACAAGACAAGACAAGACAAGATATGACCAGACAAGACAAGACAAGACAAGACAAGACAAGACAAGACAAGACAAGACAAGACAAGACAAGACAAGACAAGACAAAACAACACAACATACGACATGACATGACATGACAAGACAAGACAAGACAAGACAAGACAAGACAACACAAGACAAGACAAGACAAAACAAGACAAGACAAGACAAGACAAGACAAGACAAGACAAGACAAGACAAGACAAGGCAAAACAAGACAATACAAGACAAGACAAAACAACACAACATACGACATGACATGACATGACAAGACAAGACAAGACAAGACAAGAAAAGACAAGACAAGACAAGACTAGACAACACAAGACAAGACAAGACAAGAAAAGAAAAGACAAGACAATACAACACAAGACAAGACAAAACAAGACAAGACAAGACAAAACAACACATGACATAACATGACATGACAAGACAAGACAGAACAGGACAAGACAAGACAAGACAAGACAAGACATGACATGACAAGACAAGACAAGACAATACAAGACAAGACAAGACAAGACAAGACCAGACAAGACAAAACAACACATGACATGACATGACAAGACAAGACAAGCCATGACACGACAAAACAACACAAGACAAGACAAAACAACACAACACACGACGGGACAGGACAAGACAAGACAAGACAAGACAAGACAAGACAAGACAAGACAAGACAAGACAAGACAAGACAAGACAAGAAAAGACAAGACAAAACAAGACAAGACAAGACAAGACATGACATGACAAGACAAGACAAGACAAGACAAGACAAGACAAGACAAGACAAGACAAGACATGACAAGACAAGACAAGACAAGACAATACAAGACAAGACAAGACAAGACAAGACAAGACCAGACAAGACAAAACAACACATGACATGACATGACAAGACAAGACAAGCCATGACACGACAAAACAACACAAGACAAGACAAAACAACACAACACACGACGGGACAGGACAAGACAAGACAAGACAAGACAAGACAAGACAAGACAAGACAAGACAAGACAAGACAAGACAAGAAAAGACAAGACAAGACAAGACAAGACAAGACATGACATGACAAGACAAGACAAGACAAGACAAGACAAGACAAGACAAGACAAGACAAGACAAGACAAGACATGACATGACAAGACAAGACAAGACAAGACCAGACAAGACAAAACAACACATGACATGACATGACAAGACAAGGCAAGCCATGACACGACAAAACAACACAAGACAAGACAAAACAACACAACACACGACGGGACAGGACAAGACAAGACAAGACAAGACAAGACAAGAAAAGACAAGACAAGACAAGACAAGACAAGACAAGACAAGACAAGACAAGACAAGACAAGACAAGACAAGACAAGACAAGACAAGACAAGACAAGACAAGACAAGACAAGACAAGACAAGACAAGACAAGACAAGACAAGACAAGACAAGACAAGACAAGACAAGACAAGACAAGACAAGACAAGACAAGACAAGACAAGACAAGACAAGACAAGACAAGACAAGACAAGACAAGACAAGACAAGACAAGACAAGACAAGACAAGACAAGACAAGACAAGACAAGACAAGACAAGACAAGACAAGACAAGACAAGACAAGACAAGACAAGACAAGACAAGACAAGACAAGACAAGACAAGACAAGACAAGACAAGAAAAGACAAGACAAGACAAAACAACACATGATATGACATGACATGACATGACAGAACAGGACAAGACAAGACAAGATAAGACGAGACAAGACAAGACAAAACAACACATGACATGACAAGACAGAACAGGACAAGACAAGACAAAACAAGACAAGACAAGACAAAACAACACATGACATGACAAGACAGAAGAGGACGACACAAGACAAGACAAGACAAGACAAGATAAGACAAGACAAGACAAGACAAGACAAGACAAGACAAGACAAGACAAGACAAGACAAGACAAGACAAGACAAGACAAGACAAGACAAGACAAGACAAGACAAGACAAGACAAGACAAGACAAGACAAGACAAGACAAGACAAGACAAGACAAGACAAGACAAGACAAGACAAGAAAAAACAAGACAAGACAAAACAACACATGACATGACATGACATGACAAGACAGAACAGGACAAGACAAGACAAGACAAGACAAGACAAGACAAGACAAGACAAGACAAGACGAGACAAGACAAGACAAAACAACACATGACATGACAAGACAGAACAGGACAAGACAAGACAAAACAAGACAAGACAAGACAAAACAACACATGACATGACAAGACAGAACAGGACAACACAAGACAAGACAAGACAAGACAAGATAAGACAAGACAAGACAAGACAAGACAAGACAAGACAAGACAAGACAAGACAAGACAAGACAAGACAAGACAAGACAAGACAAGACAAGACAAGACAAGACAAGACAAGACAAGACAAGACAAGACAAGACAAGACAAGACAAGACAAGACAAGACAAGACAAGACAAGACAAGACAAGACAAGACAAGACAAGACAAGACAAGACAAGACAAGACAAGACAAGACAAGACAAGAAAAAACAAGACAAGACAAAACAACACATGACATGACATGACATGACAAGACAGAACAGGACAAGACAAGACAAGACAAGACAAGACAAGACAAGACAAGACAAGACAAGACAAGACAAGACAAAACAACACATGACATGACATGACAAGACAGAACAGGACAAGACAAGACAAGACAAAACAACACAACATACGACATGACATGACATGACAAGACAAGACAAGACAAGACAAGACAAGACAAGACAAGACAAGACAAGACAAGACAAGACAAGACAAGACAAGACAAGACAAGACAAGACATGACAAGACAAGACAAGACAAGACAATACAAGACAAGACAAGACAAGACAAGACAAGACCAGACAAGACAAAACAACACATGACATTACATGACAAGACAAGACAAGCCATGACACGACAAAACAACACAAGACAAGACAAAACAACACAACACACGACGGGACAGGACAAGACAAGACAAGACAAGACAAGACAAGACAAGACAAGACAAGACAAGACAAGACAAGACAAGACAAGACAAGACAAGAAAAGACAAGACAAGACAAGACAAGACAAGACATGACATGACAAGACAAGACAAGACAAGACAAGACAAGACAAGACAAGACAAGACAAGACAAGACATGACATGACAAGACAAGACAAGACAAGACCAGACAAGACAAAACAACACATGACATGACATGACAAGACAAGACAAGCCATGACACGACAAAACAACACAAGACAAGACAAAACAACACAACACACGACGGGACAGGACAAGACAAGACAAGACAAGACAAGACAAGACAAGACAAGACAAGACAAGAAAAGACAAGACAAGACAAGACAAGACAAGACAAGACAAGACAAGACAAGACAAGACAAGACAAGACAAGACAAGACAAGACAAGACAAGACAAGACAAGACAAGACAAGACAAGACAAGACAAGACAAGACAAGACAAGACAAGACAAGACAAGACAAGACAAGACAAGACAAGACAAGACAAGACAAGACAAGACAAGACAAGACAAGACAAGACAAGACAAGACAAGACAAGACAAGACAAGACAAGACAAGACAAGACAAGACAAGACAAGACAAGACAAGACAAGACAAGACAAGACAAGACAAGACAAGACAAGACAAGACAAGACAAAACAACACATGACATGACAAGACAAAACAAAACAAGACAAGACAAAACAACACAACATACGACATGCCATGACATGACAAGACAAGACAAGACATGACAAGACAAAACAAGACAAAACAAAGACAGGACAAGACAACACAAAACAAGACAAGACAAGACAAGACAAGACAAGATAAGACATGACAAGACAAAACAAGACAAGACAAAACAACACAACATACGACATGACATGACATGACAAGACAAGACAAGACAAGACAAGACAAGACAAGACAAGACAACATAAGACATGACAAGACAAAACAAGACAAGACAAAACAACACAACATACGACATGACATGACATGACAAGACAAGACAAGACAAGACAAGACATGACAAGACAAGACAACACAAGACAAGACAAGACAAAACAAGACAAGACAAGACAAGACAAGACAAGACAAGACAAGACAAGACAAGACAAGACAAGACAAGACAAGACAAGATATGACCAGACAAGACAAGACAAGACAAGACAAGACAAGACAAGACAAGACAAGACAAGACAAGACAAGACAAGACAAGACAATACAACACAAGACAAGACAAAACAAGACAAGACAAGACAAGAAAAGAAAAGACAAGACAAGACAAGACAAGACAAGACAAGACAAGACAAGACAAGACAAGACAAGACAAGACAAGACAAGACAAGACAAGACAAGACAAGACAAGACAAGACAAGACAAGACAAGACAAGACAAGACAAGACAAGACAAGACAAGACAAGACAAGACAAGACAAGACAAGACAAGACAAGACAAGACAAGACAAGACAAGACAAGACAAGACAAGACAAGACAAGACAAGACAAGACAAGACAAGACAAGACAAGACAAGACAAAACAACACATGACATGACATGACATGACATGACAGAACAGGACAAGACAAGACAAGATAAGACGAGACAAGACAAGACAAAACAACACATGACATGACAAGACAGAACAGGACAAGACAAGACAAAACAAGACAAGACAAGACAAAACAACACATGACATGACAAGACAGAACAGGACAACACAAGACAAGACAAGACAAGACAAGATAAGACAAGACAAGACAAGACAAGACAAGACAAGACAAGACAAGACAAGACAAGACAAGACAAGACAAGACAAGACAAGACAAGACAAGACAAGACAAGACAAGACAAGACAAGACAAGACAAGACAAGACAAGACAAGACAAGACAAGACAAGACAAGACAAGACAAGACAAGACAAGACAAGACAAGACAAGACAAGACAAGAAAAAACAAGACAAGACAAAACAACACATGACATGACATGACATGACATGATATGACAAGACAGAACAGGACAAGACAAGACAAGACAAGACAAGACAAGACAAGACAAGACAAGACAAGACAAGACAAAACAACACATGACATGACAAGACAGAACAGGACAAGACAAGACAAAACAAGACAAGACAAGACAAAACAACACATGACATGACAAGACAGAACAGGACAAGACAAGACAAGACAAGACAAGACAAGGCAAGACAAGACAAGACAAGACAAGACAAGACAAGACAACACAAGAAAAGGCAAGACAAGACAAGACAAGATAAGACATGACAAGACAAGACAAAACAACATAACACAACATACGACATGACATGACATGACAAGACAAGACAAGACAAGACAAGACAAGACAAGAAAAGAAAAGACAAGACAAGACAACACAAGACAAGACAAGACAAAACAAGACAAGACATGACAAGACAAAACAAAACAAGACAAGACAAAACAACACAACATACGACATGCCATGACATGACAAGACAAGGCAAAACAAGACAATACAAGACAAGACAAAACAACACAACATACGACATGACATGACATGACAAGACAAGACAAGACAAGACAAGAAAAGACAAGACAAGACAAGACTAGACAACACAAGACAAGACAAGACAAGAAAAGAAAAGACAAGACAATACAACACAAGACAAGACAAAACAAGACAAGACAAGACAAAACAACACATGACATAACATGACATGACAAGACAAGACAGAACAGGACAAGACAAGACAAGACAAGACAAGACATGACATGACAAGACAAGACAAGACAATACAAGACAAGACAAGACAAGACAAGACCAGACAAGACAAGACAAGACAAGACAAAACAACACAACATACGACATGAGATGACATGACAAGACAAGACAAGACAAGACAAGACAAGACAACACAAGACAAGACAAGACAAAACAAGACAAGACAAGACAAGACAAGACAAGACAAGACAAGACAAAACAACACATGACATAACATGACATGACAAGACAAGACAGAACAGGACAAGACAAGACAAGACAAGACAAGACATGACATGACAAGACAAGACAAGACAATACAAGACAAGACAAGACAAGACAAGACAAGACAAGATATGACCAGACAAGACAAGACAAGACAAGACAAGACAAGACAAGACAAGACAAGACAAGACAAGACAAGACAAGACAAGACAAAACAACACAACATACGACATGACATGACATGACAAGACAAGACAAGACAAGACAAGACAAGACAACACAAGACAAGACAAGACAAAACAAGACAAGACAAGACAAGACAAGACAAGACAAGACAAGACAAGACAAGACAAGACAAGACAAGACAAGGCAAAACAAGACAATACAAGACAAGACAAAACAACACAACATACGACATGACATGACATGACAAGACAAGACAAGACAAGACAAGAAAAGACAAGACAAGACAAGACTAGACAACACAAGACAAGACAAGACAAGAAAAGAAAAGACAAGACAATACAACACAAGACAAGACAAGACAAAACAACACATGACATAACATGACATGACAAGACAAGACAGAACAGGACAAGACAAGACAAGACAAGACAAGACATGACATGACAAGACAAGACAAGACAATACAAGACAAGACAAGACAAGACAAGACCAGACAAGACAAAACAACACATGACATGACATGACAAGACAAGACAAGCCATGACACGACAAAACAACACAAGACAAGACAAAACAACACAACACACGACGGGACAGGACAAGACAAGACAAGACAAGACAAGACAAGACAAGACAAGACAAGACAAGACAAGACAAGAAAAGACAAGACAAAACAAGACAAGACAAGACAAGACATGACATGACAAGACAAGACAAGACAAGACAAGACAAGACAAGACAAGACAAGACAAGACATGACAAGACAAGACAAGACAAGACAATACAAGACAAGACAAGACAAGACAAGACAAGACCAGACAAGACAAAACAACACATGACATGACATGACAAGACAAGACAAGCCATGACACGACAAAACAACACAAGACAAGACAAAACAACACAACACACGACGGGACAGGACAAGACAAGACAAGACAAGACAAGACAAGACAAGACAAGACAAGACAAGACAAGACAAGACAAGAAAAGACAAGACAAGACAAGACAAGACAAGACATGACATGACAAGACAAGACAAGACAAGACAAGACAAGACAAGACAAGACAAGACAAGACAAGACAAGACATGACATGACAAGACAAGACAAGACAAGACCAGACAAGACAAAACAACACATGACATGACATGACAAGACAAGGCAAGCCATGACACGACAAAACAACACAAGACAAGACAAAACAACACAACACACGACGGGACAGGACAAGACAAGACAAGACAAGACAAGACAAGAAAAGACAAGACAAGACAAGACAAGACAAGACAAGACAAGACAAGACAAGACAAGACAAGACAAGACAAGACAAGACAAGACAAGACAAGACAAGACAAGACAAGACAAGACAAGACAAGACAAGACAAGACAAGACAAGACAAGACAAGACAAGACAAGACAAGACAAGACAAGACAAGACAAGACAAGACAAGACAAGACAAGACAAGACAAGACAAGACAAGACAAGACAAGACAAGACAAGACAAGACAAGACAAGACAAGACAAGACAAGACAAGACAAGACAAGACAAGACAAGACAAGACAAGACAAGACAAGACAAGACAAGACAAGACAAGACAAGACAAGACAAGACAAGACAAGACAAGACAAGACAAGACAAGACAAGACAAGACAAGAAAAGACAAGACAAGACAAAACAACACATGATATGACATGACATGACATGACAGAACAGGACAAGACAAGACAAGATAAGACGAGACAAGACAAGACAAAACAACACATGACATGACAAGACAGAACAGGACAAGACAAGACAAAACAAGACAAGACAAGACAAAACAACACATGACATGACAAGACAGAAGAGGACAACACAAGACAAGACAAGACAAGACAAGATAAGACAAGACAAGACAAGACAAGACAAGACAAGACAAGACAAGACAAGACAAGACAAGACAAGACAAGACAAGACAAGACAAGACAAGACAAGACAAGACAAGACAAGACAAGAAAAAACAAGACAAGACAAAACAACACATGACATGACATGACATGACAAGACAGAACAGGACAAGACAAGACAAGACAAGACAAGACAAGACAAGACAAAACAAGACAAGACGAGACAAGACAAGACAAAACAACACATGACATGACAAGACAGAACAGGACAAGACAAGACAAAACAAGACAAGACAAGACAAAACAACACATGACATGACAAGACAGAACAGGACAACACAAGACAAGACAAGACAAGACAAGATAAGACAAGACAAGACAAGACAAGACAAGACAAGACAAGACAAGACAAGACAAGACAAGACAAGACAAGACAAGACAAGACAAGACAAGACAAGACAAGACAAGACAAGACAAGACAAGACAAGACAAGACAAGACAAGACAAGACAAGACAAGACAAGACAAGACAAGACAAGACAAGACAAGACAAGACAAGACAAGACAAGACAAGACAAGAAAAAACAAGACAAGACAAAACAACACATGACATGACATGACATGACAAGACAGAACAGGACAAGACAAGACAAGACAAGACAAGACAAGACAAGACAAGACAAGACAAGACAAGACAAGACAAAACAACACATGACATGACAAGACAGAACAGGACAAGACAAGACAAGACAAAACAACACAACATACGACATGACATGACATGACAAGACAAGACAAGACAAGACAAGACAAGACAAGACAAGACAAGACAAGACAAGACAAGACAAGACAAGACAAGACAAGACAAGACAAGACAAGACAAGACAAGACATGACAAGACAAGACAAGACAAGACAATACAAGACAAGACAAGACAAGACAAGACAAGACCAGACAAGACAAAACAACACATGACATTACATGACAAGACAAGACAAGCCATGACACGACAAAACAACACAAGACAAGACAAAACAACACAACACACGACGGGACAGGACAAGACAAGACAAGACAAGACAAGACAAGACAAGACAAGACAAGACAAGACAAGACAAGACAAGACAAGACAAGACAAGAAAAGACAAGACAAGACAAGACAAGACAAGACATGACATGACAAGACAAGACAAGACAAGACAAGACAAGACAAGACAAGACAAGACAAGACAAGACATGACATGACAAGACAAGACAAGACAAGACCAGACAAGACAAAACAACACATGACATGACATGACAAGACAAGACAAGCCATGACACGACAAAACAACACAAGACAAGACAAAACAACACAACACACGACGGGACAGGACAAGACAAGACAAGACAAGACAAGACAAGACAAGACAAGACAAGACAAGAAAAGACAAGACAAGACAAGACAAGACAAGACAAGACAAGACAAGACAAGACAAGACAAGACAAGACAAGACAAGACAAGACAAGACAAGACAAGACAAGACAAGACAAGACAAGACAAGACAAGACAAGACAAGACAAGACAAGACAAGACAAGACAAGACAAGACAAGACAAGACAAGACAAGACAAGACAAGACAAGACAAGACAAGACAAGACAAGACAAGACAAGACAAGACAAGACAAGACAAGACAAGACAAGACAAGACAAGACAAGACAAGACAAGACAAGACAAAACAACACATGACATGACAAGACAAAACAAAACAAGACAAGACAAAACAACACAACATACGACATGCCATGACATGACAAGACAAGACAAGACATGACAAGACAAAACAAGACAAAACAAAGACAGGACAAGACAACACAAAACAAGACAAGACAAGACAAGACAAGACAAGATAAGACATGACAAGACAAAACAAGACAAGACAAAACAACACAACATACGACATGACATGACATGACAAGACAAGACAAGACAAGACAAGACAAGACAAGACAAGACAACATAAGACATGACAAGACAAAACAAGACAAGACAAAACAACACAACATACGACATGACATGACATGACAAGACAAGACAAGACAAGACAAGACATGACAAGACAAGACAACACAAGACAAGACAAGACAAAACAAGACAAGACAAGACAAGACAAGACAAGACAAGACAAGACAAGACAAGACAAGACAAGACAAGACAAGATATGACCAGACAAGACAAGACAAGACAAGACAAGACAAGACAAGACAAGACAAGACAAGACAAGACAAGACAAGACAATACAACACAAGACAAGACAAAACAAGACAAGACCAGACAAGAAAAGAAAAGACAAGACAAGACAAGACAAGACAAGACAAGACAAGACAAGACAAGACAAGACAAGACAAGACAAGACAAGACAAGACAAGACAAGACAAGACAAGACAAGACAAGACAAGACAAGACAAGACAAGACAAGACAAGACAAGACAAGACAAGACAAGACAAGACAAGACAAGACAAGACAAGACAAGACAAGACAAGACAAGACAAGACAAGACAAGACAAGACAAGACAAGACAAGACAAGACAAGACAAGACAAGACAAGACAAGACAAGACAAAACAACACATGACATGACATGACATGACATGACAGAACAGGACAAGACAAGACAAGATAAGACGAGACAAGACAAGACAAAACAACACATGACATGACAAGACAGAACAGGACAAGACAAGACAAAACAAGACAAGACAAGACAAAACAACACATGACATGACAAGACAGAACAGGACAACACAAGACAAGACAAGACAAGACAAGATAAGACAAGACAAGACAAGACAAGACAAGACAAGACAAGACAAGACAAGACAAGACAAGACAAGACAAGACAAGACAAGACAAGACAAGACAAGACAAGACAAGACAAGACAAGACAAGACAAGACAAGACAAGACAAGACAAGACAAGACAAGACAAGACAAGACAAGACAAGACAAGACAAGAAAAAACAAGACAAGACAAAACAACACATGACATGACATGACATGACATGATATGACAAGACAGAACAGGACAAGACAAGACAAGACAAGACAAGACAAGACAAGACAAGACAAGACAAGACAAGACAAGACAAGACAAGACAAGACAAAACAACACATGACATGACAAGACAGAACAGGACAAGACAAGACAAAACAAGACAAGACAAGACAAAACAACACATGACATGACAAGACAGAACAGGACAAGACAAGACAAGACAAGACAAGGCAAGACAAGACAAGACAAGACAAGACAAGACAAGACAAGACAACACAAGAAAAGGCAAGACAAGACAAGACAAGATAAGACATGACAAGACAAGACAAAACAACATAACACAACATACGACATGACATGACATGACAAGACAAGACAAGACAAGACAAGACAAGACAAGAAAAGAAAAGACAAGACAAGACAACACAAGACAAGACAAGACAAAACAAGACAAGACATGACAAGACAAAACAAAACAAGACAAGACAAAACAACACAACATACGACATGCCATGACATGACAAGACAAGGCAAAACAAGACAATACAAGACAAGACAAAACAACACAACATACGACATGACATGACATGACAAGACAAGACAAGACAAGACAAGAAAAGACAAGACAAGACAAGACTAGACAACACAAGACAAGACAAGACAAGAAAAGAAAAGACAAGACAATACAACACAAGACAAGACAAAACAAGACAAGACAAGACAAAACAACACATGACATAACATGACATGACAAGACAAGACAGAACAGGACAAGACAAGACAAGACAAGACAAGACATGACATGACAAGACAAGACAAGACAATACAAGACAAGACAAGACAAGACAAGACCAGACAAGACAAAACAACACATGACATGACATGACAAGACAAGACAAGCCATGACACGACAAAACAACACAAGACAAGACAAAACAACACAACACACGACGGGACAGGACAAGACAAGACAAGACAAGACAAGACAAGACAAGACAAGACAAGACAAGACAAGAAAAGACAAGACAAAACAAGACAAGACAAGACAAGACATGACATGACAAGACAAGACAAGACAAGACAAGACAAGACAAGACAAGACAAGACAAGACATGACAAGACAAGACAAGACAAGACAATACAAGACAAGACAAGACAAGACAAGACAAGACCAGACAAGACAAAACAACACATGACATGACATGACAAGACAAGACAAGCCATGACACGACAAAACAACACAAGACAAGACAAAACAACACAACACACGACGGGACAGGACAAGACAAGACAAGACAAGACAAGACAAGACAAGACAAGACAAGACAAGACAAGACAAGACAAGACAAGAAAAGACAAGACAAGACAAGACAAGACAAGACATGACATGACAAGACAAGACAAGACAAGACAAGACAAGACAAGACAAGACAAGACAAGACAAGACAAGACAAGACAAGACAAGACAAGACAAGACAAGACAAGACAAGACAAGACAAGACAAGACAAGACAAGACAAGACAAGACAAGACAAGACAAGACAAGACAAAACAAGACAAGACAAGACAAAACAACACATGACATGACAAGACAGAACAGGACAAGACAAGACAAGACAAGACAAGACAAGGCAAGACAAGACAAGACAAGACAAGACAAGACAAGACAAGACAACACAAGACAAGGCAAGACAAGACAAGACAAGATAAGATAAGACATGACAAGACAAAACAAGACAAGACAAAACAACATAACACAACATACGACATGACATGACATGACAAGACAAGACAAGACAAGACAAGACAAGAAAAGAAAAGAAAAGACAAGACAAGACAACACAAGACAAGACATGACAAGACAAAACAAAACAAGACAAGACAAAACAACACAACATACGACATGCCATGACATGACAAGACAAGACAAGACATGACAAGACAAAACAAGACAAAACAAAGACAGGACAAGACAACACAAGACAAGACAACACAAGACAAGACAAGACAAGACAAGACAAGACAAGACAAGATAAGACATGACAAGACAAAACAAGACAAGACAAAACAACACAACATACGACATGACATGACATGACAAGACAAGACAAGACAAGACAAGACAAGACAAGACAAGACAAGACAACATAAGACATGACAAGACAAAAAAAGACAAGACAAAACAACACAACATACGACATGACATGACATGACAAGACAAGACAAGACAAGACAAGACAAGACAAGACAAGACAAGACAACACAAGACAAGACAAGACAAAACAAGACAAGACAAGACAAGACAAGACAAGACAAGACAAGACAAGACAAGACAAGATATGACAAGACAAGACAAGACAAGACAAGACAAGACAAGACAAGACAAGAAAAGAAAAGACAAGACAAGACAAGACAAGGCAAAACAAGACAAGACAAGACAAGACAAAACAACACAACATACGACATGACATGACATGACAAGACAAGACAAGACAAGACAAGAAAAGACAAGACAAGACAAGACTAGACAACACAAGACAAGACAAGACAAGAAAAGAAAAGACAAGACAATACAACACATGACAAGACAAAACAACACATGACATAACATGACATGACAAGACAAGACAGAACAGGACAAGACAAGACAAGACAAGACAAGACATGACATGACAAGACAAGACAAGACAAGACAATACAAGACAAGACAAGACAAGAAAAGACAAGACAAGACCAGACAAGACAAAACAACACATGACATGACATGACAAGACAAGACAAGCCATGACACGACAAAACAACACAAGACAAGACAAAACAACACAACACACGACGGGACAGGACAAGACAAGACAAGACAAGACAAGACAAGACAAGACAAGACAAGACAAGACAAGACAAAACAAGACAAGACAAAACAAGACAAGACAAGACAACACAACACATGACATGACAAGACAGAACAGGACAAGACAAGACAAGACAAGACAAGACAAGACAAGATAAGACAAGACAAGACAAGACAAGACAAGACAAGACAAGACAAGACAAGACAAGACAAGACAAGACAAAACAACACATGACATGACAAGACAGAACAGGACAAGACAAGACAAGACAAGACAAGACAAGACAACACAACATACGACATGACATGACATGACAAGACAAGACAAGACAAGACAAGACAAGACAAGACAAGACAAGACAAGACAAGACAAGACAAGACAAGACAAGACAAGACAAGACAAGACAAGACAAGACAAAACAACACATGACATGACAAGACAGAACAGGACAAGACAAGACAAGACAAAACAACACAACATACGACATGACATGACAAGACAAGACAAGACAAGACAAGACAAGACAAGACAAGACAAGACAACACAAGAAAAGCCAAGACAAAACAAGACAAGACAAGACAAGACAAGACAAGACAAGACAATACAAGATGAACAATAACTCACCTTGATGTTCACTTTTGATTATCGAATCCCTTTTTTTAAAGGAAGAAAGAAACGCACTTGTTTCGGAATAAACGTTATAAATATTTATTGAATTTAATAATATTACACAATAATTCACGAATTATTTATGTATTTATATTGAACAACGTTATGATAAATGTATGTATCGTTAGTGATTTTAGTTTACAAAAATGGTTGTATTAAAAATGGATGTTAAATGTTGAAACATATAAGCGGGTGCCAAATATCGGAAAACCGGGATGCTGCGAACACGGAGGTGCGATGCGAACGACGTTATCGAAAAGAAAGGTGAAGTGCTATCCTTTCTATTCCTTTTTGTTAAAGTTTGTATGCTGTCATCGTGTTTTGATGTATGTGTGTGTGTGTGTGTTAACGTGTAGTGTTCTCTGGCGTGATGAGGTGGATGTAGTGTGGTGAAATGATATGAGTGTGTTTTTCGTTTTGACTCATTTAGCCATCCCGGCCCCCCTAGGCGAATGTTTAGCCTAGAAGCCGCTGTAACTGCTGTAGCGTGGCTACGACGCTGCTGAGGCCTGTTGACCGGCGGGATTGCGGCCTAGGCTGCTGACGTCGTGCTGATGTGGCACGGTGTTGCCAGTGACGGGATTCTGCAGACGGGGGTCCACGCCGGCGGTATTGTATCAAAGGGGCTCTTTGAGAACGCCTGATGTTATCACTGGTGCGAGGAGCCGCTTGTCGCCCTGCGTCGCGTCTGGTAGTGCGGTGCAGCAGCGTGTGATGCGAACGCACACAGATTTGGCAGCGATTGTTGGACGGGCACTCCTGCGTTGCGTGAGTAGTTCCCAGGCAATTTAGGCAATAGCCGTGTGCCTGTGCAACTTGTTGGCGTTGCATCGGTGGCATGCCTTTAAAAATGCCGCAGTGCGATAGTCGATGCGGGCGTCGACACAATGGGCATCGAATGCGCTGCAAATCCGCTGTTAGTGCGGGTGATGCTGGTGTTGATGCCATGCTATTGCCCGGGGCCGTTGGCGCGGTGGTGCCTGTTGTTGGTTGAGGCACGGCGGTTGGAATGGTGGTCCGGCGTGCTGCGATTGGGGCAGTTCCAGGGCGCGGAGCGGGAACAACCGAACGCATAGTTGGCGTTGATGGTGATGCCATTTCTACGTCCATATTGCTCTGTATAGAAAAATTGTTATATTAGTTATATGTATTGTGGAGTCAACAATAATATGAACATGAGTGCCACGTTATGTGGCATGCATAGATTGTTATTTCTTATCGGACATTTATGTTAGGGTTTTATGGCGTTTTTTGATGTTCGAGGTTTCGAGTTTGTAAGCGGTTTATCTGTTTTAACGATTTATTAATTAACATTCGGTTTTCGAGTATATTTACGTTTCTTTATCTTCGGCGTTTGGCAGAAAGCATAATTTGACGAGCGGTCTGGTTAGCGTTCCGGTTTGGGTGCGGAGATCAACTACTCGAACATGACCGTCGGAGCTGTAGTGAAGCTGCTTTATGCGTCCAAGTCGCCATTCCGAAGGTGGGAGACAATCGTCTTGTATAAGGACACAATCTCCAAGTTTTGGTTCTTTTCCTTGAACTTTCCAGCGGTATCTCTTGTGGAGGTCCTTGATATAGTCTTCCTTCCATCTACGGCTGAAATCATGATGGAGAATTTTAATTCGTTCCCATCTGTTTAATAAGGATAGCGACTCCACGCCTGGCTCAGGTATGGCCAGAATGGGTGCTCCTTTGAGAAAATGCCCGGGGGTTAAGGCTGTGAAGTCGTAGGGATCTTGCGAGAGTGGTGAGATAGGTCTAGAGTTAAGAACGGCTTCGATACGAGCGAGTAGTGTGGTAAACTCCTCATAATTGAACTTATGGTTACCTGCCATTTTCTTTAAATGGAATTTGAAGCTTTTTACTGCTGATTCCCAAAGTCCGCCCATGTGTGGAGAACATGGTGGTATGAATTGCCAATCGATCCCTTGGGGTGCATATTTTTTGACAATTTCAGGGGCTACTTCTTGGCTGAATTGTAAAAACTCCCTTTCTGTGGCTCTTTGAGCTCCGACAAAGTTTTTTCCATTGTCGCTCATAATTTTTAAAGGAAATCCGCGTCGTCCGACAAATCGTGCAAATGCTGCGAGAAAAGCCGCAGTAGTCAGATCGGAACATAGCTCTAGGTGTACTGCCTTTGTCGTAAAACATACAAAGACAGCCACATACCCTTTTCTAAATGAGGAAGACCTTAACATCGAGGCCTTTATCTGGAAAGGTCCAGCAAAATCAACCCCAGTGATGGTAAAGGGTAGAGCATAATTGCAGCGTTCAGGTGGTAAGGCTGCCATGATCTGCGTACGCATCTTGTGCTTGTATATCGTACACTGTTTACACATGAAGATGGTTCTTTTAATTTGTGGCTTTAGTCGCGGTATATAAAATTCTTGCCGGACCATTTGTTGCATCAGGCGATGCTCACCATGCAGTGTAAGCTGATGGAGATATATCAGAAATAAATTGGTAAAACGGGATTTCTCTGGAATAATAATGGGATATCGTTCGTTATAACTAAGGCTGGAATTTGCTAGTCTTCCATTTGCCCGTATTAATCCCTTAGCGTCCAGGAATGGGTTAAGGACGAGAAGTGAGCTTCCTTTTTCGAGAGGTCGTTTTTCCAGTAGCTTTGATTTCTCTCGACTGAAATAGCGAGTTTGGGTATATAAGATGAGACTGACCTTGGCATGTTGCAAGTCGGAATGAGTTAGTTGTGCGCAATGATCACTTGATATTCTCTTAATTTTTTGTTTAATCCTTTGGATGAATTTGTGGATGTAAGCGATTACCCTTAGTGCTCTAGGGAGTGATGAAAATCGGTGGAGAATATCATCCTCTTCGGGAGTGATATGAAAATTTTCAATTTTCCGACTTTCCGGCGGAATTATATTCCGAGCAGGAGATTTTGGCCAGAATTCTTGTGACTCTGTTAGCCATGTAGGACCGTTCCACCAGAGTGTAGTGCTGGTGAGGTGAAGTGGTTTGCAACCTCTTGTGCCAAGATCCGCTGGGTTATCTGCACTTGCAACATGTTGCCACTTTGCTGGGCCAACTAAGTCTAATATTTGAGATATACGGTTAGAGACATACGTCTTCCAAGTATAGGGTGGTTTTTCTAACCATGCTAGAACTATTTCTGAGTCTGACCAAAGATACATTTTGTGATCGTTTAATTTGAGATGGGTTTGAACTATTGAAATTAATTTTGCTAACAGAAGAGCGCCATTCAGTTCGAGCCGTGGCAGGCTTAGTGTCTTCAAAGGTGCAACTTTGGCTTTGGCTACCAAAAGATGTGAAGATATTTTACTATCGTACTGAGTTCGTACGTAGACAGTTGCGCAATATGCCTTTTCAGAGGCGTCACAGAAACCGTGTAATTCTACATTAATGTCAGGGCTGAAGTTTACCCATCGAGGGATTCGAATTTCTGATATAGTGTGTAAGTTGTTAGCAAATTGAACCCATTTTGTTAAGCGTATAGGTTTTACCTGTTCATCCCATTCAGTGCCATCTTGCCACAATTCTTGAATGAGGATTTTGGCTTGAATCATTATTGGCGAAAGCCATCCTGCGGGGTCGAAAAGTTTTGCTACCGAGGAAAGTATTTGGCGTTTGGTTATGGCGGACCTTGCAGATATTGACTCAATTGTATATGAGAATTGATCTGTTATCGCATTCCATTGAATCCCTAGTGTTTTTGTTGTACTAGCCTTTTCAAACTTAAGGAAGTCTGTATCTAATAAGTCTTCCTTTTTTATATCTTTTATTATTTCGGGGTGGTTTGATGTAATTTTCTTGAGGGGAAACCCTGCTGAATTAAGTGCTTTGATCACTTGAGATAGTGATTCGCTCGCTAATGGGATACTGTGGCTACCTGATAGTATGTCGTCCACGTATGTTTGTGTTTGCAACACAGAAGATGCTAGGGGCAAATTAGTTTCGCATGTTTTTGCAACTTCATGTAATGTCCTAATGGCTAAATAAGGTGCGCAATTGATGCCAAAGGTAACTGTTTTAAGTTTGTAGTCGCTAATTGGACTATTAATTGAATTGCGGAAGACTATGCGTTGGAAATCTTGGTCATCTTCATGTACCATAATTTGCCTGTACATTTTTTCAACGTCTCCGTTAAAAACGTATTTAAACATGCGCCAATTTAGTATTAGCAACATGAGGTCAGGTTGTAATGTTGGCCCTGTGTATAGTACGTCATTGAGTGATTTGCCTGAGCTCGTACATTTTGAGGCATTGAAAACCACTCGTACTTTCGTTGTAATTTTATCTGGTCTTATTACCCCATGATGTGGAAGGTAAAAAGACAAATATCTACCTTTGGAAATTTTCTCATATGGTACAGTCTCTTCCATATGATTGAGGTCAAGATATTCCTCCATCACATTATCATATGCTGATTTAAGCTCACTTTTCTTTATCAGGCTTTTTTCCATGCTTAGGAATTGCTGGACTGCTGATATTCTAGAGTGGCCAAGAGCTGTGGTTTCTGGAAAAGTAGGTTTGAATGGGAGTCGCACAACATAACGACCATGTTCGTTTCTTGTTGTTGTGGACTTGTAGTAGGCTTCGCATGCCTGGTCTTCTTCTGAAAGTTGAGTGATTTGAGGTAATTCTTCTACTTCCCAGAATTTTTTAAGTTGGTTATTTAAATATTCGTTTGTGATGTTTTCCACTTGTGTTGTGAAAGAATTTATTTTTTCAGTGACTTGGCCACTTATAATCCACCCAAAGATTGTATTTTGGGCTAACAATTTATTGGAGATTTTCTCAATACCTTCAAGAATTATTTGAGGTATTAAGTCACTGCCTAATAATATGTCGATTTGGGATGGGGTATGACAGTTGGGATCTGCTAACTTGAGATGTGAGCATTTTTCCCAGTGTTTTTTATTAACTTCATAGCTTGGAAGCAAATTTGTAAGTTGCGGTAGAACGATGGCTTGCGCATCTATTCTAATATCCGCACTTGGAGATACTATGGTGATTGGGCATATTTTGTTGGAATTTTGAATAATGCTCCCGCCCATTCCCGAGATTTGAAAGTTAGAATGTTTTATTGGCAGTTTGAGCCGATTTTGAACCTTTGAAGATATAAAGGATCTTTGAGAGCCTTGATCTATTAGTGCTCTTAGTTTGAATAAATCACCTTTATGTTCAATGGTGATGACCGCAGTGGGTGAAAGAATTTTGCTTTCATTTTCTGAATGAAGCGCTTGAATTTTTGCTGCTTTAGAGCATGATGGTTGTTCTTCCCTTTTTTCGGGATTTGATATTTCGGGATTATTTGATGTGGTCGTAGCGACTAACCCCGTGGTTTTATTAAACTTATTTTGCTTCATATTTTGAAAATTAGTAATGTGAAGCAGTGAGTGGTGTCTTCGTTGACAATATACACAATTGAATTTGCTTTCACAGTCTTTTGTCATATGATTATTCGACCGACAGTTTATGCAAAGTCTATGTTGACGGACAACATTGTTTCTATCTGAAACGGGTAATTTTTTGAATATCTCGCAAGATCTTAATTTATGACCTTCTTTACAGAGGTCACACAACGATTGCCGTTGATTATTTTGATTTGAAACGAATGTGTGACTTTTATTGACAGGTCTATTATATTGCATATTATTGCTGGCTTGAGGCTTAAACGAGGTTTTACTCGACTCATTTTGATGACTTGATATATTCATATTTTGGCTGCCCATTCGCTCAGCTATCTCGTACTGAGCAGCGAGGAATTTCTTCATTTGCTCCCAAGTGGGCATTACTCTTCTATCGTCAAGTGATTGCTCCCATCGTAGTACCGCAGCCTGAGGGAGTTTTTCTGTACAGATAGTTACTATCATATGGTCCCAATATTCTACGGGAGAATTTTGTGTTTTTAACACTGACAGGCAATTAGTCACTGTCGAGTAAAATTTTTGATATTCCTGGCTGGATTCTTGTTTAATTTTTGGATAATGTAATATAGTTTTTATAGGGTTTTCTATCATTACCCTTTTATTTTCATATCTTTGAACTAGTGCATCCCAAGCCAGCTTAAAATTGTCGCCATTTACATCGAATTGCTTGACGATAATGCCTGCTTCCCCTTGTGTCTTGTACCTTAGTTGGAATAGCTTTTGTGCTTCTGCAAGTCTAGGATGGTTTATGTAAAGGGCTGTGAACATGTCCCGGAAGGACGGCCATTGTTCATAACATCCAGTAAAAACTTCAGTATCACAAGTTGGTACATTTAGATACATGCCTTTATCTAGGTCTTCTTTTGTTGTTGTGACTTCTCTGGGAGGGGGAGTAGTGGCGCTATTTGGCCTTAATACATTTAACTGTTCGCTTATCATTCCCTTTATTATTTCTTTATGACCACGGCAATTATTTAATTTGGCTGTCGCCGAAGCTTTTATGTTTTCTGGGAGTTCAGCGTCGTCAGCATCAATTACTGTATCGTACGCTGCCAGAAGGCGTGCCCATATTTCG
The DNA here is from genome assembly GCF_028554725.1 of Zeugodacus cucurbitae. Lineage (NCBI taxonomy): Eukaryota > Metazoa > Arthropoda > Insecta > Diptera > Tephritidae > Zeugodacus > Zeugodacus cucurbitae. The sequence goes on along the minus strand of NC_071672.1, from coordinate 4,743,536 downwards.
TGGACACTTTCGAGTTTTACTTTTAAAACCGATTCCGTGGTGTCAGCAATAGGGGAAGCTTTGAATTGCGTGCAATAGTTTATAAAAGTATCACTTTCAGTGATGAATCTTGATAGTAAAGGATCTTTTGATCTTTTTTGTTTTACACTCTGCTTTGAGCGTGTAGCTTCTGCAGGTGTGTTTTGTGGTTTATCTTCATCAGCCATTTTCGGAATTTGTAAAAATTGACTTGATTTAGATTCTTTTGAGTCTGTGCTCATTTAGAATTGAAAATTTGATAAGATAAATTGTTTGTTGTTAACTGATAGTGTTAACTGATAAATCTCGAAAACCGAAACTCTTTTTGGAAATAAGAGTTATTAAAATTATTAAATTTGCTAAAATACGCGTTAATCGTTTTTGTTGACCGCACGTTTGTATTTACTTGCGATTTTATATTTATATTATATATTACGGACTTATCCGTATGTCCTTGTATATTAGCGCTCGTAAAAGTGGTAAAGAAGGTCAGTAACCTTTGTACATATGTGTGCACGCTATGTGCCTATTTATGTGCATATGATATGCTGAATTGGTTGGTATACAATCCTGCTTGTTTTTGTAGTACAAAGAACAAGGGGTATTGTTGTAATAATATTTGCCTATACGGACTTAAATTGTTTATATATGTACTTATATATTATAATACTCTTACCAGCTTATACGTGTATTTTGTATTTTAACCGTTTTTTTTTTTTTTTTTTTTTTAGAAAAAATTATATGCTCGCTTTTTTTTTTTTGATTTATTAAGATTTTTATATTTGCATATACCCGGATGTAGGGTGCATTACCGCGTATGCAAATGAATACCGTGTATCTGTTTGTGTAGATATGTATACTTATATTAGCGCGATAAGAAGAGAGCGAGAAAAGAAAAGTGAAAATGTGAAGGTGATTAACCTCTGCACATGTGGATATATGAGTTAATATGTTTCAATATAATAATTTGTGTTTGAATGTTTGTTTATTTGTATTAGTAAGTACTAAGTTATGTTTGTTGCCTTTATGTATATTAGACTTATGGTTTTGATAAGTGAATATGTAAATATGTATGTTTGAAATTGTTCTCTTTGCTATGGATTTTGTGTGCCTTTTGCTTACCTATTTTATGCAATCCTGCTTACTGTTTGAAAAAACAGAAGGGGTATTGCTTGAAAGTTTTGCAAGTAAGTACTTGAATATAATTTGTTGGTTTTCTATTTTCTATAGGTGTGTTTGTGTACACAAGGGTAAGCATATAAGGCCGGAAATGATTACCTTATGTTTTTATATAAATATATTGATTATATATTTTAGCAAACTGTTTTTTATTCCCGTTTTGGAATCGTTCAAACGGATTATATTGGTTTTATATCTGATAAAACCGTTTGATATCATACATATTTACATATGTTAACAAAAATGGAAAGGACTTACTTTGTCTCGCCTCAAGGGGTTTTTGGGAGAATACGTATGTAAAATTGGATAATTTTGTAGTTATTATCCCCTGCTTTTGTTTTAGTTTCCTCCTGTGTTTAGTGATCCTCTACTCCAATTTCCTCCTGTGTTTAATGTTCTTTCCTAATTTCCTCCTTTGTTTAGTGTCCTCTTGCTCCCGTTTCCTCCTTTGTAGATTGTTTCAATATGACTTCGTTGCTTTATTGTGTTATTATATTTTTCTAATTATTTCGCGCCCGATTTATATTTTAAATTTTTGGTGTTTTTATAGTTTTCATTTTATAGTTAGAACGCGCCCGATTTCTGTTTTAAATTTTAGTTTCGCGCGCGTTTGAATTTTATTTTGTTTAACATCTATGTAATTTTTTTGTTTGTTTTTTTTCACAGCATTAAACATATATGTATTTTTATTATATTTTTGTTGTTTTGTATTTGTATGTAAAAAGTCGCAGAACAATATAACTTTACAGATTTTAATTATTTTTGTAAATTTTTTTTTTATTTTATTTATTACTATTTTTTTTGTTTTTATAAAATTTAGTTATATTTAAATATGTATGTTTTGAATATTTGCACTGCACATTTCTTTATTTGGTAAATATTTTATTTTATTTATATCTGTACCTTTTTGTAGCACAGTGTATACTAAATATATACATATGTATATACTGTATGTACCTTAAATAATATAGGTCACTGCACTTGCTGTTTCGCGAAACCGGTTTTTGGCACAATTTTGTTGTTTGGTTTTCTTTTTTGTTTGATTTTGTTTGTCACTTGTATAATTTTTATTATTTTATTAAACACTTTTTCACATATATGTATATTAATTTTTTTATATTTATTTAGCCACAGTGCCTTTCTTTGTGGCTCGAAGGACCATGAACAATAACTCACCTTGATGTTCACTTTTGATTATCGAATCCCTTTTTTTAAAGGAAGAAAGAAACGCACTTGTTTCGGAATAAACGTTATAAATATTTATTGAATTTAATAATATTACACAATAATTCACGAATTATTTATGTATTTATATTGAACAACGTTATGATAAATGTATGTATCGTTAGTGATTTTAGTTTACAAAAATGGTTGTATTAAAAATGGATGTTAAATGTTGAAACATATAAGCGGGTGCCAAATATCGGAAAACCGGGATGCTGCGAACACGGAGGTGCGATGCGAACGACGTTATCGAAAAGAAAGGTGAAGTGCTATCCTTTCTATTCCTTTTTGTTAAAGTTTGTATGCTGTCATCGTGTTTTGATGTATGTGTGTGTGTGTGTGTTAACGTGTAGTGTTCTCTGGCGTGATGAGGTGGATGTAGTGTGGTGAAATGATATGAGTGTGTTTTTCGTTTTGACTCATTTAGCCACAAGACAAGACAAGACAAGACAAGACAAAACAACACATGACATGACAAGACAGAACAGGACAAGACAAGACAAAACAAGACAAGACAAGACAAAACAACACATGACATGACAAGACAGAACAGGACAAGACAAGACAAGACAAGACAAGACAAGACAAGACAAGACAAGACAAGACAAGACAAGACAAGACAAGACAAGACAAGACAAGACAAGACAAGAAAAAACAAGACAAGACAAGACAACACATGACATGACATGACAAGACAGAACAGGACAAGACAAGACAAGACAAGACAAGACAAGACAAGACAAGACAAGACAAGACAAGACAAGACAAGACAAGACAAAACAACACATGACATGACAAGACAGAACAGGATAAGACAAGACAAAACAAGACAAGACAAGACAAAACAGCACATGACATGACAAGACAGAACAGGACAAGACAAGACAAGACAAGACAAGACAAGACAAGGCAAGACAAGACAAGACAAGACAAGACAAGACAAGACAAAACAACACAACACAACATACGACATGACATGACATGACAAGACAAGACAAGACAAGACAAGACAAGACAAGAAAAGAAAAGACAAGACAAGACAACACAAGACAAGACAAGACAAAACAAGACAAGACAAGACAAGACATGACCAGACAAAACAAAACAAGACAAGACAAAACAACACAACATACGACATGCCATGACCTGACAAGACAAGACAAGACAAGACAAGACAGGACAAGACAACACAAGACAAGACAAGACAAGACAAGACAAGACAAGACAAGACAAGACAAGACAAGACAAGACAAGACAAGACAAGACAAGACAAGACAAGACAAGACAAAACAAGACAAGACAAGACAACACATGACATGACATGACAAGACAGAACAGGACAAGACAAGACAAGACAAGACAAGACAAGACAAGACAAGACAAGACAAGACAAGACAAGACAAGACAAGACAAGACAAGACAAGACAAAACAACACATGACATGACAAGACAGAACAGGACAAGACAAGACAAAACAAGACAAGACAAGACAAAACAGCACATGACATGACAAGACAGAACAGGACAAGACAAGACAAGACAAGACAAGACAAGACAAGGCAAGACAAGACAAGACAAGACAAGACAAGACAAGACAACACAAGACAAGGCAAGACAAGACAAGACAAGATAAGACATGACAAGACAAAACAAGACAAGACAAAACAACACAACACAACATACGACATGACATGACATGACAAGACAAGACAAGACAAGACAAGACAAGACAAGACAAGACAAGACAAGACAAGACAAGAAAAGAAAAGACATGACAAGACAACACAAGACAAGACAAGACAAAACAAGACAAGACAAGACAAGACATGACCAGACAAAACAAAACAAGACAAGACAAAACAACACAACATACGACATGCCATGACCTGACAAGACAAGACAAGACATGACAAGACAAAACAAGACAAAACAAAAGAAGACAAGACAAGACAAGACAAGACAAGACAGGACAAGACAACACAAGACAAGACAAGACAAGACAAGATAAGATATGACAAGACAAAACAAGACAAGACAAAACAACACAACATACGACATGACATGACATGACAAGACAAGACAAGACAAGACAAGACAAGACAAGACAAGACAAGACAACACAAGACAAGACAAGACAAAACAAGACAAGACAAGACAGAACAGGACAAGACAAGACAAGACAAGACAAGACAAGAACAACAAAACAAGACAAGACAAGACAAGACAAGACAAGACAAGACAAGACAAGACAAGACAAGACAAGACAAGACAAGACAAGACAAGCCAAGACAAGACAAGACAAGACAAGACAAGATAAGACATGACAAGACAAAACAAGACAAGACAAGACAAGACAAGACAAGACAAGACAAGACAAGACAAGACAAGACAAGACAAGACAAGACAAGACAAGACAAGACAAGACAAGCCAAGACAAGACAAGACAGAACAGGACAAGACAAGACAAGACAAGACAAGACAAGACAAGAACAACAAAACAAGACAAGACAAGACAAGACAAGACAAGACAAGACAAGACAAGACAAGACAAGACAAGACAAGACAAGACAAGACAAGCCAAGACAAGACAAGACAAGACAAGACAAGATAAGACATGACAAGACAAAACAAGACAAGACAAGACAAGACAAGACAAGACAAGACAAGACAAGACAAGAAAAGACAAGACAAGACAAGACAAGACAAGACAAGACAAGACAAGACAAGACAAGACAAGACAAGACAAGACAAGGCAAGGCAAGACAAGACAAGACAAGACAAGACAAGACAAGACAAGACAAGACAAGACAAGACAAGACAAGACAAGACAAGACAAGACAAGACAAGACAAGACAAGACAAGACAAGACAAGACAAGAAAAGAAAAGAAAAGACAAGACAAGACCAGACAAGACAAGACAAGACAAGACAAGACAGGACAAGACAAGACAAGACAAGACAAGACAAGACAAGACAAGACAAGACAAGACAAGACAAGACAAGACAAGACAAGACAAGACAAGACAAGACAAGACAAGACAAGACAAGACAAGACAAGACAAGACAAGACAAAACAAGACAAGACAAGATAAGACAAGACAAGACAAGATAAGACATGACAAGACAAGACAAGAAAAGAAAAGACAAGACAAGACCAGACAAGACAAGACAAGAAAAGACAAGACAAGACAAGAAAAGAAAAGACAAGACAAGACCAGACAAGACAAGACAAGACAAGACAAGACAAGACAGGACAAGACCAGACAAGACAAGACAAAACAAGGCAAGACAAGATAAGACAAGACAAGACAAGATAAGACATGACAAGACAAGACAAGAAAAGAAAAGACAAGACAGGACAAGACCAGACAAGACAAGACAAGACAAGACATGACATGACAAGACAAGACAAGACAAGACAAGACAAGACAAGACAAGACAAGACAAGACAAGACAAGACAAGACAAGACAAGACAAGACAAGACAAGACAAGACAAGACAAGACAAGACAAGACAAGACAAGACAAGACAAGACAAGACAAGACAAGACAAGACAAGACAAGACAAGACAAGACAAGACAAGACAAGACAAGACAAGACAAGATATGACAAGACAAGACAAGACAAGACAAGACAAGACAAGACAAGACAAGACAAGACAAGACAAGACAAGACAAGACAAGACAAGACAAGACAAGACAAGACAAGACAAGAAAAGACAAGACAAGACAAGACAAGAAAAGACATGACATGACATGACAAGACAAGACAAGACAAGACATGACAAGACAAGACAAGACAAGACAACACAAGACAAAACAAGACAAGACAAGACAAAACAACACAACATACGACATGACATGACATTACAAGCCAAGACAAGACAAGACACGAAAAGAAAAGACAAGACAAGACAAGACAAAACAAGACAAGACAAGACAACACAACACAAGACAAGACAAGAAAAGACAAAACAAGAAAAGACAAGAAAAGAAAAGACAAGACAAGACAAGACAATACAAGACAAGACAAGACAAGACAAGGCAAGACAAAACAACACATGACATGACATGACATGACAAGACAAGACAGAACAGGACAAGACAAGACAAGACAAGCCAAGACAAGACAAGACAAGACAAGACAAGATAAGACATGACAAGACAAAACAAGACAAGACAAGACAAGACAAGACAAGACAAGACAAGACAAGACAAGACAAGACAAGACAAGACAAGACAAGACAAGACAAGACAAGACAAGCCAAGACAAGACAAGACAGAACAGGACAAGACAAGACAAGACAAGACAAGACAAGAACAACAAAACAAGACAAGACAAGACAAGACAAGACAAGACAAGACAAGACAAGACAAGACAAGACAAGACAAGACAAGACAAGACAAGCCAAGACAAGACAAGACAAGACAAGACAAGATAAGACATGACAAGACAAAACAAGACAAGACAAGACAAGACAAGACAAGACAAGACAAGACAAGACAAGACAAGACAAGACAAGAAAAGACAAGACAAGACAAGACAAGACAAGACAAGACAAGACAAGACAAGACAAGACAAGACAAGACAAGACAAGGCAAGGCAAGACAAGACAAGACAAGACAAGACAAGACAAGACAAGACAAGACAAGACAACACAAGACAAGACAAGACAAGACAAGACAAGACAAGACAAGACAAGACAAGACAAGACAAGAAAAGAAAAGAAAAGACAAGACAAGACCAGACAAGACAAGACAAGACAAGACAAGACAGGACAAGACAAGACAAGACAAGACAAGACAAGACAAGACAAGACAAGACAAGACAAGACAAGACAAGACAAGACAAGACAAGACAAGACAAGACAAGACAAGACAAGACAAGACAAGACAAGACAAGACAAGACAAGACAAGACAAGACAAGACAAGACAAAACAAGACAAGACAAGATAAGACAAGACAAGACAAGATAAGACATGACAAGACAAGACAAGAAAAGAAAAGACAAGACAAGACCAGACAAGACAAGACAAGAAAAGACAAGACAAGACAAGAAAAGAAAAGACAAGACAAGACCAGACAAGACAAGACAAGACAAGACAAGACAAGACAGGACAAGACCAGACAAGACAAGACAAAACAAGGCAAGACAAGATAAGACAAGACAAGACAAGATAAGACATGACAAGACAAGACAAGAAAAGAAAAGACAAGACAGGACAAGACCAGACAAGACAAGACAAGACAAGACATGACATGACAAGACAAGACAAGACAAGACAAGACAAGACAAGACAAGACAAGACAAGACAAGACAAGACAAGACAAGACAAGACAAGACAAGACAAGACAAGACAAGACAAGACAAGAAAAGACAAGACAAGACAAGACAAGACAAGACAAGACAAGACAAGACAAGACAAGACAAGACAAGACAAGACAAGACAAAACAACACAACACACGACAGGACAGGACAAGACAAGACAACACAAGACAAGACAAGACAAGGCAAGACAAGACAAGACAAGACAAGACAAGACAAGACAAGACAAGACAAGACAAAACAACACAACACACGACAGGACAGGACAAGACAAGACAACACAAGACAAGACAAGACAAGGCAAGACAAGACAAGACAAGACAAGACAAGACAAGACAAGACAAGACAAGACAAGACAAGACAAGACAAGACAAGACAAGACAAGACAAGACAAGACAAGACAAGACAAGACAAGACAAGACAAGACAAGACAAGACAAGACAAGACAAGACAAGACAAGACAAGACAAGACAAGACAAGACAAGACAAGACAAGACAAGACAAGACAAGACAAGACAAGACAAGACAAGACAAGACAAGACAAGACAAGACAAGATATGACAAGACAAGACAAGACAAGACAAGACAAGACAAGACAAGACAAGACAAGACAAGACAAGACAAGACAAGACAAGACAAGACAAGACAAGACAAGACAAGACAAGACAAGACAAGAAAAGACAAGACAAGACAAGACAAGACAAGAAAAGACATGACATGACATGACAAGACAAGACAAGACAAGACATGACAAGACAAGACAAGACAAGACAAGACAACACAAGACAAGACAAGACAAAACAAGACAAGACAAGACAAGACAAGACAAGAAAAGAAAAGACAAGACAAGACATGACACGACAAAACAAGACAAGACAAGACAAAACAACACAACATACGACATGACATGACATTACAAGCCAAGACAAGACAAGACACGAAAAGAAAAGACAAGACAAGACAAGACAAGACAAGACAAAACAAGACAAGACAAGACAACACAACACAAGACAAGACAAGAAAAGACAAAACAAGAAAAGACAAGAAAAGAAAAGACAAGACAAGACAAGACAATACAAGACAAGACAAGACAAGACAAGGCAAGACAAAACAACACATGACATGACATGACATGACAAGACAAGACAGAACAGGACAAGACAAGACAAGACAAGACAAGGCAATACAAGACAAGACAAGAAAAGAAAAGACAAGACAAGACAATACAAGACAAGACAAGACAAGACAAGGCAAGACAAAACAACACATGACATGACATGACATGACAAGACAAGACAGAACAGGACAAGACAAGACAAGACAAGACAAGACAATACAAGACAAGACAAGAAAAGAAAAGACAAGACAAGACAAGACAAGACAAGACAATACAAGACAAGACAAGACAAAACAAGACAAGACAAGACAAAACAACACATGACATGACATGACATGACATGACAAGACAGAACAAGACAAGACAAGACAAGACAAGACAAGACAAGACAAGACAAGACAAGACAAGACAAGACAAGACAAGACAAGACAAGACAAGACAAGACAAGACAAGACAAGACAAGGCAAGGCAAGACAAGACAAGACAAGACAAGACAAGAAAAGAAAAGACAAGACAAGACAAGACAAGACAAGACATGACACGACAAAACAACACAAGACAAGACAAAACAACACAACACACGACAGGACAGAACAAGACAAGACAAGACAAGACAAGACAAGACAAGACAAGACAAGGCAAGACAAGACAAGACAAGACAAGACAAGACGAGACAAGACAAGACAAGACAAGACAAGACAAGACAAGACAAGACAAGACAAGACAAGACAAGACAAGACAAGACAAGACAAGACAAGACAAGACAAGACAAGACAACACAACACAACACAAGACAAGACAAGACAAGACAAGACAAGACAAAACAAGACAAGACAAGACAAGACATGACACGACAAGACAAGACAAAACAACACAACATACGACATGGCATGACATGACAAGCCAAGACAAGACAAGACACGAAAAGAAAAGACAAGACAGGACAAGACAAGACGAGACAAAACAAGACAAAACAAGACAAGACAAGACAACACAACACAAGACAAGACAAGAAAAGACAAGACAAGAAAAGAAAAGACAAGACAAGACAAGACAATACAAGACAAGACAAGACAAGACAAGGCAAGACAAAACAACACATGACATGACATGACATGACATGACAAGACAGAACAGGACGAGACAAGACAAGACAAGACAAGAAAAGAAAAGACAAGACAAGACAAGACAAGACAAGACAAGACAAAACAAGACAAGACAAGACAAAACAACACATGACATGACATGACATGACATAACAAGACAGAACAAGACAAGACAAGACAAGACAAGACAAGACAAGACAAGACAAGACAAGACAAGACAAGACAAGACAAGACAAGACAAGACAAGACAAGACAAGACAAGACGAGACAAGACAAGACAAGGCAAGACAAGACAAGACAAGACAAGACAAGAAAAGAAAAGAAAAGACAAGACAAGACAAGACAAGACAAGACATGACACGACAAAACAACACAAGACAAGACAAAACAACACAACACACGACAGGACAGGACAAGACAAGACAAGACAAGACAAGACAAGACAAGACAAGACAAGACAAGACAAGGCAAGACAAGGCAAGACAAGACAAGACAAGACAAGACAAGACGAGACAAGACAAGACAAGACAAGACAAGACAAGACAAGACAAGACAAGACAAGACAAGACAAGACAAGACAAAACAAGACAACACAAGACAAAACAACACATGACATGACATGACAAGACAAGACAAGACAAGACAAGACAAGACAAGATATGACATGACAAGGCAAGACAAGAAAAGAAAAGACAAGACAAGACCAGACAAGACAAGACAAGACAAGACAAGACAAGACAAGACAAGACAAGACAAGACAAGACAAGACAAGACAAGACAAGACAAGACAAGACAAGACAAGACAAGACAAGACAAGACAAGACAAGACAAGACAAGACAAGACAAGACAAGACAAGACAAGACAAGACAAGACAAGACAAGACAAGACAAGACAAGACAAGACAAGACAAGACAAGACAAGACAAGACAAGACAAGACAAGACAAGACAAGACAAGACAAGAAAAGACAAGACAAGACAAGACAAGACAAGACAAGACCAGACAAGACAAGACAAAACAAGACAAGACAAGACAAGACAAGATAAGACAAGACAAGACAAGACAAAACAACACAACACACGACAGGACAGGACAAGACAAGACAAGACAACACAAGACAAGACAAGACAAGGCAAGACAAGACAAGACAAGACAAGACAAGACGAGACAAGACAAGACAAGACAAGACAAGACAAGACAAGACAAGACAAGACAAGACAAGACAAGACAAGACAAGACAAGACAAGACAAGACAAGACAAGACAAGACACGACAAGACAAGACAAGACAAGGCAAGACAAGACAAGACAAGACAAGACAAGACAAGACAAGACAAGACAAGACAAGACAAGACAAGACAAGACAAGACAAGACAAGAAAAGAAAAGAAAAGACAAGACAAGACAAGACAAGACATGACACGACAAAACAAGACAAGACAAAACAACACAACATACGACATGGCATGACATTACAAGCCAAGACAAGACAAGACACGAAAAGAAAAGACAAGACAAGACAAAACAAGACAAAACAAGACACGACAAGACAACACAACACAAGACAAGACAAGAAAAGACAAGACAAGAAAAGACAAGAAAAGAAAAGACAAGACAAGACAAGACAATACAAGACAAGACAAGACAAGACAAGGCAAGACAAAACAACACATGACATGACATGACATGACATGACAAGACAGAACAGGACAAGACAAGACAAGACAAGACAAGACAATACAAGACAAGACAAGAAAAGAAAAGACAAGACAAGACAAGACAAGACAAGACAAGACAATACAAGACAAGACAAGACAAAACAAGACAAGACAAGACAAAACAACACATGACATGACATGACATGACAAGACAGAACAAGACAAGACAAGACAAGACAAGACAAGACAAGACAAGCCAAGACAAGACAAGACAAGACAAGACAAGACAAGACAAGACAAGACAAGACAAGACAAGACAAGACAAGACAAGACAAGACAAGACAAGACAAGACAAGACAAGACAAGACAAGACAAGAAAAGACAAGACAAGACAAGACAAGACAAGACAAGACAAGACAAGACAAGACAAGACAAGACAAGACAAGACAAGACAAGACAAGACAAGACAAGACAAGACAAGACAAGACAAGACAAGACAAGACAAGACAAGACAAGACAAGACAAGACAAGACAAGACAAGACAAGACAAGACAAGACAAGAAAAGAAAAGACAAGAAAAGACAAGAAAAGACAAGACAAGACAAGACAAGACATGACACGACAAAACAAGACAAGACAAGACAAAACAACACAACATACGACATGGCATGACATTACAAGCCAAGACAAGACAAGACACGAAAAGAAAAGACAAGACAAGACAAGACAAGACAAGACAAAACAAGACAAAACAAGACAAGACAAGACAACACAACACAAGACAAGACAAGAAAAGACAAGACAAGAAAAGACAAGAAAAGAAAAGACAAGACAAGACAAGACAATACAAGACAAGACAAGACAAGACAAGGCAAGACAAAACAACACATGACATGACATGACATGACATGACAAGACAGAACAGGACAAGACAAGACAAGACAAGACAAGACAATACAAGACAAGACAAGACAAGAAAAGAAAAGACAAGACAAGATAAGACAAGACAAGACAAGACAAGACAAGACAAGACAAGACAAGACAAGACAAGACAAGACAAGACAAGACAAGACAAGACAAGACAAGACAAGACAAGACAAGACAAGACAAGACAAGACAAGACAAGACAAGACAAGACAAGACAAGACAAGACAAGACAAGACAAGACAAGACAAGACAAGACAAGACAAGACAAGACAAGACAAGACAAGACAAGACAAGACAAGACAAGACAAGACAAGACAAGACAAGACAAGACAAGACAAGACAAGACAAGACAAGACAAGACAAGACAAGACAAGACAAGACAAGACAAGACAAGACAAGACAAGACAAGACAAGACAAGACAAGACAAGACAAGACAAGACAAGACAAGACAAGACAAGACAAGACAAGACAAGACAAGACAAGACAAGACAAGACAAGACAAGACAAGACAAGACAAGACAAGACAAGACAAGACAAGACAAGACAAGACAAGACAAGACAAGACAAGACAAGACAAGACAAGACAAGACAAGACAAGACAAGACAAGACAAGACAAGACAAGACAAGACAAGACAAGACAAGACAAGACAAGACAAGACAAGACAAGACAAGACAAGACAAGACAAGACAAGACAAGACAAGACAAGACAAGACAAGACAAGACATGACAAGACAAGACAAAACAAGACAAAACAACACATGACATGACATGACATGACATGACAAGACAAGACAAGACATGACACGACAAAACAACACAAGACAAGACAAAACAACACAACACACGACAAGACAGGACAAGCCAAGACAAGACAAGACAAGACAAGACAAGACAAGACAAGACAAGACAAGACAAGACAAGACAAGACAAGACAAGACAAGACAAGACAAGACACGACAAGACAAGACAAGACAATATAAGACATGACAAGACAAAACAAGACAAGACAAAACAACACAACATACGACATGACATGACATGACAAGACAAGACAAGACAAGACAAGACAATATAAGACATGACAAGACAAAACAAGACAAGACAAAACAACACAACATACGACATGACATGACATGACAAGACAAGACAAGACAAGACAAGACAAGACAAGACAAGACAAGACAAGACAAGACAAGACAAGACAAGACAAGACAAGACAAGACAAGACAAGACAAGACAAGACAAGACAAGACAAGACATGACAAGACAAGACAAGACAAGACAAAACAAGACAAAACAACACATGACATGACATGACATGACATGACAAGACAAGACAAGACAAGACATGACACGACAAAACAACACAAGACAAGACAAAACAACACAACACACGACAAGACAGGACAAGACAAGACAAGAAAAGAAAAGAAAAGAAAAGAAAAGACAAGACAAGACAAGACAAGACAAGACAAGACAAGACAAGACAAGACAAGACAAGACAAGACAAGACAAGACAAGACAAGACAAGACAAGACAAGACAAGACAAGACAAGACAAGACAAGACAAGACAAGACAAGACAAGACAAGACAAGACAAGACAAGACAAGACAAGACAAGACAAGACAAGACAAGACAAGACAAGACAAGACAAGACAAGACAAGACAAGACAAGACAAGACAAGACAAGACAAGACAAGACAAGACAAGACAAGACAAGACAAGACAAGACAAGACAAGGCAAGGCAAGACAAGACAAGACGAGACAAGACAAGACAAGACAAGACAAGACAAGACAAGACAAGATAAGACATGACAAGACAAAACAAGACAAGACAAAACAACACAACATACGACATACGACATGACATGACATGACAAGACAAGACAAGACAAGACAAGACAAGACATGACAAGACAAGACAAGACAAGACAAGACAAGACAAGACAGGACAAGACAAGACAAGAAAAGAAAAGACAAGACAAGACAAGACAAGGCAAGACAAGACAAGACAAGACAAGACAAGACAAGACAAGACAAGACAAGGCAAGGCAAGACAAGACAAGACAAGACAAGACAAGACAAGACAAGACAAGACAAGACAAGACAAGACAAGACAAGACAAGACAAGACAAGACACGACAAGACAAGACAAGACAAGACAAGATAAGACATGGCAAGACAAAACAAGACAAGACAAAACAACACAACATACGACATACGACATGACATGACATGACAAGACAAGACAAGACAAGACAAGACAAGACAAGACAAGACAAGACAAGACAAGACATGACAAGACAAGACAAGACAAGACAAGACAAGACAAGACAGGACAAGACAAGACAAGAAAAGAAAAGACAAGACAAGACAAGACAAGGCAAGACAAGACAAGACAAGACAAGACAAGACAAGACAAGACAAGACAAGACAAGACAAGACAAGACAAGACAAGGCAAGGCAAGACAAGACAAGACAAGACAAGACAAGACAAGACAAGACAAGACAAGACAAGACAAGACAAGACAAGACAAGACAAGACAAGACAAGACAAGACACGACAAGACAAGACAAGACAAGACAAGACAAGACAAGACAAAACAAGACAAAACAACACATGACATGACATGACATGACATGACAAGACAAGACAAGACAAGACATGACACGACAAAACAACACAAGACAAGACAAAACAACACAACACACGACAAGACAGGACAAGACAAGACAAGACAAGAAAAGAAAAGAAAAGAAAAGACAAGACAAGACAAGACAAGACAAGACAAGACAAGACAAGACAAGACAAGACAAGACAAGACAAGACAAGACAAGACAAGACAAGACAAGACAAGACAAGACAAGACAAGACAAGACAAGACAAGACAAGACAAGACAAGACAAGACAAGACAAGACAAGACAAGACAAGACAAGACAAGACAAGACAAGACAAGACAAGACAAGACAAGACAAGACAAGACAAGACAAGACAAGACAAGACAAGACAAGACAAGGCAAGGCAAGACAAGACAAGACGAGACAAGACAAGACAAGACAAGACAAGACAAGACAAGACAAGATAAGACATGACAAGACAAAACAAGACAAGACAAAACAACACAACATACGACATGACATGACATGACAAGACAAGACAAGACAAGACAAGACAAGACATGACAAGACAAGACAAGACAAGACAAGACAAGACAAGACAGGACAAGACAAGACAAGAAAAGACAAGACAAGACAAGACAAGGCAAGACAAGACAAGACAAGACAAGACAAGACAAGACAAGACAAGACAAGACAAGACAAGACAAGACAAGACAAGACAAGACAAGGCAAGGCAAGACAAGACAAGACAAGACAAGACAAGACAAGACAAGACAAGACAAGACAAGACAAGACAAGACAAGACAAGACAAGACAAGACAAGACAAGACACGACAAGACAAGACAAGACAAGACAAGACAAGATAAGACATGGCAAGACAAAACAAGACAAGACAAAACAACACAACATACGACATGACATGACATGACAAGACAAGACAAGACAAAACAAGACAAGACAAAACAACACAACATACGACATGACATGACATGACAAGACAAGACAAGACAAGACAAGACAAGATAAGACATGGCAAGACAAAACAAGACAAGACAAAACAACACAACATACGACATGACATGACATGACAAGACAAGACAAGACAAGACAAGACAAGACATGACAAGACAAGACAAGACAAGACAAGACAAAAAAAGAAAAGACAAGACAAGACAAGACAAGACAAGACAAGACAAGACAAGACAAGACAAGACAAGACAAGAAAAGACAAGACAAGATAAGACATGACAAGACAAAACAAAACAAAACAAAACAAAACAACACAACATACGACATGACATGACATGACATGACAAGACAAGACAAGACAAGACAAGACAAGACAAGACAAGACAAGACAAGACAAGACAAGACAAGACAAGACAAGACAAGACAAGACAAGACAAGACAAGACAAGACAAGACAAGACAAGACAAGACAAGACAAGACAAGACAAGACAAGACAAGACAAGACAAGACAAGACAAGACAAGACAAGGCAAGGCAAGACAAGACAAGACAAGACAAGACAATACAATACAAGACAAGACAAGACAAGACAAGACAAGACAAGACAAAACAAGACAAGACAACACAACACAAGACAAGACAAGAAAAGACAAGACAAGAAAAGACAAGAAAAGACAAGAAAAGGCAAGAAAAGACAAGACAAGACAAGACAATACAAGACAAGACAAGACAAGACAAGGCAAGACAAGGCAAGACAAAACAACACATGACATGACATGACATGACAAGACAGAACAGGACAAGACAAGACAAGACAAGACAAGACAATACAAGACAAGACAAGACAAGACAAGAAAAGAAAAGACAAGACAAGACAAGACAAGACAATACAAGACAAGACAAGACAAAACAAGACAAGACAAGACAAAACAAAACAACACATGACATGACATGACATGACATGACAAGACAGAACAAGACAAGACATGACAAAACAACACAAGACAAGACAAAACAACACAACACACGACAAGACAGGACAAGCCAAGACAAGACAAGACAAGACAAGACAAGACAAGACAAGACAAGACAAGACAAGACAAGACAAGACAAGACAAGACAAGACAAGACAAGACAAGACAAGACAAGACAAGACAAGACAAGACAAGACAAGACAAGACAAGACAAGACAAGACAAGACAAGACACGACAAGACAAGACAAGACAATATAAGACATGACAAGACAAAACAAGACAAGACAAAACAACACAACATACGACATGACATGACATGACAAGACAAGACAAGACAAGACAAGACAAGACAAGACAAGACAAGACAAGACAAGACAAGACAAGACAAGACAAGACAAGACAAGACAAGACAAGACAAGACAAGACAAGACAAGACAAGACAAGACAAGACAAGACAAGACAAGACAAGACAAGACAAGACAAGACAAGACAAGACAAGACAAGACAAGACAAGACAAGACAAGACAAGACAAGACAAGACAAGACAAGACAAGACAAGACAAGACAAGACAAGACAAGACAAGACAAGACAAGACAAGACAAGACAAGACAAGACAAGACAAGACAAGACAAGACAAGACAAGACAAGACAAAAGACAAGAGAAGACAAGACAAGACAAGACAAGACAAGAGAAGACAAGACAAGACAAGACAAGACAAGACAAGACAAGACAAGACAAGACAAGACAAGACAAGACAAGACAAGACAAGACAAGACAAGACAAGACAAGACAAGACAAGACAAGACAAGACAAGACAAGACAAGACAAGACAAGACAAGACAAGACAAGACAAGACAAGACAAGACAAGACAAGACAAGACAAGACAAGACAAGACAAGACAAGACAAGACAAGACAAGACAAGACAAGACAAGACAAGACAAGACAATACAAGACAAGACAAGACAAGACAAGACAAAACAAGACAAGACAACACAACACAAGACAAGACAAGAAAAGACAAGACAAGAAAAGACAAGAAAAGACAAGAAAAGACAAGAAAAGACAAGACAAGACAAGACAATACAAGACAAGACAAGACAAGACAAGGCAAGACAAGGCAAGACAAAACAACACATGACATGACATGACATGACAAGACAGAACAGGACAAGACAAGACAAGACAAGACAAGACAATACAAGACAAGACAAGACAAGACAAGAAAAGAAAAGAAAAGACAAGACAAGACAAGACAAGACAATACAAGACAAGACAAGACAAAACAAGACAAGACAAGACAAAACAAAACAACACATGACATGACATGACATGACATGACAAGACAGAACAAGACAAGACAAGACAAGACAAGACAAGACAAGACAAGACAAGACAAGACAAGACAAGACAAGACAAGACAAGACAAGACAAGAC
The DNA here is from genome assembly GCF_028554725.1 of Zeugodacus cucurbitae. Classification (NCBI taxonomy): domain Eukaryota; kingdom Metazoa; phylum Arthropoda; class Insecta; order Diptera; family Tephritidae; genus Zeugodacus; species Zeugodacus cucurbitae. The sequence continues at coordinate 4,724,976 of NC_071672.1, read as the reverse complement.
AAGACAAGACAAGACAAGACAAGACAAGACAAGACAAGACAAGACAAGACAAGACAAGACAAGACAAGACAAGACAAGACAAGACAAGACAAGACAAGACAAGACAAGACAAGACAAGACAAGACAAGACAAGACAAGACAAGACAAGACAAGACAAGACAAGACAAGACAAGACAAGACAAGACAAGACAAGACAAGACAAGACAAGACAAGACAAGACAAGACAAGACAAGACAAGACAAGACAAGATAAGACATGACAAGACAAAACAAGACAAGACAAAACAACACAACATACGACATGACATGACATGACAAGACAAGACAAGACAAGACAAGACAAGACATGACAAGACAAGACAAGACAAGACAAGACAAGACAAGAAAAGGAAAGACAAGACAAGACAAGACAAGACAAGACAAGACAAGACAAGACAAGACAAGACAAGACAAGACAAGACAACACACGACGGGACAGGACAAGACAAGACAAGACAAGACAAGACAAGACAAGACAAGACAAGACAAGACAAGACAAGACAAGACAAGACAAGACAAGACAAGACAAGACAAGACAAGGCAAGGCAAGACAAGACAAGACAAGACAAGACAAGACAAGACAAGAAAAGACAAGACAAGAGAAGAAAAGAAAAGACAAGACAAGACAACACAAGACAAGACAAGACAAGACAAGACAAGAAAAGACAAGACAAGACAATACAACACAAGACAAGACAAGACAAGACATGACATGACAAGACAAGACAACACAAGACAAGGCAAGACAAGACAAGACAAGACAAGACAAGACATGACATGACAAGACAGAACAGGACAAGACAAGACAAGACAAGACAAGACAAGACAAGACAAGAAAAGACAAGACAATACAAGACAAGGCAAGGCAAGACAAGACAAGACAAGACAAGACAAGACAAGACAAGACAAGACAAGACAATACAATACAAGACAAGATAAGACATGACAAGACAAGACAAGACAAGAAAAGACAAGACAAGACAATACAAGACAAGACAACACAAGACAAGGCAAGACAAGACAAGACAAGACAAGACAAGACAAGACAAGACAAGACAAGACAAGACAAGACAAGACAAGACAAGACAAGACAAGACAGGACAAGACAAGACAAGACAATACAAGACAAGACAAGACAAGACAAGGCAAGACAAGGCAAGACAAAACAACACATGACATGACAAGACAAGACAAGACAAGACAAGACAAGACAAGACAAGACAAGACAAGACAGGACAAGACAAGACAAGACAAGACAAGACAAGACAAGACAAGACAAGACAAGACAAGACAAGACAAGATAAGACATGACAAGACAAAACAAAACAAAACAAGACAAAACAACACAACATACGACATGACATGACATGACAAGACAAGACAAGACAAGACAAGACAAGACATGACAAGACAAGACAAGACAAGACAAGACAAGAAAAGAAAAGACAAGACAAGACAAGACAAGACAAGACCAGACAAGACAAAACAACACATGACATGACATGACAAGACAAGACAAGACATGACACGACAAAACAACACAAGACAACACAAGACAAGACAAAACAACACAACACACGACGGGACAGGACAAGACAAGACAAGACAAGACAAGACAAGACAAGACAAGACAAGACAAGACAAGACAAGAAAAGACAAGACAAGACAAGAAAAGACAAGACAAGACAAGACAAGACAAGACAAGACAAGACAAGACAAGACAAGACAAGACAAGACAAGACAAGACAAGACAAGACAAGACAAGACAAGACAAAACAAGACAAGATAAGACATGACAAAACAAGACAAGACAAAACAACACCACATACGACATGACATGACAAGACAAGACAAGACAAGACAAGACAAGACAAGACAAGACAAGACAAGACAAGACAAGACAAGACAAGACAAGACAAGACAAGACAAGACAAGACAAGACAAGACAAGACAAGACAAGACAAGACAAGACAAGACAAGACAAGACAAGACAAGACAAGACAAGACAAGACAAGACAAGACAAGACAAGACAAGACAAGACAAGACAAGACAAGACAAGACAAGACAAGACAAGACAAGACAAGACAAGACAAGACAAGACAATACAAGACAAGACAAGACAAGACAAGGCAAAACAAGACAATACAAGACAAGGCAAAACAAGACAATACAAGACAAGACAAAACAACACAACATACGACAGGACATGACATGACAAGACAAGACAAGACAAGAAAAGACAAGACAAGACAAGACAAGACAACACAAGACAAGACAAGAAAAGACAAGACAAGAAAAGAAAAGACAAGACAATACAACACAAGACAAGACAAAACAAGACAAGACAAGACAAAACAACACATGACATAACATGACATGACAAGACAAGACAGAACAGGACAAGACAAGACAAGACAAGACAAGACATGACATGACAAGACAAGACAAGACAAGACAATACAAGACAAGACAAGACAAGACAAGACAAGACCAGACAAGACAAAACAACACATGACATGACATGACAAGACAAGACAAGACATGACACGACAAAACAAGACAAGACAAGACAAGACAAGACAAGACAAGACAAGACAAGACAAGACAAGACAAGACAAGACAAGACAAAACAACACATGACATGACATGACATGACAAGACAAGACAAGACAAGACAAGACAAGACAAGACAAGACAAGACAAGATATGACAAGACAAGACAAGACAAGACAAGACAAGACAAGACAAGACAAGACAAGACAAGACAAGACAAGACAAGACAAGACAAGACATGACATGACAAAACAAGACAAGACAAGACAACACAAGACAAGACAAGACAAGACAAAACAAGACAAGACAAGACAAGAAAAGACAAGACAAGACAAAACAACACATGACATGACATGACATGACATGACAGAACAGGACAAGACAAGACAAGACAAAACAACACATGACATGACAAGACAGAACAGGACAAGACAAGACAAAACAAGACAAGACAAGAAAAGACAAGACAAGACAAAACAACACATGACATGACATGACATGACATGACAGAACAGGACAAGACAAGACAAGACAAGACAAGACAAGACAAGACAAGACAAGACAAGACAAGACAAGACAAGACAAGACAAGACAAGACAAGACATGACATGAAAAAACAAGACAAGACAAGACAAGACAAGACAAGACAAGACAAGACAAGACAAGACAAGACAAGACAAGACAAGACAAGACAAGACAAGACAAGACAAGACAAGACAAAACAAGACAAGACAAGACAAGAAAAGACAAGACAAGACAAAACAACACATGACATGACATGACATGACATGACAGAACAGGACAAGACAAGACAAGACAAAACAACACATGACATGACAAGACAGAACAGGACAAGACAAGACAAAACAAGACAAGACAAGACAAAACAACACATGACATGACAAGACAGAACAGGACAAGACAAGACAAGACAAGACAAGACAAGACAAGACAAGACAAGATAAGACAAGACAAGACAAGACAAGACAAGATAAGACAAGACAAGACAAGACATGACAAGACAAGACAAGACAAGACAAGACAAGACAAGACAAGACAAGATAAGACAAGACAACACAAGACAAGACAAGACAAGATAAGACAAAACAAGACAAGACAAAACAACAGAACATACGACATGACATGACATGACAAGACAAGACAAGGCAAAACAAAAGAAGACAAGACAAGACAAGACAAGATAAGACAAGACAAGACAACACAAGACAAGACACGACAAGACAAGACACCACAAGACAAGACAAGATAAGACATGACAAGACAAAACAGGACAAGACAAAACAACACAACATACGACATGACATGACATGACAAGACAAGACAAGACAAGACAAGACAAGACAAGACAAGACAAGACAAGACAAGACAAGACAAGACAAGACAAGACAAGACAAGACAAGACAAGACAAGACAAGACAAGACAAGACAAGACAAGACAAGACAAGACAAGACAAGACAAGACAAGACAAGACAAGACAAGACAAGAAAAGACAAGACAAGACAAGACAAGACAAGACAAGACAAGACAAGACAAGACAAGACAAGACAAGACAAGACAAGACAAGACAAGACAAGACAAGACAAGACAAGACAAGACAAGACAAGACATGACAAGACAAGACAAGACAAGACAAGAGAAGACAAGACAAGACAAGACAAGACAAGACAAGACAACACAACATACGACATGACATGACAAGACAAGACAAGACAAGACAAGACAAGACAAGACAAGACAAGACAAGACAAGACAAGACAAGACAAGACAAGACAAGACAAGACAAGACAAGACAAGACAAGACAAGACAAGACAAGACAAGACAAGACAAGACAAGACAAGACAAGACAGGACAAGACAAGACAAGAAAAGAAAAGACAAGACAAGACAAGACAAGACAAGACAAGACAAGACAAGACAAGACAAGACAAGACATGACAAGACAAGACAAGACAAGACATGACAAGACAAGACAAGACAACACAAGACAAGACAAGACAAGAAAAGACAAGAAAAGAAAAGACAAGACAAGACAAGAAAAGAAAAGAAAAGACAAGACAAGACAAGACAAGACAAGACAAGACAAGACAAGACAACACAAGACAAGACACGACAAGACAAGACAAGACAAGATAAGACATGGCAAGACAAAACAAGACAAGACAAAACAACACAACATACGACATGACATGACATGACAAGACAAGACAAGACAAGACAAGACAAGACATGACAAGACAAGACAAGACAAGACAAGACAAGAAAAGAAAAGACAAGACAAGACAAGACAAGACAAGACAAGACAAGACAAGACAAGACAAGACAAGACAAGACAAGACAAGACAAGACAAGATAAGACATGACAAGACAAAACAAAACAAAACAAAACAAAACAACACAACATACGACATGACATGACATGACAAGACAAGACAAGATAAGACATGACAAGACAAAACAAAACAAAACAAAACAAAACAACACAACATACGACATGACATGACATGACAAGACAAGACAAGACAAGACAAGACAAGACAAGACAAGACAAGACAAGACAAGACAAGACAAGACAAGACAAGACAAGACCAGACAAGACAAAACAACACATGACATGACATGACAAGACAAGACAAGACATGACACGACAAAACAACACAAGACAACACAAGACAAGACAAAACAACACAACACACGACGGGACAGGACAAGACAAGACAAGACAAGACAAGACAAGACAAGACAAGACAAGAAAAGACAAGACAAGACAAGACAAGAAAAGACAAGACAAGACAAGACAAGACAAGACAAGACAAGACAAGACAAGACAAGACAAGACAAGACAAGACAAGACAAGACAAGACAAGACAAGACAAGACAAGACAAGACAAGACAAGACAAGACAACACAAGACAAGACACGACAAGACAAGACAAGACAAGACAAGACAAGACAAGATAAGACATGGCAAGACAAAACAAGACAAGACAAAACAACACAACATACGACATGACATGACATGACAAGACAAGACAAGACAAGACAAGACAAGACATGACAAGACAACACAAGACAAGACACGACAAGACAAGACAAGACAAGACAAGACAAGACAAGATAAGACATGGCAAGACAAAACAAGACAAGACAAAACAACACAACATACGACATGACATGACATGACAAGACAAGACAAGACAAGACAAGACAAGACATGACAAGACAAGACAAGACAAGACAAGAAAAGAAAAGACAAGACAAGACAAGACAAGAAAAGACAAGACAAGACAAGACAAGACAAGACAAGACAAGACAAGACAAGACAAGACAAGACAAGACAAGATAAGACATGACAAGACAAAACAAAACAAAACAAAACAAAACAACACAACATACGACATGACATGACATGACAAGACAAGACAAGACAAGACAAGACAAGACAAGACAAGACAAGACATGACAAGACAAGACAAGACAAGACAAGACAAGACATGACAAGACAACACAAGACAAGACACGACAAGACAAGACAAGACAAGACAAGACAAGACAAGACAAGACATGACAAGACAACACAAGACAAGACACGACAAGACAAGACAAGACAAGACAAGACAAGACAAGATAAGACATGGCAAGACAAAACAAGACAAGACAAAACAACACAACATACGACATGACATGACATGACAAGACAAGACAAGACAAGACAAGACAAGACAAGACAAGACATGACAAGACAAGACAAGACAAGACAAGACAAGAAAAGAAAAGACAAGACAAGACATGACAAGACAAGACAAGACAAGACAAGACAAGAAAAGAAAAGACAAGACAAGACAAGACAAGACAAGACAAGACAAGACAAGACAAGACAAGGCAAGACAAGACAAGACAAGACAAGACAAGACAAGACAAGACCAGACAAGACAAAACAACACATGACATGACATGACAAGACAAGACAAGACATGACACGACAAAACAACACAAGACAACACAAGACAAGACAAAACAACACAACACACGACGGGACAGGACAAGACAAGACAAGACAAGACAAGACAAGACAAGACAAGACAAGACAAGACAAGACAAGAAAAGACAAGACAAGACAAGACAAGAAAAGACAAGACAAGACAAGACAAGACAAGACAAGACAAGACAAGACAAGACAAGACAAGACAAGACAAGACAAGACAAGACAAAACAAGACAAGATAAGACATGACAAAACAAGACAAGACAAAACAACACCACATACGACATGACATGACAAGACAAGACAAGACAAGACAAGACAAGACAAGACAAGACAAGACAAGACAAGACAAGACAAGACAAGACAAGACAAGACAAGACAAGACAAGACAAGACAAGACAAGACAAGACAAGACAAGACAAGAGAAGACAAGACAAGACAAGACAAGACAAGACAAGACAAGACAAGACAAGACAAGACAAGACAAGACAAGACAAGACAAGACAAGACAAGACAAGACAAGACAAGACAAGACAAGACAAGACAAGACAAGACAAGACAAGACAAGACAAGACAAGACAAGACAAGGCAAAACAAGACAATACAAGACAAGACAAAACAACACAACATACGACAGGACATGACATGACAAGACAAGACAAGACAAGAAAAGACAAGACAAGACAAGACAACACAAGACAAGACAAGAAAAGACAATACAACACAAGACAAGACAAAACAAGACAAGACAAGACAAAACAACACATGACATAACATGACATGACAAGACAAGACAGAACAGGACAAGACAAGACAAGACAAGACAAGACATGACATGACAAGACAAGACAAGACAATACAAGACAAGACAAGACAAGACAAGACAAGACCAGACAAGACAAAACAACACATGACATGACATGACAAGACAAGACAAGACATGACACGACAAAACAAGACAAGACAAGACAAGACAAGACAAGACAAGACAAGACAAGACAAGACAAGACAAGACAAGACAAGACAAGACAAGACAAGACAAGACAAGACAAGACAAGACAAGACAAGACAAGACAAGACAAAACAACACATGACATGACATGACATGACAAGACAAGACAAGACAAGACAAGACAAGACAAGACAAGACAAGACAAGACAAGACAAGATATGACAAGACAAGACAAGACAAGACAAGACAAGACAAGACAAGACAAGACAAGACAAGACAAGACAAAACAAGACAAGATAAGACATGACAAAACAAGACAAGACAAAACAACACCACATACGACATGACAAGACAAGACAAGACAAGACAAGACAAGACAAGACAAGACAAGACAAGACAAGACAAGACAAGACAAGACAAGACAAGACAAGACATGACATGACAAAACAAGACAAGACAAGACAAGACAAGACAAGACAAGACAAGACAAGACAAGACAAGACAAGACAAGACAAGACAAGACAAGACATGACAAGACAAGACAAAACAAGACAAGACAAGACAAGAAAAGACAAGACAAGACAAAACAACACATGACATGACATGACATGACATGACAGAACAGGACAAGACAAGACAAGACAAAACAACACATGACATGACAAGACAGAACAGGACAAGACAAGACAAAACAAGACAAGACAAGACAAAACAACACATGACATGACAAGACAGGACAGGACAAGACAAGACAAGACAAGACAAGACAAGACAAGATAAGACAAGACAAGACAAGACAAGACAAGACAAGACATGACAAGACATGACAAGACAAGACAAGACAAGACAAGACAAGACAAGACAAGACAAGACAAGACAAGACAAGACAAGACAAGACAAGACAAGACAAGACAAGACAAGACAAGACAAGACAAGACAAGACAAGACAAGACAAGACAAGACAAGACAAGACAAGACAAGACAAGACAAGACAAGACAAGACAAGACAAGACAAGACAATACACGACAAGACAAAACAAAACAAGACAAGACAAGACAAAACAACACATGACATGACATGACATGACAAGACAAGACAAGACAGAACAGGACAAGACAAGACAAGACAAGAAAAGAAAAGAAAAGACAAGACAAGACAAGACAAGGCAAAACAACACAATACAAGACAAGACAAAACAACACAACATACGACATGACATGACATGACAAGACAAGACAAGACAAGACAAGACAAGAAAAGACAAGACAAGACAAGACTAGACAACACAAGACAAGACAAGAAAAGACAAGACAAGAAAAGAAAAGACAAGACAATACAACACAAGACAAGACATAACATGACATGACAAGACAAGACAGAACAGGACAAGACAAGACAAGACAAGACAAGACATGACAATACAAGACAAGACAAGACAAGACAAGACAAGACCAGACAAGACAAAACAACACATGACAAGACAAGACAAGACAAGACAAGACAAGGCAAGACAAGACAAGACAAGACAAGACAAGACAAGACAAGACAAGACAACACAAGACAAGGCAAGACAAGACAAGACAAGAGAAGACATGACAAGACAAAACAAGACAAGACAAAACAACACAACACAACATACGACAAGACAAGACAAGACAAGATAAGACAAGACAAGACAAGACAAAACAAGACAAGACAAAACAAGACAAGACAAGACAAGACAAGACAAGACAAGACAAGACAAGACAAGACAAGACAAGACAAGACAAGACAAGACAAGACAAGACAAGACAAGACAAGACAAGACAAGACAAGGCAAGACAAGACAAGACAAGACAAGACAAGACAAGACAAGACAAGACAAGACAAGACAAGACAAGACAAGACAAGACAAGACAAGACAAGACAAGACAAGACAAGACAAGACAAGACAAGACAAGACAAAACAACACATGACATGACAAGACAGAACAGGACAAGACAAGACAAAACAAGACAAGACGAGACAAAACAACACATGACATGACAAGACAGAACAGGACAAGACAAGACAAGACAAGACAAGACAAGACAAGGCAAGACAAGACAAGACAAGACAAGACAAGACAAGACAAGACAAGACAACACAAGACAAGGCAAGACAAGACAAGACAAGATAAGACATGACAAGACAAAACAAGACAAGACAGAACAACACAACACAACATACGACATGACATGACATGACAAGACAAGACAAGACAAGACAAGACAAGACAAGACAAGACAAGAAAAGAAAAGACAAGACAAGACAACACGAGACAGGACAAGACAAGACAAAACAAGACAAGACAAGACAAGACATGACAAGACAAAACAAAACAAGACAAGACAAAACAACACAACATACGACATGCCATGACCTGACAAGACAAGACAAGACATGACAAGACAAAACAAGACAAAACAAAAGAAGACAAGACAAGACAAGACAAGACAAGACAGGACAAGACAACACAAGACACGACAAGACAAGACAAAACAAGACAAGACAAAACAACACAACATACGACATGACATGACATGACAAGACAAGACAAGACAAGACAAGACAAGACAAGACAAGACAAGATAACACAAGACAAGACAAGACAAAACAAGACAAGACAAGACATGACAAGACAAAACAAGACAAGACAAGACAAGACAAGACAAGACAAGACAAGACAAGACAAGACAAGACAAGACAAGACAAGACAAGACAAGACAAGACAAGACAAGACAAGACAAGACAAGACAAGACAAGACAAGACAAGACAAGAAAAGACAAGACAAGACAAGACAAGACAAGACAAGAAAAGACATGACATGACATGACAAGACAAGACAAGACAAGACATGACAAGACAAAACAAGACAAGACATGACAAGACAAAACAAGACAAAACAAAAGAAGACAAGACAAGACAAGGCAAGACAAGACAAGACCAGACAAGACCAGACAAGACAAGACAAAACAAGGCAAGACAAGATAAGACAAGACAAGACAAGATAAGACATGACAAGACAAGACAAGAAAAGAAAAGACAAGACAAGACCAGACAAGACAAGACAAGAAAAGACAAGAAAAGAAAAGAAAAGACAAGACAAGACAAGACAAGACAAGACAAGACAAGACAAGACAAGACAAGACAAGACAGGACAAGACCAGACAAGACAAGACAAAACAAGGCAAGACAAGATAAGACAAGACAAGACAAGATAAGACATGACAAGACAAGACAAGAAAAGAAAAGAAAAGACAAGACAAGACAAGACCAGACAAGAAAAGACAAGACAAGGCAAGACATGACATGACATGACAAGACAAGACAAGACAAGACAAGACAAGACAAGACAAGACAAGACAAGACAAGACAAGACAAGACAAGACAAGACAAGACAAGACAAGACAAGACAAGACAAGACAAGACAAGACAAGACAAGACAAGACAAGACAAGACAAGACAAGACAAGACAAGACAAGACAAGACAAGACAAGACAAGACAAGACAAGACAAGACAAGACAAGACAAGACAAGACAAGACAAGACAAGACAAGACAAGACAAGACAAGACAAGACAAGACAAGACAAGACAAGACAAGACAAGACAAGACAAGACAAGACAAGACAAGACAAGACAAGACAAGACAAGACAAGACAAGACAAGACAAGACAAGACAAGGCAAGACAAGACAAGACAAGACAAGACAAGACAAGACAAGACAAGACAAGACAAGACAAGACAAGACAAGACAAGACAAGACAAGACAAGACAAGACAAGACAAGACAAGACAAGACAAGACAAGACAAGACAAGACAAGACAAGACAAGACAAGACAAGACAAGACAAGACAAGACAAGACAAGACAAGACAAGACAAGACAAGACAAGACAAGACAAGACAAGACAAGACAAGACAAGACAAGACAAGACAAGACAAGACAAGACAAGACAAGACAAGACAAGACAAGACAAGACAAGACAAGACAAGACAAGACAAGACAAGACAAGACAAGAAAAGACAAGACAAAACAAGGCAAGACAAGATAAGACAAGACAAGACAAGATAAGACATGACAAGACAAGACAAGAAAAGAAAAGAAAAGACAAGACAAGACCAGACAAGACAAGACAAGACAAGACATGACATGACAAGACAAGACAAGACAAGACAAGACAAGACAAGACAAGACAACACAACATACGACATGACATGACATGACAAGACAAGACAAGACAAGACAAGACAAGACAAGACAAGACAAGACAAGACAAGACAAGACAAGACAAGACAAGACAAGACAAGACAAGACAAGACAAGACAAGACAAGACAAGACAAGACAAGACAAGACAAGACAAGACAAGACAAGACAAGACAAGACAAGACAAGACAAGACAAGACAAGACAAGACAAGACAAGACAAGACAAGACAAGACAAGACAAGACAAGACAAGACAAGACAAGACAAGACAAGACAAGACAAGACAAGACAAGACAAGACAAGACAAGACAAGACAAGACAAGACAAGACAAGACAAGACAAGACAAGACAAGACAAGACAAGACAAGACAAGACAAGACAAGACAAGACAAGACAAGACAAGACAAGACAAGACAAGACAAGACAAGACAAGACAAGACAAGACAAGACAAGACAAGACAAGACAAGACAAGAAAAGACATGACATGACATGACAAGACAAGACAAGACAAGACATGACAAGACAAAACAAGACAAAACAAAAGAAGACAAGACAAGACAAGGCAAGACAAGACAAGACAAGACAAGACAAGATAAGACATGACAAGATAAAACAAGACAAAACAAGACAAGACAAAACAACACAACATACGACATGACATGACATGACAAGACAAGACAAGACAAGACAAGACAAGACAAGACAAGAAGAGACAAGACAAGACAAGACGAGACAAGACAAGACAAGACAAGACAAGACAAGACAAGACAAGACAAGACAAGACAAGACAAGACAAGACAAGACAAGACAAGACAAGACAAGACAAGACAAGACAAGACATGACAAGACAAAACAAGACAAGACAAGACAAGACAAGACAATACAAGACAAGACAAGACAACACAAGACTACACAAGACAAGACAAGACAAAACAACATATGACATGACATGACATGACATGACATGACAACATATGACATGACATGACATGACATGACATGACAAGACAAGACAGAACAGGACAAGACAAGACAAGACAAGAGAAGACAAGAACAACAAAACAAGACAAGACAAGACAAGACAAGACAAGAACAACAAAACAAGACAAGACAAGACAAGACAAGACAAGACAAGACAAGACAAGACAAGACAAGACAAGACAAGACAAGACAAGACAAGACAAGACAAGTCAAGACAAGACAAGACAAGACAAGACAAGACAAGACAAGATAAGACATGACAAGACAAAACAAGACAAGACAAGACAAGACAAGACAAGACAAGACAAGACAAGAAAAGACAAGACAAGACAAGACAAGACAAGACAAGACAAGACAAGACAAGACAAGACAAGACAAGACAAGACAAGACAAGACAAGGCAAGGCAAGACAAGACAAGACAAGACAAGACAAGACAAGACAAGACAAGACAGGACAAGACAAGACAAGACAAGACAAGACAAGACAAGACAAGACAAGACAAGACAAGACAAGACAAGACAAGACAAGACAAGACAAGACAAGACAAGACAAGACAAGACAAGACAAGACAAGACAAGAAAAGAAAAGACAAGACAAGACCAGACAAGACAAGACAAGACAAGACAAGACAGGACAAGACAAGACAAGACAAGACAAGACAAGACAAGACAAGACAAGACAAGACAAGACAAGACAAGACAAGACAAGACAAGACAAGACAAGACCAGACAAGACAAGACAAAACAAGACAAGACAAGATAAGACAAGACAAGACATGATAAGACATGACAAGACAAGACAAGAGAAGAAAAGACAATACAAGACCAGACAAGACAAGACAAGAAAAGACAAGACAAGAAAAGAAAAGACAAGACAAGACCAGACAAGACAAGACAAGACAAGACAAGACACGACACGACACGACACGACAAGACAAGACAAGACAAGACAAGACAAGACAAGACAAGACAAGACAAGACAAGACAAGACAAGACAAGACAAGACAAGACAAGACAAGACAAGACAAGACAAGACAAGACAAGACAAGACAAGACAAGACAAGACAAGACAAGACAAGACAAGACAAGACAAGACAAGACAAGACCAGACAAGACCAGACAAGACAAGACAAGAAAAGAAAAGACAAGACAAGACATGACACGACAAAACAAGACAAGACAAGACAAAACAACACAACATACGACATGGCATGACATTACAAGCCAAGACAAGACAAGACACGAAAAGAAAAGAAAAGACAAGACAAGACAAGACAAGACAAGACAAAACAAGACAACACAAGACAACACAACACAAGACAAGACAAGAAAAGACAAGACAAGAAAAGACAAGAAAAGAAAAGACAAGACAAGACAAGACAATACAAGACAAGACAAGACAAGACAAGGCAAGACAAAACAACACATGACATGACATGACATGACATGACAAGACAGAACAGGACAAGACAAGACAAGACAAGACAAGACAATACAAGATAATACAAGAAAAGAAAAGACAAGACAAGACAAGACAAGACAAGACAAGACAATACAAGACAAGACAAGACAAAACAAGACAAGACAAGACAAGACAAGACAAGACAAGACAAAACAACACATGACATGACATGACATGACATGACAAGACAGAACAAGACAAGACAAGACAAGACAAGACAAGACAAGACAAGACAAGACAAGACAAGACAAGACAAGACAAGACAAGACAAGACAAGAAAAGAAAAGACAAGACAAGACAAGACCAGACAAGACAAGACAAGACAAGACCAGACAAGACAAGACAAGACAAGACATGACATGACAAGACAAGACAAGACAAGACAAGACAAGACAAGACAAGACAAGACAAGACAAGACAAGACAAGACAAGACAAGACAAGACAAGACAAGACAAGACAAGACAAGACAAGACAAGACAAGACAAGACAAGACAAGACAAGACAAGACAAGACAAGACAAGACAAGAAAAGAAAAGACAAGACAAGACAAGACAAGACAAGACAAGACAAGACAAGACAAGACAAGACAAGACAAGACAAGACAAGACAAGACAAGACAAGACAAGACAAGACAAGACAAGACAAGACAAGACAAGACAAGACAAGACAAGACCAGACAAGACAAGACAAGACAAGACATGACATGACAAGACAAGACAAGACAAGACAAGACAAGACAAGACAAGACAAGACAAGACAAGACAAGACAAGACAAGACAAGACAAGACAAGACAAGACATGACATGACAAGACAAGACAAGACAAGACAAGACAAGACAAGACAAGACAAGACAAGACAAGACAAGACAAGACAAGACAAGACAAGACAAGACAAGACAAGACAAGACAAGACAAGACAAGACAAGACAAGACAAGACAAGACAAGACAAGACAAGACAAGACAAGACAAGACAAGACAAGACAAGACAAGACAAGACAAGACAAGACAAGACAAGACAAGACAAGACAAGACAAGACAAGACAAGACAAGACAAGACAAGACAAGACAAGACAAGACAAGACAAGACAAGACAAGACAAGACAAGACAAGACAAGACAAGACAAGACAAGACAAGACAAGACAAGACAAGACAAGACAAGACAAGACAAGACAAGACAAGACAAGACAAGACAAGACAAGACAAGACAAGACAAGACAAGACAAGACAAGACAAGACAAGACACGACACGACACGACAAGACAAGACAAGACAAGACAAGACAAGACAAGACAAGACAAGACAAGACAAGAGAAGACAAGACAAGACAAGACAAGACAAGACAAGACAAGACAAGAAAAGAAAAGACAAGACAAGACATGACACGACAAAACAAGACAAGACAAGACAAAACAACACAACATACGACATGGCATGACATTACAAGCCAAGACAAGACAAGACACGAAAAGAAAAGAAAAGACAAAACAAGACAAGACAAGACAACACAACACAAGACAAGACAAGAAAAGACAAGACAAGAAAAGACAAGAAAAGAAAAGACAAGACAAGACAAGACAATACAAGACAAGACAAGACAAGACAAGGCAAGACAAAACAACACATGACATGACATGACATGACATGACATGACAAGACAGAACAGGACAAGACAAGACAAGACAAGACAAGACAATACAAGATAATACAAGAAAAGAAAAGACAAGACAAGACAAGACAAGACAAGACAAGACAAGACAAGACAAGACAAGACAAGACAAGACAAGACAAGACAAGACAAGACAAGACAAGACAAGACAAGACAAGACAAGACAAGACAAGACAAGACAAGACAAGACAAGACAAGACAAGACAAGACAAGACAAGACAAGACAAGACAAGACAAGACAAGACAAGACAAGACAAGACAAGACAAGACACGACACGACACGACAAGACAAGACAAGACAAGACAAGACAAGACAAGACAAGACAAGACAAGACAAGACAAGACAAGACAAGACAAGACAAGACAAGACAAGACAAGACAAGACAAGACAAGACAAGAAAAGAAAAGACAAGACAAGACATGACACGACAAAACAAGACAAGACAAGACAAAACAACACAACATACGACATGGCATGACATTACAAGCCAAGACAAGACAAGACACGAAAAGAAAAGAAAAGACAAGACAAGACAAGACAAGACAACACAACACAAGACAAGACAAGAAAAGACAAGACAAGAAAAGACAAGAAAAGAAAAGACAAGACAAGACAAGACAATACAAGACAAGACAAGACAAGACAAGGCAAGACAAAACAACACATGACATGACATGACATGACATGACAAGACAGAACAGGACAAGACAAGACAAGACAAGACAAGACAATACAAGATAATACAAGAAAAGAAAAGACAAGACAAGACAAGACAAGACAAGACAAGACAATACAAGACAAGACAAGACAAAACAAGACAAGACAAGACAAGACAAGACAAAACAACACATGACATGACATGACATGACATGACAAGACAGAACAAGACAAGACAAGACAAGACAAGACAAGACAAGACAAGACAAGACAAGAAAAGAAAAGACAAGACAAGACAAGACCAGACAAGACAAGACAAGACAAGACCAGACAAGACAAGACAAGACAAGACATGACATGACAAGACAAGACAAGACAAGACAAGACAAGACAAGACAAGACAAGACAAGACAAGACAAGACAAGACAAGACAAGACAAGACAAGACAAGACAAGACAAGACAAGACAAGACAAGACAAGACAAGACAAGACAAGGCAAGACAAGACAAGACAAGAAAAGAAAAGACAAGACAAGACATGACACGACAAAACAAGACAAGACAAGACAAAACAACACAACATACGACATGGCATGACATTACAAGTCAAGACAAGACAAGACACGAAAAGAAAAGAAAAGACAAGACAAGACAAGACAAGACAACACAACACAAGACAAGACAAGAAAAGACAAGACAAGAAAAGACAAGAAAAGAAAAGACAAGACAAGACAAGACAATACAAGATAAGACAAGACAAGACAAGGCAAGACAAAACAACACATGACATGACATGACATGACAAGACAGAACAGGACAAGACAAGACAAGACAAGACAAGACAATACAAGATAATACAAGAAAAGAAAAGACAAGACAAGACAAGACAAGACAAGACAAGACAATACAAGACAAGACAAGACAAAACAAGACAAGACAAGACAAGACAAGACAAAACAACACATGACATGACATGACATGACATGACAAGACAGAACAAGACAAGACAAGACAAGACAAGACAAGACAAGACAAGACAAGACAAGACAAGACAAGACAAGACAAGACAAGACCAGACAAGACAAGACAAGACAAGACCAGACAAGACAAGACAAGACAAGACATGACATGACAAGACAAGACAAGACAAGACAAGACAAGACAAGACAAGACAAGACAAGACAAGACAAGACAAGACAAGACAAGACAAGACAAGACAAGACAAGACAAGACAAGACAAGACAAGACAAGACAAGACAAGACAAGACAAGACAAGAAAAGAAAAGACAAGACAAGACCAGACAAGACAAGACAAGACAAGACAAGACAGGACAAGACAAGACAAGACAAGACAAGACAAGACAAGACAAGACAAGACAAGACAAGACAAGACAAGACAAGACAAGACAAGACAAGACAAGACAAGACCAGACAAGACAAGACAAAACTAGACAAGACAAGATAAGACAAGACAAGACAAGATAAGACATGACAAGACAAGACAAGAAAAGAAAAGACAATACAAGACCAGACAAGACAAGACAAGAAAAGACAAGACAAGAAAAGAAAAGACAAGACAAGACAAGACCAGACAAGACAAGACAAGACAAGACAAGACAGGACAAGACCAGACAAGACAAGACAAAACAAGGCAAGACAAGATAAGACAAGACAAGACAAGATAAGACATGACAAGACAAGACAAGAAAATAAAAGACAAGACAAGACATGACACGACAAGACAAGACAAGACAAGACAAGACAAGACAAGACAAGACAATACAAGACAAGACAAGACAAAACAAGACAAGACAAGACAAAACAACACATGACATGACATGACATGACAAGACAAGACAAAACAACACATGACATGACATGACATGACATGACAAGACAAGACAAGACAAGACAAGACAAGACAAGACAAGACAAGACAAGACAAGACAAGACAAGACAAGACAATACAAGACAAGACAATACAAGACAAGACAAGACAAAACAAGACAAGACAAGACAAAACAACACATGACATGACATGACATGACAAGACAAGACAAAACAACACATGACATGACATGACATGACATGACAAGACAAGACAAGACAAGACAAGACAAGACAAGACAAAACAACACATGACATGACATGACATGACATGACAAGACAAGACAAGACAAGACAAGACAAGACAATACAAGACAAGACAAGACAAAACAAGACAAGACAAGACAAGACAAGACAAAACAACACATGACATGACATGACATGACATGACAAGACAAGACAAGACAAGACAAGACAAGACAAGACAAGACAAGACAACACAAGACAAGACAAGACAAGACAAGATAAGACATGACAAGACAAACCAAAACAAAACAACACAACATACGACATGACATGACATGACAAGACAAGACAAGACAAGACAAGACAAGACAAGACAAGACAAGACAAGACAAGACAAGACAAGACAAGACAAGACAAGAAAATACAAGACAAGACAACACAAGACAAGACAAGACAAGACAAGACAAGAAAAGACAAGATAAGACAAGACAACACAAGACAAGACAAGACAAGACAAGATAAGACATGACAAGACAAAACAAGACAAGACAAAACAACACAACATAGGACATGACATGACATGACAAGACAAGACAAGACAAAACAAAAGAAGACAAGACAAGACAAGACAAGACAAGACAAGACAAGACAAGACAAGACAAGACATGACATGACAAGACAATACAAGACAAGACAAGACAAGACAAGACAAGACAAAACAACACATGACATGACATGACATGACAAGACAAGACAAGACATGACACGACAAAACAACACAAGACAAGACAAAACAACACAACATAGGACATGACATGACATGACAAGACAAGACAAGACAAAACAAAAGAAGACAAGACAAGACAAGACAAGACAAGACAAGACAAGACAAGACAAGACAAGACAAGACATGACATGACAAGACAATACAAGACAAGACAAGACAAGACAAGACAAGACAAGACAAGACAAGACAAGACAAGACAAGACAAGACAAGACAAGACAAGACAAGACAAGACAAGACAAGACAAGACAAGACAAGACAAGACAAGACAAGACAAGACAAGACAAGACAAGACAAGACAAGACAAGACAAGACAAGACAAGACAAGACAAGACAAGACAAGACAAGACAAGACAAGACAAGACAAGACAAGACAAGACAAGACAAGACAAGACAAGACAAGACAAGACAAGACAAGACAAGACAAGACAAGACAAGACAAGACAAGACAAGACAAGACAAGACAAGACACGACAAAACAACACAAGACAAGACAAAACAACACAACACACGACAAGACAGGACAAGACAAGACAAGACAAGACAAGACAAGACAAGACAAGACAAGACAAGACAAAACTAGACAAGACAAGATAAGACAAGACAAGACAAGATAAGACATGACAAGACAAGACAAGAAAAGAAAAGACAATACAAGACCAGACAAGACAAGACAAGAAAAGACAAGACAAGAAAAGAAAAGACAAGACAAGACAAGACCAGACAAGACAAGACAAGACAAGACAAGACAGGACAAGACCAGACAAGACAAGACAAAACAAGGCAAGACAAGATAAGACAAGACAAGACAAGATAAGACATGACAAGACAAGACAAGAAAATAAAAGACAAGACAAGACATGACACGACAAGACAAGACAAGACAAGACAAGACAAGACAAGACAAGACAATACAAGACAAGACAAGACAAAACAAGACAAGACAAGACAAAACAACACATGACATGACATGACATGACAAGACAAGACAAAACAACACATGACATGACATGACATGACATGACAAGACAAGACAAGACAAGACAAGACAAGACAAGACAAGACAAGACAAGACAAGACAAGACAAGACAAGACAATACAAGACAAGACAAGACAAAACAAGACAAGACAAGACAAAACAACACATGACATGACATGACATGACAAGACAAGACAAAACAACACATGACATGACATGACATGACATGACAAGACAAGACAAGACAAGACAAGACAAGACAAGACAAAACAACACATGACATGACATGACATGACATGACAAGACAAGACAAGACAAGACAAGACAAGACAATACAAGACAAGACAAGACAAAACAAGACAAGACAAGACAAGACAAGACAAAACAACACATGACATGACATGACATGACATGACAAGACAAGACAAGACAAGACAAGACAAGACAAGACAAGACAAGACAACACAAGACAAGACAAGACAAGACAAGATAAGACATGACAAGACAAACCAAAACAAAACAACACAACATACGACATGACATGACATGACAAGACAAGACAAGACAAGACAAGACAAGACAAGACAAGACAAGACAAGACAAGACAAGACAAGACAAGACAAGACAAGAAAATACAAGACAAGACAACACAAGACAAGACAAGACAAGACAAGACAAGAAAAGACAAGATAAGACAAGACAACACAAGACAAGACAAGACAAGACAAGATAAGACATGACAAGACAAAACAAGACAAGACAAAACAACACAACATAGGACATGACATGACATGACAAGACAAGACAAGACAAAACAAAAGAAGACAAGACAAGACAAGACAAGACAAGACAAGACAAGACAAGACAAGACAAGACATGACATGACAAGACAATACAAGACAAGACAAGACAAGACAAGACAAAACAACACATGACATGACATGACATGACAAGACAAGACAAGACATGACACGACAAAACAACACAAGACAAGACAAAACAACACAACATAGGACATGACATGACATGACAAGACAAGACAAGACAAAACAAAAGAAGACAAGACAAGACAAGACAAGACAAGACAAGACAAGACAAGACAAGACAAGACAAGACAAGACATGACATGACAAGACAATACAAGACAAGACAAGACAAGACAAGACAAGACAAGACAAGACAAGACAAGACAAGACAAGACAAGACAAGACAAGACAAGACAAGACAAGACAAGACAAGACAAGACAAGACAAGACAAGACAAGACAAGACAAGACAAGACAAGACAAGACAAGACAAGACAAGACAAGACAAGACAAGACAAGACAAGACAAGACAAGACAAGACAAGACAAGACAAGACAAGACAAGACAAGACAAGACAAGACAAGACAAGACAAGACAAGACAAGACAAGACAAGACAAGACAAGACAAGACAAGACAAGACAAGACAAGACAAGACAAGACAAGACAAGACAAGACAAGACAAGACAAGACAAGACAAGACAAGACAAGACATGACAAGACAAAACAAGACAAAACAAGACAAAACAACACATGACATGACATGACATGACATGACAAGACAAGACAAGACATGACACGACAAAACAACACAAGACAAGACAAAACAACACAACACACGACAAGACAGGACAAGACAAGACAAGACAAGACAAGACAAGACAAGACAAGACAAGACAAGACAAGACAAGACAAGACAAGACAAGACAAGACAAGACAAGACAAGACAAGACAAGACAAGACAAGACAAGACAAGACAATATAAGACATGACAAGACAAAACAAGACAAGACAAAACAACACAACATACGACATGACATGACATGACAAGACAAGACAAGACAAGACAAGACAAGACAAGACAAGACAAGACAAGACAAGACAAGACAAAACAAAAGAAGACAAGACATGACAAGACAAGACAAGACAGGACAAGACAAGACAAGAAAAGAAAAGACAAGACAAGACAAGACAAGACAAGACAAGACAAGACAAGACAAGACAAGACAAGACACGACAAGACAAGACAAGACAAGACAAGACAAGACAAGACAAGACAAGACAAGACTCGACAAGACAAGACAAGACAAGACAATATAAGACATGACAAGACAAAACAAGACAAGACAAAACAACACAACATACGACATGACATGACATGACAAAACAAAAGAAGACAAGACATGACAAGACAAGACAAGACAAGACAAGACAAAACAAAAGAAGACAAGACATGACAAGACAAGACAAGACAGGACAAGACAAGACAAGAAAAGAAAAGACAAGACAAGACAAGACAAGACAAGACAAGACAAGACAAGACAAGACATGACATGACAAGACAATACAAGACAAGACAAGACAAGACAAGACAAGACAAAACAACACATGACATGACATGACATGACAAGACAAGACAAGACATGACACGACAAAACAACACAAGACAAGACAAAACAACACAACATAGGACATGACATGACATGACAAGACAAGACAAGACAAAACAAAAGAAGACAAGACATGACAAGACAAGACAAGACAGGACAAGACAAGACAAGAAAAGAAAAGACAAGACAAGACAAGACAAGACAAGACAAGACAAGACAAGACAAGACAAGACAAGACAAGACAAGACAAGACAAGAAAAGACAAGACAAGAAAAGACAAGAAAAGACAAGAAAAGAAAAGACAAGACAAGACAAGACAATACAAGACAAGACAAGACAAGACAAGACAAGACAAGACAAGACAAGACAAGACAAGACAAGACAAGACAAGACAAGACAAGACAAGAGAAGACAAGACAAGACAAGACAAGACAAGACAAGACAATACAAGACAAGACAAGACAAGACAAGACAAGACAAAACAAGACAAGATAACACAACACAAGACAAGACAAGACAAGACAAGACAAGACAAGACAAGACAAGACAAGAGAAGACAAGACAAGACAAGACAAGACAAGACAAGACAAGACAAGACAAGACAAGACAAGACAAGACAAGACAAGACAAGACAAGACAAGACACGACAAGACAAGACAAGACAAGACAATATAAGACATGACAAGACAAAACAAGACAAGACAAAACAACACAACATACGACATGACATGACATGACAAGACAAGACAAGACAAGACAAGACAAGACAAGACAAGACATGACAAGACAAGACAAAACAAGACAAGATAACACAACACAAGACAAGAGAAGACAAGACAAGACAAGACAAAACAAGACAAGACAAAACAACACAACATACGACATGACATGACATGACAAGACAAGACAAGACAAGACAAGACAATACAAGACAAGACAAGACAAGACAAGACAAGACAAGACAAAACAAGACAAGATAACACAACACAAGACAAGAGAAGACAAGACAAGACAAGACAAGACAAGACAAGACAAGACAAGACAAGACAAGACAAGACAAGACAAGACAAGACAAGACAAGACAAGACAAGACAAGACAAGACAAGACAAGACAAGACAAGACAAGACAAGACACGACAAGACAAGACAAGACAAGACAATATAAGACATGACAAGACAAAACAAGACAAGACAAAACAACACAACATACGACATGACATGACATGACAAGACAAGACAAGACAAGACAAGACAAGACAAGACAAGACAAGACATGACAAGACAAGACAAGACAAGACAAGACAAGACAAGACAAGACAAGACAAGACAAGACAAGACAAGACAAGACAAGACAAGACAAGACAAGACAAGACAAGACAAGACAAGACAAGACAAGACAAGACAATACAAGACAAGACAAGACAAGACAATACAAGACAAGACAAGACAAGACAAGACAAGACAAAACAAGACAAGATAACACAACACAAGACAAGACAAGAAAAGACAAGACAAGAAAAGACAAGAAAAGACAAGAAAAGAAAAGACAAGACAAGACAAGACAATACAAGACAAGACAAGACAAGACAAGACAAGACAAGACAAGACAAGACAAGACAAGACAAGACAAGACAAGACAAGACAAGACAAGACAAGACAAGACAAGACAAGACAAGAAAAGACAAGACAAGAAAAGACAAGAAAAGACAAGAAAAGAAAAGACAAGACAAGACAAGACAATACAAGACAAGACAAGACAAGACAAGACAAGACAAGACAAGACAAGACAAGACAAGACAAGACAAGACAAGACAAGACAAGACAAGACAAGACAAGACAAGACAAGACAAGACAAGACAAGACAAGACAAGGCAAGACAAGACAAGACAAGACAAGACAAGACAAGACAATATAAGACATGACAAGACAAAACAAGACAAGACAAAACAACACAACATACGACATGACATGACATGACAAGACAAGACAAGACAAGACAAGACAAGACAAGACAAGACAAGACAATATAAGACATGACAAGACAAAACAAGACAAGACAAAACAACACAACATACGACATGACATGACATGACAAGACAAGACAAGACAAGACAAGACAAGACAAGACAAGACAAGACAAGACAAGACAAGACAAGACAAGACAAGACAAGACAAGACAAGACAAGACAAGACAAGACATGAAAAGACAACACAAGAAAAGACAAGAAAAGACAAGAAAAGAAAAGACAAGACAAGACAAGACAATACAAGACAAGACAAGACAAGACAAGACAAGACAAGACAAGACAAGACAAGACAAGACAAGACAAGACAAGACAAGACAAGACAAGACAAGACAAGACAAGACAAGACAAGAAAAGACAAGACAAGAAAAGACAAGAAAAGACAAGAAAAGAAAAGACAAGACAAGACAAGACAATACAAGACAAGACAAGACAAGACAAGACAAGACAAGACAAGACAAGACAAGACAAGACAAGACAAGACAAGACAAGACAAGACAAGACAAGACAAGACAAGACAAGACAAGACAAGACAAGACAAGACAAGACAAGACAAGACAAGGCAAGACAAGACAACACAAGACAAGACAAGACAAGACAAGACAAGACAAGACAAGACAAAACAAGACAAGACAAGACAAGACAAGACAAGAAAAGACAAGACAAGAAAAGACAAGAAAAGACAAGAAAAGAAAAGACAAGACAAGACAAGACAATACAAGACAAGACAAGACAAGACAAGACAAGACAAGACAAGACAAGAGAAGACAAGACAAGACAAGACAAGACAAGACAAGACAAGACAAGACAATACAAGACAAGACAAGACAAGACAAGACAAGACAAAACAAGACAAGATAACACAACACAAGACAAGACAAGACAAGACAAGACAAGACAAGACAAGACAAGAGAAGACAAGACAAGACAAGACAAGACAAGACAAGACAAGACAAGACAAGACAAGACAAGGCAAGACAAGACAAGACAAGACAAGACAAGACAAGACAAGACAAGACAATATAAGACATGACAAGACAAAACAAGACAAGACAAAACAACACAACATACGACATGACATGACATGACAAGACAAGACAAGACAAGACAAGACAAGACAAGACAAGACAAGACAATATAAGACATGACAAGACAAAACAAGACAAGACAAAACAACACAACATACGACATGACATGACATGACAAGACAAGACAAGACAAGACAAGACAAGACAAGACAAGACAAGACAAGACAAGACAAGACAAGACAAGACAAGACAAGACAAGACAAGACAAGACAAGACAAGACAAGACAAGACCAGACAAGACAATACAAGACAAGACAAGACAAGACAAGACAAGACAAGACAAGACAAGACAAGACAAGACAAGACAAGACAAGACAAGAGAAGACAAGACAAGACAAGACAAGACAAGACAAGACAAGACAAGAGAAGACAAGACAAGACAAGACAAGACAAGACAAGACAAGACAAGACAATACAAGACAAGACAAGACAAGACAAGACAAGACAAAACAAGACAAGATAACACAACACAAGACAAGACAAGACAAGACAAGACAAGACAAGACAAGACAAGAGAAGACAAGACAAGAGAAGACAAGACAAGACAAGACAAGACAAGACAAGACAAGAGAAGACAAGACAAGGCAAGACAAGACAAGACAAGACAAGACAAGACAAGACAAGACAATACAAGACAAGACAAGACAAGACAAGATAACACAACACAAGACAAGACAAGAAAAGACAAGACAAGAAAAGACAAGAAAAGACAAGAAAAGAAAAGACAAGACAAGACAAGACAATACAAGACAAGACAAGACAAGACAAGACAAGACAAGACAAGACAAGACAAGACAAGACAAGACAAGACAAGACAAGACAAGACATGAAAAGACAACACAAGAAAAGACAAGAAAAGACAAGAAAAGAAAAGACAAGACAAGACAAGACAATACAAGACAAGACAAGACAAGACAAGACAAGACAAGACAAGACAAGACAAGACAAGACAAGACAAGACAAGACAAGACAAGACAAGACAAGACAAGACAAGACAAGAAAAGACAAGACAAGAAAAGACAAGAAAAGACAAGAAAAGAAAAGACAAGACAAGACAAGACAATACAAGACAAGACAAGACAAGACAAGACAAGACAAGACAAGACAAGACAAGACAAGACAAGACAAGACAAGACAAGACAAGACAAGACAAGACAAGACAAGACAAGACAAGACAAGACAAGACAAGGCAAGACAAGACAACACAAGACAAGACAAGACAAGACAAGACAAGACAAGACAAGACAAGACAAGACAAGACAAGACAAGACAAGACAAGACAAGACAAGAAAAGACAAGACAAGAAAAGACAAGAAAAGACAAGAAAAGAAAAGACAAGACAAGACAAGACAATACAAGACAAGACAAGACAAGACAAGACAAGACAAGACAAGACAAGACAAGACAAGACAAGACAAGACAAGACAAGACAAGACAAGACAAGACAAGACAAGACAAGACAAGACAAGACAAGAAAAGAAAAGACAAGACAAGACAAGACAATACAAGACAAGACAAGACAAGACCAGACAAGACAATACAAGACAAGACAAGACAAGACAAGACAAGACAAGACAAGACAAGACAAGACAAGACAAGACAAGACAAGAGAAGACAAGACAAGACAAGACAAGACAAGACAAGACAAGACAAGAGAAGACAAGACAAGACAAGACAAGACAAGACAAGACAAGACAAGACAATACAAGACAAGACAAGACAAGACAAGACAAGACAAAACAAGACAAGATAACACAACACAAGACAAGACAAGACAAGACAAGACAAGACAAGACAAGACAAGAGAAGACAAGACAAGACAAGACAAGACAAGACAAGACAAGACAAGACAAGACAAGACAAGGCAAGACAAGACAAGACAAGACAAGACAAGACAAGACAAGACAAGACAATATAAGACATGACAAGACAAAACAAGACAAGACAAAACAACACAACATACGACATGACATGACATGACAAGACAAGACAAGACAAGACAAGACAAGACAAGACAAGACAAGACAAGACAAGACAATATAAGACATGACAAGACAAAACAAGACAAGACAAAACAACACAACATACGACATGACATGACATGACAAGACAAGACAAGACAAGACAAGACAAGACAAGACAAGACAAGACAAGACAAGACAAGACAAGACAAGACAAGACAAGACAAGAAAAGACAACACAAGAAAAGACAAGAAAAGACAAGAAAAGAAAAGACAAGACAAGACAAGACAATACAAGACAAGACAAGACAAGACAAGACAAGACAAGACAAGACAAGACAAGACAAGACAAGACAAGACAAGACAAGACAAGACAAGACAAGACAAGACAAGACAAGACAAGACAAGACAAGACAAGACAAGAAAAGACAAGACAAGAAAAGACAAGAAAAGACAAGAAAAGAAAAGACAAGACAAGACAAGACAATACAAGACAAGACAAGACAAGACAAGACAAGACAAGACAAGACAAGACAAGACAAGACAAGACAAGACAAGACAAGACAAGACAAGACAAGACAAGACAAGACAAGACAAGACAAGGCAAGACAAGACAACACAAGACAAGACAAGACAAGACAAGACAAGACAAGACAAGACAAGACAAGACAAGACAAGACAAGACAAGACAAGACAAGAAAAGACAAGACAAGAAAAGACAAGAAAAGACAAGAAAAGAAAAGACAAGACAAGACAAGACAATACAAGACAAGACAAGACAAGACAAGACAAGACAAGACAAGACAAGACAAGACAAGACAAGACAAGACAAGACAAGACAAGACAAGACAAGACAAGAAAAGAAAAGACAAGACAATACAAGACAAGACAAGACAAGACCAGACAAGACAATACAAGACAAGACAAGACAAGACAAGACAAGACAAGACAAGACAAGACAAGACAAGACAAGACAAGACAAGACAAGACAAGAGAAGACAAGACAAGACAAGACAAGACAAGACAAGACAAGACAAGAGAAGACAAGACAAGACAAGACAAGACAAGACAAGACAAGACAAGACAATACAAGACAAGACAAGACAAGACAAGACAAGACAAAACAAGACAAGATAACACAACACAAGACAAGACAAGACAAGACAAGACAAGACAAGACAAGACAAGAGAAGACAAGACAAGAGAAGACAAGACAAGACAAGACAAGACAAGACAAGACAAGAGAAGACAAGACAAGGCAAGACAAGACAAGACAAGACAAGACAAGACAAGACAAGACAATACAAGACAAGACAAGACAAGACAAGACAAGATAACACAACACAAGACAAGACAAGAAAAGACAAGACAAGAAAAGACAAGAAAAGACAAGAAAAGAAAAGACAAGACAAGACAAGACAATACAAGACAAGACAAGACAAGACAAGGCAAGACAAGGCAAGACAAAACAACACATGACATGACATGACATGACAAGACAGAACAGGACAAGACAAGACAAGACAAGACAAGACAATACAAGACAAGACAAGACAAGACAAGACAAGAAAAGAAAACAAAAGACAAGACAAGACAAGACAAGACAATACAAGACAAGACAAGACAAAACAAGACAAGACAAGACAAAACAACACATGACATGACATGACATGACATGACAAGACAAGACAAGACAAGACAAGACAAGACAAGACAAGACAAGACAAGACAAGACAAGACAAGACAATACAAGACAAGACAAGACAACACAAAACAAGACAAGACAAGAAAAGACAAGATAAGACAAGACAACACAAGACAAGACAAGACAAGACAAGACAAGATAAGACATGACAAGACAAAACAAAACAAAACAACACAACATACGACATGACATGACATGACAAGACAAGACAAGAAAAGCAAGACAAGACAAGACAAGACAAGACAAGACAAGACAAGACAAGACAAGACAAGACAAGACAAGACAAGACAAGACAAGACAAGACAAGACAAAACAAGACAAGACAAGACAAAACAACACATGACATGACATGACATGACAAGACAAGACAAGACATGACACGACAAAACAACACAAGACAAGACAAAACAACACAACACACGACAGGACAGGACAAGACAAGACAAGACAAGACAAGACAAGACAAGACAAGACAAGACAAGACAAGACATGACAAGACAAGACAAGACAAGACAAAACAAGACAAAACAAGACAAAACAACACATGACATGACATGACATGACATGACAAGACAAGACAAGACAAGACATGACACGACAAAACAACACAAGACAAGACAAAACAACACAACACACGACAAGACAGGACAAGACAAGACAAGACAAGACAAGACAAGACAAGACAAGACAAGACAAGACAAGACAAGACAAGACAAGACAAGACACGACAAGACAAGACAAGACAAGACAATATAAGACATGACAAGACAAAACAAGACAAGACAAAACAACACAACATACGACATGACATGACATGACAAGACAAGACAAGACAAGACAAGACAAGACAAGACAAGACAAGACAAGACAAGACAAGACAAGACAAGACAAGACAAGACAATACAAGACAAGACAAGACAAGACAAGACAAGACAAGACAAGACAAGACAAGACAAGACAAGACAAGACAAGACAAGACAAGACAAGACAAGACAAGACAAGACAAGACAAGACAAGACAAGACAAGACAAGACAAGACAAGACAAGACAAGACAAGACAAGACAAGACAAGACAAGACAAGACAAGACAAGACAAGACAAGACAAGACAAGACAAGACAAGACAAGACAAGACAAGACAAGACAAGATAAGACAAGACAAGAGAAGACAAGACAAGACAAGACAAGACAAGACAAGACAAGACAAGAAAAGAAAAGACAAGACAAGACAAGACAATACAAGACAAGACAAGACAAGACCAGACAAGACAATACAAGACAAGACAAGACAAGACAAGACAAGACAAGACAAGACAAGACAAGACAAGACAAGACAAGACAAGACAAGACAAGAGAAGACAAGACAAGACAAGACAAGACAAGACAAGACAAGACAAGAGAAGACAAGACAAGACAAGACAAGACAAGACAAGACAAGACAAGACAATACAAGACAAGACAAGACAAGACAAGACAAGACAAAACAAGACAAGATAACACAACACAAGACAAGACAAGACAAGACAAGACAAGACAAGACAAGAGAAGACAAGACAAGAGAAGACAAGACAAGACAAGACAAGACAAGACAAGACAAGAGAAGACAAGACAAGGCAAGACAAGACAAGACAAGACAAGACAAGACAAGACAAGACAATACAAGACAAGACAAGACAAGACAAGACAAAACAAGACAAGATAACACAACACAAGACAAGACAAGAAAAGACAAGACAAGAAAAGACAAGAAAAGACAAGAAAAGAAAAGACAAGACAAGACAAGACAATACAAGACAAGACAAGACAAGACAAGGCAAGACAAGGCAAGACAAAACAACACATGACATGACATGACATGACAAGACAGAACAGGACAAGACAAGACAAGACAAGACAAGACAATACAAGACAAGACAAGACAAGACAAGACAAGAAAAGAAAAGAAAAGACAAGACAAGACAAGACAATACAAGACAAGACAAGACAAAACAAGACAAGACAAGACAAGACAAGACAAGACAAGACAAGACAAGACAAGACAAGACAAGACAAGACAAGACAAGACAAGACAAGACAAGACAAGACAGGACAAGACAAGAGAAGAAGAGAAAAGACAAGACAACACAACACAAGACAAGACAAGACAAGACAAGACAAGACAAGACAAGACAAGACAAGACAAGACAAGACAAGACAAGACACGACAAGACAAGACAAGACAAGACAAGACAAGACAACACAAGACAAGACACGACAAGACAAGACAAGACAAGACAAGACAAGACAAGACAAGACAAGACAAGGCAAGGCAAGACAATACAAGACAAGACAAGACAGGACAAGACAAGACAAGACAAGACAAGACAAGACAAGACAAGACAAGACAAGACAAGACAAGAAAAGACAAGACAAGAAAAGACAAGAAAAGACAAGAAAAGAAAAGACAAGACAAGACAAGACAATACAAGACAAGACAAGACAAGACAAGACAAGACAAGACAAGACAAGACAAGACAAGACAAGACAAGACAAGACAAGACAAGACAAGACAAGACAAGACAAGACAAGACAAGACAAGACAAGTCAAGACAAGACAAGACAAGACAAGACAAGACAAGACAAGACAAGACAAGACAAGACAAGACAAGACAAGACAAGACAAGACAAGACAAGAGAAGACAAGACAAGAGAAGACAAGACAAGACAAGACAAGACAAGACAAGACAAGAGAAGACAAGACAAGGCAAGACAAGACAAGACAAGACAAGACAAGACAAGACAAGACAATACAAGACAAGACAAGACAAGACAAAACAAGACAAGATAACACAACACAAGACAAGACAAGACAAGAAAAGACAAGAAAAGACAAGAAAAGAAAAGACAAGACAAGACAAGACAATACAAGACAAGACAAGACAAGACAAGGCAAGACAAGGCAAGACAAAACAACACATGACATGACATGACATGACAAGACAGAACAGGACAAGACAAGACAATACAAGACAAGACAAGACAAGACAAGAAAAGAAAAGACAAGACAAGACAAGACAAGACAAGACAATACAAGACAAGACAAGACAAAACAAGACAAGACAAGACAAGACAAGACAAGACAAGACAAGACAAGATAAGACAAGACAACACAAGACAAGACAAGACAAGACAAGACAAGACAAGACAAGACAAGACAAGACAAGACAAGACAAGACAAGACAAGACAAGACAATACAAGACAAGACAAGACAACACAAAACAAGACAAGACAAGAAAAGACAAGGTAAGACAAGACAACACAAGACAAGACAAGACAAGACAAGATAAGACATGAAAAGACAAAACAAAACAAAACAACACAACATACGACATGACATGACATGACAAGACAAGACAAGACAAGACAAGACAAGACAAGACAAGACAAGACAAGACAAGATAAGACATGACAAGACAAAACAAGACAAGATAACACAACACAAGACAAGACAAGAAAAGACAAGACAAGAAAAGACAAGACAAGACAAGACAAAACAAGACAAGATAACACAACACAAGACAAGACAAGAAAAGACAAGACAAGAAAAGACAAGAAAAGACAAGAAAAGAAAAGACAAGACAAGACAAGACAATACAAGACAAGACAAGACAAGACAAGACAAGACAAGACAAGACAAGACAATACAAGACAAGACAAGACAAGACAAGACAAGACAAGACAAGACAAGACAAGACAAGACAAGACAAGAAAAGACAACACAAGACAAGACAAGACAAGACAAGACAAAACAAGACAAGATAACACAACACAAGACAAGACAAGAAAAGACAAGACAAGAAAAGACAAGACAATACAAGACAAGACAAGACAAGACAAGACAAGACAAAACAAGACAAGATAACACAACACAAGACAAGACAAGACAAGACAAGACAAGACAAGACAAGACAAGACAAGACAATACAAGACAAGACAAGACAAGACAAGACAAGACAAAACAAGACAAGATAACACAACACAAGACAGGACAAGAAAAGACAAGACAAGAAAAGACAAGAAAAGACAAGAAAAGACAAGAAAAGAAAAGACAAGACAAGACAAGACAATACAAGACAAGACAAGACAAGACAAGGCAAGACAAGGCAAGACAAAACAACACATGACATGACATGACATGACAAGACAGAACAGACAAGACAAAACAAGACAAGACAAAACAACACAACATTCGACATGACTTGACATGACAAGACAAGACAAGACAAGACAAGACAAGACAAGACAAGACAAGACAAGACAAGAGAAGACAAGACAAGACAAGACAAGACAAGACAAGACAAGACAAGACAAGACAAGACAATACAAGACAAGACAAGACAAGACAAGACAAGACAAAACAAGACAAGATAACACAACACAAGACAAGACAAGAAAAGACAAGACAAGAAAAGACAAGAAAAGACAAGAAAAGAAAAGACAAGACAAGACAAGACAATACAAGACAAGACAAGACAAGACAAGACAAGACAAGACAAGACAAGACAAGACATGACAAGACAAGACAAGACAAGACAAGACAAGACAAGACAAGACAAGACAAGAAAAGACAAGACAAGAAAAGACAAGAAAAGACAAGAAAAGACAAGAAAAGAAAAGACAAGACAAGACAAGACAATACAAGACAAGACAAGACAAGACAAGACAAGACAAGACAAGACAAGACAAGACAAGACAAGACAAGACAAGACAAGACAAGACAAGACAAGACAAGACAAGACAAGACAAGACAAGACAAGACAAGACAAGACAAGACAAGACAAGACAAGACAAGACAAGACAAGACAAGACAAGACAAGACAAGACAAGACAAGACAAGACAAGACAAGACAAGACAAGACAAGACAAGACAAGACAAGACAAGACAAGACAAGACAAGACAAGACAAGACAAGACAAGACAAGACAAGACAAGACAAGACAAGACAAGACAAGACAAGACAAGACAAGACAAGACAAGACAAGACAAGACAAGACAAGACAAGACAAGACAGGACAAGACAAGAGAAGAAGAGAAAAGACAAGACAACACAACACAAGACAAGACAAGACAAGACAAGACAAGACAAGACAAGACAAGACAAGACAAGACAAGACAAGACAAGACAAGACAAGACAAGACAAGACACGACAAGACAAGACAAGACAAGACAAGACAAGACAACACAAGACAAGACACGACAAGACAAGACAAGACAAGACAAGACAAGACAAGACAAGACAAGGCAAGGCAAGACAAGACAAGACAAGACAAGACAGGACAAGACAAGACAAGACAAGACAAGACAAGACAAGACAAGACAAGACAAGACAAGAAAAGACAAGACAAGAAAAGACAAGAAAAGACAAGAAAAGAAAAGACAAGACAAGACAATACAAGACAAGACAAGACAAGACAAGACAAGACAAGACAAGACAAGACAAGACAAGACAAGACAAGACAAGACAAGACAAGACAAGACAAGACAAGACAAGACAAGACAAGACAAGACAAGACAAGACAAGACAAGACAAGACAAGACAAGAGAAGACAAGACAAGACAAGACAAGACAAGACAAGACAAGACAAGACAAGAAAAGAAAAGACAAGACAAGACAAGACAATACAAGACAAGACAAGACAAGACAAGACAATACAAGACAAGACAAGACAAGACAAGACAAGACAAGACAAGACAAGACAAGACAAGACAAGACAAGACAAGACAAGAGAAGACAAGACAAGACAAGACAAGACAAGACAAGACAAGAGAAGACAAGACAAGACAAGACAAGACAAGACAAGACAAGACAATACAAGACAAGACAAGACAAGACAAGACAAGACAAGACAAAACAAGACAAGATAACACAACACAAGACAAGACAAGACAAGACAAGACAAGACAAGACAAGACAAGACAAGAGAAGACAAGACAAGAGAAGACAAGACAAGACAAGACAAGACAAGACAAGACAAGAGAAGACAAGACAAGGCAAGACAAAACAAGACAAGACAAGACAAGACAAGACAAGACAATACAAGACAAGACAAGACAAGACAAAACAAGACAAGATAACACAACACAAGACAAGACAAGACAAGAAAAGACAAGAAAAGACAAGAAAAGAAAAGACAAGACAAGACAAGACAATACAAGACAAGACAAGACAAGACAAGGCAAGACAAGGCAAGACAAAACAACACATGACATGACATGACATGACAAGACAGAACAGGACAAGACAAGACAATACAAGACAAGACAAGACAAGACAAGAAAAGAAAAGACAAGACAAGACAAGACAAGACAAGATAAGACAAGACAACACAAGACAAGACAAGACAAGACAAGATAAGACATGACAAGACAAAACAAAACAAAACAACACAACATACGACATGACATGACATGACATGACAAGACAAGACAAGACATGACACGACAAAACAACACAAGACAAGACAAAACAACACAACACACGACAGGACAAGACAAGACAAGACAAGACAAGACAAGACAAGACAAGACAAGACAAGACAAGACAAGACAAGACAAGACAAGACAAGACAAGACAAGACAAGACAAGACAAGACAAGACAAGACAAGACAAGACAAGACAAGACAAGACAAGACAAGACAAGGCAAGACAAGGCAAGACAAAACAACACATGACATGACATGACATGACAAGACAGAACAAGACAAGACAAGACAAGACAAGACAAGACAAGACAATACAAGACAAGACAAGACAAGACAAGAAAAGAAAAGACAAGACAAGACAAGACAAGACAAGACAATACAAGACAAGACAAGACAAGACAAGACAAGACAATACAAGACAAGACAAGACAAGACAAGACAAGACAAGACAAGATAAGACAAGACAACACAAGACAAGACAAGACAAGACAAGATAAGACATGACAAGACAAAACAAAACAAAACAACACAACATACGACATGACATGACATGACATGACAAGACAAGACAAGACATGACACGACAAAACAACACAAGACAAGACAAAACAACACAACACACGACAGGACAAGACAAGACAAGACAAGACAAGACAAGACAAGACAAGACAAGACAAGACAAGACAAGACAAGACAAGACAAGACAAGACAAGACAAGACAAGAAAAGACAAGACAAGACAAGACAAGACAAGACAAGACAAGACAAGACAAGACAAGAAAAGAAAAGACAAGACAAGACAAGACAAGACAAGACAAGACAAGACAAGACAATACAAGACAAGACAAGACAAGACAAGACAAGACAAAACAAGACAAGATAACACAACACAAGACAAGACAAGAAAAGACAAGACAAGAAAAGACAAGACAAGACAAGACAAGACAAGACAAGACAAGACAAGACAAGACAAGAGAAGACAAGACAAGACAAGAGAAGACAAGACAAGACAAGACAAGACAAGACAATACAAGACAAGACAAGACAAGACAAGACAAGACAAGACAAGACAAGACAAGACAAAACAAGACAAGATAACACAACACAAGACAGGACAAGAAAAGACAAGACAAGAAAAGACAAGAAAAGACAAGAAAAGAAAAGACAAGACAAGACAAGACAAGACAATACAAGACAAGACAAGACAAGGCAAGACAAGGCAAGACAAAACAACACATGACATGACATGACATGACAAGACAGAACAGGACAAGACAAGACAAGACAAGACAAGACAAGACAATACAAGACAAGACAAGACAAGAAAAGAAAAGACAAGACAAGACAAGACAAGACAAGACAATACAAGACAAGACAAGACAAAACAAGACAAGACAAGACAAAACAACACATAACATGACATGACATGACATGACAAGACAAGACAAGACAAGACAAGACAAGACAAGACAAGACAAGACAAGACAAGACAAGACAAGACAAGACAAGACAAGACAAGACAAGACAAGACAAGACAAGACAAGACAAGACAAGACAAGACAAGACAAGACAATACAAGACAAGACAAGACAACACAAAACAAGACAAGACAAGAAAAGACAAGGTAAGACAAGACAACACAAGACAAGACAAGACAAGACAAGATAAGACATGAAAAGACAAAACAAAACAAAACAACACAACATACGACATGACATGACATGACAAGACAAGACAAGACAAGACAAGACAAGACAAGACAAGACAAGACAAGACAAGATAAGACATGACAAGACAAGACAAGACATGACAAGACAGGACAAGACAAGACAAGACAAGACAAGACAAGACAAGACAAGACAAGACAAGACAAGACAAGACAAGACAAGACAAGACAAGACAAGACAAGACAAGACAAGACATGACAAGACAGGACAAGACAAGAGAAGAAGAGAAAAGACAAGACAAGACAACACAAGACAAAACAACACAAGACAAGACAAAACAACACAACACACGACAGGACAAGACAAGACAAGACAAGACAAGACAAGACAAGACAAGACAAGACAAGACAAGACAAGACAAGACAAGACAAGACAAGACAAGACAAGACAAGACAAGACAAGACAAGACAAGACAAGACAAGACAAGACAAGACAAGACAAGACAAGACAAGACAAGACAAGACAAGACAGGACAAGACAAGAGAAGAAGAGAAAAGACAAGACAAGACAACACAAGACAAAACAAGACAAGACAAGACAAGACAAGACAAGACAAGACAAGACAAGACAAGACAAGACAAGACAAGACAAGACACGACAAGACAAGACAAGACAAGACAAGACAAGACAACACAAGACAAGACACGACAAGACAAGACAAGACAAGACAAGAAAAGACAAGACAAGACAAGACAATACAAGACAAGACAAGACAAGACAAGACAAGACAATACAAGACAAGACAAGACAAGACAAGACAAGACAAGAGAAGACAAGACAAGACAAGACAAGACAAGACAAGACAAGAGAAGACAAGACAAGACAAGACAAGACAAGACAAGACAATACAAGACAAGACAAGACAAGACAAGACAAGACAAGACAATACAAGACAAGACAAGACAAAACAAGACAAGACAAGACAAAACAACACATGACATGACATGACATGACATGACAAGACAAGACAAGACAAGACAAGACAAGACAAGACAAGACAAGACAAGACAAGACAAGACAAGACAAGACAAGACAAGACAAGACAAGACAAGACAAGACAAGACAAGACAAGACAAGACAAGACAAGACAAGACAAGACAAGACAAGACAAGACAAGACAAGACAAGACAAGACAAGACAAGACAAGACAAGACAAGACAAGACAAGACAAGACAAGACAAGACAAGACAAGACAAGACAAGACAAGACAAGACAGGACAAGACAAGAGAAGAAGAGAAAAGACAAGACAAGACAAGACAAGACAAGACAATACAAGACAAGACAAGACAAGACAAGACAAGACAAAACAAGACAAGATAACACAACACAAGACAAGACAAGACAAGACAAGACAAGACAAGACAAGACAAGACAAGACAAGACAAGACAAGACAAGACAAGACAAGACAAGACAAGACAAGACAAGACAAGACAAGACAAGACAAGACAAGACAAGACAAGACAAGACAAGACAAGACAAGACAAGACAAGACAAGACAAGACAAGACAAGACAAGACAAGACAAGACAAGACAAGACAAGACAAGACAAGACAAGACAAGACAAGACAAGACAAGACAAGACAAGACAAGACAAGACAGGACAAGACAAGAGAAGAAGAGAAAAGACAAGACAAGACAACACAAGACAAAACAACACAAGACAAGACAAAACAACACAACACACGACAGGACAAGACAAGACAAGACAAGACAAGACAAGACAAGACAAGACAAGACAAGACAAGACAAGACAAGACAAGACAAGACAAGACAAGACAAGACAAGACAAGACAAGACAAGACAAGACAAGACAAGACAAGACAAGACAAGACAAGACAAGACAAGACAAGACAAGACAAGACAAGACAAGACAAGACAAGACAAGACAAGACAAGACAAGACAAGACAGGACAAGACAAGAGAAGAAGAGAAAAGACAAGACAAGACAACACAAGACAAAACAAGACAAGACAAGACAAGACAAGACAAGACAAGACAAGACAAGACAAGACAAGACAAGACAAGACAAGACACGACAAGACAAGACAAGACAAGACAAGACAAGACAACACAAGACAAGACACGACAAGACAAGACAAGACAAGACAAGAAAAGACAAGACAAGACAAGACAATACAAGACAAGACAAGACAAGACAAGACAAGACAATACAAGACAAGACAAGACAAGACAAGACAAGACAAGAGAAGACAAGACAAGACAAGACAAGACAAGACAAGACAAGAGAAGACAAGACAAGACAAGACAAGACAAGACAAGACAATACAAGACAAGACAAGACAAGACAAGACAAGACAAAACAAGACAAGATAACACAACACAAGACAAGACAAGACAAGACAAGACAAGACAAGACAAGAGAAGACAAGACAAGAGAAGACAAGACAAGACAAGACAAGACAAGACAAGACAAGAGAAGACAAGACAAGGCAAGACAAGACAAGACAAGACAAGACAAGACAAGACAAGACAATACAAGACAAGACAAGACAAGACAAGACAAGACAAAACAAGACAAGATAACACAACACAAGACAAGACAAGAAAAGACAAGACAAGAAAAGACAAGAAAAGACAAGAAAAGAAAAGACAAGACAACACAAGACAATACAAGACAAGACAAGACAAGACAAGGCAAGACAAGGCAAGACAAAACAACACATGACATGACATGACATGACAAGACAGAACAGGACAAGACAAGACAAGACAAGACAAGACAATACAAGACAAGACAAGACAAGACAAGAAAAGAAAAGACAAGACAAGACAAGACAAGACAAGACAAGACAAGACAATACAAGACAAGACAAGACAAAACAAGACAAGACAAGACAAAACAACACATGACATGACATGACATGACATGACAAGACAAGACAAGACAAGACAAGACAAGACAAGACAAGACAAGACAAGACAAGACAAGACAAGACAAGACAAGACAAGACAAGACAAGACAAGACAAGACAAGACAAGACAAGACAAGACAAGACAAGACAAGACAAGACAAGACAAGACAATACAAGACAAGACAAGACAACACAAAACAAGACAAGACAAGACAAGACAAGATAAGACAAGACAACACAAGACAAGTCAAGACAAGACAAGATAAGACATGACAAGACAAAACAAAACAAAACAACACAACATACGACATGACATGACATGACAAGACAAGACAAGACAAGACAAGACAAGACAATACAAGACAAGACAAGACAAGACAAGACAAGACAAGACAAGACAAGACAAGACAAGAGAAGACAAGACAAGACAAGACAAGACAAGACAAGACAAGAGAAGACAAGACAAGACAAGACAAGACAAGACAAGACAATACAAGACAAGACAAGACAAGACAAGACAAGACAAAACAAGACAAGATAACACAACACAAGACAAGACAAGACAAGACAAGACAAGACAAGACAAGAGAAGACAAGACAAGAGAAGACAAGACAAGACAAGACAAGAGAAGACAAGACAAGGCAAGACAAGACAAGACAAGACAAGACAAGACAAGACAAGACAAGACAATACAAGACAAGACAAGACAAGACAAAACAAGACAAGATAACACAACACAAGACAAGACAAGAAAAGACAAGACAAGAAAAGACAAGAAAAGACAAGACAAGAAAAGACAAGACAAGACAAGACAATACAAGACAAGGCAAGACAAGACAAGACAAGGCAAGACAAGGCAAGACAAAACAACACATGACATGACATGACATGACAAGACAGAACAGGACAAGACAAGACAAGACAAGACAAGACAATACAAGACAAGACAAGACAAGACAAGAAAAGAAAAGACAAGACAAGACAAGACAAGACAAGACAATACAAGACAAGACAAGACAAAACAAGACAAGACAAGACAAAACAACACATGACATGACATGACATGACAAGACAAGACAAGACAAGACAAGACAAGACAAGACAAGACAAGACAAGACAAGACAAGACAAGACAAGACAAGACAAGATAAGACAATACAAGACAAGACAAGACAACACAAAACAAGACAAGACAAGAAAAGACAAGATAAGACAAGACAACACAAGACAAGACAAGACAAGACAAGATAAGACATGACAAGACAAAACAAAACAAAACAACACAACACACGACATGACATGACATGACAAGACAAGACAAGACAAGACAAGACAAGACAAGACAAGACAAGACAAGACAAGAGAAGAAAATACAAGACAAGACAACACAATACAAGACAAGACAAGACAAGACAAGACAAGACAAGATAAGACATGACAAGACAAAACAAGACAAGACAAAACAACACAACATACGACATGACATGACATGACAAGACAAGACAAGACAAAACAAAAGAAGACAAGACAAGACAAGACAAGACAAGACAAGACAAGACAAGACAAGACAAGACAAGACAAGACAAGACAAGACAAGACAAGACAAGACAAGACATGACATGACAAGACAAGACAAGACAAGACAAAACAAGACAAGACAAGACAAAACAACACATGACATGACATGACATGACAAGACAAGACAAGACATGACACGACAAAACAACACAAGACAAGACAAAACAACACAACACACGACAGGACAGGACAAGACAAGACAAGACAGGACAAGACAAGACAAGACAAGACAAGACAAGACATGACAAGACAAGACAAGACAAGACAAAACAAGACAAAACAACACATGACATGACATGACATGACATGACAAGACAAGACAAGACAAGACATGACACGACAAAACAACACAAGACAAGACAAAACAACACAACACACGTCAAGACAGGACAAGACAAGACAAGACAAGACAAGACAAGACAAGACAAGACAAGACAAGACAAGACAAGACAAGACAAGACAAGACACGACAAGACAAGACAATATAAGACATGACAAGACAAAACAAGACAAGACAAAACAACACAACATACGACATGACATGACATGACAAGACAAGACAAGACAAGACAAGACAAGACAAGACAAGACATGACAAGACAAGACAAGACAAGACAAGACAAGACAAGACAAGACAAGACAAGACAAGACAAGAAAAGAAAAGAAAAGAAAAGACAAGACAAGACAAGACAAGACAAGACAAGACAAGACAAGACAAGAAAAGACAAGACAAGACAAGACAAGACAAGACAAGACAAGACAAGACAAGGCAAGACAAGACAAGACGAGACAAGACAAGACAAGACAAGACAAGACAAGACAAGACAAGACAAGACAAGACAAGAGAAGACAAGACAAGACAAGACAAGACAAGACAAGACAAGACAAGACAAGACAAGACAATACAAGACAAGACAAGACAAGACAAGACAAGACAAAACAAGACAAGATAACACAACACAAGACAAGACGAGACAAGACAAGACAAGACAAGACAAGACAAGACAAGACAAGACAAGACAAGATAAGACATGACAAGACAAAACAAGACAAGACAAAACAACACAACATACGACATGACATGACATGACAAGACAAGACAAGACAAGACAAGACAAGACAAGACAAGACAAGACAAGACAAGACAAGACAAGAGAAGACAAGACAAGACAAGACAAGACAAGACAAGACAAGACAAGACAAGACAAGACAAGACAATACAAGACAAGACAAGACAAGACAAGATAAGACATGACAAGACAAAACAAGACAAGACAAAACAACACAACATACGACATGACATGACATGACAAGACAAGACAAGACAAGACAAGACAAGACAAGACAAGAGAAGACAAGACAAGACAAGACAAGACAAGACAAGACAAGACAAGACAAGACAAGACAAGAAAAGACAAGACAAGACAAGACAAGACAAGACAAGACAAGACAAGACAAGACAAGGCAAGGCAAGACAAGACAAAACGAGACAAGACAAGACAAGACAAGACAAGACAATACAAGACAAGACAAGACAAGACAAGAGAAG
The DNA here is from genome assembly GCF_028554725.1 of Zeugodacus cucurbitae. Taxonomy (NCBI): domain Eukaryota; kingdom Metazoa; phylum Arthropoda; class Insecta; order Diptera; family Tephritidae; genus Zeugodacus; species Zeugodacus cucurbitae. The sequence goes on along the minus strand of NC_071672.1, from coordinate 4,681,212 downwards.
ACAAGACAAGACAAGACAAGACAAGACAAGACAAGACAAGACAAGACAAGACAAGACAAGACAAGACAATACAAGACAAGACAAGACAAGACAAGACAAGACAAGACAAGACAAGACAAGACAAGACAAGACAAGACAAGACAAGACAAGACAAGACAAGACAAGACAAGACAAGACAAAACAAGACAAGACAAAACAACACAAGACAAGACAAAACAACACAACATACGACATGACATGACATGACAAGACAAGACAAGACAAGACAAGACAAGACAAGACAAGACAAGACAAGAGAAGACAAGACAAGATAAGACAAGACAAGACAAGACAAGACAAGACAATACAAGACAAGACAAGACAAGAGAAGAGAAGACAAGACAAGACAAGACAAGACAAGACAAAACAAGACAAGACAAAACAACACAACATACGACATGACATGACATGACAAGACAAGACAAGACAAGACAAGAAAAGACAAGACAAGAGAAGACAAGACAAGACAAGACAAGACAAGACAAGACAAGACAAGACAAGACAAGACAAGACAAAACAAGACAAGACAAGACAAGACAAGACAAGACAAGACAATACAAGACAAGACAAGACAAGACAAAACAAGACAAGATAACACAACACAAGACAAGACGAGACAAGACAAGACAAGACAAGACAAGACAAGACAAGACAAGACAAGACAAGACAAGACAAGACAAGATAAGACATGACAAGACAAAACAAGACAAGACAAAACAACACAACATACGACATGACATGACATGACAAGACAAGACAAGACAAGACAAGACAAGACAAGACAAGACAAGACAAGACAAGAGAAGACAAGACAAGACAAGACAAGACAAGACAAGACAAGACAAGACAAGACAAGACAAGACAATACAAGACAAGACAAGACAAGACAAGATAAGACATGACAAGACAAAACAAGACAAGACAAAACAACACAACATACGACATGACATGACATGACAAGACAAGACAAGACAAGACAAGACAATACAAGACAAGACAAGACAAGACAAGACAAGACAAGACAAGACAAGACAAGACAAGAGAAGACAAGACAAGACAAGACAAGACAAGACAAGACAAGACAAGACAAGACAAGACAAGACAAGACAAGACAATACAAGACAAGACAAGACAAGACAAGACAAGACAAAACAAGACAAGACAAAACAACACAACATACGACATGACATGACATGACAAGACAAGACAAGACAAGACAAGACAAGACAAGACAAGACAAGACAAGACAAGACAAGACAAGAGAAGACAAGACAAGACAAGACAAGACAAGACAAGACAAGACAAGACAAGACAAGACAAGACAAGACAAGACAAGACAAGACAATACAAGACAAGACAAGACAAGACAAGACAAGACAAAACAAGACAAGACAAAACAACACAACATACGACATGACATGACATGACAAGACAAGACAAGACAAGACAAGACAAGACAAGACAAGACAAGACAAGAGAAGACAAGACAAGACAAGACAAGACAAGACAAGACAAGACAAGACAAGACAATACAAGACAAGACAATACAAGACAAGACAAGACAAGACAAGACAAGAGAAGACAAGACAAGACAAGACAAGACAAGACAAGACAAGAGAAGACAAGACAAGACAAGACAAGACAAGACAAGACAATACAAGACAAGACAAGACAAGACAAGACAAGACAAAACAAGACAAGATAACACAACACAAGACAAGACAAGACAAGACAAGACAAGAGAAGACAAGACAAGACAAGGCAAGACAAGACAAGACAAGACAAGACAAGACAAGACAAGACAAGACAATACAAGACAAGACAAGACAAGACAAAACAAGACAAGATAACACAACACAAGACAAGACAAGAAAAGACAAGACAAGAAAAGACAAGAAAAGACAAGAAAAGAAAAGACAAGACAAGACAAGACAATACAAGACAAGACAAGACAAGACAAGGCAAGACAAGGCAAGACAAAACAACACATGACATGACATGACATGACAAGACAGAACAGGACAAGACAAGACAAGACAAGACAAGACAATACAAGACAGGACAAGACAAGACAAGAAAAGAAAAGACAAGACAAGACAAGACAAGACAATACAATACAAGACAAGACAAGACAAAACAAGACAAGACAAGACAAAACAACACATGACATGACATGACATGACATGACAAGACAAGACAAGACAAGACAAGACAAGACAAGACAAGACAAGACAAGACAAGACAAGACAAGACAAGACAAGACAAGACAAGACAAGACAAGACAATACAAGACAAGACAAGACAACACAAAACAAGACAAGACAAGAAAAGACAAGATAAGACAAGACAACACAAGACAAGACAAGACAAGACAAGATAAGACATGACAAGACAAAACAAAACAAAACAACACAACATACGACATGACATGACATGACAAGACAAGACAAGACAAGACAAGACAAGACAAGACAAGACAAGACAAGACAAGACAAGACAAGACAAGACAAGACAAGACAAGACAAGACAAGACAAGACAAGACAAGACAAGACAAGACAAGACAAGACAAGACAAGACAAGACAAGACAAGACAAGACAAGACAAGAGAAGAAAATACAAGACAAGACAACACAAGACAAGACAAGACAAGACAAGACAAGACAAGACAAGACAAGATAAGACATGACAAGACAAAACAAGACAAGACAAAACAACACAACATACGACATGACATGACATGACAAGACAAGACAAGACAAAACAAAAGAAGACAAGACAAGACAAGACAAGACAAGACAAGACAAGACAAGACAAGACAAGACAAGACAAGACAAGACAAGACAAGACATGACATGACAAGACAAGACAAGACAAGACAAAACAAGACAAGACAAGACAAAACAACACATGATATGACATGACATGACAAGACAAGACAAGACAAGACATGACACGACAAAACAACACAAGACAAGACAAAACAACACAACACACGACAGGACAGGACAAGACAAGACAAGACAGGACAAGACAAGACAAGACAAGACAAGACAAGACATGACAAGACAAGACAAGACAAGACAAAACAAGACAAAACAACACATGACATGACATGACATGACATGACAAGACAAGACAAGACAAGACATGACACGACAAAACAACACAAGACAAGACAAAACAACACAACACACGACAAGACAGGACAAGACAAGACAAGAATAGACAAGACAAGACAAGACAAGACAAGACAAGACAAGACAAGACAAGACTAGACAAGACAAGACAATATAAGACATGACAAGACAAAACAAGACAAGACAAAACAACACAACATACGACATGACATGACATGACAAGACAAGACAAGACAAGACAAGACAAGACAAGACAAGACATGACAAGACAAGACAAGACAAGACAAGACAAGACAAGACAAGACAGGACAAGACAAGACAAGAAAAGAAAAGAAAAGACAAGACAAGACAAGACAAGACAAGACAAGACAAGACAAGAAAAGACAAGAAAAGACAAGACAAGACAAGACAAGACAAGACAAGACAAGACAAGACAAGGCAAGGCAAGACAAGACAAGACGAGACAAGACAAGACAAGACAAGACAAGACAAGACAAGACAAGATAAGACATGACAAGACAAAACAAGACAAGACAAAACAACACAACATACGACATGACATGACATGACAAGACAAGACAAGACAAGACAAGACAAGACAAGACAAGACAAGACAAGACAAGACAAGGCAAGAGAAGACAAGACAAGACAAGACAAGACAAGACAAGACAAGACAAGACAAGACAAGACAATACAAGACAAGACAAGACAAGACAAGACAAGACAAAACAAGACAAGATAACACAACACAAGACAAGACGAGACAAGACAAGACAAGACAAGACAAGACAAGACAAGACAAGACAAGACAAGACAAGACAAGATAAGACATGACAAGACAAAACAAGACAAGACAAAACAACACAACATACGACATGACATGACATGACAAGACAAGACAAGACAAGACAAGACAAGACAAGACAAGACAAGACAAGACAAGACAAGAGAAGACAAGACAAGACAAGACAAGACAAGACAAGACAAGACAAGACAAGACAAGACAAGACAAGACAAGACAATACAAGACAAGACAAGACAAGACAAGATAAGACATGACAAGACAAAACAAGACAAGACAAAACAACAAAACATACGACATGACATGACATGACAAGACAAGACAAGACAAGACAAGACAAGACAAGACAAGACAAGAGAAGACAAGACAAGACAAGACAAGACAAGACAAGACAAGACAAGACAAGACAAGACAATACAAGACAAGACAAGACAAGACAAGACAAGACAAAACAAGACAAGATAACACAACACAAGACAAGACAAGAAAAGACAAGACAAGAAAAGACAAGAAAAGACAAGAAAAGAAAAGACAAGACAAGACAAGACAATACAAGACAAGACAAGACAAGACAAGACAAGACAAGACAAGACAAGACAAGACAAGACAAGACAAGACAAGACAAGACAAGAAAAGACAAGACAAGACAAGAAAAGACAAGACAAGACAAGACAAGAAAAGACAAGACAAGAAAAGACAAGAAAAGACAAGAAAAGAAAAGACAAGACAAGACAAGACAATACAAGACAAGACAAGACAAGACAAGACAAGACAAGACAAGACAAGACAAGACAAGACAAGACAAGACAAGACAAGACAAGACAAGACAAGACAAGACAAGACAAGATAAGACAATACAAGACAAGACAAGACAACACAAAACAAGACAAGACAAGAAAAGACAAGATAAGACAAGACATCACAAGACAAGACAAGACAAGACAAGATAAGACATGACAAGACAAAACAAAACAAAACAACACAACACACGACATGACATGACATGACAAGACAAGACAAGACAAGACAAGACAAGACAAGACAAGACAAGACAAGACAAGACAAGACAAGACAAGACAAGACAAGACAAGACAAGACAAGACAAGACAAGACAAGACAAGACAAGACAAGAGAAGAAAATACAAGACAAGACAACACAATACAAGACAAGACAAGACAAGACAAGACAAGACAAGACAAGATAAGACATGACAAGACAAAACAAGACAAGACAAAACAACACAACATACGACATGACATGACATGACAAGACAAGACAAGACAAAACAAAAGAAGACAAGACAAGACAAGACAAGACAAGACAAGACAAGACAAGACAAGACAAGACAAGACAAGACAAGACAAGACAAGACAAGACAAGACAAGACATGACATGACAAGACAAGACAAGACAAGACAAAACAAGACAAGACAAGACAAAACAACACATGACATGACATGACATGACAAGACAAGACAAGACATGACACGACAAAACAACACAAGACAAGACAAAACAACACAACACACGACAGGACAGGACAAGACAAGACAAGACAGGACAAGACAAGACAAGACAAGACAAGACAAGACATGACAAGACAAGACAAGACAAGACAAAACAAGACAAAACAACACATGACATGACATGACATGACATGACAAGACAAGACAAGACAAGACATGACACGACAAAACAACACAAGACAAGACAAAACAACACAACACACGTCAAGACAGGACAAGACAAGACAAGACAAGACAAGACAAGACAAGACAAGACAAGACAAGACAAGACAAGACAAGACACGACAAGACAAGACAAGACAAGACAATATAAGACATGACAAGACAAAACAAGACAAGACAAAACAACACAACATACGACATGACATGACATGACAAGACAAGACAAGACAAGACAAGACAAGACAAGACAAGACAAGACATGACAAGACAAGACAAGACAAGACAAGACAAGACAAGACAAGACAGGACAAGACAAGAAAAGAAAAGAAAAGAAAAGACAAGACAAGACAAGACAAGACAAGACAAGACAAGACAAGACAAGACAAGAAAAGACAAGACAAGACAAGACAAGACAAGACAAGACAAGACAAGACAAGACAAGGCAAGGCAAGACAAGACAAGACGAGACAAGACAAGACAAGACAAGACAAGACAAGACAAGACAAGACAAGATAAGACATGGCAAGACAAAACAAGACAAGACAAAACAACACAACATACGACATGACATGACATGACAAGACAAGACAAGACAAGACAAGACAAGACAAGACAAGACAAGACAAGACAAGACAAGACAAGAGAAGACAAGACAAGACAAGACAAGACAAGACAAGACAAGACAAGACAAGACAAGACAAGACAAGACAAGACAATACAAGACAAGACAAGACAAGACAAGACAAGACAAAACAAGACAAGATAACACAACACAAGACAAGACGAGACAAGACAAGACAAGACAAGACAAGACAAGACAAGACAAGACAAGACAAGATAAGACATGACAAGACAAAACAAGACAAGACAAAACAACACAACATACGACATGACATGACATGACAAGACAAGACAAGACAAGACAAGACAAGACAAGACAAGACAAGACAAGACAAGAGAAGACAAGACAAGACAAGACAAGACAAGACAAGACAAGACAAGACAAGACAAGACAATACAAGACAAGACAAGACAAGACAAGATAAGACATGACAAGACAAAACAAGACAAGACAAAACAACACAACATACGACATGACATGACATGACAAGACAAGACAAGACAAGACAAGACAAGACAAGACAAGACAAGACAAGACAAGACAAGACAAGACAATACAAGACAAGACAAGACAAGACAAGACAAGACAAAACAAGACAAGACAAAACAACACAACATACGACATGACATGACATGACAAGACAAGACAAGACAAGACAAGACAAGACAAGACAAGACAAGACAAGACAAGAGAAGACAAGACAAGACAAGACAAGACAAGACAAGACAAGACAAGACAAGACAAGACAAGACAAGACAAGACAAGACAAGACAATACAAGACAAGACAAGACAAGACAAGACAAGACAAAACAAGACAAGACAAAACAACACAACATACGACATGACATGACATGACAAGACAAGACAAGACAAGACAAGACAAGACAAGACAAGACAAGACAAGAGAAGACAAGACAAGACAAGACAAGACAAGACAAGACAAGACAAGACAAGACAATACAAGACAAGACAAGACAAGACAAGACAAGACAAGACAAGACAAGACAAGAGAAGACAAGACAAGACAAGACAAGACAAGACAAGACAAGAGAAGACAAGACAAGACAAGACAAGACAAGACAAGACAATACAAGACAAGACAAGACAAGACAAGACAAGACAAAACAAGACAAGATAACACAACACAAGACAAGACAAGACAAGACAAGACAAGACAAGACAAGACAAGAGAAGACAAGACAAGAGAAGACAAGACAAGACAAGACAAGACAAGACAAGACAAGAGAAGACAAGACAAGGCAAGACAAGACAAGACAAGACAAGACAAGACAAGACAAGACAAGACAATACAAGACAAGACAAGACAAGACAAAACAAGACAAGATAACACAACACAAGACAAGACAAGAAAAGACAAGACAAGAAAAGACAAGAAAAGACAAGAAAAGAAAAGACAAGACAAGACAAGACAATACAAGACAAGACAAGACAAGACAAGGCAAGACAAGGCAAGACAAAACAACACATGACATGACATGACATGACAAGACAGAACAGGACAAGACAAGACAAGACAAGACAAGACAATACAAGACAGGACAAGACAAGACAAGAAAAGAAAAGACAAGACAAGACAAGACAAGACAATACAAGACAAGACAAGACAAAACAAGACAAGACAAGACAAAACAACACATGACATGACATGACATGACAAGACAAGACAAGACAAGACAAGACAAGACAAGACAAGACAAGACAAGACAAGACAAGACAAGACAAGACAAGACAAGACAAGACAAGACAAGACAAGACAATACAAGACAAGACAAGACAACACAAAACAAGACAAGACAAGAAAAGACAAGATAAGACAAGACAACACAAGACAAAACAAGACAAGACAAGATAAGACATGACAAGACAAAACAAAACAAAACAACACAACATACGACATGACATGACATGACAAGACAAGACAAGAAAAGACAAGACAAGACAAGACAAGACAAGACAAGACAAGACAAGACAAGACAAGAGAAGAAAATACAAGACAAGACAACACAAGACAAGACAAGACAAGACAAGACAAGACAAGACAAGACAAGACAAGATAAGACATGACAAGACAAAACAAGACAAGACAAAACAACACAACATACGACATGACATGACATGACAAGACAAGACAAGACAAAACAAAAGAAGACAAGACAAGACAAGACAAGACAAGACAAGACAAGACAAGACAAGACAAGACAAGACAAGACAAGACAAGACAAGACAAGACAAGACATGACATGACAAGACAAGACAAGACAAGACAAAACAAGACAAGACAAGACAAAACAACACATGACATGACATGACATGACAAGACAAGACAAGACAAGACATGACACGACAAAACAACACAAGACAAGACAAAACAACACAACACACGACAGGACAAGACAAGACAAGACAAGACAGGACAAGACAAGACAAGACAAGACAAGACAAGACATGACAAGACAAGACAAGACAAGACAAAACAAGACAAAACAACACATGACATGACATGACATGACATGACAAGACAAGACAAGACAAGACATGACACGACAAAACAACACAAGACAAGACAAAACAACACAACACACGACAAGACAGGACAAGACAAGACAAGACAAGACAAGACAAGACAAGACAAGACAAGACAAGACAAGACAAGACAAGACAAGACAAGACAAGACAAGACAAGACAATATAAGACATGACAAGACAAAACAAGACAAGACAAAACAACACAACATACGACATGACATGACATGACAAGACAAGACAAGACAAGACAAGACAAGACAAGACAAGACATGACAAGACAAGACAAGACAAGACAAGACAAGACAAGACAAGACAGGACAAGACAAGACAAGAAAAGAAAAGAAAAGACAAGACAAGACAAGACAAGACAAGACAAGACAAGACAAGAAAAGACAAGAAAAGACAAGACAAGACAAGACAAGACAAGACAAGACAAGACAAGACAAGACAAGGCAAGGCAAGACAAGACAAGACGAGACAAGACAAGACAAGACAAGACAAGACAAGACAAGACAAGACAAGACAAGACAAGATAAGACATGACAAGACAAAACAAGACAAGACAAAACAACACAACATACGACATGACATGACATGACAAGACAAGACAAGACAAGACAAGACAAGACAAGACAAGACAAGACAAGACAAGGCAAGAGAAGACAAGACAAGACAAGACAAGACAAGACAAGACAAGACAAGACAAGACAAGACAATACAAGACAAGACAAGACAAGACAAGACAAGACAAAACAAGACAAGATAACACAACACAAGACAAGACGAGACAAGACAAGACAAGACAAGACAAGACAAGACATGACAAGACAAGACAAGATAAGACATGACAAGACAAAACAAGACAAGACAAAACAACACAACATACGACATGACATGACATGACAAGACAAGACAAGACAAGACAAGACAAGACAAGACAAGACAAGACAAGACAAGAGAAGACAAGACAAGACAAGACAAGACAAGACAAGACAAGACAAGACAATACAAGACAAGACAAGACAAGACAAGATAAGACATGACAAGACAAAACAAGACAAGACAAAACAACACAACATACGACATGACATGACATGACAAGACAAGACAAGACAAGACAAGACAAGACAAGACAAGACAAGAGAAGACAAGACAAGACAAGACAAGACAAGACAAGACAAGACAAGACAAGACAAGACAATACAAGACAAGACAAGACAAGACAAGACAAGACAAAACAAGACAAGATAACACAACACAAGACAAGACAAGAAAAGACAAGACAAGAAAAGACAAGAAAAGACAAGAAAAGAAAAGACAAGACAAGACAAGACAATACAAGACAAGACAAGACAAGACAAGACAAGACAAGACAAGACAAGACAAGACAAGACAAGACAAGACAAGACAAGACAAGAAAAGACAAGACAAGACAGGAAAAGACAAGACAAGACAAGACAAGAAAAGACAAGACAAGAAAAGACAAGAAAAGACAAGAAAAGAAAAGACAAGACAAGACAAGACAATACAAGACAAGACAAGACAAGACAAGACAAGAAAAGACAAGACAAGACAAGACAAGAAAAGACAAGACAAGAAAAGACAAGAAAAGACAAGAAAAGAAAAGACAAGACAAGACAAGACAATACAAGACAAGACAAGACAAGACAAGACAAGACAAGACAAGACAAGACAAGACAAGACAAGACAAGACAAGACAAGACAAGACAAGACAAGACAAGACAAGACAAGACAATACAAGACAAGACAAGACAACACAAGACAAGGCAAGACAAGACAAGACAAGACAAGACATGACATGACAAGACAGAACAGGACAAGACAAGACAAGACAAGACAAGACAAGACAAGACAAGACAAGAAAAGACAAGACAATACAAGACAAGGCAAGGCAAGACAAGACAAGACAAGACAAGACAAGACAAGACAAGACAAGACATGACAAGACAGAACAAGACAAGACAAGACAAGACAAGACAAGACAAGGCAAGACAAGGCAAGACAAGACAAGACAAGACAAGACAAGACAAGACAAGACAAGACAAGACAAGACAAGACAAGACAAGACAAGACAAGACAAGACAAGACATGACAAGACAAGACAAGACAAGACAACACAAGACAAGGCAAGACAAGACAAGACAAGACAAGACATGACATGACAAGACAGAACAGGACAAGACAAGACAAGACAAGACAAGACAAGACAAGACAAGACAAGACAAGACAAGACAAGACAAGACAAGACAAGACAAGACAAGACAATACAAGACAAGACAAGACAACACAAGACAAGGCAAGACAAGACAAGACAAGACAAGACATGACATGACAAGACAGAACAGGACAAGACAAGACAAGACAAGACAAGACAAGACAAGACAAGAAAAGACAAGACAATACAAGACAAGGCAAGGCAAGACAAGACAAGACAAGACAAGACAAGACAAGACAAGACAAGACATGACAAGACAGAACAAGACAAGACAAGACAAGACAAGACAAGACAAGACAAGACAAGACAAGGCAAGGCAAGGCAAGACAAGACAAGACAAGACAAGACAAGTCAAGACAAGACAAGACAAGAAAAGACAAGATAAGACAAGACAACACAAGACAAGACAAGACAAGACAAGATAAGACATGACAAGACAAAACAAAACAAAACAACACAACACACGACATGACATGACATGACAAGACAAGACAAGACAAGACAAGACAAGACAAGACAAGACAAGACAAGACAAGACAAGACAAGACAAGACAAGACAAGACAAGACAAGACAAGACAAGACAAGACAAGACAAGACAAGACAAGACAAGACAAGACAAGAGAAGAAAATACAAGACAAGACAACACAATACAAGACAAGACAAGACAAGACAAGACAAGACAAGACAAGACAAGATAAGACATGACAAGACAAAACAAGACAAGACAAAACAACACAACATACGACATGACATGACATGACAAGACAAGACAAGACAAAACAAAAGAAGACAAGACAAGACAAGACAAGACAAGACAAGACAAGACAAGACAAGACAAGACAAGACAAGACAAGACAAGACAAGACAAGACAAGACAAGACAAGACATGACATGACAAGACAAGACAAGACAAGACAAAACAAGACAAGACAAGACAAAACAACACATGACATGACATGACATGACAAGACAAGACAAGACATGACACGACAAAACAACACAAGACAAGACAAAACAACACAACACACGACAGGACAGGACAAGACAAGACAAGACAGGACAAGACAAGACAAGACAAGACAAGACAAGACATGACAAGACAAGACAAGACAAGACAAAACAAGACAAAACAACACATGACATGACATGACATGACATGACAAAACAAAAGAAGACAAGACAAGACAAGACAAGACAAGACAAGACAAGACAAGACAAGACAAGACAAGACAAGACAAGACAAGACAAGACAAGACAAGACAAGACAAGAGAAGAAAATACAAGACAAGACAACACAATACAAGACAAGACAAGACAAGACAAGACAAGACAAGACAAGACAAGACAAGATAAGACATGACAAGACAAAACAAGACAAGACAAAACAACACAACATACGACATGACATGACATGACAAGACAAGACAAGACAAAACAAAAGAAGACAAGACAAGACAAGACAAGACAAGACAAGACAAGACAAGACAAGACAAGACAAGACAATACAAGGCAAGAGAAGACAAGACAAGACAAGACAAGACAAGACAAGACAAGACAAGACAAGACAAGACAAGACAATACAAGACAAGACAAGACAAGACAAGACAAGACAAAACAAGACAAGATAACACAACACAAGACAAGACGAGACAAGACAAGACAAGACAAGACAAGACAAGACAAGACAAGACAAGACAAGACAAGATAAGACATGACAAGACAAAACAAGACAAGACAAAACAACACAACATACGACATGACATGACATGACAAGACAAGACAAGACAAGACAAGACAAGACAAGACAAGACAAGACAAGACAAGAGAAGACAAGACAAGACAAGACAAGACAAGACAAGACAAGACAAGACAAGACAAGACAAGACAAGACAATACAAGACAAGACAAGACAAGACAAGATAAGACATGACAAGACAAAACAAGACAAGACAAGACAAGACAAGACAAGAAAAGACAAGACAAGACAAGAAAAGACAAGACAAGACAAGACAAGAAAAGACAAGACAAGAAAAGACAAGACAAGATAAGACATGACAAGACAAAACAAGACAAGACAAAACAACACAACATACGACATGACATGACATGACAAGACAAGACAAGACAAGACAAGACAAGACAAGACAAGACAAGACAAGACAAGACAATACAAGGCAAGAGAAGACAAGACAAGACAAGACAAGACAAGACAAGACAAGACAAGACAAGACAAGACAAGACAAGACAAGACAAGACAAGACAAGACAATACAAGACAAGACAAGACAAGAGAAGACAAGACAAGACAAGACAAGACAAGACAAGACAAGACAAGACAAGACAAGACAAGACAATACAAGACAAGACAAGACAAGACAAGATAAGACATGACATGACAAGACAAGACAAGACAAGACAAGACAAGACAAGACAAGACAAGAGAAGACGAGACAAGACAAGACAAGACAAGACAAGACAAGACAAGACAAGACAAGACAAGACAAGATAAGACATGACAAGACAAAACAAGACAAGACAAAACAACACAACATACGACATGACATGACATGACAAGACAAGAGAAGACAAGACAAGACAAGACAAGACATGACAAGACAAGAGAAGACAAGACAAGACAAGACAAGACAAAACAAGACAAGATAACACAACACAAGACAAGACAAGAAAAGACAAGACAAGAAAAGACAAGAAAAGACAAGAAAAGAAAAGACAAGACAAGACAAGACAATACAAGACAAGACAAGACAAGACAAGACAAGACAAGACAAGACAAGACAAGACAAGACATGACAAGACAAGACAAGACAAGAAAAGACAAGACAAGACAAGAAAAGACAAGACAAGACAAGACAAGAAAAGACAAGACAAGAAAAGACAAGACAAGATAAGACATGACAAGACAAAACAAGACAAGACAAAACAACACAACATACGACATGACATGACATGACAAGACAAGACAAGACAAGACAAGACAAGACAAGACAAGACAAGACAAGACAAGACAATACAAGGCAAGAGAAGACAAGACAAGACAAGACAAGACAAGACAAGACAAGACAAGACAAGACAAGACAAGACAAGACAAGACAAGACAAGACAAGACAATACAAGACAAGACAAGACAAGACAAGACAAGACAAAACAAGACAAGATAACACAACACAAGACAAGACAAGAAAAGACAAGACAAGAAAAGACAAGACAAGACAAGACAAGACAAGACAAGACAAGACAAGATAAGACATGACAAGACAAAACAAGACAAGACAAAACAACACAACATACGACATGACATGACATGACAAGACAAGACAAGACAAGACAAGACAAGACAAGACAAGACAAGACAAGACAAGACAATACAAGGCAAGAGAAGACAAGACAAGACAAGACAAGACAAGACAAGACAAGACAAGACAAGACAAGACAAGACAATACAAGACAAGAAAAGAAAAGACAAGACAAGACAAGACAATACAAGACAAGACAAGACAAGACAAGGCAAGACAAGGCAAGACAAAACAACACATGACATGACATGACATGACAAGACAAGACAAGACAAGACAAGAAAAGGCAAGACAAGACAAGACAAGACAAGACAAGACAAGACAAGACAAGACAAGACAAGACAAGACAAGACAAGACAAGACAAGACAAGACAATACAAGACAAGACAAGACAACACAAGACAAGGCAAGACAAGACAAGACAAGACAAGACAAGACATGACATGACAAGACAGAACAGGACAAGACAAGACAAGACAAGACAAGACAAGACAAGACAAGAAAAGACAAGACAATACAAGACAAGGCAAGGCAAGACAAGACAAGACAAGACAAGACAAGACAAGACAAGACAAGACATGACAAGACAGAACAAGACAAGACAAGACAAGACAAGACAAGACAAGACAAGACAAGGCAAGGCAAGGCAAGACAAGACAAGACAAGACAAGACAAGACAAGACAAGACAAGACAAGACAAGACAAGACAAGACAAGACAAGACAAGACAAGACAAGACAAGACAAGACAAGACAAGATAAGACAAGACAAGACAAGACAAGACAAGACAAGACAAGACAAGACAAGACAAGACAAGACAAGACAAGACAAGACAAGACAAGACAAGACAAGACAAGACAAGACAAGACAAGACAAGACAAGACAAGACAAGAAAAGACAAGACAAGACAAGACAAGACAAGACAAGACAAGACAAGACAAGACAAGACAAGACAAGACAAGACAAGACAAGACAAGACAAGACAAGACACGACAAGACAAGACAAGACAAGACAACACAAGACAAGACACGACAAGACAAGACAAGACAAGATAAGACATGACAAGACAAAACAAGACAAGACAAAACAACACAACATACGACATGACATGACATGACAAGACAAGACAAGACAAGACAAGACAAGACATGACAAGACAAGACAAGACAAGACAAGAAAAGAAAAGACAAGACAAGACAAGACAAGACAAGACAAGACAAGACAAGACAAGACAAGACAAGACAAGACATGACAAGACAAGACAAGACAAGACAAGACAAGAAAAGAAAAGACAAGACAAGACATGACAAGACAAGACATGACAAGACAAAACAAGACAAGACAAAACAACACAACATACGACATGACATGACATGACAAGACAAGACAAGACAAGACAAGACAAGACATGACAAGACAAGACAAGACAAGACAAGACAAGAAAAGAAAAGACAAGACAAGACAAGACATGACAAGACAAAACAAGACAAGACAAAACAACACAACATACGACATGACATGACATGACAAGACAAGACAAGACAAGACAAGACAAGACAAGACAAGACAAGACATGACAAGACAAGACAAGACAAGACAAGACAAGACAAGACAAGACAGGACAAGACAAGACAAGAAAAGAAAAGAAAAGACAAGACAAGACAAGACAAGACAAGACAAGACAAGACAAGACAAGAAAAGACAAGAAAAGACAAGACAAGACAAGACAAGACAAGACAAGACAAGACAAGACAAGACAAGGCAAGGCAAGACAAGACAAGACGAGACAAGACAAGACAAGACAAGACAAGACAAGACAAGACAAGATAAGACATGACAAGACAAAACAAGACAAGACAAAACAACACAACATACGACATGACATGACATGACAAGACAAGACAAGACAAGACAAGACAAGACAAGACAAGACAAGACAAGGCAAGAGAAGACAAGACAAGACAAGACAAGACAAGACAAGACAAGACAAGACAAGACAATACAAGACAAGACAAGACAAGACAAGACAAGACAAAACAAGACAAGATAACACAACACAAGACAAGACGAGACAAGACAAGACAAGACAAGACAAGACAAGACAAGACAAGACCAGACAAGATAAGACATGACAAGACAAAACAAGACAAGACAAAACAACACAACATACGACATGACATGACATGACAAGACAAGACAAGACAAGACAAGACAAGACAAGACAAGACAAGACAAGAGAAGACAAGACAAGACAAGACAAGACAAGACAAGACAAGACAAGACAAGACAAGACAAGACAAGACAAGACAATACAAGACAAGACAAGACAAGACAAGATAAGACATGACAAGACAAAACAAGACAAGACAAAACAACACAACATACGACATGACATGACATGACAAGACAAGACAAGACAAGACAAGACAAGACAAGACAAGACAAGAGAAGACAAGACAAGACAAGACAAGACAAGACAAGACAAGACAAGACAAGACAAGACAATACAAGACAAGACAAGACAAGACAAGACAAGACAAAACAAGACAAGATAACACAACACAAGACAAGACAAGAAAAGACAAGACAAGAAAAGACAAGAAAAGACAAGAAAAGAAAAGACAAGACAAGACAAGACAATACAAGACAAGACAAGACAAGACAAGACAAGACAAGACATGACAAGACAAGACAAGACAAGACAAGACAAGACAAGAAAAGACAAGACAAGACAAGAAAAGACAAGACAAGACAAGACAAGAAAAGACAAGACAAGAAAAGACAAGAAAAGACAAGAAAAGAAAAGACAAGACAAGACAAGACAATACAAGACAAGACAAGACAAGACAAGACAAGACAAGACAAGACAAGACAAGACAAGAGAAGACAAGACAAGACAAGACAAGACAAGACAAGACAAGAGAAGACAAGACAAGACAAGACAAGACAAGACAAGACAAGACAAGACAAGACAAGACAAGACAAGACAAGACAAGACAAGACAAGACAAGACAAGACAAGACAAGACAAGACAAGACAAGACAAGACAAGACAAGACAAGACAAGACAAGACAAGACAAGACAAGACAAGACAAGAAAAGACAAGACAAGACAAGACAAGACAAGGCAAGACAAGACAAGACAAGACAAGACAAGACAAGACAAGACAAGGCAAGGCAAGGCAAGGCAAGGCAAGGCAAGACAAGACAAGACAAGACAAGACAAGACAAGACAAGACAAGACAAGACAAGACAAGACAAGACAAGTCAAGACAAGACAAGACAAGACAAGACAAGACAAGACAAGACAAGACAAGACAAGACAAGACAAGACAAGACAAGACAAGACAAGACAAGACAAGATAAGACAAGACAAGACAAGACAAGACAAGACAAGACAAGACAAGGCAAGGCAAGACAAGACAAGACAAGACAAGACAAGACAAGACAAGACAAGACATGACATGACAAGACAGAACAGGACAAGACAAGACAAGACAAGACAAGACAAGACAAGACAACACAAGACAAGGCAAGACAAGACAAGACAAGACAAGACATGACATGACAAGACAGAACAGGACAAGACAAGACAAGACAAGACAAGACAAGACAAGACAAGAAAAGACAAGACAATACAAGACAAGGCAAGGCAAGACAAGACAAGACAAGACAAGACAAGACAAGACAAGACAAGACAAGACAAGACATGACAAGACAGAACAAGACAAGACAAGACAAGACAAGACAAGACAAGACAAGACAAGACAAGACAAGACAAGGCAAGGCAAGGCAAGACAAGACAAGACAAGACAAGACAAGACAAGACAAGACAAGACAAGACAAGACAAGACAAGACAAGACAAGACAAGACAAGACAAGACAAGATAAGACATGACAAGACAAGACAAGACAAGACAAGACAAGACAAGACAAGACAAGACAAGACAAGACAAGACAAGACAAGACAAGACAAGACAAGACAAGACAATACAAGACAAGACAAGACAAGACAAGACAAGACAAGACAAGACAAGACAAGACAAGACAAGACAAGACAAGACAAGACAAGACAAGACAAGAAAAGACAAGACAAGACAAGACAAGACAAGACAAGACAAGACAAGACAAGACAAGACAAGACAAGACAAGACAAGACAAGACAAGACACGACAAGACAAGACAAGACAAGACAACACAAGACAAGACACGACAAGACAAGAGAAGACAAGATAAGACATGACAAGACAAAACAAGACAAGACAAAACAACACAACATACGACATGACATGACATGACAAGACAAGACAAGACAAGACAAGACAAGACATGACAAGACAAGACAAGACAAGACAAGACAAGAAAAGAAAAGACAAGACAAGACAAGACAAGACAAGACAAGACAAGACAAGACAAGACAAGACAAGACAAGACATGACAAGACAAGACAAGACAAGACAAGACAAGACAAGACAAGACAAGACAAGACAAGACAAGACAAGACAAGACAAGACAAGACAAGACAAGATAAGACAAGACAAGACAAGACAAGACAAGACAAGACAAGACAAGGCAAGGCAAGACAAGACAAGACAAGACAAGACAAGACAAGACAAGACAAGACAAGACAAGACAAGACAGGACAAGACAAGACAAGACAATACAAGACAAGACAAGACAAGACAAGACAAGACAAGACATGACAAGACAAGACAAGACAAGACAAGACAAGACAAGACAAGACAAGACAAGACAAGACAAGACAAGACAAGACAAGACAAGACAAGACAGGACAAGACAAGACAAGACAAGACAAGACAAGACAAGACAAGACAAGACAAGACAAGACACGACAAGACAAGACAAGACAAGACAAGACAACACAAGACAAGACACGACAAGACAAGACAAGACAAGATAAGACAACACAAGACAAGGCAAGACAAGACAAGACAAGACAAGACAAGACAAGACAAGACAAGACAAGACAAGACAAGACACGACAAGACAAGACAAGACAAGACAAGACAAGAAAAGAAAAGAAAAGAAAAGACAAGACAAGACAACACAAGACAAGACAAGACAAGATAAGACAACACAAGACAAGACAAGACAAGACAAGACAAGACAAGACAAGAAAAGACAAGACAAGACAAGACAAGACAAGACAAGACAAGAGAAGACAAGACAAGACAAGACAAGAGAAGACAAGACAAGACAAGACAAGACAAGACAAGACAAGACAAGGCAAGGCAAGGCAAGACAAGACAAGACAAGACAAGACAAGACAAGACAAGACAAGACAAGACAAGACAAGACAACACAAGACAAGACAAGACAAGACAAGACAAGACAAGACAAGACAAGACAAGACAAGACATGACAAGACAAGACAATACAAGACAAGGCAAGGCAAGACAAGACAAGACAAGAAAAGACAAGACAAGACAAGACAAGACAAGACAAGACAAGAGAAGACAAGACAAGACAAGACAAGAGAAGACAAGATAAGACAACACAAGACAAGACAAGACAAGACAAGACAAGACAAGACAAGAAAAGACAAGACAAGACAAGACAAGACAAGACAAGACAAGACAAGACAAGACAAGATAAGACAAGACAAGACAAGACAAGACAAGACAAGACAAGACAAGACAAGACAAGACAAGACAAGACAAGACAAGACAAGACAAGACATGACAAGACAAGACAATACAAGACAAGGCAAGGCAAGACAAGACAAGACAAGAAAAGACAAGACAAGACAAGACAAGACAAGACAAGACAAGACAAGACAAGACAAGACAAGACATGACAAGACAAGACAAGACAAGACAAGACAAGACAAGAAAAGACAAGACATGACAAGACAAAACAAGACAAGACAAAACAACACAACATACGACATGACATGACATGACAAGACAAGACAAGACAAGACAAGACAAGACAAGACAAGACAAGACAAGAGAAGACAAGACAAGACAAGACAAGACAAGACAAGACAAGACAAGACAAGACAAGACAAGACAAGACAAGACAATACAAGACAAGACAAGACAAGATAAGACAACACAAGACAAGACAAGACAAGACAAGACAAGACAAGACAAGAAAAGACAAGACAAGACAAGACAAGACAAGACAAGACAAGACAAGACAAGACAAGACAAGACAAGACAAGAAAAGACAAGACAAGACAAGACAAGACAAGACAAGACAAGAGAAGACAAGACAAGACAAGACAAGAGAAGACAAGATAAGACAACACAAGACAAGACAAGACAAGACAAGACAAGACAAGACAAGAAAAGACAAGACAAGACAAGACAAGACAAGACAAGACAAGAGAAGACAAGACAAGACAAGACAAGAGAAGACAAGACAAGACAAGACAAGACAAGACAAGACAAGACAAGGCAAGGCAAGGCAAGACAAGACAAGACAAGACAAGACAAGACAAGACAAGACAAGACAAGTCAAGACAAGACAAGACAAGACAAGACAAGACAAGACAAGACAAGACAAGACAAGACAAGACAAGACAGGACAAGACAAGACAAGACAATACAAGACAAGACAAGACAAGACAAGACAAGACAAGACATGACAAGACAAGACAAGACAAGACAAGACAAGACAAGACAAGACAAGACAAGACAAGACAAGACAAGACAAGACAAGACAAGACAAGACAAGACAAGACAAGACAAGACAAGACAAGATAAGACATGACAAGACAAGACAAGACAAGAAAAGACAAGACAAGACAAGACAAGACAAGACAAGACAAGAGAAGACAAGACAAGACAAGACAAGAGAAGACAAGACAAGACAAGACAAGACAAGATAAGACAACACAAGACAAGACAAGACAAGACAAGACAAGACAAGACAAGAAAAGACAAGACAAGACAAGACAAGACAAGACAAGACAAGACAAGACAAGACAAGACAAGACAAGACAAGACAAGACAAGACAAGACACGACAAGACAAGACAAGACAAGACAACACAAGACAAGACACGACAAGACAAGACAAGACAAGACAAGACATGACAAGACAGAACAAGACAAGACAAGACAAGACAAGACAAGACAAGACAAGACAAGGCAAGGCAAGGCAAGACAAGACAAGACAAGACAAGACAAGACAAGACAAGACAAGACAAGACAAGACAAGACAACACAAGACAAGACAAGACAAGACAAGACAAGACAAGACAAGACAAGACAAGACAAGACATGACAAGACAAGACAATACAAGACAAGGCAAGGCAAGACAAGACAAGACAAGACAAGACAAGACAAGACAAGACAAGACAAGACAAGACAAGACAATACAATACAAGACAAGACAACACAAGACAAGGCAAGACAAGACAAGACAAGACAAGACAAGACAAGACAAGACATGACATGACATGACAAGACAGAACAGGACAAGACAAGACAAGACAAGACAAGACAAGACAAGACAAGAAAAGACAAGACAATACAAGACAAGGCAAGACAAGACAAGACAAAACAAGACAAGACAAGACAAGACAAGAAAAGACAAGACAAGACAAGACAAGACAAAACAAGACAAGACAAGATAAGACAAGATAAGACATGACAAGACAAGACAAGACAAGACAAGACAAGACAAAACAAAACAAGACAAGACAAGACAAGACAAGACAAGACAAGACAAGACAAGACAAGACAAGACAAGACAAGACAAGACAAGACAAGACAAGACAAGACAAGACAAGACAAGACAAGACAAGACACGACAAGACAAGACAAGACAAGACAAGACAAGAAAAGAAAAGAAAAGAAAAGACAAGACAAGACAACACAAGACAAGACAAGACAAGAAAAGAAAAGAAAAGAAAAGACAAGACAAGACAAGACAAGACAAGACAAGACAAGACAACACAAGACAAGACACGACAAGACAAGACAAGACAAGATAAGACATGACAAAACAAGACAAGACAAAACAACACAACATACGACATGACATGACATGACAAGACAAGACAAGACAAGACAAGACAAGACATGACAAGACAAGACAAGACAAGACAAGACAAGACAAGACAAGACAAGACAAGACACGACAAGACAAGACAAGACAAGACAAGACAACACAAGACAAGACACGACAAGACAAGACAAGACAAGATAAGACATGACAAGACAAAACAAGACAAGACAAAACAACACAACATACGACATGACATGACATGACAAGACAAGACAAGACAAGACAAGACAAGACATGACAAGACAAGACAAGACAAGACAAGACAAGACAAGACAAGACAAGACAAGACACGACAAGACAAGACAAGACAAGACAAGACAACACAAGACAAGACACGACAAGACAAGACAAGACAAGATAAGACATGACAAGACAAAACAAGACAAGACAAAACAACACAACATACGACATGACATGACATGACAAGACAAGACAAGACAAGACAAGACAAGACATGACAAGACAAGACAAGACAAGACAAGAGAAGACAAGACAAGACAAGACAAGACAAGACAAGACAAGACAAGACAAGACAAGAAAAGACAAGACAAGACAAGACAAGACAAAACAAGACAAGACAAAACAACACAACATACGACATGACATGACATGACAAGACAAGACAAGACAAGACAAGACAAGACAAGACAAGACAAGAGAAGACAAGACAAGACAAGACAAGACAAGACAAGACAAGACAAGACAAGACAAGACAATACAAGACAAGACAAGACAAGACAAGACAAGACAAAACAAGACAAGATAACACAACACAAGACAAGACAAGAAAAGACAAGACAAGAAAAGACAAGAAAAGACAAGAAAAGAAAAGACAAGACAAGACAAGACAATACAAGACAAGACAAGACAAGACAAGACAAGACAAGACAAGACAAGACAAGACAAGACAAGACAAGACAAGACAAGAAAAGACAAGACAAGACAAGAAAAGACAAGACAAGACAAGACAAGAAAAGACAAGACAAGAAAAGACAAGAAAAGAAAAGACAAGACAAGACAAGACAATACAAGACAAGACAAGACAAGACAAGACAAGACAAGACAAGACAAGACAAGACAAGACAAGAGAAGACAAGACAAGACAAGACAAGACAAGACAAGACAAGAGAAGACAAGACAAGACAAGACAAGACAAGACAAGACAAGACAAGACAAGACAAGACAAGACAAGACAAGACAAGACAAAACAAGACAAGATAACACAACACAAGACAAGAGAAGACAAGACAAGACAAGACAAGACAAGACAAGACAAGACAAGAGAAGACAAGACAAGACAAGACAAGACAAGACAAGACAAGACAAGACAAGACAATACAAGACAAGACAAGACAAGACAAGACAAGACAAGACAAGACAAAACAAGACAAGATAACACAACACAAGACAAGACAAGAAAAGACAAGAAAAGACAAGAAAAGAAAAGACAAGACAAGACAAGACAATACAAGACAAGACAAGACAAGACAAGGCAAGACAAGGCAAGACAAAACAACACATGACATGACATGACAAGACAGAACAGGACAAGACAAGACAAGACAAGACAAGACAATACAAGACAAGACAAGACAAGAAAAGAAAAGACAAGACAAGACAAGACAAGACAAGACAATACAAGACAAGACAAGACAAAACAAGACAAGACAAGACAAAACAACACATGACATGACATGACATGACATGACAAGACAAGACAAGACAAGACAAGACAAGACAAGACAAGACAAGACAAGACAAGACAAGACAAGACAAGACAAGACAAGACAAGACAAGACAAGACAAGACAAGAGAAGACAATACAAGACAAGACAAGACAACACAAAACAAGACAAGACAAGAAAAGACAAGATAAGACAAGACAACACAAGACAACACAAGACAAGACAAGACAAGACAAGACAGGACAAGACAAGACAAGACAAGACAAGACAAGACAAGACAAGACAGGACAAGACAAGACAAGACAAGACAAGACAAGACAAGACAAGACAAGACAAGACAAGACAAAACAAGACAAGACAAGACAATACAAGACAAGACAAGACAAGACAAGGCAAGACAAGGCAAGACAAAACAACACATGACATGACATGACATGACAAGACAGAACAGGACAAGGCAAGACAAGACAAGACAAGACAATACAAGACAAGACAACACAAGAAAAGAAAAGACAAGACAAGACAAGACAAGACAAGACAAGACAAGACAAGACAAAGCAAGGCAAACCAAGACAAGACAAGACAAGACAAGACAAGACAAGATGAGACAAGACAAGACAAGACAAGACAAGACAAGACAAGACAGGACAAGACAAGACAAGACAAGACAAGACAAGACAAGACAAGACAAGACAAGACAAGACAGGACAAGACAAGACAAGACAAGACAAGACAAGACAAGACAAGACAAGACAAGACAAGACAAGACAAGACAAGACAGGACAAGACAAAACAACACATGACAAGACAAAACAAGACAAGACAAGACAAGACAAGACATGACAAGACAAGACAAGACATGACATGAAATGACAAGACAGAACAGGACAAGACAAGACAAGACAATACAAGACAAGACAAGACAACACAAGACAAGGCAAGACAAGACAAGACAAGACAAGACAAGACATGACATGACAAGACAGAACAGGACAAGACAAGACAAGACAAGACAAGACAAGACAAGACAAGAAAAGACAAGACAATACAAGACAAGGCAAGGCAAGACAAGACAAGACAAGACAAGACAAGACAAGACAAGACAAGACAATACAATACAAGACAAGACAACACAATACAAGACAAGGCAAGACAAGACAAGACAAGACAAGACAAGACAAGACAAGACAAGACAAGACAAGACAAGACAAGACAAGACAGGACAAGACAAGACAAGACAATACAAGACAAGACAAGACAAGACAAGGCAAGACAAGGCAAGACAAAACAACACATGACATGACATGACATGACAAGACAGAACAGGACAAGACAAGACAAGACAAGACAAGACAAGACAATACAAGACAAGACAAGACAAGAAAAGAAAAGACAAGACAAGACAAGACAAGACAAGACAAGACAAGACAAGACAAGACAAGACAAAGCAAGGCAAGACAAGACAAGACAAGACAAGACAAGACAAGACAAGACAAGACAAGACAAGACAAGACAAGACAAGACAAGACAAGACAAGACAAGACAAGACAGGACAAGACAAGACAAGACAAGACAAGACAAGACAAGACAAGACAAGACAAGACAAGACAGGACAAGACAAGACAAGACAAGACAAGACAAGACAAGACAAGACAAGACAAGACAGGACAAGACAAAACAAGACATGACAAGACAAAACAAGACAAGACAAAACAACAGAACATACGACATGACATGACATGACAAGACAAGACAAGACAAAACAAAAGAAGACAAGACAAGACAAGACAAGATAAGACCAGACAAGACAACACAAGACAAGACACGACAAGACAAGACACCACAAGACAAGACAAGATAAGACATGACAAGACAAAACAGGACAAGACAAAACAACACAACATACGACATGACATGACATGACAAGACAAGACAAGACAAGACAAGACAAGACAAGACAAGACAAGACAAGACAAGACAAGACAAGACAAGACAAGACATGACAAGACAAGACAAGACAAGACAAGAGAAGACAAGACAAGACAAGACAAG
The DNA here is from genome assembly GCF_028554725.1 of Zeugodacus cucurbitae. Taxonomy (NCBI): domain Eukaryota; kingdom Metazoa; phylum Arthropoda; class Insecta; order Diptera; family Tephritidae; genus Zeugodacus; species Zeugodacus cucurbitae. Next base: position 4,655,047 of record NC_071672.1, on the reverse strand, counting down.
ACAACACAACATACGACATGACATGACATGACAAGACAAGACAAGACAAGACAAGACAAGACAAGACAAGACAAGACAAGACAAGACAAGACAAGACAAGACAAGACAGGACAAGACAAGACAAGACAAGAAAAGACAAGACAAGACAAGACAAGACAAGACAAGACAAGACAAGACAAGACATGACAAGACAAGACAAGACAAGACAAGACAAGACAAGACAAGACAAGACAAGACAAGACAAGACAAGACAAGACAAGACAAGACAAGACAAGACAAGACAAGACAAGACAAGACAAAACAAGACAAGTCAAGACAAGACAAGACAAGACAAGACAAGACAAGACAAGACAAGACAACACAACATACGACATGACATGACATGACAAGACAAGACAAGACAAGACAAGAAAAGACAAGACAAGACAAGACAAGACAAGACAAGACAAGACAAGACAAGACAAGACAAGACAAGACAAGACAAGACAAGACAAGACAAGACAAGACAAGACAAGACAAGACAAAACAACACATGACATGACATGACATGACATAACAAGACAAGACAGGACAGGACAAGACAAGACAAGACAAGACAAAACAAGACAAGACAAGACAAGACAAGACAAGACAAGACAAGACAAGACAAAACAAGACAAAACAAGACAAGACAAGACAAGACAAGAAAAGACAAGACAAAACAACACATGACACGACAGGACAGGACAAGACAAGACAAGACCAGACAAGACAAGGCAAAACAAGACAAGACAAGACAAGATAAGACATGACAAGAAAAACAAGACAAGACAAGACAAGACAAGACAAGACAAGACATGACAAGACATGACAAGACATGACAAGACAAGACAAGACAAAACAAGACAAGACAAGACAAGACAAGACAAGACAAGATAAGACATGACAAGACAAAACAAGACAAGACAAAACAACACAACATACGACATGGCATGACATAACAAGACAAGACAAGACAAGACAAGACAAGACAAGACAAGACAAGACAAGACAAGACAAGACAACACAAGACAAGACAAGACAAGACAAGACAAGACAAGACAAGACAAGACAAGACAAGACAAGACATGACAAGACAAGACAATACAAGACAAGGCAAGGCAAGACAAGACAAGACAAGACAAGACAAGACAAGACAAGACAAGACAAGACAATACAATACAAGACAAGACAACACAAGACAAGGCAAGACAAGACAAGACAAGACAAGACAAGACAAGACAAGACATGACATGACATGACAAGACAGAACAGGACAAGACAAGACAAGACAAGACAAGACAAGACAAGACAAGAAAAGACAAGACAATACAAGACAAGGCAAGACAAGACAAGACAAAACAAGACAAGACAAGACAAGACAAGAAAAGACAAGACAAGACAAGACAAGACAAAACAAGACAAGACAAGATAAGACAAGATAAGACATGACAAGACAAGACAAGACAAGACAAGACAAGACAAAACAAAACAAGACAAGACAAGACAAGACAAGACAAGACAAGACAAGACAAGACAAGACAAGACAAGACAAGACAAGACAAGACAAGACAAGACAAGACAAGACAAGACAAGACAAGACAAGACAAGACAAGACAAGACAAGACACGACAAGACAAGACAAGACAAGACAAGACAAGAAAAGAAAAGAAAAGAAAAGACAAGACAAGACAACACAAGACAAGACAAGACAAGAAAAGAAAAGAAAAGAAAAGACAAGACAAGACAAGACAAGACAACACAAGACAAGACAAGACAAGACAAGACAAGACAAGACAAGACAAGACAAGACAAGACAAGACAAGACAAGACAAGACAAGACAAGACAAGACAAGACAAGACAAGACAAGACAAGACAAGACAAGACAAGACAAGACAAGACAAGACAAGACAAGACAAGACAAGACAAGACAAGACAAGACAAGACAAGACAAGAAAAGACAAGACAAGACAAGACAACACAAAACAAGACAAGACAAGACAAGACAAGACAAGAAAAGACAAGACATGACATGACAAGACAACAACACAACATACGACATGGCATGACATAACAAGACAAGACAAGATAAGACATGACAAGACAAAACAAGACAAGACAAAACAACACAACATACGACATGGCATGACATAACAAGACAAGACAAGATAAGACATGACAAGACAAAACAAGGCAAGACAAAACAACACATGACATGACATGACATGACAAGACAGAACAGGACAAGACAAGACAAGACAAGACAAGACAATACAAGACAAGACAAGACAAGAAAAGAAAAGACAAGACAAGACAAGACAAGACAAGACAAGACAAGACAAGACAAGACAAGACAAGACAAGACAAGACAAGACAAGAAAAGACAAGACAAGACAAGACAAGACAAAACAAGACAAGACAAGATAAGACAAGATAAGACATGACCAGACAAGACAAGACAAGACAAGACAAGACAAAACAAAACAAGACAAGACAAGACAAGACAAGACAAGACAAGACAAGACAAGACAAGACAAGACAAGACAAGACAAGACAAGACAAGACAAGACAAGACAAGACAAGACAAGACAAGACAAGACAAGACAAGACAAGACAAGACAAGACAAGACAAGACAAGACAGGACAAGACAAGACAAGACAAGACAAGACAAGACAAGACAAGACAAGACAAGACAAGACATGACAAGACAAGACAAGACAAGACAAGACAAGAAAAGAAAAGAAAAGAAAAGACAAGACAAGACAACACAAGACAAGACAAGACAAGACAAGACAAGAAAAGAAAAGAAAAGAAAAGACAAGACAAGACAAGACAACACAAGACAAGACAAGACAAGACAAGACAAGACAAGACAAGACAAGACAAGACAAGACAAGACAAGACAAGACAAGACAAGACAAGACAAGACAAGACAAGACAAGACAAGACAAGACAACACAAAACAAGACAAGACAAGACAAGACAAGACAAGACAAGACAAGACAAGACATGACATGACAAGACAACAACACAACATACGACATGGCATGACATAACAAGACAAGACAAGATAAGACATGACAAGACAAAACAAGACAAGACAAAACAACACAACATACGACATGGCATGACATAACAAGACAAGACAAGATAAGACATGACAAGACAAAACAAGGCAAGACAAAACAACACATGACATGACATGACATGACAAGACAGAACAGGACAAGACAAGACAAGACAAGACAAGAAAAGAAAAGACAAGACAAGACAAGGCAAGACAAGACAAGACAAGACAAGACAAGACAAGACAAGACAAGACAAGACAAGACAAGACAAGACAAGACAGGACAAGACAAGACAAGACAAGACAAGACAAGACAAGACAAGACAAGACAAGACAAGACAAGACAGGACAAGACAAGACAAGACAAGACAAGACAAGACAAGACAAGACAAGACAAGACAAGACAGGACAAGACAAAACAAGACATGACAAGACAAAACAAGACAAGACAAGACAAGACATGACAAGACAAGACAAGACATGACATGAAATGACAAGACAGAACAGGACAAGACAAGACAAGACAAGACAAGACAATACAAGACAAGACAAGACAACACAAGACAAGGCAAGACAAGACAAGACAAGACAAGACAAGACATGACATGACAAGACAGAACAGGACAAGACAAGACAAGACAAGACAAGACAAGACAAGACAAGACAAGAAAAGACAAGACAATACAAGACAAGGCAAGGCAAGACAAGACAAGACAAGACAAGACAAGACAAGACAAGACAATACAATACAAGACAAGACAACACAAGACAAGGCAAGACAAGACAAGACAAGACAAGACATGACATGACAAGACAAGACATGACATGACATGACAAGACAGAACAGGACAAGACAAGACAAGACAAGACAAGACAAGACAAGACAAGAAAAGACAAGACAAGGCAAGACAAGGCAAGACAAGACAAGACAAGACAAGACAAGACAAGACAAGACAAGACAAGACAAGACAAGACAAGACAAGACAAGACAGGACAAGACAAGACAAGACAATACAAGACAAGACAAGACAAGACAAGGCAAGACAAGGCAAGACAAAACAACACATGACATGACATGACATGACAAGACAGAACAGGACAAGACAAGACAAGACAAGACAAGACAAGACAATACAAGACAAGACAAGACAAGAAAAGAAAAGACAAGACAAGACAAGACAAGACAAGACAAGACAAGACAAGACAAGACAAAGCAAGGCAAGACAAGACAAGACAAGACAAGACAAGACAAGACAAGACAAGACAAGACAAGACAAGACAAGACAAGACAAGACAAGACAAGACAAGACAAGAAAAGCCAAGACAAGACAAGAGAAGACAAGACAAGACAAGACAAGACAAGACAAGACAAGACAAGACAAGACAAGACAATACAATACAAGACAAGACAAGACAAAACAAGACAAGACAAGACAAAACAACACATGACATGACATGACATGACAAGACAAGACAAGACAGAACAGGACAAGACAAGACAAGACAAGACAAGACAAGACAAGACAAGACAAGACAAGACAAGACAAGACAAGACAATAAAAGAAAAGACAAGACAATACAACACAAGACAAGACAAAAGAAGACAAGACAAGACAAAACAACACATGAAATAACATGACATGACAAGACAAGACAGAACAGGACAAGACAAGACAAGACAAGACAAGACATGACATGACAAGACAAGACAAGACAAGACAATACAAGACAAGACAAGACAAGGCAAGACCAGACAAGACAAAACAACACATGACAAGACAAGACAAGACAAGACAAGACAAGACAAGACAAGACAGGACAAGATAAGACAAGACAAGACAAGACAAGACAAGACAAGACAAGACAAGACAAGACAAGACAAGACAAGACAAGACAAGAAAAGACAAGGCAAAACAAGACAAGACAAGACAAGACAAGACAAGACAAGATATGGCAAGACAAGACAAGAAAAGACAAGGCAAAACAAGACAAGACAAGACAAGACAACACAAGACAAGACAAGACAAGACAAGACAAGACAAGACAAGACAAGACAAAACAAGACAAGACAAGACAAGACAAGACAAGACAAGACAAGACAAGACAACACAAGACAACACAAGACAAGACAAGACAAGACAAGAGAAGACAAGACAAGACAAGACAAGACAAGACAATACAACATACGACATGACATGACATGACATGACAAGACAAGACAAGACAAGACAAGACAAGACAAGACAAGACAAGACAATACAAGACAAGACAAGACAAGGCAAGACCAGACAAGACAAAACAACACATGACAAGACAAGACAAGACAAGACAAGACAAGACAAGACAAGACAAGACAAGACAAGACAAGACAAGACAAGACAAGACAAGACAAGACAAGACAAGACAAGACAAGACAAGACAAGACAAGACAAGACAAGACAAGACAAGACAAGACAAGACAACACAAGACAAGACAAGACAAGACAAGACAAGAGAAGACAAGACAAGACAAGACAAGACAAGACAACACAACATACGACATGACATGACATGACATGACAAGACAAGACAAGACAAGACAAGACAAGACAAGACAAGACAAGACAAGACAAGACAGGACAAGACAAGACAAGACAAGACAAAACAAGACAAGACAAGACAAGACAAGACAAGACAAGACAAGACAAAACAAGACAAGACAAGACAAGACAAGAAAAGACAAGACAAAACAACACATGACACGACAGGACAGGACAAGACAAGACAAGACCAGACAAGACAAGGCAAAACAAGACAAGACAAGACAAGATAAGACATGACAAGAGACAAGACAAGACAAGACAAGACAAGACATGACAAGACATGACAAGACATGACAAGACAAGACAAGACAAAACAAGACAAGACAAGACAAGACAAGATAAGACATGACAAGACAAAACAAGACAAGACAAAACAACACAACATACGACATGGCATGACATAACAAGACAAGACAAGACAAGACAAGACAAGACAAGACAAGACAAGACAAGACAAGACAAGACAAGACAAGACAAGACAAGACAAGACAAGACATGACAAGACAAGACAATACAAGACAAGGCAAGGCAAGACAAGACAAGACAAGACAAGACAAGACAAGACAAGACAAGACAAGACAATACAAGACAAGACAAGACAACACAAGACAAGGCAAGACAAGACAAGACAAGACAAGACAAGACAAGACATGACGTGACATGACAAGACAGAACAGGACAAGACAAGACAAGACAAGACAAGACAAGACAAGACAAGACAAGAAAAGACAAGACAATACAAGACAAGGCAAGACAAGACAAGACAAAACAAGACAAGACAAGACAAGACAAGAAAAGACAAGACAAGACAAGACAAGACAAAACAAGACAAGACAAGATAAGACAAGATAAGACATGACAAGACAAGACAAGACAAGACAAGACAAGACAAGACAAAACAAAACAAGACAAGACAAGACAAGACAAGACAAGACAAGACAAGACAAGACAAGACAAGACAAGACAAGACAAGACAAGACAAGACAAGACAAGACAAGACAAGACAAGACAAGACAAGACAAGACAAGACAAGACAAGACAAGACAAGACAAGACAAGACAAGACAAGACAAGACAAGACAAGACAAGACATGACAAGACAAGACAAGACAAGACAAGACAAGAAAAGAAAAGAAAAGAAAAGAAAAGACAAGACAAGACAACACAAGACAAGACAAGACAAGACAAGAAAAGAAAAGAAAAGAAAAGACAAGACAAGACAAGACAAGACAAGACAAGACAAGACAAGACAAGACAAGACAAGACAAGACAAGACAAGACAAGACAAGACAAGACAAGACAAGACAAGACAAGACAAGACAAGACAAGACAAGACAAGACAAGACAAGACAAGACAAGACAAGACAAGACAAGACAAGAAAAGACAAGACAAGACAAGACAACACAAAACAAGACAAGACAAGACAAGACAAGACAAGACAAGACAAGACAAGACAAGACAAGACAAGACATGACATGACAAGACAACAACACAACATACGACATGGCATGACATAACAAGACAAGACAAGATAAGACATGACAAGACAAAACAAGACAAGACAAAACAACACAACATACGACATGGCATGACATAACAAGACAAGACAAGACAAGACAAGACAAGACAAGAAAAGAAAAGACAAGACAAGACAAGACAAGACAAGACAAGACAAGACAAAACAAAACAAGACAAGACAAGAAAAGAAAAGACAAGACAAGACAACACAAGACAAGACAAGACAAGACAAGACAGGAAAAGAAAAGACAAGACAAGACAAGACAAGACAAGACAAAACAAAAGAGGACAAGACAAGACAAGACAAGACAAGACAAGACAAGACAAGACAAGACAAGACAAGACAAGACAAGACAAGACAAGACAAGACAAGACAAGACAAGACAAGACAAGACAAGACAAGACAAGACAAGACAAGACAAGACAAGACAAGACAAGACAAGACAAGACAAGACAAGACAAGACAAGACAAGACAAGACAAGACAAGACAAGACAAGACAAGACAAGACAAGACAAGACAAGACAAGACAAGACAAGACAAGACAAGACAAGACAAGACAAGACAAGACAAGACAAGACAAGACAAGACAAGACAAGACATGACAAGACAAGACAAGACAAGACAAGACAAGAAAAGAAAAGAAAAGAAAAGACAAGACAAGACAACACAAGACAAGACAAGACAAGACAAGAAAAGACATGACAGACAAGACAAGACAAGACAAGACAAGACAGAACAGGACAAGACAAGACAAGACAAGACAAGACAAGACAAGACAAGACAAGACAAGACAAGACAAGACAAGACAAGACAAGACAAGACAAGACAAGACAAGACAAGACAAGACAAGACAAGACAAGACAAGACAAGACAAGACAAGACAAGACAAGACAAGACAAGACAAGACAAGACAAGACAAGACAAGACAAGACAAGACAAGACAAGACAAGACAAGACAAGACAAGACAAGACAAGACAAGACAAGACAAGACAAGACAAGACAAGACAAGACAAGACAGGACAGGACAAGACAAGACAAGACAAGACAAGACAAGACAAGACAAGACAAGACAAGACAAGACAAGACAAGACAAGACAAGACAAGACAAGACAAGACAAGACAAGACAAGACAAGACAAGACAAGACAAGACAAGACAACACAAGACAAGAAAAGAAAAGAAAAGACAAGACAACACAAGACAAGACAAGACAAGACAAGACAAGACAAGACAAGACAAGACAAGACAAGACAAGACATGACAAGACAAGACAAGAAAGACAAGACAAGAAAAGAAAAGACAAGACAAGACAAGACAAGACAAGACAAGACAAGACAAGACAAAACAAAACAAGACAAGACAAGAAAAGAAAAGACAAGACAAGACAACACAAGACAAGACAAGACAAGACAAGACAAGAAAAGAAAAGACAAGACAAGACAAAACAAAAGAGGACAAGACAAGACAAGACAAGACAAGACAAGACAAGACAAGACAAGACAAGACAAGACAAGACAAGACAAGACAAGACAAGACAAGACATGACAAGACAAGACAACAACACAACACAACACAACACATGACATGACATGACATGACATGACAGACAAGACAAGACAAGACAAGACAAGACAAGACAAGACAGAACAGGACAAGACAAGACAAGACAAGACAAGACAAGACAAGACAAGACAAGACAAGACAAGACAAGACAAGACAAGACAAGACAAGACAAGACAAGACAAGACAAGACAAGACAAGACAAGACAAGACAAGACAAGACAAGACAAGACAAGACAAGACAAGACAAGACAAGACAAGACAAGACAAGACAAGACAAGACAAGACAAGACAAGACAAGACAAGACAAGACAAGACAAGACAAGACAAGACAAGACAAGACAAGACAAGACAAGACAAGACAAGACAAGACAAGACAAGACAAGACAAGACAAGACAAGACAAGACAAGACAAGACAAGACAAGACAAGACAAGACAAGACAAGACAAGACAAGACAAGACAAGACAAGACAAGACAAGACAAGACAAGACAAGACAAGACAAGACAAGACAAGACAAGACAAGACAAGACAAGACAAGACAAGACAAGACAAGACAAGACAAGACAAGACAGGACAAGAGAAGACAAGAAAAGACAAGACAAGACAAGACAAGACAAGACAAGACAAGACAAGACAAGACAAGACAAGACAAGACAAGAAAAGAAAAGACAAGACAAGACAAGACAAGACAACACAAGACAAGACAAGACAAGACAAGATAAGACATGACAAGACAAAACAAGACAAAACAACACAACATACGACATGACATGACATGACAAGACAAGACAAGGCAAGACAAGACAAAACAAGACAAGACAAGACAAGACATGACAAGACAAAACAAAAAAAGACAAGACAAAACAACACAACATACGACATGACATGACATGACAAGACAAGACAAGACATGACAAGACAAAACAAGACAAAACAAAAGAGGACAAGACAAGACAAGACAAGACAAGACAAGACAAGAAAAGAAAAGAAAAGAAAAGAAAAGAAAAGAAAAGAAAAGACAAGACAAGACAACACAAGACAAGACAAGACAAGACAAGACAAGACAAGACAAGACAAGACAAGACAAGACAAGACAAGACAAGACAAGACAAGACAAGACAAGACAAGACAAGACAAGACAAGACAAGACAAGACAAGACAAGACAGGACAAGAGAAGACAAGAAAAGACAAGACAAGACAAGACAAGACAAGACAAGACAAGACAAGACAAGACAAGACAAGACAAGAAAAGACAAGACAAGACAAGACAAGACAACACAAGACAAGACAAGACAAGACAAGATAAGACATGACAAGACAAAACAAGACAAGACAAAACAACACAACATACGACATGACATGACATGACAAGACAAGACAAGGCAAGACAAGACAAAACAAGACAAGACAAGACAAGACATGACAAGACAAAACAAAAAAAGACAAGACAAAACAACACAACATACGACATGACATGACATGACAAGACAAGACAAGACATGACAAGACAAAACAAGACAAAACAAAAGAGGACAAGACAAGACAAGACAAGACAAGACAAGACAAGAAAAGAAAAGAAAAGAAAAGAAAAGACAAGACAAGACAACACAAGACAAGACAAGACAAGACAAGACAAGACAAGACAAGACAAGACAAGACAAGACAACACAAGACAAGACAAGACAAGAAAAGAAAAGAAAAGACAAGACAACACAAGACAAGACAAGACAAGACAAGACATGACAAGACAAGACAACAACACAACACAACACAACACATGACAGACAAGACAAGACAAGACAAGACAAGACAAGACAAGACAAGACAAGACAAGACAAGACAAGACAAGACAAGACAAGACAAGACAAGACAAGACAAGACATGACAAGACAAGACAACAACACAACACAACACAACACATGACAGACAAGACAAGACAAGACAAGACAAGACAGAACAGGACAAGACAAGACAAGACAAGACAAAACAAGACAAAACAAAAGAAGTCAAAACAAGACAAGACAAGGCAAGACAAGACAAGACAAGACAAGACAAGACAAGACAAGACAAGACAAGACAAGACAAGACAAGACAGGACAGGACAAGACAAGACAAGACAAGACAAGACAAGACAAGACAAGACAAGACAAGACAAGACAAGACAAGACAAGACAAGACAAGACAAGACAAGACAAGACAAGACAAGACAAGACAAGACAAGACAAGACAAGACAAGACAAGACAAGACAAGACAAGACAAGACAACAACACAACACAACACAACACATGACAGACAAGACAAGACAAGACAAGACAAGACAGAACAGGACAAGACAAGACAAGACAAGACAAGACAAGACAAGACAAGACAAGACAAGACAACAACACAACACAACACAACACATGACAGACAAGACAAGACAAGACAAGACAAGACAAGACAGAACAGGACAAGACAAGACAAGACAAGACAAAACAAGACAAAACAAAAGAAGTCAAAACAAGACAAGAGAAGGCAAGACAAGACAAGACAAGACAAGACAAGACAAGACAAGACAAGACAAGACAAGACAAGACAAGACAAGACAAGACAAGACAAGAAAAGAAAAGACAAGACAAGACAAGACAAGACAAGACAAGACAAGACAAGACAAGACAGAACAGGACAAGACAAGACAAGACAAGACAAGACAAGACAAGACAAGACAGGACAAGACAAGACAAGAAAAGACAAGACAAGACAAGACAAGACAAGACAAGACAAGACAAGACAAGACAAGACAAGACAAGAAAAGACAAGACAAGACAAAACAACACAAGACAAGACAAGACAAGACAAGATAAGACATGACAAGACAAGACAAGACAAGACAAGACAAGACAAGACAAGACAAGACAAGACAAGACAAGACAAGACAAGACAAGACATGACAAGACAAGACAAGACAAGACAAGACAAGACAAGACAAGACAAGACAAGACAAGACAAGACAAGACAAGACAAGACAAGACAAGACAAGACAAGACAAGACAAGACAAGACAAGACAAGACAAGACAAGACAAGACAAGACAGGACAAGAGAAGACAAGAAAAGACAAGACAAGACAAGACAAGACAAGACAAGACAAGACAAGACAAGACAAGACAAGACAAGACAAGAAAAGACAAGACAAGACAAGACAAGACAACACAAGACAAGACAAGACAAGACAAGATAAGACATGACAAGACAAAACAAGACAAGACAAAACAACACAACATACGACATGACATGACATGACAAGACAAGACAAGGCAAGACAAGACAAAACAAGACAAGACAAGACAAGACATGACAAGACAAAACAAAAAAAGACAAGACAAAACAACACAACATACGACATGACATGACATGACAAGACAAGACAAGACATGACAAGACAAAACAAGACAAAACAAAAGAGGACAAGACAAGACAAGACAAGACAAGACAAGACAAGAAAAGAAAAGAAAAGAAAAGAAAAGACAAGACAAGACAACACAAGACAAGACAAGACAAGACAAGACAAGACAAGACAAGACAAGACAAGACAAGACAAGACAACACAAGACAAGACAAGACAAGAAAAGAAAAGAAAAGACAAGACAACACAAGACAAGACAAGACAAGACAAGACATGACAAGACAAGACAACAACACAACACAACACAACACATGACAGACAAGACAAGACAAGACAAGACAAGACAAGACAAGACAAGACAAGACAAGACAAGACAAGACAAGACAAGACAAGACAAGACAAGACAAGACAAGACAAGACAAGACAAGACAAGACATGACAAGACAAGACAACAACACAACACAACACAACACAACACATGACAGACAAGACAAGACAAGACAAGACAAGACAGAACAGGACAAGACAAGACAAGACAAGACAAAACAAGACAAAACAAAAGAAGTCAAAACAAGACAAGACAAGGCAAGACAAGACAAGACAAGACAAGACAAGACAAGACAAGACAAGACAAGACAAGACAGGACAGGACAAGACAAGACAAGACAAGACAAGACAAGACAAGACAAGACAAGACAAGACAAGACAAGACAAGACAAGACAAGACAAGACAAGACAAGACAAGACAAGACAAGACAAGACAAGACAAGACAAGACAAGACAAGACAAGACAAGACAAGACAAGACAAGACAAGACAAGACAAGACAAGACAACAACACAACACAACACAACACATGACAGACAAGACAAGACAAGACAAGACAAGACAGAACAGGACAAGACAAGACAAGACAAGACAAGACAAGACAAGACAAGACAAGACAAGACAAGACAAGACAAGACAAGACAAGACAAGACAAGACAAGACAAGACAAGACAAGACAACAACACAACACAACACAACACATGACAGACAAGACAAGACAAGACAAGACAAGACAAGACAGAACAGGACAAGACAAGACAAGACAAGACAAAACAAAAGAAGTCAAAACAAGACAAGACAAGGCAAGACAAGACAAGACAAGACAAGACAAGACAAGACAAGACAAGACAAGACAAGACAAGACAAGACAAGACAAGACAAGACAAGAAAAGAAAAGACAAGACAAGACAAGACAAGACAAGACAAGACAAGACAAGACAAGACAAAACAAAACAAGACAAGACAAGACAAGACAAGACAAGACAAGACAGGACAAGACAAGACAAGAAAAGACAAGACAAGACAAGACAAGACAAGACAAGACAAGACAAGACAAGACAAGACAAGACAAGAAAAGACAAGACAAGACAAAACAACACAAGACAAGACAAGACAAGACAAGATAAGACATGACAAGACAAGACAAGACAAGACAAGACAAGACAAGACAAGACAAGACAAGACAAGACAAGACAAGACAAGACAAGACATGACAAGACAAGACAAGACAAGACAAGACAAGACAAGACAAGACAAGACAAGACAAGACAAGACAAGACAGAACAGGACAAGACAAGACAAGACAAGACAGAACAGGACAAGACAAGACAAGACAAGACAAAACAAGACAAAACAAAAGAAGTCAAAACAAGACAAGACAAGGCAAGACAAGACAAGACAAGACAAGACAAGACAAGACAGGACAAGACAAGACAAGACAGGACAGGACAAGACAAGACAAGACAAGACAAGACAAGACAAGACAAGACAAGACAAGACAAGACAAGACAAGACAAGACAAGACAAGACAAGACAAGACAAGACAAGACAAGACAAGACAAGACAAGACAAGACAAGACAAGACAAGACAAGACAAGACAACAACACAACACAACACAACACATGACAGACAAGACAAGACAAGACAAGACAAGACAGAACAGGACAAGACAAGACAAGACAAGACAAGACAAGACAAGACAAGACAAGACAAGACAAGACAAGACAAGACAAGACAAGACAAGACAAGACAAGACAAGACAAGACAAGACAAGACAAGACAAGACAAGACAAGACAAGACAAGACAAGACAACAACACAACACAACACAACACATGACAGACAAGACAAGACAAGACAAGACAAGACAGAACAGGACAAGACAAGACAAGACAAGACAAAACAAGACAAAACAAAAGAAGTCAAAACAAGACAAGACAAGGCAAGACAAGACAAGACAAGACAAGACAAGACAAGACAAGACAAGACAAGACAAGACAAGACAAGACAAGACAAGACAAGAAAAGAAAAGACAAGACAAGACAAGACAAGACAAGACAAGACAAGACAAGACAAGACAAAACAAAACAAGACAAGACAAGACAAGACAAGACAAGACAAGACAGGACAAGACAAGACAAGAAAAGACAAGACAAGACAAGACAAGACAAGACAAGACAAGACAAGACAAGACAAGACAAGACAAGAAAAGACAAGACAAGACAAAACAACACAAGACAAGACAAGACAAGACAAGATAAGACATGACAAGACAAGACAAGACAAGACAAGACAAGACAAGACAAGACAAGACAAGACAAGACAAGACAAGACAAGACAAGACAAGACAAGACAAGACAAGACAAGACAAGACAAGACAAGACAAGACAAGACAAGACAAGACAAGACAAGACAAGACAAGACAAGAAAAGACAAGACAGCACATGACATGACATGACATGACAAGACAAGACAGAACAGAACAAGACAAGACAAGACAAGACAAGGCAAGACAAGACAAGACAAGACAAGACAAGACAAGACAAGACAAGACAAGACAAGACAAGACAAGACAAGACAAGACCAGACAAGACAAGACATGACATGACATGACAAGACAAGACAAGACATGACAAGACAAGACAAGACAACAACACAACACAACACAAGACAAGACACGACAAGACAGAACAGGACAAGACAAGACAAGACAAGACAAGACAAGACATGACAAGACAAAACAAGACAAAACAAAAGAAGTCAAAACAAGACAAGACAAGGCAAGACAAGACAAGACAATACAACACAAGACAAGACAAAACAAGACAAGACAAGACAAAACAACACATGACATGACATGACAAGACAAGACAGAACAGGACAAGACAAGACAAGACAAGACAAGACAAGACAAGACAAGACAAGACAAGACAAGACAAGACAAGACAAGACAAGACAAGACAAGACAAGACAAGGCAAGACAAGACAAAACAAGACAAAACAAAAGAAGACAAGACAAGACAAGACAAGACAAGACAAGACAAGACAAGACAAGACAAGACAAGACAAGACAAGACAGGACAGGACAAGACAAGACAAGACAAGACAAGACAAGACAAGACAAGACAAGACAAGACAAGACAAGACAAGACAAGACAAGACAAGACAAGACAAGACAAGACAAGACAAGACAAGACAAGACAAGACAAGACAAGACAAGACAAGACAAGACAAGACAAGACAAGACAAGACAAGACAAGACAAGACAAGACAAGACAAGACAAGACAAGACAAGACAAGACAAGACAAGACAAGACAAGACAAGACAAGACAAGACAAGACAAGACAAGACAAGACAAGACAAGACAAGACAAGACAAGACAAGACAAGACAAGACAAGACAAGACAAGACAAGACAAGACAAGACAAGACAAGACAAGACAAGACAAGACAAGACAAGACAAGACAAGACAAGACAAGACAAGACAAGACAAGACAAGACAAGACAAGACAAGACAAGACAAGACAAGACAAGACAAGACAAGACAAGACAAGACAAGACAAGACAAGACAAGACATCACAAGACAAGACAAGACAAGACAAGACAAGACAAGACAAGACAAGACAAGACAAGACAAGACAAGACAAGACAAGACAAGACATCACAAGACAAGACAAGACAAGACAAGACAAGACAAGACAAGACAAGACAAGACAAGACAAGACAAGACAAGACAAGACAAGACAAGACAAGACAAGACAAGACAAGACAAGACAAGACAAGACAAGACAAGACAAGACAAGACAAGACAAGACAAGACAAGACAAGACAAGACAAGACAAGACAAGACAAGACAAGACAAGACAAGACAAGACAAGACAAGACAAGACAAGACAAGACAAGACAAGACAAGACAAGACATCACAAGACAAGACAAGACAAGACAAGACAAGACAAGACAAGACAAGACAAGACAAGACAAGACAAGACAAGACAAGACAAGACAAGACAAGACAAGACAAGACAAGACAAGACAAGACAAGACAAGACAAGACAAGACAAGACAAGACAAGACAAGACAAGACAAGACAAGACAAGACAAGACAAGACAAGACAAGACAAGACAAGACAAGACAAGACAAGACAAGACAAGACAAGACAAGACAAGACATCACAAGACAAGACAAGACAAGACAAGACAAGACAAGACAAGACAAGACAAGACAAGACAAGACAAGACAAGACAAGACAAGACAAGACAAGACAAGACAAGACATCACAAGACAAGACAAGACAAGACAAGACAAGACAAGACAAGACAAGACAAGACAAGACAAGACAAGACAAGACAAGACAAGACAAGACAAGACAAGACAAGACAAGACAAGACAAGACAAGACAAGACAAGACAAGACAAGACAAGACAAGACAAGACAAGACAAGACAAGACAAGACAAAACAACACAACATACGACATGACATGACATGACAAGACAAGACAAGACATGACAAGACAAAACAAGACAAAACAAAAGAGGACAAGACAAGACAAGACAAGACAAGACAAGACAAGACAAGAAAAGAAAAGAAAAGAAAAGACAAGACAAGACAACACAAGACAAGACAAGACAAGACAAGACAAGACAAGACAAGTCAAGACAAGACAAGACAAGACAAGACAAGACAAGACAAGACAAGACAAGACAAGACAAGACAAGACAAGACATGACAAGACAAGACAAGACAAGACAAGACAAGAAAAGAAAAGAAAAGACAAGACAAGACAAGACAAGACAAGACAAGACAAGACAAGACAAGACAAAACAAAACAAGACAAGACAAGAAAAGAAAAGACAAGACAAGACAACACAAGACAAGACAAGACAAGACAAGACAAGACAAGACAAGACAAGAAAAGAAAAGAAAAGACAAGACAAGACAAGACAAGACATGACAAGACAAGACAAGACAAAACAAAAGAGGACAAGACAAGACAAGACAAGACAAGACAAGACAAGACAAGACAAGACAAGACAAGACAAGACAACACAAGACAAGGCAAGACAAGACAAGACAAGACAAGACAAGATAAGACATGACAAGACAAAACAAAACAAAACAAAACAACACAACATACGACATGACATGACATGACATGACAAGACAAGACAAGACAAGACAAGACAAGACAAGAAAAGACAAGACAGCACATGACATGACATGACATGACAAGACAAGACAGAACAGAACAAGACAAGACAAGACAAGGCAAGACAAGACAAGACAAGACAAGACAAGACAAGACAAGACAAGACAAGACAAGACAAGACAAGACAAGACCAGACAAGACAAGACATGACATGACATGACAAGACAAGACAAGACATGACAAGACAAGACAAGAC
The DNA here is from genome assembly GCF_028554725.1 of Zeugodacus cucurbitae. Classification (NCBI taxonomy): domain Eukaryota; kingdom Metazoa; phylum Arthropoda; class Insecta; order Diptera; family Tephritidae; genus Zeugodacus; species Zeugodacus cucurbitae. The sequence continues at coordinate 4,637,177 of NC_071672.1, read as the reverse complement.
AACAACACAACACAACACAAGACAAGACACGACAAGACAGAACAGGACAAGACAAGACAAGACAAGACAAGACAAGACATGACAAGACAAAACAAGACAAAACAAAAGAAGTCAAAACAAGACAAGACAAGGCAAGACAAGACAAGACAATACAACACAAGACAAGACAAAACAAGACAAGACAAGACAAAACAACACATGACATGACATGACAAGACAAGACAGAACAGGACAAGACAAGACAAGACAAGACAAGACAAGACAAGACAAGACAAGACAAGACAAGACAAGACAAGACAAGACAAGACAAGACAAGACAAGACAAGGCAAGACAAGACAAAACAAGACAAAACAAAAGAAGACAAGACAAGACAAGACAAGACAAGACAAGACAAGACAAGACAAGACAAGACAAGACAGGACAGGACAAGACAAGACAAGACAAGACAAGACAAGACAAGACAAGACAAGACAAGACAAGACAAGACAAGACAAGACAAGACAAGACAAGACAAGACAAGACAAGACAAGACAAGACAAGACAAGACAAGACAAGACATCACAAGACAAGACAAGACAAGAAAAGAAAAGACAAGACAAGGCAAGACAAGACAAGACAATACAAGACAAGACAAGACAAAACAAGACAAGACAAGACAAAACAACACATGACATGACATGACAAGACAAGACAGAACAGGACAAGACAAGACAAGACAAGACAAGACAAGACAAGACAAGACAAGACAAGACATGACAAGACAAGACAACAACACAACACAACACAACACATGACAGACAAGACAAGACAAGACAAGACAAGACAGAACAGGACAAGACAAGACAAGACAAGACAAAACAAGACAAAACAAAAGAAGTCAAAACAAGACAAGACAAGGCAAGACAAGACAAGACAAGACAAGACAAGACAAGACAAGACAAGACAAGACAAGACAAGACAAGACAAGACAAGACAAGACAAGACAAGACAAGACAAGACAAGACAAGACAAGACAAGACAAGACAAGACAAGACAAGACAAGACAAGACAAGACAAGACAAGACAAGACAAGACAAGACAAGACAAGACAAGACAAGACAAGACATGACAAGACAAGACAACAACACAACACAACACAACACATGACATGACATGACATGACATGACAGACAAGACAAGACAAGACAAGACAAGACAGAACAGGACAGGACAAGACAAGACAAGACAAGACAAGGCAAGACAAGACAAGACAAGACAAGACAAGACAAGACAAGACAAGACAAGACAAGACAAGACAAGACAAGACAAGACAAGACAAGACAAGACAAGACAAGACAAGACAAGACAAGACAAGACAAGACAAGACAAGACAAGACAAGACAAGACAAGACAAGACAAGACAAGACAAGACAAGACAAGACAAGACAAGACAAGACAAGACAAGACAAGACAAGACAAGACAAGACAAGACAAGACAAGACAGAACAAGACAAGACAAGACAAGGCAAGACAAGACAAGACAAGACAAGACAAGACAAGACAAGACAAGACAAGACAAGACAAGACAAGACAAGACAAGACCAGACAAGACAAGACATGACATGACATGACAAGACAAGACAAGACATGACAAGACAAGACAAGACAACAACACAACACAACACAAGACAAGACACGACAAGACAGAACAGGACAAGACAAGACAAGACAAGACAAGACAAGACATGACAAGACAAAACAAGACAAAACAAAAGAAGTCAAAACAAGACAAGACAAGGCAAGACAAGACAAGACAACACAAGACAAGGCAAGACAAGACAAGACAAGACAAGACAAGATAAGACATGACAAGACAAAACAAAACAAAACAAAACAACACAACATACGACATGACATGACATGACATGACAAGACAAGACAAGACAAGACAAGACAAGACAAGAAAAGACAAGACAGCACATGACATGACATGACATGACAAGACAAGACAGAACAGAACAAGACAAGACAAGACAAGGCAAGACAAGACAAGACAAGACAAGACAAGACAAGACAAGACAAGACAAGACAAGACAAGACAAGACAAGACCAGACAAGACAAGACATGACATGACATGACAAGACAAGACAAGACATGACAAGACAAGACAAGACAACAACACAACACAACACAAGACAAGACACGACAAGACAGAACAGGACAAGACAAGACAAGACAAGACAAGACAAGACATGACAAGACAAAACAAGACAAAACAAAAGAAGTCAAAACAAGACAAGACAAGGCAAGACAAGACAAGACAATACAACACAAGACAAGACAAAACAAGACAAGACAAGACAAAACAACACATGACATGACATGACAAGACAAGACAGAACAGGACAAGACAAGACAAGACAAGACAAGACAAGACAAGACAAGACAAGACAAGACAAGACAAGACAAGACAAGACAAGACAAGACAAGACAAGACAAGACAAGACAAGACAAGGCAAGACAAGACAAAACAAGACAAAACAAAAGAAGACAAGACAAGACAAGACAAGACAAGACAAGACAAGACAAGACAAGACAAGACAAGACAGGACAGGACAAGACAAGACAAGACAAGACAAGACAAGACAAGACAAGACAAGACAAGACAAGACAAGACAAGACAAGACAAGACAAGACAAGACAAGACAGGACAAGACAAGACAAGACAAGACAAGACAAGACAAGACATCACAAGACAAGACAAGACAAGAAAAGAAAAGACAAGACAAGGCAAGACAAGACAAGACAATACAAGACAAGACAAGACAAAACAAGACAAGACAAGACAAAACAACACATGACATGACATGACAAGACAAGACAGAACAGGACAAGACAAGACAAGACAAGACAAGACAAGACAAGACAAGACAAGACAAGACATGACAAGACAAGACAACAACACAACACAACACAACACATGACAGACAAGACAAGACAAGACAAGACAAGACAGAACAGGACAAGACAAGACAAGACAAGACAAAACAAGACAAAACAAAAGAAGTCAAAACAAGACAAGACAAGGCAAGACAAGACAAGACAAGACAAGACAAGACAAGACAAGACAAGACAAGACAAGACAAGACAGGACAGGACAAGACAAGACAAGACAAGACAAGACAAGACAAGACAAGACAAGACAAGACAAGACAAGACAAGACAAGACAAGACAAGACAAGACAACACAAGACAAGACAAGACAAGAAAAGAAAAGAAAAGACAAGACAACACAAGACAAGACAAGACAAGACAAGACAAGACAAGACAAGACAAGACAAGACATGACAAGACAAGACAAGACAAAACAAAAGAGGACAAGACAAGACAAGACAAGACAAGACAAGACAAGACAAGACAAGACAAGACAAGACAAGACAAGACAAGACAAGACAAGACAAGACAAGACAAGACAAGACAAGACAAGACAAGACAAGACAAGACAAGACAAGACAAGACAAGACAAGACAAGACAAGACAAGACAAGACAAGACAAGACATGACAAGACAAGACAACAACACAACACAACACAACACATGACATGACATGACATGACATGACAGACAAGACAAGACAAGACAAGACAAGACAGAACAGGACAGGACAAGACAAGACAAGACAAGACAAGGCAAGACAAGACAAGACAAGACAAGACAAGACAAGACAAGACAAGACAAGACAAGACAAGACAAGACAAGACAAGACAAGACAAGACAAGACAAGACAAGACAAGACAAGACAAGACAAGACAAGACAAGACAAGACAAGACAAGACAAGACAAGACAAGACAAGACAAGACAAGACAAGACAAGACAAGACAAGACAAGACAAGACAAGACAAGACAAGACAAGACAAGACAAGACAAGACAAGACAAGACAAGACAAGACAAGACAAGACAAGACAAGACAAGACAGAACAAGACAAGACAAGACAAGGCAAGACAAGACAAGACAAGACAAGACAAGACAAGACAAGACAAGACAAGACAAGACAAGACAAGACAAGACAAGACCAGACAAGACAAGACATGACATGACATGACAAGACAAGACAAGACATGACAAGACAAGACAAGACAACAACACAACACAACACAAGACAAGACACGACAAGACAGAACAGGACAAGACAAGACAAGACAAGACAAGACAAGACATGACAAGACAAAACAAGACAAAACAAAAGAAGTCAAAACAAGACAAGACAAGGCAAGACAAGACAAGACAATACAACACAAGACAAGACAAAACAAGACAAGACAAGACAAAACAACACATGACATGACATGACAAGACAAGACAGAACAGGACAAGACAAGACAAGACAAGACAAGACAAGACAAGACAAGACAAGACAAGACAAGACAAGACAAGACAAGACAAGACAAGACAAGACAAGACAAGACAAGGCAAGACAAGACAAAACAAGACAAAACAAAAGAAGACAAGACAAGACAAGACAAGACAAGACAAGACAAGACAAGACAAGACAAGACAGGACAGGACAAGACAAGACAAGACAAGACAAGACAAGACAAGACAAGACAAGACAAGACAAGACAAGACAAGACAAGACAAGACAAGACAAGACAAGACAAGACAAGACAAGACAAGACAAGACAAGACAAGACAAGACAAGACAAGACAAGACAAGACAAGACAAGACAAGACAAGACAAGACAAGACAAGACAAGACAAGACAAGACAAGACAAGACAAGACAAGACAAGACAAGACAAGACAAGACAAGACAAGACAAGACATCACAAGACAAGACAAGACAAGAAAAGAAAAGACAAGACAAGGCAAGACAAGACAAGACAATACAAGACAAGACAAGACAAAACAAGACAAGACAAGACAAAACAACACATGACATGACATGACAAGACAAGACAGAACAGGACAAGACAAGACAAGACAAGACAAGACAAGACAAGACAAGACAAGACAAGACAAGACAAGACATGACAAGACAAGACAACAACACAACACAACACAACACATGACAGACAAGACAAGACAAGACAAGACAAGACAGAACAGGACAAGACAAGACAAGACAAGACAAAACAAGACAAAACAAAAGAAGTCAAAACAAGACAAGACAAGGCAAGACAAGACAAGACAAGACAAGACAAGACAAGACAAGACAAGACAAGACAGGACAGGACAAGACAAGACAAGACAAGACAAGACAAGACAAGACAAGACAAGACAAGACAAGACAAGACAAGACAAGACAAGACAAGACAAGACAAGACAAGACAAGACAAGACAAGACAAGACAAGACAAGACAGAACAAGACAAGACAAGACAAGGCAAGACAAGACAAGACAAGACAAGACAAGACAAGACAAGACAAGACAAGACAAGACAAGACAAGACAAGACCAGACAAGACAAGACATGACATGACATGACAAGACAAGACAAGACATGACAAGACAAGACAAGACAACAACACAACACAACACAAGACAAGACACGACAAGACAGAACAGGACAAGACAAGACAAGACAAGACAAGACAAGACATGACAAGACAAAACAAGACAAAACAAAAGAAGTCAAAACAAGACAAGACAAGGCAAGACAAGACAAGACAATACAACACAAGACAAGACAAAACAAGACAAGACAAGACAAAACAACACATGACATGACATGACAAGACAAGACAGAACAGGACAAGACAAGACAAGACAAGACAAGACAAGACAAGACAAGACAAGACAAGACAAGACAAGACAAGACAAGACAAGACAAGACAAGACAAGACAAGGCAAGACAAGACAAAACAAGACAAAACAAAAGAAGACAAGACAAGACAAGACAAGACAAGACAAGACAAGACAAGACAAGACAAGACAAGACAGGACAGGACAAGACAAGACAAGACAAGACAAGACAAGACAAGACAAGACAAGACAAGACAAGACAAGACAAGACAAGACAAGACAAGACAAGACAAGACAAGACAAGACAAGACAAGACAAGACAAGACAAGACAAGACAAGACAAGACAAGACAAGACAAGACAAGACAAGACAAGACATCACAAGACAAGACAAGACAAGAAAAGAAAAGACAAGACAAGGCAAGACAAGACAAGACAATACAAGACAAGACAAAACAAAACAAGACAAGACAAGACAAAACAACACATGACATGACATGACAAGACAAGACAGAACAGGACAAGACAAGACAAGACAAGACAAGACAAGACAAGACAAGACAAGACAAGACAAGACAAGACATGACAAGACAAGACAACAACACAACACAACACAACACATGACAGACAAGACAAGACAAGACAAGACAAGACAGAACAGGACAAGACAAGACAAGACAAGACAAAACAAGACAAAACAAAAGAAGTCAAAACAAGACAAGACAAGGCAAGACAAGACAAGACAAGACAAGACAAGACAAGACAAGACAAGACAAGACAGGACAGGACAAGACAAGACAAGACAAGACAAGACAAGACAAGACAAGACAAGACAAGACAAGACAAGACAAGACAAGACAAGAAAAGAAAAGAAAAGACAAGACAACACAAGACAAGACAAGACAAGACAAGACAAGACAAGACAAGACAAGACAAGACAAGACAAGACAAGACAACACAAGACAAGACAAGACAAGAAAAGAAAAGAAAAGACAAGACAACACAAGACAAGACAAGACAAGACAAGACAAGACAAGACAAGACAAGACAAGACATGACAAGACAAGACAAGACAAAACAAAAGAGGACAAGACAAGACAAGACAAGACAAGACAAGGCAAGACAAGACAAGACAAGACAAGACAAGACAAGACAAGACAAGACAAGACAAGACAAGACAAGACAAGACAAGACAAGACAAGACAAGACAAGACAAGACAAGACAAGACAAGACAAGACAAGACAAGACAAGACAAGACAAGACAAGACAAGACAAGACAAGACAAGACAAGACAAGACAAGACAAGACAAGACAAGACAAGACAAGACAAGACAAGACAAGACAAGACAAGACAAGACAAGACAAGACAAGACAAGACAAGACAAGACAAGACAAGACAAGACAAGACAAGACAAGACAAGACAAGACAAGACAAGACAAGACAAGACAAGACAAGACAAGACAAGACAAGACAAGACAAGACAAGACAAGACAAGACAGGACAAGACAAGACAAGAAAAGACAAGACAAGACAAGACAAGATAAGACATGACAAGACAAAACAAGACAAGACAAAACAACACAACATACGACATGACATGACATGACAAGACAAGACAAGGCAAGACAAGACAAAACAAGACAAGACAAGACAAGACATGACAAGACAAAACAAAAAAAGACAAGACAAAACAACACAACATACGACATGACATGACATGACAAGACAAGACAAGACATGACAAGACAAAACAAGACAAAACAAAAGAGGACAAGACAAGACAAGACAAGACAAGACAAGAAAAGAAAAGAAAAGAAAAGACAAGACAAGACAACACAAGACAAGACAAGACAAGACAAGACAAGACAAGACAAGTCAAGACAAGACAAGACAAGACAAGACAAGACAAGACAAGACAAGACAAGACAAGACAAGACAAGACATGACAAGACAAGACAAGACAAGACAAGACAAGAAAAGAAAAGAAAAGACAAGACAAGACAAGACAAGACAAGACAAGACAAGACAAGACAAGACAAAACAAAACAAGACAAGACAAGAAAAGAAAAGACAAGACAAGACAACACAAGACAAGACAAGACAAGACAAGACAAGACAAGACAAGACAAGACAAGAAAAGAAAAGAAAAGACAAGACAAGACAAGACAAGACATGACAAGACAAGACAAGACAAGACAAAACAAAAGAGGACAAGACAAGACAAGACAAGACAAGACAAGACAAGACAAGACAAGACAAGACAAGACAAGACAAGACAAGACAAGACAAGACAAGACAAGACAAGACAAGACAAGACAACACAAGACAAGGCAACACAAGACAAGGCAAGACAAGACAAGACAAGACAAGACAAGATAAGACATGACAAGACAAAACAAAACAAAACAAAACAAAACAACACAACATACGACATGACATGACATGAAATGACAAGACAAGACAAGACAAGACAAGACAAGACAAGACAAGACAAGACAAGACAAGACAAGACAAGACAAGACAAGACAAGACAAGACAAGACAAGACAAGACAAGACAAGACAAGACAATACAAGACAAGACAAGACAAGACAAGACAAGACATGACAAGACAAGACAAGACAAGACAAGAGAAGACAAGACAAGACAAGACAAGACAAGACAAGACAAGACGAGACAAGACAAGACAAGACAAGACAAGACAAGACAAGACAAGACAAGATAAGACATGACAAGACAAGACAAGACAAGAAAAGACAAGACAAGACAAGACAAGACAAGACAAGACAAGACAAGACAAGACAAGACAAGACAAGACAAGACAAGACAAGACAAGACAAGACAAGACAAGACACGACAAGACAAGACAAGACAAGACAAGACAAGACAAGACAAGACAAGACAAGACAAGACAAGACAAGACATGACAAGACAAGACAACAACACAACACAACACATGACATGACATGACATGACATGACAGACAAGACAAGACAAGACAAGACAAGACAAGACAAGACAAGACAAGACAAGACAAGACAAGACAAGACAAGACAAGACAAGACAAGACAAGACAAGACAAGACAAGACAAGACAAGACAAGACAAGACAAGACAAGACAAGACAAGACAAGACAAGACAAGACAAGACAAGACAAGACAAGACAAGACAAGACAAGACAAGACAAGACAAGACAAGACAAGACAAGACAAGACAAGACAAGACAAGACAAGACAAAACAAGACAAAACAAGACCAGACAAAACAACACAACATACGACATGACATGACATGACAAGACAAGACAAGACAAGAAAAGACAAGACAAGACAAGACAAGATAAGACAAGACAAGACAAGACAAGACAAGACAAAACAAAACAAGACAAAACAAGACAAGACAACACAACACAACACAACACATGACATGACATGACATGACATGACATGACAAGACAGGACAAGACAAGACAAGACAAGACAAGACAAGACAAGACAAGACAAGACAAGACAAGACAAGACAAGACAAGACAAGACAAGACAAGACAAGACAAGACAAGACAAGACAAGACAAGACAAGACAGGACAAGACAAGACAAGACAAGACAAGACAAGACAAGACAAAACAAAACAAGACAAAACAAGACAAGACAAAACAACACAACACATGACATGACATGACATGACATGACATGACAAGACAAGACAAGACAAGACAAGACAAGACAAGACAAGACAAGACAAGACAAGACAAGACAAGACACGAAAAGAAAAGACAAGACAACACAAGACAAGACAAGCAAAGGAAAGACAAGACAACACAACACAAGACAAGACAAGACAAGATAATACATGACAAGACAAAACAAGACAAGACAAGACAAGACAAGACAAGACAAGACAAGACAAGACAAGACAAGACAAGACAAGACAAGACAAGGCAAGACCAGACAAGACAAGACAAGACAAGACAAGACAAGACAAAACAAGACAAGACAAGACAAGACAAGACAAAACAACACATGACATGACATGACATGACAAGACAAGACAGAACAGAACAAGACAAGACAGGACAAGGCAAGACAAGACAAGACAAGACAAGACAAGACAAGACAAGACAAGACAAGACAAGACCAGACAAGACAAGACATGACATGACATGACAAGACAAGACAAGACATGACAAGACAAGACAAGACAACAACACAACACAACACAAGACAAGACACGACAAGACGGAACAGGACAAGACAAGACAAGACAAGACAAGACAAGACATGACAAGACAAAACAAGACAAAACAAAAGAAGTCAAAACAAGACAAGACAAGGCAAGACAAGACAAGACAATACAAGACAAGACAAGACAAAACAAGACAAGACAAGACAAAACAACACATGACATGACATGACAAGACAAGACAGAACAGGACAAGACAAGACAAGACAAGACAAGACAAGACAAGACAAGACAAGACAAGACAAGACAAGACAAGACAAGACAAGACAAGACAAGACAAGGCAAGACAAGACAAAACAAGACAAAACAAAAGAAGACAAGACAAGACAAGACAAGACAAGACAAGACAAAACAAGACAAGACAAAACAAGACAAGACAAGACAAGACAAGACAAAACAATACATGACATGACATGACATGACAAGACAAGACAGGACAGGACAGGACAAGACAAGACAAGACAAGACAAGACAAGACAAGACATGACATGACATGACAAGACAAGACAAGACAAGACAAGATAAGACATGACAAGACAAGACCAGACAAGACAAGACATGACAAGACAAAACAAGACAAAACAAAAGAAGACAAGACAAGACAAGATAAGACATGACAAGACAAAACAAGACAAGACAAAACAACACAACATACGACATGACATGACATGACAAGACAAGACAAGGCAAGACAAGATAAGACATGACAAGACAAGACCAGACAAGACAAGACATGACAAGACAAAACAAGACAAAACAAAAGAAGACAAGACAAGACAAGACAAGACAAGACAAGACAAGACAAGACAAGACAAGACAAGAAAAGAAAAGAAAAGAAAAGACAAGACAAGACAACACAAGACAAGACAAGACAAGACAAGACAAGACAAGACAAGACAAGACAAGACAAGACAAGACATGACAAGACAAAACAAGACAAAACAAAAGAAGACAAGACAAGACAAGACAAGACAAGACAAGACAAGACAAGACAAGACAAGAAAAGAAAAGAAAAGAAAAGACAAGACAAGACAACACAAGACAAGACAAGACAAGACAAGACAAGACATGACATGACATGACAAGACAAGACAAGACAAGACAAGATAAGACATGACAAGACAAGACCAGACAAGACAAGACATGACAAGACAAAACAAGACAAAACAAAAGAAGACAAGACAAGACAAGACAAGACAAGACAAGACAAGACAAGACAAGACAAGAAAAGAAAAGAAAAGACAACACAAGACAAGACAAGACAAGACAAGACAAGACAAGACAAGACAAGACAAGACAAGACAAGACAAGACAAGACAAGACAAGACAAGACAAGACAAGACAAGACAAGACAAGACAAGACAAGACAAGACAAGACAAGACAAGACAAGACAAGACAAGACAAGACAAGACAAGACAAGACAAGACAAGACAAGACAAGACAAGACAAGACAAGACAAGACAAGACAAGACAAGACAAGACAAGACAAGACAAGACAAGACAAGACAAGACAAGACAAGACAAGACAAGACAAGACAGGACAAGACAAGACAAGAAAAGACAAGACAAGACAAGACAAGACAAGACAAGACAAGACAAGACAAGACAAGACAAGAAAAGACAAGACAAGACAAGACAAGACAACACAAGACAAGACAAGACAAGACAAGATAAGACATGACAAGACAAAACAAGACAAGACAAAACAACACAACATACGACATGACATGACATGACAAGACAAGACAAGGCAAGACAAGACAAAACAAGACAAGACAAGACAAGACATGACAAGACAAAACAAAAAAAGACAAGACAAAACAACACAACATACGACATGACATGACATGACAAGACAAGACAAGACATGACAAGACAAAACAAGACAAAACAAAAGAGGACAAGACAAGACAAGACAAGACAAGACAAGAAAAGAAAAGAAAAGAAAAGACAAGACAAGACAACACAAGACAAGACAAGACAAGACAAGACAAGACAAGACAAGACAAGTCAAGACAAGACAAGACAAGACAAGACAAGACAAGACAAGACAAGACAAGACAAGACAAGACAAGACATGACAAGACAAGACAAGACAAGACAAGACAAGAAAAGAAAAGAAAAGACAAGACAAGACAAGACAAGACAAGACAAGACAAGACAAGACAAAACAAAACAAGACAAGACAAGAAAAGAAAAGACAAGACAAGACAACACAAGACAAGACAAGACAAGACAAGACAAGACAAGACAAGACAAGAAAAGAAAAGAAAAGACAAGACAAGACAAGACAAGACATGACAAGACAAGACAAGACAAAACAAAAGAGGACAAGACAAGACAAGACAAGACAAGACAAGACAAGACAAGACAAGACAAGACAAGACAAGACAAGACAAGACAAGACAAGACAAGACAAGACAAGACAAGACAAGACAAGACAAGACAAGACAAGACAAGACAAGACAACACAAGACAAGGCAACACAAGACAAGGCAAGACAAGACAAGACAAGACAAGACAAGACAAGATAAGACATGACAAGACAAAACAAAACAAAACAAAACAAAACAACACAACATACGACATGACATGACATGACATGACAAGACAAGACAAGACAAGACAAGACAAGACAAGACAAGACAAGACAAGACAAGACAAGACAAGACAAGACAAGACAAGACAAGACAAGACAAGACAATACAAGACAAGACAAGACAAGACAAGACAAGACATGACAAGACAAGACAAGACAAGACAAGAGAAGACAAGACAAGACAAGACAAGACAAGACAAGACAAGACGAGACAAGACAAGACAAGACAAGACAAGACAAGACAAGACAAGACAAGATAAGACATGACAAGACAAGACAAGACAAGAAAAGACAAGACAAGACAAGACAAGACAAGACAAGACAAGACAAGACAAGACAAGACAAGACAAGACAAGACAAGACAAGACAAGACAAGACAAGACAAGACAAGACACGACAAGACAAGACAAGACAAGACAAGACAAGACAAGACAAGACAAGACAAGACAAGACAAGACAAGACAAGACAAGACAAGACAAGACATGACAAGACAAGACAACAACACAACACAACACATGACATGACATGACATGACATGACAGACAAGACAAGACAAGACAAGACAAGACAAGACAAGACAAGACAAGACAAGACAAGACAAGACAAGAAGAGACAAGACAAGACAAGACAAGACAAGACAAGACAAGACAAGACAAGACAAGACAAGACAAGACAAGACAAGACAAGACAAGACAAGACAAGACAAGACAAAACAAGACAAAACAAGACCAGACAAAACAACACAACATACGACATGACATGACATGACAAGACAAGACAAGACAAGAAAAGACAAGACAAGACAAGACAAGATAAGACAAGACAAGACAAGACAAGACAAGACAAAACAAAACAAGACAAAACAAGACAAGACAACACAACACAACACAACACATGACATGACATGACATGACATGACATGACAAGACAGGACAAGACAAGACAAGACAAGACAAGACAAGACAAGACAAGACAAGACAAGACAAGACAAGACAAGACAAGACAAGACAAGACAAGACAAGACAAGACAAGACAAGACAAGACAGGACAAGACAAGACAAGACAAGACAAGACAAGACAAGACAAAACAAAACAAGACAAAACAAGACAAGACAAAACAACACAACACATGACATGACATGACATGACATGACATGACAAGACAAGACAAGACAAGACAAGACAAGACAAGACAAGACAAGACAAGACAAGACAAGACAAGACAAGACAAGACAAGAAAAGAAAAGACAAGACAACACAAGACAAGACAAGCAAAGGAAAGACAAGACAACACAACACAAGACAAGACAAGACAAGACAAGACAAGACAAGACAAGACAAGACAAGATAATACATGACAAGACAAAACAAGACAAGACAAGACAAGACAAGACAAGACAAGACAAGACAAGACAAGACAAGACAAGACAAGACAAGACAAGGCAAGACCAGACAAGACAAGACAAGACAAGACAAGACAAGACAAGACAAGACAAGACAAGACAAAACAACACATGACATGACATGACATGACAAGACAAGACAGAACAGAACAAGACAAGACAGGACAAGGCAAGACAAGACAAGACAAGACAAGACAAGACAAGACAAGACAAGACAAGACAAGACCAGACAAGACAAGACATGACATGACATGACAAGACAAGACAAGACATGACAAGACAAGACAAGACAACAACACAACACAACACAAGACAAGACACGACAAGACGGAACAGGACAAGACAAGACAAGACAAGACAAGACAAGACATGACAAGACAAAACAAGACAAAACAAAAGAAGTCAAAACAAGACAAGACAAGGCAAGACAAGACAAGACAATACAAGACAAGACAAGACAAAACAAGACAAGACAAGACAAAACAACACATGACATGACATGACAAGACAAGACAGAACAGGACAAGACAAGACAAGACAAGACAAGACAAGACAAGACAAGACAAGACAAGACAAGACAAGGCAAGACAAGACAAAACAAGACAAAACAAAAGAAGACAAGACAAGACAAGACAAGACAAGACAAGACAAGACAAGACAAAACAAGACAAGACAAGACAAGACAAGACAAAACAATACATGACATGACATGACATGACAAGACAAGACAGGACAGGACAAGACAAGACAAGACAAGACAAGACAAGACAAGACAAGACATGACATGACATGACAAGACAAGACAAGACAAGACAAGATAAGACATGACAAGACAAGACCAGACAAGACAAGACATGACAAGACAAAACAAGACAAAACAAAAGAAGACAAGACAAGACAAGACAAGACAAGGCAAGATAAGACATGACAAGACAAAACAAGACAAGACAAAACAACACAACATACGACATGACATGAGAAGACAAGACAAGACAAGACAAGACAAGACAAGACAAGACAAGACAAGACAAGACAAGACAAGACAAGACAAGACAAGACAAGACAAGACAAGACAAGACAAGACAAGACAAGACAAGACAAGACAAGACAAGACAAGACAAGACAAGACAAGACAAGACAAGACAAGGCAAGACAAGACAAGACAAGACAAGACAAGACAAGACAAGACAAGACAAGACAAGACAAGACAAGACAAGACAAGACAAGACAAGACAAGACAAGACAAGACAAGACAAGACAAGACAAGACAAGACAAGACAAGACAAGACAAGACAAGACAAGACAAGACAAGACAAGACAAGACAAAACAAGATAAGACAAGACAAGACAAGATAAGACATGACAAGACAAAACAAGACAAGACAAAACAACACAACATACGACATGGTATGACATGAGAAGACAAGACAAGACAAGACAAGACAAGACAAGACAAGACAAGACAAGACAAGACAAGACAAGACAAGACAAGACAAGACAAGACAAGACAAGACAAGACAAGACAAGACAACACAAGACAAGACAAGACAAGCAAAGGAAAGACAACACAACACAAGACAAGACAAGACAAGACCAGACAAGACAAGACAAGACAAGACAAGACAAGACAAGACAAGACAAGACAAGACAAGACAAGACAAGACAAGACAAGACAAGACAAGACAAGACAAGACAAGACAAGACAAGACAAGACAAGACAAAACAAGATAAGACAAGACAAGACAAGATAAGACATGACAAGACAAGACAAGACAAAACAAAACAACACAACATACGACATGGTATGACATGAGAAGACAAGACAAGACAAGACAAGACAAGACAAGACAAGACAAGACAAGAAAAGAAAAGACAAGACAAGACAAGACAACACAAGACAAGACAAGACAAGACAAGACAAGACAAGACAAAACAACACATGACATGACATGACATGACAAGACAAGACAAGACAAAACAAGATAAGACAAGACAAGACAAGATAAGACATGACAAGACAAAACAAGACAAGACAAAACAACACAACATACGACATGGTATGACATGAGAAGACAAGACAAGACAAGACAAGACAAGACAAGACAAGACAAGACAAGAAAAGAAAAGACAAGACAAGACAACACAAGACAAGACAAGACAAGACAAGACAAGACAAGACAAGACAAGACAAGACAAGACAAGACAAGACAAGACAAGACAAGACAAAACAAGATAAGACAAGACAAGACAAGATAAGACATGACAAGACAAAACAAGACAAGACAAAACAACACAACATACGACATGGTATGACATGAGAAGACAAGACAAGACAAGACAAGACAAGACAAGACAAGACAAGACAAGAAAAGAAAAGACAAGACAACACAAGACAAGACAAGCAAAGGAAAGACAAGACAACACAACACAAGACAAGACAAGACAAGACAAGACAAGACAAGACAAGACAAGACAAGATAATACATGACAAGACAAAACAAGACAAGACAAGACAAGACAAGACAAGACAAGACAAGACAAGACAAGACAAGACAAGACAAGACAAGACAAGACAAGGCAAGACCAGACAAGACAAGACAAGACAAGACAAGACAAGACAAGACAAGACAAGACAAGACAAAACAACACATGACATGACATGACATGACAAGACAAGACAGAACAGAACAAGACAAGACAGGACAAGGCAAGACAAGACAAGACAAGACAAGACAAGACAAGACAAGACAAGACAAGACAAGACCAGACAAGACAAGACATGACATGACATGACAAGACAAGACAAGACATGACAAGACAAGACAAGACAACAACACAACACAACACAAGACAAGACACGACAAGACGGAACAGGACAAGACAAGACAAGACAAGACAAGACAAGACATGACAAGACAAAACAAGACAAAACAAAAGAAGTCAAAACAAGACAAGACAAGGCAAGACAAGACAAGACAATACAAGACAAGACAAGACAAAACAAGACAAGACAAGACAAAACAACACATGACATGACATGACAAGACAAGACAGAACAGGACAAGACAAGACAAGACAAGACAAGACAAGACAAGACAAGACAAGACAAGACAAGGCAAGACAAGACAAAACAAGACAAAACAAAAGAAGACAAGACAAGACAAGACAAGACAAGACAAGACAAGACAAGACAAAACAAGACAAGACAAGACAAGACAAGACAAAACAATACATGACATGACATGACATGACAAGACAAGACAGGACAGGACAAGACAAGACAAGACAAGACAAGACAAGACAAGACAAGACATGACATGACATGACAAGACAAGACAAGACAAGACAAGATAAGACATGACAAGACAAGACCAGACAAGACAAGACATGACAAGACAAAACAAGACAAAACAAAAGAAGACAAGACAAGACAAGACAAGACAAGGCAAGATAAGACATGACAAGACAAAACAAGACAAGACAAAACAACACAACATACGACATGACATGAGAAGACAAGACAAGACAAGACAAGACAAGACAAGACAAGACAAGACAAGACAAGACAAGACAAGACAAGACAAGACAAGACAAGACAAGACAAGACAAGACAAGACAAGACAAGACAAGACAAGACAAGACAAGACAAGACAAGACAAGACAAGACAAGACAAGACAAGACAAGACAAGACAAGACAAGACAAGACAAGACAAGACAAGACAAGACAAGACAAGACAAGACAAGACAAGACAAGACAAGACAAGACAAGACAAGACAAGACAAGACAAGACAAGACAAGACAAGACAAGACAAGACAAGACAAGACAAGACAAGACAAGACAAGACAAGACAAGACAAGACAAAACAAGATAAGACAAGACAAGACAAGATAAGACATGACAAGACAAAACAAGACAAGACAAAACAACACAACATACGACATGGTATGACATGAGAAGACAAGACAAGACAAGACAAGACAAGACAAGACAAGACAAGACAAGACAAGACAAGACAAGACAAGACAAGACAAGACAAGACAAGACAAGACAAGACAACACAAGACAAGACAAGACAAGCAAAGGAAAGACAACACAACACAAGACAAGACAAGACAAGACCAGACAAGACAAGACAAGACAAGACAAGACAAGACAAGACAAGACAAGACAAGACAAGACAAGACAAGACAAGACAAGACAAGACAAGACAAGACAAGACAAGACAAGACAAGACAAGACAAAACAAGATAAGACAAGACAAGACAAGATAAGACATGACAAGACAAAACAAGACAAGACAAAACAACACAACATACGACATGGTATGACATGAGAAGACAAGACAAGACAAGACAAGACAAGACAAGACAAGACAAGACAAGAAAAGAAAAGACAAGACAAGACAAGACAACACAAGACAAGACAAGACAAGCAAAGGAAAGACAACACAACACAAGACAAGACAAGACAAGACCAGACAAGACAAGACAAGACAAGACAAGACAAGACAAGACAAGACAAGACAAGACAAGACAAGACAAGACAAGACAAGACAAGACAAGACAAGACAAGACAAGACAAGACAAGACAAGACAAGACAAGACAAGACAAGACAAGACAAGACAAGACAAGACAAGACAAGACAAGACAAGACAAGACAAGACAAGACAAGACAAGACAAGACAAGACAAGACAAGACAAGACAAGACAAGACAAGACAAGACCAGACAAGACAAGACATGACAAGACAAGATGAGACATGACAAGACAAGACAAGACAACAACACAACACATGACATGACATGACATGACATGACATGACAGACAAGACACGACAAGACAGAACAGGACAAGACAAGACAAGACAAGACAAGACAAGACAAGACAAGACAAGACAAGACAAGACAAGACAAGACAAGACAAGACAAGACAAGACAAGACAAGACAAGACAAGACAAGACAAGACAAGACAAGACAAGACAAGACAAGACAAGACAAGACAAGACAAGACAAGACAAGACAAGACAAGACAAGACAAGACAAGACACGACAAGACAGAACAGGACAAGACAAGACAAGACAAGACAAGACAAGACAAGACAAGACAAGACAAGACAAGACAAGACAAGAAAAGACAAGACAAAACAACACATGACATGACATGACATGACAAGACAAGACAGAACAGAACAAGACAAGACAAGACAAGACAAGACAAGACAAGACAAGACAAGACAAGACAAGACAAGACAAGACAAGACAAGACAAGACAAGACAAGACAAGACAAGACAAGACAAGACAAGACAAGACAAGACAAGACAAGACAAGACCAGACAAGACAAGACATGACAAGACAAGACAAGACATGACAAGACATGACAAGACAAGACAAGACAACAACACAACACAACACATGACATGACATGACATGACATGACATGACATGACAGACAAGACACGACAAGACAGAACAGGACAAGACAAGACAAGACAAGACAAGACAAGATAATACATGACAAGACAAAACGAGACAAGACAAGACAAGACAAGACAAGACAAGACAAGACAAGACAAGACAAGACAAGACAAGACAAGACCAGACAAGACAAGACAAGACAAGACAAGACAAGACAAGACAAGACAAGACAAGACAAGACAAGACAAGACAAGACAAGACAAGACAAGACAAGACCAGACAAGACAAGACAAGACAAGACAAGACAAGACAAGACAAGACAAGACAAGACAAGACAAGACAAGACAAGACAAGACAAGACAGGACAAGACAAGACAAGACAAGACAAGACAAGACAAGACAAGACAAGACAAGACAAGACAAGACAAGACAAGACAAGACAAGACAAGACAAGACAAGACAAGACAAGACAAGACAAGACAAGACAAGACAAGACAAGACAAGACAAGACAAAACAAGACAAGACAAGACAAGACAAGACAAGATAAGACATGACAAGACAAAACAAGACAAGACAAAACAACACAACATACGACATGGTATGACATGAGAAGACAAGACAAGACAAGACAAGACAAGACAAGACAAGACAAGACAAGACAAGACAAGACAAGACAAGACAAGACAAGACAAGACAAGACAAGAAAAGAAAAGACAAGACAAGACAAGACAAGACAAGACAAGACAAGACAAGACAAGACAAGACAAGACAAGACAAGACAAGACAAGACAAGACAAGACAAGACAAGACAAGACAAGACAAGACAAGACAAGACAAGACAAGACAAGACAAGACAAGACAAGACAAAACAAGACAAGACAAGACAAGACAAGACAAGATAAGACATGACAAGACAAAACAAGACAAGACAAAACAACACAACATACGACATGGTATGACATGAGAAGACAAGACAAGACAAGACAAGACAAGACAAGACAAGACAAGACAAGACAAGACAAGACAAGACAAGACAAGACAAGACAAGACAAGACAAGACAAGACAAGACAAGACAAGACAAGACAAGACAAGACAAGACAAAACAAGACAAGACAAGACAAGACAAGACAAGACAAGATAAGACATGACAAGACAAAACAAGACAAGACAAAACAACACAACATACGACATGGTATGACATGAGAAGACAAGACAAGACAAGACAAGACAAGACAAGACAAGACAAGACAAGACAAGACAAGACAAGACAAGACAAGACAAGACAAGACAAGACAAGACAAGACAAGACAAGAAAAGAAAAGACAAGACAAGACAAAACAAGACAAAACAAAAGAAGTCAAGACAAGACAAGACAAGACAAGACAAGACAAGACAAGACAAGACAAGACAAGACAAGACAAGACAAGACAAGACAAGACAAGACAAGACAAGACATGACAAGACAAGACAAGACCAGACAAGACAGAACAGGACAAGACAAGACAAGACAAGATAAGACATGACAAGACAAGACAAGACAAGACAAGACATGACAAGACAAAACAAGACAAGACAAGACAAGACAAGACAAGACAAGACAAGACAAGACAAGACAAGACAAGACAAGACAAGACAAGACCAGACAAGACAAGACAAGACAAAACAACAGGAGTCAAAACAAGACAAGACAAGGCAAGACAAGACAAGACAATACAAGACAAGACAAGACAAGACAAGACAAGACAAGACAAGACAAGACAAGACAAGACAAGACAAGACATGACAAGACAAGACAAGACCAGACAAGACAGAACAGGACAAGACAAGACAAGACAAGATAAGACATGACAAGACAAGACAAGACAAGACAAGACAACAACACAACACAACACATGACATGACATGACATGACATGACATGACATGACATGACATGACATGACAGACAAGACACGACAAGACAGAACAGGACAAGACAAGACAAGACAAGACAAGACAAGACAAGACATGACAAGACAAAACAAGACAAACCAAAAGAAGTCAAGACAAGACAAGACAAGACAAGACAAGACAAGACAAGACAAGACAAGACAAGACAAGACAAGACAAGACAAGACAAGACAAGACAAGACAAGACAAGACAAGACAAGACAAGACAAGACAAGACATGACAAGACAAGACAAGACCAGACAAGACAGAACAGGACAAGACAAGACAAGACAAGATAAGACATGACAAGACAAGACAAGACAAGACAAGACATGACAAGACAAAACAAGACAAGACAAGACAAGACAAGACAAGACAAGACAAGACAAGACAAGACAAGACAAGACAAGTCAAGACAAGACAAGACAAGACAAGACAAGACAAGACAAGACAAGACAAGACAAGACAAGACAAGACAAGACAAGACAAGACAAGACAAGACAAGACAAGACAAGACAAGACAAGACAAGACAAGACAAGACAAGACAAGACAAGACAAGACAAGACAAGACAAGACAAGACAAGACAAAACAAGACAAGACAAGACAAGACAAGACAAGACAAGACAAGACAAGACAAGACAAGTCAAGACAAGACAAGACAAGACAAGACAAGACAAGACAAGACAAGACAAGACAAGACAAGACAAGACAAGACAAGACAAGACAAGACAACACAAGACAAGCAAAGGAAAGACAAGACAACACAACACAAGACAAGACAAGACAAGACAAGACAAGATAATACATGACAAGACAAAACAAGACAAGACAAGACAAGACAAGACAAGACAAGACAAGACAAGACAAGACAAGACAAGACAAGACAAGAGCAGACAAGACAAGACACGACAAGACAAGACAAGACAAGACAAGACAAAACAAGACAAGACAAGACAAGACAAGACAAGACAAGACAAGACAAGACAAGACAGAACAGAACAAGACAAGACAAGACAAGACAAGACAAGACAAGACAAGACAAGACAAGACAAGACAAGACAAGACAAGACAAGACAAGACAAGACAAGACAAGACAAGACAAGACAAGACAAGACAAGACAAGACAAGACAAGACAAGACAAGACAAGACAAGACAAGACAAGACAAGACAAGACAAGACAAGACAAGACAAGACAAGACCAGACAAGACAAGACATGACAAGACAAGACAAGACATGACAAGACAAGACAAGACAACAACACAACACAACACATGACATGACATGACATGACATGACATGACATGACATGACAGACAAGACACGACAAGACAGAACAGGACAAGACAAGACAAGACAAGACAAGACAAGACAAGATAATACATGACAAGACAAAACAAGACAAGACAAGACAAGACAAGACAAGACAAGACAAGACAAGACAAGACAAGACAAGACAAGACAAGACAAGACAAGACAAGACAAGACCAGACAAGACAAGACAAGACAAGACAAGACAAGACAAGACAAGACAAGACAAGACAAGACAAGACAAGACAAGACAAGACAAGACAAGACAAGACAAGACAAAACAAGATAAGACATGACAAGACAAGACAAGATAAGACATGACAAGACAAAACAAGACAAGACAAAACAACACAACATACGACATGGTATGACATGAGAAGACAAGACAAGACAAGACAAGACAAGACAAGACAAGACAAGACAAGACAAGACAAGACAAGACAAGACAAGACAAGAAAAGAAAAGACAAGACAAGACAAGACAACACAAGACAAGACAAGACAAGCAAAGGAAAGACAAGACAACACAACACAAGACAAGACAAGACAAGACAATTCCAGACAAGACAAGACAAGACAAGACAAGACAAGACAAGACAAGACAAGACAAGACAAGACAAGACAAGACAAGACAAGACAAGACAAGACAAGACAAGACAAGACAAGACAAGACAAGACAAGACAAGACAAGACAAGACAAGACAAGACAAGACAAGACAAGACAAGACAAGACAAGACAAGACAAGACAAGACAAGACAAGACAAGACAAGACAAGACAAGACAAGACAAGACAAGACAAGACAAGACAAGACAAGACAAGACAAGACAAGACAAGACAAGACAAGACAAGACAAGACCAGACAAGACAAGACATGACAAGACAAGACAAGACATGACAAGACAAGACAAGACAACAACACAACACAACACATGACATGACATGACATGATATGACATGACAGACAAGACACGACAAGACAGAACAGGACAAGACAAGACAAGACAAGACAAGACAAGACAAGACAAGACAAGACAAGACAAGACAAGACAAGACAAGACAAGACAAGACAAGACAAGACAAGACAAGACAAGACAAGACAAGACAAGACAAGACAAGACAAGACAAGACAAGACAAGACAAGACAAGACACGACAAGACAGAACAGGACAAGACAAGACAAGACAAGACAAGACAAGACAAGACAAGACAAGACAAGACAAGACAAGACAAGACAAGACAAGACAAGACAAGACAAGACAAGAAAAGACAAGACAAAACAACACATGACATGACATGACAAGACAAGACAGAACAGAACAAGACAAGACAAGACAAGACAAGACAAGACAAGACAAGACAAGACAAGACAAGACAAGACAAGACAAGACAAGACAAGACAAGACAAGACCAGACAAGACAAGACATGACAAGACAAGACAAGACATGACAAGACAAGACAAGACAACAACACAACACAACACATGACATGACATGACATGACATGACATGACATGACAGACAAGACACGACAAGACAGAACAGGACAAGACAAGACAAGACAAGACAAGACAAGACAAGACAAGATAATACATGACAAGACAAAACAAGACAAGACAAGACAAGACAAGACAAGACAAGACAAAACAAAACAAGACAAAACAAGACAAGACAAAACAACACAACACAACACATGACATGACATGACATGACAAGACAAGACAGGACAAGACAAAACAAGACAAGACAAGACAAGACAAGACAAGACAAGACAAGACAAGACAAGACAAGACAAGACAAGACAAGACAAGACAAAACAAGACAAGACAAGACAAGACAAGACAAGACAAGACAAGACAAGACAAGACAAGTCAAGACAAGACAAGACAAGACAAGACAAGACAAGACAAGACAAGACAAGACAAGACAAGACAAGACAAGACAAGACAAGACAAGACAAGACAAGACAAGACAAGACAAGACAAGACAAGACAAGACAAGACAAGACAAGACAAGACAAGACAAGAGAAGACAAGACAAGACAAGACAAGACAAGATAAGACATGACAAGACAAAACAAGACAAGACAAAACAACACAACATACGACATGGTATGGCATGAGAAGACAAGACAAGACAAGACAAGACAAGACAAGACAAGACAAGACAAGACAAGACAAGACAAGAAAAGAAAAGAAAAGACAAGACAAGACAACACAAGACAAGACAAGACAAGCAAAGGAAAGACAAGACAACACAACACAAGACAAGACAAGACAAGACAAGACAAGACAAGACAAGACAAGGTAATACATGACAAGACAAAACAAGACAAGACAAGACAAGACAAGACAAGACAAGACAAGACAAGACAAGACAAGACAAGACAAGACAAGACAAGAGCAGACAAGACAAGACAAGACAAGACAAGACAAGACAAGACAAGACAAGACAAGACAAGACAAGACAAGACAAGACAAGACAAGACAAGACAAGGCAAGACCAGACAAGACAAGACATGACAAGACAACACAAGACATGACAAGACAAGACAAGACAAGACAAGACAAGACATGAAAAGACAAGACAAGACAAGACAAGACAAGACAAGACAAGACAAGACAAGACAAGACAAGACAAGACAAGACAAGACAAGACAAGACAAGACAAGACAAGACAAGACAAGACAAGACAAGACAAGACAAGACAAGACAAGACAAGACAAGACAAGACAAGACAAGACAAGACAAGACAAGACAAGACAAGACAAGACAAGACAAGACAAGACAAGACAAGACAAGACAAGACAAGACAAGACCAGACAAGACAAGACATGACAAGACAAGACAAGACATGACAAGACAAGACAAGACAACAACACAACACAACACATGACATGACATGACATGACATGACATGACATGACAGACAAGACACGACAAGACAAGACAGAACAGGACAAGACAAGACAAGACAAGACAAGACAAGATAATACATGACAAGACAAAACAAGACAAGACAAGACAAGACAAGACAAGACAAGACAAGACAAGACAAGACAAGACAAGACAAGACAAGACCAGACAAGACAAGACAAGACAAGACAAGACAAGACAAGACAAGACAAGACAAGACAAGACAAGACAAGACAAAACAAAACAAGACAAAACAAGACAAGACAAAACAACACAACACAACACATGACATGACATGACATGACATGACAAGACAAGACAGGACAAGACAAGACAAAACAAGACAAGACAAGACAAGACAAGACAAGACAAGACAAGACAAGACAAGACAAGACAAGACAAAACAAAACAAGACAAGACAAGACAAGACAAGACAAGACAAGACAAGACAAGACAAGACAAGACAAGACAAGACAAGACAAGACAAGACAAGACAAGACAAGACAAGACAAGACAAGACAAGACAAGACAAGACAAGACAAGACAAGACAAGACAAGACAAGACAAGACAAGACAAAACAAGACAAGACAAGACAAGACAAGACAAGATAAGACATGACAAGACAAAACAAGACAAGACAAAACAACACAACATACGACATGGCATGACATGAGAAGACAAGACAAGACAAGACAAGACAAGACAAGACAAGACAAGACAAGACAAGACAAGACAAGACAAGACAAGACAAGAAAAGACAAGACAAGACAAGACAAGACAAGACAAGACCAGACAAGACAAGACATGACAAGACAAGACAAGACATGACAAGACAAGACAAGACAACAACACAACACAACACATGACATGACATGACATGACATGACATGACAGACAAGACACGACAAGACAGAACAGGACAAGACAAGACAAGACAAGACAAGACAAGACATGACAAGACAAAACAAGACAAAACAAAAGAAGTCAAAACAAGACAAGACAAGGCAAGACAAGACAAGACAATACAAGACAAGACAAGACAAAACAAGACAAGACAAGACAAAACAACACATGACATGACATGACAAGACAAGACAGAACAGGACAAGACAAGACAAGACAAGACAAGACAAGACAAGACAAGACAAGACAAGACAAGACAAGACAAGACAAGACAAGACAAGACAAGACAAGACAAGACAAGACATGACAAGACAAATCAAGACAAAACAAAAGAAGACAAGACAAGACAAGACAAGACAAGACAAGACAAGACAAGACAAGACAAGACAAAACAAGACAAGACAAGACAAGACAAGACAAAACAACACATGACATGACATGACATGACAAGACAAGACATGACAGGACAAGACAAGACAAGACAAGACAAGACAAGACAAGACATGACATGACATGACAAGACAAGACAAGACAAGACATGATAAGACATGACAAGACAAGACAAGACAAGACATGACAAGACAAAACAAGACAAAACAAAAGAAGACAAGACAAGACAAAACAAGACAAAACAACACAACATACGACATGGCATGACATGAGAAGACAAGACAAGACAAGACAAGACAAGACAAGACAAGACAAGACAAGACAAGACAAGACAAGACAAGACAAGACAAGACAAGACAAGACAAGACAAGACAAGACAAGACAAGACAAGACAAGACAAGACAAGACAAGACAAAACAAGACAAGACAAGACAAGACAAGACAAGACAAGACAAGACAAGACAAGACAAGACAGAACAGGACGAGACAAGACAAGACAAGACAAGACATGACATGACAAGACAAGACAAGACAAGACAAGACAAGACAAGACAAGACAAGACAAGACAAAACAAGACAAGACAAGACAAGACAAGACAAGACAAGACAAGACAAGACAAGACAAGACAGAACAGGACGAGACAAGACAAGACAAGACAAGACATGACATGACAAGACAAGACAAGACAAGACAAGACAATACAAGACAAGACAAGACAAGACAAGACCAGACAAGACAAAACAACACATGACATGACATGACAAGACAAGACAAGACATGGTATGACATGAGAAGACAAGACAAGACAAGACAAGACAAGACAAGACAAGACAAGACAAGACAAAACAAGACAAGACAAGACAAGACAAGAAAAGAAAAGACAAGACAAGACAACACAAGACAAGACAAGACAAGCAAAGGAAAGACAAGACAACACAACACAAGACAAGACAAGACAAGACAAGACAAGACAAGACAAGACAAGACAAGACAAGACAAGACAAGACAAAACAAGACAAGACAAGACAAGACAAGACAAGACAAGACAAGACAAAACAACACAACATACGACATGGTATGACATGAGAAGACAAGACAAGACAAGACAAGACAAGACAAGACAAGACAAGACAAGACAAAACAAGACAAGACAAGACAAGACAAGAAAAGAAAAGACAAGACAAGACAACACAAGACAAGACAAGACAAGCAAAGGAAAGACAAGACAACACAACACAAGACAAGACAAGACAAGACAAGACAAGACAAGACAAGATAATACATGACAAGACAAAACAAGACAAGACAAGACAAGACAAGACAAGACAAGACAAGACAAGACCAGACATGACAAGACAAGACAAGACAAGACATGACAAGACAAAACAAGACAAAACAAAAGAAGTCAAGACAAGACAAGACAAGACAAGACAAGACAAGACAAGACAAGACAAGACAAGACAAGACAAGACAAGACAAGACAAGACAAGACAAGACAAGACAAGACAAGACAAGACAAGACAAGACAAGACAAGACAAGACAAGACAAGACAAGACAAGACAAGACAAGACAAGACATGACAAGACAAGACAAGACAAGACCAGACAAGACAGAACAGGACAAGACAAGACAAGACAAGATAAGACATGACAAGACAAGACAAGACAAGACAAGACAAGACAAGACAAGACAAGACAAGACAAGACAAGACAAGACAAGACAAGACAAGACAAGACAAGACAAGACAAGACAAGACAAGACAAGACAAGACAAGACAAGACAAGACAAGACAAAACAAGACAAGACAAGACAAGACAAGACAAGACAAGACAAGACAAGACAAGACAAGACAAGACAAGACAAGACAAAACAAGACAAGACAAGACAAGACAAGACAAGACAAGACAAGACAAGACAAGACAAGACAAGACAAGACAAGACAAGACAAGACAAGACAAGACAAGACAAGACAAGACAAGACAAGACAAGACAAGACAAGACAAGACAAGACAAGACAAGACAAGACAAGACAAGACAAGACAAGACAAGACAAGACAAAACAAAACAAGACAAGACAAGACAAGACAAGACAAGATAAGACATGACAAGACAAAACAAGACAAGACAAAACAACACAACATACGACATGGTATGACAAGACAAGACCAGACAAGACAGAACAGGACAAGACAAGACAAGACAAGATAAGACATGACAAGACAAGACAAGACAAGACAAGACAAGACAAGACATGACAAGACAAAACAAGACAAACCAAAAGAAGTCAAGACAAGACAAGACAAGACAAGACAAGACAAGACAAGACAAGACAAGACAAGACAAGACAAGACAAGACAAGACAAGACAAGACAAGACAAGACAAGACAAGACAAGACAAGACAAGACAAGACAAGACAAGACAAGACAAGACATGACAAGACAAGACAAGACCAGACAAGACAGAACAGGACAAGACAAGACAAGACAAGACAAGATAAGACATGACAAGACAAGACAAGACAAGACAAGACATGACAAGACAAAACAAGACAAGACAAGACAAGACAAGACAAGACAAGACAAGACAAGACAAGACAAGACAAGTCAAGACAAGACAAGACAAGACAAGACAAGACAAGACAAGACAAGACAAGACAAGACAAGACAAGACAAGACAAGACAAGACAAGACAAGACAAGACAAGACAAGACAAGACAAGACAAGACAAGACAAGACAAGACAAGACAAGACAAGACAAGACAAGACAAGACAAAACAAGACAAGACAAGACAAGACAAGACAAGACAAGACAAGACAAGACAAGACAAGACAAGTCAAGACAAGACAAGACAAGACAAGACAAGACAAGACAAGACAAGACAAGACAAGACAAGACAACACAAGACAAGCAAAGGAAAGACAAGACAACACAACACAAGACAAGACAAGACAAGACAAGACAAGATAATACATGACAAGACAAAACAAAACAAGACAAGACAAGACAAGACAAGACAAGACAAGACAAGACAAGACAAGACAAGACAAGACAAGACAAGACAAGACAAGACAAGACAAGACAAGACAAGACAAGACATGATAAGACATGACAAGACAAGACAAGACAAGACATGACAAGACAAAACAAAAGAAGACAAGACAAGACAAGACAAGACAAGACAAGACAAGACAAGACAAGACAAGACAAGACAAGACAAGACAAGACAAGACAAGACAAGACAAGACAAGACAAGACATGACATGACAAGACAAGACATGACAGGACAAGACAAGACAAGACAAGACAAGACAAGACAAGACAAGACATGACATGACATGACAAGACAAGACAAGACAAGACATGATAAGACATGACAAGACAAGACAAGACAAGACATGACAAGACAAAACAAGACAAAACAAAAGAAGACAAGACAAGACAAGACAAGACAAGATAAGACATGACAAGACAAAACAAGACAAGACAAAACAACACAACATACGACATGGCATGACATGAGAAGACAAGACAAGACAAGACAAGACAAGACAAGACAAGACAAGACAAGACAAGACAAGACAAGACAAGACAAGACAAGACAAGACAAGACAAGACAAGACAAGACAAGACAAGACAAGACAAGACAAGACAAGACAAGACAAGACAAGACAAGACAAGACAAGACAAGACAAGACAAGACAAGACAAGACAAGACAAGACAAGACAAGACAAGACAAGACAAGACAAGACAAAACAAGACAAGACAAGACAAGACAAGATAAGACATGACAAGACAAAACAAGACAAGACAAAACAACACAACATACGACATGGTATGACATGAGAAGACAAGACAAGACAAGACAAGACAAGACAAGACAAGACAAGACAAGACAAGACAAGACAAGACAAGACAAGACAAGACAAGACAAGACAAGACAAGACAAGACAAGACAAGACAAGACAAGAAAAGAAAAGACAAGACAAGACAACACAAGACAAGACAAGCAAAGGAAAGACAAGACAACACAACACAACACAAGACAAGACAAGACAAGACAAGACAAGACAAGATAATACATGACAAGACAAAACAAGACAAGACAAGACAAGACAAGACAAGACAAGACAAGACAAGACAAGACAAGACAAGACAAGACAAGACAAGACCAGACAAGACAAGACAAGACAAGACAAGACAAGACAAGACAAGACAAGACAAGACAAGACAAGACAAGACAAGACAAGACAAGAAAAGACAAGACAAAACAACACATGACATGACATGACATGACAAGACAAGACAGAACAGAACAAGACAAGACAAGACAAGACAAGACAAGACAAGACAAGACAAGACAAGACAACAACACAACACAACACATGACATGACATGACATGACATGACATGACAGACAAGACACGACAAGACAGAACAGGACAAGACAAGACAAGACAAGACAAGACAAGACATGACAAGACAAAACAAGACAAAACAAAAGAAGTCAAGACAAGACAAGACAAGACAAGACAAGACAAGACAAGACAAGACAAGACAAGACAAGACAAGACAAGACAAGACAAGACAAGACAAGACAAGACAAGACAAGACAAGACAAGACAAGACAAGACAAGACAAGACAAGACAAGACAAGACAAGACAAGACAAGACAAGACAAGACAAGACAAGACAAGACAAGACAAGACAAGACAAGACAAGACATGACAAGACAAGACAAGACAAGACCAGACAAGACAGAACAGGACAAGACAAGACAAGATAAGACATGACAAGACAAGACAAGACAAGACAAGACATGACAAGACAAAACAAGACAAGACAAGACAAGACAAGACAAGACAAGACAAGACAAGACAAGACAAGTCAAGACAAGACAAGACAAGACAAGACAAGACAAGACAAGACAAGACAAGACAAGACAAGACAAGACAAGACAACACAAGACAAGACAAGACAAGACAAGACAAGACAAGACAAGACAAGAGCAGACAAGACAAGACACGACAAGACAAGACAAGACAAGACAAGACAAAACAAGACAAGACAAGACAAGACAAGACAAGACAGAACAGAACAAGACAAGACAAGACAAGACAAGACAAGACAAGACAAGACAAGACAAGACAAGACAAGACAAGACAAGACAAGACAAGACAAGACAAGACAAGACAAGACAAGACAAGACAAGACAAGACAAGACAAGACAAGACAAGACAAGACAAGACAAGACAAGACAAGACAAGACAAGACAAGACAAGACAAGACAAGACAAGACAAGACCAGACAAGACAAGACATGACAAGACAAGACAAGACATGACAAGACAAGACAAGACAACAACACAACACAACACATGACATGACATGACATGACATGACATGACATGACAGACAAGACACGACAAGACAGAACAGGACAAGACAAGACAAGACAAGACAAGACAAGACAAGATAATACATGACAAGACAAAACAAGACAAGACAAGACAAGACAAGACAAGACAAGACAAGACAAGACAAGACAAGACAAGACAAGACAAGACCAGACAAGACAAGACAAGACAAGACAAGACAAGACAAGACAAGACAAGACAAGACAAGACAAAACAAGACAAGACAAGACAAGACAAGACAAGATAAGACATGACAAGACAAAACAAGACAAGACAAAACAAGACAAGACAAGACAAGACAAGACAAGACAAGACAAGACAAGACAAGACAAGACAAGCCAAGACAAGACAAGACAAGACAAGACAAGACAAGACAAGACAAGACAAGACAAGACAAGACAAGACAAGACAAGACAAGACAAGACAAGACAAGACAAGACAAGACAAGACAAGACAAGACAAGACAAGACAAGACAAGACAAGACAAGACAAGACAAGACAAGACAAGACAAGACAAGACAAGACAAGACAAGACAAGACAAGACAAGACAAGACAAGACAAAACAAGACAAGACAAGACAAGACAAGACAAGATAAGACATGACAAGACAAAACAAGACAAGACAAAACAACACAACATACGACATGGCATGACATGAGAAGACAAGACAAGACAAGACAAGACAAGACAAGACAAGACAAGACAAGACAAGACAAGACAAGACAAGACAAGACAAGACAAGACAAGACAAGACAAGACCAGACAAGACAAGACATGACAAGACAAGACAAGACATGACAAGACAAGACAAGACAACAACACAACACAACACATGACATGACATGACATGACATGACATGACAGACAAGACACGACAAGACAGAACAGGACAAGACAAGACAAGACAAGACAAGACAAGACAAAACAAGACAAAACAAAAGAAGTCAAAACAAGACAAGACAAGGCAAGACAAGACAAGACAATACAAGACAAGACAAGACAAAACAAGACAAGACAAGACAAAACAACACATGACATGACATGACAGGACAAGACAGAACAGGACAAGACAAGACAAGACAAGACAAGACAAGACAAGACAAGACAAGACAAGACAAGACAAGACAAGACAAGACAAGACAAGACAAGACAAGACAAGACAAGACAAGACAAGACAAGACAAGACAAGACAAGACAAGACAAGACAAGACAAGACAAAACAAGACAAGACAAGACAAGACAAGACAAGACATGACAAGACAAAACAAGACAAAACAAAAGAAGACAAGACAAGACAAGACAAGACAAGACAAGACAAGACAAGACAAGAAAAGACAAGACAAGACAAGACAAGACAAGACAAGACAAGACAAGACAAGACAAGACAAGACAAGACAAGACATGACAAGACAAGACAAGACAAGACAAGACAAGACAAGACAAGACAAGACAAGACAAGACAAGACAAGACAAGACAAGACAAGACATGACAAGACAAAACAAGACAAAACAAAAGAAGACAAGACAAGACAAGACAAGACAAGACAAGACATGACAAGACAAAACAAGACAAGACAAGACAAGACAAGACAAGACAAGACAAGACAAGACAAGACAAGACAAGACAAGACAAGACAAGACAAGACAAGACAAGACAAGACAAGACAAGACATGACAAGACAAAACAAGACAAAACAAAAGAAGACAAGACAAGACAAGACAAGACAAGACAAGACAAGACAAAACAAGACAAGACAAGACAAGACAAGACATGACAAGACAAAACAAGACAAAACAAAAGAAGACAAGACAAGACAAGACAAGACAAGACAAGACAAGACAAGACAAGACAAGAAAAGACAAGACAAGACAAGACAAGACAAGACAAGACAAGACAAGACAAGACAAGACAAGACAAGACAAGACATGACAAGACAAGACAAGACAAGACAAGACAAGACAAGACAAGACAAGACAAGAAAAGAAAAGACAAGACAAGACAACACAAGACAAGACAAGACAACACAACACAAGACAAGACAAGACAAGACAAGACAAGACAAGACAAGACAAGATAATACATGACAAGACAAAACAAGACAAGACAAGACAAGACAAGACAAGACAAGACAAGACAAGACAAGACAAGACAAGACAAGACAAGACAAGACCAGACAAGACAAGACAAGACAAGACAAGACAAGACAAGACAAGACAAGACAAGACAAGACAAGACAAGACAAGACAAGACAAGACAAGACAAGACAAGACAAGAAAAGACAAGACAAAACAACACATGACATGACATGACATGACAAGACAAGACAAGACAAGACAAGACAAGACAAGACAAGACAAGACAAGACAAGACAAGACAAGACAAGACAAGACAAGACAAGACAAGACAAGACAAGACAAGACAAGACAAGACAAGACAAGACAAGACAAGACAAGACAAGACAAGACAAGACAAGAAAAGACAAGACAAGACAAGACAAGACAAGACAAGACAAGACAAGACAAGACAAGACAAGACAAGACAAGACAAGACAAGACAAGACAAGACAAGACAAGACAAGACTAGACAAGACAAGACAAGACAAGACAAGACAAGACAAGACAAAACAAGACAAGACAAGACAAGACAAGACAAGATAAGACATGACAAGACAAAACAAGACAAGACAAAACAACACAACATACGACATGGTATGACATGAGAAGACAAGACAAGACAAGACAAGACAAGACAAGACAAGACAAGACAAGACAAGACAAGACAAGACAAGACAAGAAAAGAAAAGACAAGACAAGACAACACAAGACAAGCAAAGGAAAGACAAGACAACACAACACAAGACAAGACAAGACAAGACAAGACAAGATAATACATGACAAGACAAAACAAGACAAGACAAGACAAGACAAGACAAGACAAGACAAGACAAGACAAGACAAGACAAGACAAGACAAGACAAGACAAGACAAGACAAGAGCAGACAAGACAAGACAAGACAAGACAAGACAAGACAAGACAAGACAAGACAAGACAAGACAAAACAAGACAAAACAAGACAAGACAAGACAAGACAAGACAAGACAAGACAAGTCAAGACAAGACAAGACAAGACAAGACAAGACAAGACAAGACAAGACAAGACAAGACAAGACAAGACAAGACAAGACAAGACAAGACAAGACAAGACAAGACAAGACAAGACAAGACAAGAAAAGAAAAGACAAGACAAGACAAGACAAGACAAGCAAAGGAAAGACAAGACAAGACAAGACAAGACAAGACAAGACAAGACAAGACAAGACAAGACAAAACAAGACAAAACAAGACAAGACAAGACAAGTCAAGACAAGACAAGACAAGACAAGACAAGACAAGACAAGACAAGACAAGACAAGACAAGACAAGACAAGACAAGAAAAGAAAAGACAAGACAAGACAACACAAGACAAGCAAAGGAAAGACAAGACAACACAACACAAGACAAGACAAGACAAGACAAGACAAGACAAGACAAGACAAGATAATACATGACAAGACAAAACAAGACAAGACAAGACAAGACAAGACAAGACAAGACAAGACAAGACAAGACAAGACAAGACAAGACAAGACAAGACAAGACAAGACAAGACAAGACAAGACAAGACAAGACAAGAAAAGAAAAGACAAGACAAGACAAGACAAGACAAGCAAAGGAAAGACAAGACAAGACAAGACAAGACAAGACAAGACAAGACAAGACAAAACAAGACAAAACAAGACAAGACAAGACAAGTCAAGACAAGACAAGACAAGACAAGACAAGACAAGACAAGACAAGACAAGACAAGACAAGACAAGACAAGACAAGACAAGACAAGAAAAGAAAAGACAAGACAAGACAACACAAGACAAGCAAAGGAAAGACAAGACAACACAACACAAGACAAGACAAGACAAGACAAGACAAGACAAGACAAGACAAGATAATACATGACAAGACAAAACAAGACAAGACAAGACAAGACAAGACAAGACAAGACAAGACAAGACAAGACAAAACAAGACAAGACAAGACAAGACAAGACAAGACAAGACAAGACTAGACAAGACAAGACAAGACAACAACACAACACAACACATGACATGACATGACATGACATGACATGACAGACAAGACACGACAAGACAGAACAGGACAAGACAAGACAAGACAAGACAAGACAAGACAAGACAAGACAAGACAAAACAAGACAAGACAAGACAAGACAAGACAAGACAAGACAAGACAAGACAAGACAAGACAAGACAAGACAAGACAAGACAAGACAAGACAAGACAAGACAAGACAAGACAAGACAAGACAAGACAAGACAAGACAAGACAAGACAAGACAAGACAAGACAAGACAAGACAAGACAAGACAAGACAAGACAAGACAAGACAAGACAAGACTAGACTAGACAAGACAAGACAAGACAAGACAAGACAAGACAAGACAAAACAAGACAAGACAAGACAAGACAAGACAAGACAAGACAAGACAAGACAAGACAAGACAAGACAAGACAAGACAAGACAAGACAAGACAAAACAAGACAAGACAAGACAAGACAAGACAAGACAAGACAAGACAAGACAAGACAAGACAAGACAAGACAAGACAAGACAAGACAAGAGCAGACAAGACAAGACAAGACAAGACAAGACAAGACAAGACAAGACAAAACAAGACAAGACAAGACAAGACAAGACAAGACAAGACAAGACAAGTCAAGACAAGACAAGACAAGACAAGACAAGACCAGACAAGACAAGACAAGACAAGACAAGACAAGACAAGACAAGACAAGACAAGACAAGACAAGACAAGACAAGACAAGACAAGACAAGACAAGACAAGACAAGACAAGACAAGACAAGACAAGACAAGACAAGACAAGACAAGACAAGACAAGACAAGACAAGACAAGACAAGACAAGACAAGACTAGACAAGACAAGACAAGACAAGACAAGACAAGACAAGACGAAACAAGACAAGACAAGACAAGACAAGACAAGACAAGACAAGACAAGACAAGACAAGACAAGACAAGACAAGACAAGACAAGACAAGACAAGACAAGACAAGACAAGACAAGACAAGACAAGACAAGACAAGACAAGACAAGACAAGACAAGACAAGACAAGACAAGACAAGACAAGACAAAACAAGACAAGACAAGAAAAGACAAGACAAGACAAGACAAGACAAGAAAAGAAAAGACAAGACAAGACAACACAAGACAAGCAAAGGAAAGACAAGACAACACAACACAAGACAAGACAAGACAAGACAAGACAAGATAATACATGACAAGACAAAACAAGACAAGACAAGACAAGACAAGACAAGACAAGACAAGACAAGACAAGACAAGACAAGACAAGACAAGACAAGAGCAGACAAGACAAGACAAGACAAGACAAGACAAGACAAGACAAGACAAGACAAGACAAGACAAGACAAGACAAGACAAGACAAGACAAGACAAGACAAGACAAGACAAGACAAGACAAGACAAGACAAGACAAGACAAGACAAGACAAGAAAAGACAAGACAAGACAAGACAAGACAAGACAAGACAAGACAAGACAAGACAAGACAAGAAAAGACAAGACAAAACAACACATGACATGACATGACATGACAAGACAAGACAGAACAGAACAAGACAAGACAAGACAAGACAAGACAAGACAAGACAAGACAAGACAAGACAAGACAAGACAAGACAAGACAAGACAAGACAAGACAAGACAAGACAAGACAAGACAAGACAAGACAAGACAAGACAAGACAAGACAAGACAAGACAAGACAAGACAAAACAAGACAAGACAAGACAAGACAAGACAAGATAAGACATGACAAGACAAAACAAGACAAGACAAAACAACACAACATACGACATGGTATGACATGAGAAGACAAGACAAGACAAGACAAGACAAGACAAGACAAGACAAGACAAGACAAGACAAGACAAGAAAAGACAAGACAAAACAACACATGACATGACATGACATGACAAGACAAGACAGAACAGAACAAGACAAGACAAGACAAGACAAGACAAGACAAGACAAGACAAGACAAGACAAGACAAGACAAGACAAGACAAGACAAGACAAGACAAGACAAGACAAGACAAGACAAGACAAGACAAGACAAGACAAGACAAGACAAGACAAGACAAGACAAGACAAGACAAGACAAGACAAGACAAGACAAGACTAGACAAGACAAGACAAGACAACAACACAACACAACACATGACATGACATGACATGACATGACATGACAGACAAGACACGACAAGACAGAACAGGACAAGACAAGACAAGACAAGACAAGACATGACAAGACAAAACAAGACATGACATGACTTGACATGACAAGACAAGACAAGACAAGACAAGACAAGACAAGACAAGACAAGACAAGACAAGACAAGACAAGACAAGAAAAGACAAGACAAGACAAGACAAGACAAGACAAGAGCAGACAAGACAAGACAAGACAAGACAAGACAAGACAAGACAAGACAGAACAGAACAAGACAAGACAAGACAAGGCAAGACAAGACAAGACAAGCCAAGACAAGACAAGACAAGACAAGACAAGACAAGACAAGACAAGACAAGACAAGACAAGACAAGACAAGACAAGACAAGACAAGACAAGACAAGACAAGACAAGACAAGACAAGACAAGACAAGACAAGACAAGACAAGACAAGACAAGACAAGACAAGACAAGACAAGACAAGACTAGACAAGACAAGACAAGACAACAACACAACACAACACATGACATGACATGACATGACATGACATGACAGACAAGACACGACAAGACAGAACAGGACAAGACAAGACAAGACAAGACAAGACATGACAAGACAAAACAAGACATGACATGACTTGACATGACAAGACAAGACAAGACAAGACAAGACAAGACAAGACAAGACAAGACAAGACAAGACAAGACAAGACAAGACAAGACAAGACAAGACAAAACAAGACAAGACAAGACAAGACAAGACAAGACAAGACAAGACAAGACAAGACAAGACAAGACAAGACAAGACAAGAGCAGACAAGACAAGACACGACAAGACAAGACAAGACAAGACAAGACAAAACAAGACAAGACAAGACAAGACAAGACAAGACAAGACAAGACAAGACAAGACAAGTCAAGACAAGACAAGAGCAGACAAGACAAGACACGACAAGACAAGACAAGACAAGACAAGACAAGACAAGACAAGACAAGACAAGACAAGACAAGACAAGACAAGACAAGACAAGACAAGAAAAGACAAGACAAGACAAGACAAGACAAGACAAGACAAGACAAGACAAGACAAGACAAGACAAGACAAGACAAGACAAGACAAAACAAGACAAGACAAGACAAGACAAGACAAGACAAGACAAGACAAGATAAGACATGACAAGATAAGACATGACAAGACAAAACAACACAACATACGACATGGTATGACATGAGAAGACAAGACAAGACAAGACAAGACAAGACAAGACAAGACAAGACAAGACAAGACAAGACAAGACAAGACAAGACAAGACAAGACAAGACAAGACAAGACAAGACAAGAAAAGACAAGACAAGACAAGACAAGACAAGATAAGACATGACAAGATAAGACATGACAAGACAAAACAACACAACATACGACATGGTATGACATGAGAAGACAAGACAAGACAAGACAAGACAAGACAAGACAAGACAAGACAAGACAAGACAAGACAAGACAAGACAAGACAAGACAAGACAAGACAAGACAAGACAAGACAAGACAAGACAAGACAAAACAAAACAAGACAAGACAAGACAAGACAAGACAAGACATGACAAGACAAAACAAGACAAGACAAAACAACACAACATACGACATGGCATGACATGAGAAGACAAGACAACAACACAACACAACACATGACATGACATGACATGACATGACATGACATGACAGACAAGACACGACAAGACAGAACAGGACAAGACAAGACAAGACAAGACAAGACAAGATAATACATGACAAGACAAAACAAGACAAGACAAGACAAGACAAGACAAGACAAGACAAGACAAGACAAGACAAGACAAGACAAGACAAGACAAGACAAGACAAGACAAGACCAGACAAGACAAGACAAGACAAGACAAGACAAGACAAGACAAGACAAGACAAGACAAGACAAGACAAGACAAGACAAAACAAAACAAGACAAAACAAGACAAGACAAAACAACACAACACAACACATGACATGACATGACATGACATGACAAGACAAGACAGGACAAGAAAAGACAAAACAAGACAAGCCAAGACAAGACAAGACAAGGCAAGACAAGACAAGACAAGACAAGACAAGACAAAACAAGACAAGACAAGACAAGACAAGACAAGACAAGACAAGACAAGACAAGACAAGTCAAGACAAGACAAGACAAGACAAGACAAGACAAGACAAGACAAGACAAGACAAGACAAGACAAGACAAGACAAGACAAGACAAGACAAGACAAGACAAGACAAGACAAGACAAGACAAGACAAGACAAGACAAGACAAGACAAGACAAGACAAGACAAGACAAGACCAGACAAGACAAGACAAGACATGACATGACAAGACACGACAAGACAAGACATGATAAGACATGACAAGACAAGACAAGACAAGACATGACAAGACAAAACAAGACAAAACAAAAGAAGACAAGACAAGACAAGACAAGACAAGACAAGATAAGACATGACAAGACAAAACAAGACAAGACAAAACAACACAACATACGACATGGCATGACATGAGAAGACAAGACAAGACAAGACAAGACAAGACAAGACAAGACAAGACAAGACAAGACAAGACAAGACAAGACAAGACAAGACAAGACAAGACAAAACAAGACAAGACAAGACAAGACAAGACAAAACAAGACAAGACAAGACAAGACAAGACAAGATAAGACATGACAAGACAAAACAAGACAAGACAAAACAACACAACATACGACATGGTATGACATGAGAAGACAAGACAAGACAAGACAAGACAAGACAAGACAAGACAAGACAAGACAAGACAAGACAAGACAAGACAAGACAAGACAAGACAAGACAAGACAAGACAAGACAAGACAAGACAAGACAAGACAAGACAAGACAAGACAAGACAAGACAAGACAAGACCAGACAAGACAAGACAAGACATGACATGACAAGACAAAACAAGACAAAACAAAAGAAGACAAGACAAGACAAGACAAGACAAGACAAGATAAGACATGACAAGACAAAACAAGACAAGACAAAACAACACAACATACGACATGGCATGACATGAGAAGACAAGACAAGACAAGACAAGACAAGACAAGACAAGACAAGACAAGACAAGACAAGACAAGACAAGACAAGACAAGACAAGACAAGATAAGACATGACAAGACAAAACAAGACAAGACAAAACAACACAACATACGACATGGCATGACATGAGAAGACAAGACAAGACAAGACAAGACAAGACAAGACAAGACAAGACAAGACAAGACAAGACAAGACAAGACAAGACAAGACAAGACAAGACCAGACAAGACAAGACAAGACATGACATGACAAGACACGACAAGACAAGACATGATAAGACATGACAAGACAAGACAAGACAAGACATGACAAGACAAAACAAGACAAAACAAAAGAAGACAAGACAAGACAAGACAAGACAAGACAAGATAAGACATGACAAGACAAAACAAGACAAGACAAAACAACACAACATACGACATGGCATGACATGAGAAGACAAGACAAGACAAGACAAGACAAGACAAGACAAGACAAGACAAGACAAGACAAGACAAGACAAGACAAGACAAGACAAGACAAGACAAGACAAGACAAGACAAGACAAGACAAGACAAGACAAGACAAGACAAGACAAGACAAAACAAGACAAGACAAGACAAGACAAGACAAGATAAGACATGACAAGACAAAACAAGACAAGACAAAACAACACAACATACGACATGGTATGACATGAGAAGACAAGACAAGACAAGACAAGACAAGACAAGACAAGACAAGACAAGACAAGACAAGACAAGACAAGACAAGACAAGACAAGACAAGACAAGACAAGACAAGACAAGACAAGACAAGACAAGACAAGACAAGACAAGAAAAGAAAAGACAAGACAAGACAACACAAGACAAGACAAGACAAGCAAAGGAAAGACAAGACAACACAAGACAAGACAAGACAAGACAAGACAAGACAAGACAAGATAATACATGACAAGACAAAACAAGACAAGACAAGACAAGACAAGACAAGACAAGACAAGACAAGACAAGACAAGACAAGACAAGACCAGACAAGACAAGACAAGACAAGACAAGACAAGACAAGACAAGACAAGACAAGAAAAGACAAGACAAAACAACACATGACATGACATGACATGACAAGACAAGACAGAACAGAACAAGACAAGACAAGACAAGACAAGACAAGACAAGACAAGACAAGACAAGACAAGACAACAACACAACACAACACATGACATGACATGACATGACATGACATGACATGACAGACAAGACACGACAAGACAGAACAGGACAAGACAAGACAAGACAAGACAAGACAAGACAAGACATGACAAGACAAAACAAGACAAAACAAAAGAAGTCAAGACAAGACAAGACAAGACAAGACAAGACAAGACAAGACAAGACAAGACAAGACAAGACAAGACAAGACAAGACAAGACAAGACAAGACAAGACAAGACAAGACAAGACAAGACAAGACAAGACAAGACAAGACAAGACAAGACATGACAAGACAAGACAAGACCAGACAAGACAGAACAGGACAAGACAAGACAAGATAAGACATGACAAGACAAGACAAGACAAGACAAGACATGACAAGACAAAACAAGACAAGACAAGACAAGACAAGACAAGACAAGACAAGACAAGACAAGACAAGACAAGACAAGACAAGACAAGACCAGACAAGACAAGACAAGACAAAACAAAAGAAGTCAAAACAAGACAAGACAAGGCAAGACAAGACAAGACAATACAAGACAAGACAAGACAAGACAAGACAAGACAAGACAAGACAAGACATGACAAGACAAGACAAGACCAGACAAGACAGAACAGGACAAGACAAGACAAGACAAGATAAGACATGACAAGACAAGACAAGACAAGACAAGACAACAACACAACACAACACATGACATGACATGACATGACATGACATGACATGACATGACATGACATGACAGACAAGACACGACAAGACAGAACAGGACAAGACAAGACAAGACAAGACAAGACAAGACATGACAAGAGAAAACAAGACAAACCAAAAGAAGTCAAGACAAGACAAGACAAGACAAGACAAGACAAGACAAGACAAGACAAGACAAG
Organism: Zeugodacus cucurbitae; assembly: GCF_028554725.1. Classification (NCBI taxonomy): domain Eukaryota; kingdom Metazoa; phylum Arthropoda; class Insecta; order Diptera; family Tephritidae; genus Zeugodacus; species Zeugodacus cucurbitae. The sequence continues at coordinate 4,593,375 of NC_071672.1, read as the reverse complement.
ACAAGACAAGACAAGACAAGACAAGACAAGACAAGACAAGACAAGACAAGACAAGACATGACAAGACAAGACAAGACCAGGCAAGACAGAACAGGACAAGACAAGACAAGACAAGATAAGACATGACAAGACAAGACAAGACAAGACAAGACATGACAACACAACACAACACATGACATGACATGACATGACATGACATGACAAGACAAGACAGGACAAGACAAAACAAGACAAGACAAGACAAGACAAGACAAGACAAGACAAGACAAGACAAGACAAAACAAGACAAGACAAGACAAGACAAGACAAGACAAGACAAGACAAGACAAGACAAGTCAAGACAAGACAAGACAAGACAAGACAAGACAAGACAAGACAAGACAAGACAAGACAAGACAAGACAAGACAAGACAAGACAAGACAAGACAAGACAAGACAAGACAAGACAAGACAAGACAAGACAAGACAAGACAAGACAAGACAAGACAAGACAAGACAAGACAAGACAAGACAAGACAAGACAAGACAAGACAAGACAAGACAAGACAAGACAAGACAAGACAAGACAAGACAAGACAAGACAAGACAAGACAAGACAACACAAGACAAGCAAAGGAAAGACAAGACAACACAACACAAGACAAGACAAGACAAGACAAGACAAGACAAGACAAGACAAGACAAGACAAGACAAGACAAGACAAGACAAGACAAGACAAGACAAGACAAGACAAGACAAGACAAGACAAGACAAGACAAGACAAGACAAGACAAGACAAGACAAGACAAGACAAGACAAGACAAGACAAGACAAGACAAGACAAGACAAGACAAGACAAGACAAGACAAGACAAGACAAGACAAGACAAGACAAGACAAGACAAGACAAGACAAGACAAGACAAGACAAGACAAGACAAGACAAGACAAGACAAGACAAGACAAGAAAAGACAAGACAAGACAAGACAAGACAAGAAAAGAAAAGACAAGACAAGACAACACAAGACAAGCAAAGGAAAGACAAGACAACACAACACAAGACAAGACAAGACAAGACAAGACAAGACAAGACAAGACAAGACAAGACAAGACAAGATAATACATGACAAGACAAAACAAGACAAGACAAGACAAGACAAGACAAGACAAGACAAGACAAGAGCAGACAAGACAAGACAAGACAAGACAAGACAAGACAAGACAAGACAAGACAAGACAAGACAAGACAAGACAAGACAAGACAAGACAAGACAAGACAAGACAAGACAAGACAAGACAAGACAAGACAAGACAAGACAAGACAAGACAAGACAAGACAAGACAAGACAAGACAAGACAAGACAAGACAAGAAAAGACAAGACAAGACAAGACAAGACAAGACAAGACAAGACAAGACAAGACAAGACAAGACAAGACAAGACAAGACAAGAAAAGACAAGACAAGACAAGACAAGACAAGACAAGAAAAGACAAGACAAGACAAGACATGACATGACATGACATGACAAGACAAGACAGAACAGAACAAGACAAGACAAGACAAGGCAAGACAAGACAAGACAAGACAAGACAAGACAAGACAAGACAAGACAAGACAAGACAAGACAAGACCAGACAAGACAAGACATGACAAGACAAGACAAGACAACAACACAACACAACACATGACATGACATGACATGACATGACATGACATGACAGACAAGACACGACAAGACAGAACAGGACAAGACAAGACAAGACAAGACAAGACATGACAAGACAAAACAAGACATGACATGACATGACATGACAAGACAAGACAGAACAGAACAAGACAAGACAAGACAAGACAAGACAAGACAAGACAAGACAAGACAAGAAAAGACAAGACAAAACAACACATGACATGACATGACATGACAAGACAAGACAGAACAAGACAAGACAAGACAAGACAAGACAAGACAAGACAAGACAAGACAAGACAAGACAAGACAAGACAAGACAAGACAAGACAAGACAAGACAAGACAAGACAAGACAAGACAAGACAAGACAAGACAAGACAAGACAAGACAAGACAAGACAAGACAAGACAAGACAAGACAAGACAAGACAAGACAAGACAAGACAAGACAAGACAAGACAAGACAAGACAAGACAAGACAAGACAAGACAAGACAAGACAAAACAAGACAAGACAAGACAAGACAAGATAAGACATGACAAGACAAAACAAGACAAGACAAAACAACACAACATACGACATGGTATGACATGAGAAGACAAGACAAGACAAGACAAGACAAGACAAGACAAGACAAGACAAGACAAGACAAGACAAGACAAGACATGACAAGAAAAGAAAAGACAAGACAAGACAAGACAAGACAAGACAAGACAAGACAAGACAAGACATGACAAGAAAAGAAAAGACAAGACAAGACAACACAAGACAAGCAAAGGAAAGACAAGACAACACAACACAAGACAAGACAAGACAAGACAAGACAAGACAAGATAATACATGACAAGACAAAACAAGACAAGACAAGACAAGACAAGACAAGACAAGACAAGACAAGACAAGACAAGACAAGACAAGACAAGACAAGAGCAGACAAGACAAGACACGACAAGACAAGACAAGACAAGACAAGACAAAACAAGACAAGACAAGACAAGACAAGACAAGACAAGACAAGACAAGACAAGACAAGACAAGACAAGACAAGACAAGTCAAGACAAGACAAGACAAGAGCAGACAAGACAAGACACGACAAGACAAGACAAGACAAGACAAGACAAAACAAGACAAGACAAGACAAGACAAGACAAGACAAGACAAGACAAGACAAGACAAGACAAGACAAGACAAGTCAAGTCAAGACAAGACAAGACAAGACAAGACAAGACAAGACAAGACAAGACAAGACAAGACAAGACAAGACAAGACAAGACAAGACAAGACAAGACAAGACAAGACAAGACAAGACAAGACAAGACAAGACAAGACAAGACAAGACAAGACAAGACAAGACAAGACAAGACAAGACAAGACAAGACAAGACAAGACAAGACAAGACAAGACAAGACAAGACAAGACAAGACAAGACAAGACAAGACAAGACAAGACAAGACAAGACAAGACAAGACAAGACAAGACAAGACAAGACAAGACAAGACAAGACAAGACAAGACAAGACAAGACAAGACAAGACAAGACAAGACAAGACAAGACAAGACAAGACAAGACAAGACAAGACAAGACAAGACAAGACAAGACAAGACAAGACAAGACAAGACAAGACAAGACAAGACAAGACAAGACAAGACAAGACAAGACAAGACAAGACAAGACAAGACAAGACAAGACAAGACAAGACAAGACAAGACAAGACAAGACAAGACAAGACAAGACAAGACAAGACAAGACAAGACAAGACAAGACAAGACAAGACAAGACAAGACAAGACAAGACAAGACAAGACAAGACAAGACAAGACAAGACAAGACAAGACAAGACAAGACAAGACAAGACAAGACAAGACAAGACAAGACAAGACAAGACAAGACAAGACAAGACAAGACAAGACAAGACAAGACAAAACAAGACAAGACAAGACAAGACAAGACAAGACAAGACAAGACAAGACAAGATAAGACATGACAAGACAAAACAACACAACATACGACATGGTATGACATGAGAAGACAAGACAAGACAAGACAAGACAAGACAAGATAAGACAAGACAAGACAAGACAAGACAAGACAAGACAAGACAAGACAAGACAAGACAAGACAAGACAAGACAAGACAAGACAAGACAAGACAAGACAAGACAAGACAAGACAAGACAAGACAAGACAAGACAAGACAAGACAAGACAAGACAAGACAAGACAAGACAAGACAAGACAAGACAAGACAAGACAAGAAAAGACAAGACAAGACAAGACAAGACAAGACAAGACAAGACAAGACAAGATAATACATGACAAGACAAAACAAGACAAGACAAGACAAGACAAGACAAGACAAGACAAGACAAGACAAGACAAGACAAGACAAGACAAGACAAGAGCAGACAAGACAAGACAAGACAAGACAAGACAAGACAAGACAAGACAAGACAAGACAAGACAAGACAAGACAAGACAAGACAAGACAAGACAAGACAAGACAAGACAAGACAAGACAAGACAAGACAAGACAAGACAAGACAAGACAAGACAAGACAAGACAAGACAAGACAAGACAAGACAAGACAAGACAAGACAAGACAAGACAAGACAAGACAAGGAAAGACAAGACAAGACAAGACAAGACAAGACAAGAAAAGACAAGACAAGACATGACATGACATGACATGACAAGACAAGACAGAACAGAACAAGACAAGACAAGGCAAGACAAGACAAGACAAGACAAGACAAGACAAGACAAGACAAGACAAGACAAGACAAGACAAGACAAGACAAGACCAGACAAGACAAGACATGACAAGACAAGACAAGACAACAACACAACACAACACATGACATGACATGACATGACATGACATGACATGACAGACAAGACACGACAAGACAGAACAGGACAAGACAAGACAAGACAAGACAAGACAAGACATGACAAGACAAAATAAGACATGACATGACATGACATGACAAGACAAGACAGAACAGAACAAGACAAGACAAGACAAGACAAGACAAGACAAGACAAGACAAGACTAGACAAGACAAGACAAGACAAGACAAGACAAGACAAGACAAGACAAGACAAGACAAGACAAGAAAAGACAAGACAAAACAACACATGACATGACATGACATGACAAGACAAGACAGAACAGAACAAGACAAGACAAGACAAGACAAGACAAGACAAGACAAGACAAGGCAAGACAAGACAAGACAAGACAAGACAAGACAAGACAAGACAAGACAAGACAAGACAAGACAAGACAAGACAAGACAAGACAAGACAAGACAACACAAGACAAGCAAAGGAAAGACAAGACAACACAACACAACACAAGACAAGACAAGACAAGACAAGACAAGATAATACATGACAAGACAAAACAAGACAAGACAAGACAAGACAAGACAAGACAAGACAAGACAAGACAAGACAAGACAAGACAAGACAAGACAAGAGCAGACAAGACAAGACACGACAAGACAAGACAAGACAAGACAAGACAAAACAAGACAAGACAAGACAAGACAAGACAAGACAAGACAAGACAAGTCAAGACAAGACAAGACAAGAGCAGACAAGACAAGACACGACAAGACAAGACAAGACAAGACAAGACAAAACAAGACAAGACAAGACAAGACAAGTCAAGACAAGACAAGACAAGAGCAGACAAGACAAGACACGACAAGACAAGACAAGACAAGACAAGACAAGACAAGACAAGAAAAGACAAGACAAGACAAGACAAGACAAGACAAGACAAGACAAGACAAGACAAGACAAGACAAGACAAGACAAGACAAGACAAGACAAGACAAGACAAGACAAGACAAGACAAGAAAAGACAAGACAAGACAAGACATGACATGACATGACATGACAAGACAAGACAGAACAGAACAAGACAAGACAAGACAAGGCAAGACAAGACAAGACAAGACAAGACAAGACAAGACAAGACAAGACAAGACAAGACAAGACAAGACAAGACAAGACCAGACAAGACAAGACATGACAAGACAAGACAAGACAACAACACAACACAACACATGACATGACATGACATGACATGACATGACATGACAGACAAGACACGACAAGACAGAACAGGACAAGACAAGACAAGACAAGACAAGACATGACAAGACAAAACAAGACATGACATGACATGACATGACAAGACAAGACAGAACAGAACAAGACAAGACAAGACAAGACAAGACAAGACAAGACAAGACAAGACAAGAAAAGACAAGACAAAACAACACATGACATGACATGACATGACAAGACAAGACAGAACAAGACAAGACAAGACAAGACAAGACAAGACAAGACAAGACAAGACAAGACAAGACAAGACAAGACAAGACAAGACAAGACAAGACAAGACAAGACAAGACAAGACAAGACAAGACAAGACAAGACAAGACAAGACAAGACAAGACAAGACAAGACAAGACAAGACAAGACAAAACAAGACAAGACAAGACAAGACAAGATAAGACATGACAAGACAAAACAAGACAAGACAAAACAACACAACATACGACATGGTATGACATGAGAAGACAAGACAAGACAAGACAAGACAAGACAAGACAAGACAAGACAAGACAAGACAAGACAAGACAAGACAAGACATGACAAGAAAAGAAAAGACAAGACAAGACAAGACAAGACAAGACAAGACAAGACAAGACAAGACATGACAAGAAAAGAAAAGACAAGACAAGACAACACAAGACAAGCAAAGGAAAGACAAGACAACACAACACAAGACAAGACAAGACAAGACAAGACAAGACAAGATAATACATGACAAGACAAAACAAGACAAGACAAGACAAGACAAGACAAGACAAGACAAGACAAGACAAGACAAGACAAGACAAGACAAGACAAGACAAGAGCAGACAAGACAAGACACGACAAGACAAGACAAGACAAGACAAGACAAAACAAGACAAGACAAGACAAGACAAGACAAGACAAGACAAGACAAGACAAGACAAGACAAGACAAGACAAGACAAGTCAAGACAAGACAAGACAAGAGCAGACAAGACAAGACACGACAAGACAAGACAAGACAAGACAAGACAAAACAAGACAAGACAAGACAAGACAAGACAAGACAAGACAAGACAAGACAAGACAAGACAAGACAAGTCAAGTCAAGACAAGACAAGACAAGACAAGACAAGACAAGACAAGACAAGACAAGACAAGACAAGACAAGACAAGACAAGACAAGACAAGACAAGACAAGACAAGACAAGACAAGACAAGACAAGACAAGACAAGACAAGACAAGACAAGACAAGACAAGACAAGACAAGACAAGACAAGACAAGACAAGACAAGACAAGACAAGACAAGACAAGACAAGACAAGAGCAGACAAGACAAGACAAGACAAGACAAGACAAGACAAGACAAGACAAGACAAGACAAGACAAGACAAGACAAGACAAGACAAGACAAGACAAGACAAGACAAGACAAGACAAGACAAGACAAGACAAGACAAGACAAGACAAGACAAGACAAGACAAGACAAGACAAGACAAGACAAGACAAGACAAGACAAGACAAGACAAGACAAGACAAGACAAGACAAGACAAGACAAGACAAGACAAGACAAGACAAGACAAGACAAGACAAGACAAGACAAGACAAGACAAGACAAGACAAGACAAGACAAGACAAGACAAGACAAGACAAGACAAGACAAGACAAGACAAGACAAGACAAGACAAGACAAGACAAGACAAGACAAGACAAGACAAGACAAGACAAGACAAGACAAGACAAGACAAGACAAGACAAGACAAGACAAGACAAGACAAGACAAGACAAGACAAGACAAGACAAGACAAGACAAGACAAGACAAGACAAGACAAGACAAGACAAGACAAGACAAGACAAGACAAGACAAGACAAGACAAGACAAGACAAGACAAGACAAGACAAGACAAGACAAGACAAGACAAGACAAGACAAGGAAAGACAAGACAAGACAAGACAAGACAAGACAAGAAAAGACAAGACAAGACAAGACATGACATGACATGACATGACAAGACAAGACAGAACAGAACAAGACAAGACAAGGCAAGACAAGACAAGACAAGACAAGACAAGACAAGACAAGACAAGACAAGACAAGACAAGACAAGACAAGACCAGACAAGACAAGACATGACAAGACAAGACAAGACAACAACACAACACAACACATGACATGACATGACATGACATGACATGACATGACAGACAAGACACGACAAGACAGAACAGGACAAGACAAGACAAGACAAGACAAGACAAGACATGACAAGACAAAATAAGACATGACATGACATGACATGACAAGACAAGACAGAACAGAACAAGACAAGACAAGACAAGACAAGACAAGACAAGACAAGACAAGACTAGACAAGACAAGACAAGACAAGACAAGACAAGACAAGACAAGACAAGACAAGACAAGACAAGAAAAGACAAGACAAAACAACACATGACATGACATGACATGACAAGACAAGACAGAACAGAACAAGACAAGACAAGACAAGACAAGACAAGACAAGACAAGACAAGGCAAGACAAGACAAGACAAGACAAGACAAGACAAGACAAGACAAGACAAGACAAGACAAGACAAGACAAGACAAGACAAGACAAGACAACACAAGACAAGCAAAGGAAAGACAAGACAACACAACACAACACAAGACAAGACAAGACAAGACAAGACAAGATAATACATGACAAGACAAAACAAGACAAGACAAGACAAGACAAGACAAGACAAGACAAGACAAGACAAGACAAGACAAGACAAGACAAGACAAGACAAGAGCAGACAAGACAAGACACGACAAGACAAGACAAGACAAGACAAGACAAAACAAGACAAGACAAGACAAGACAAGACAAGACAAGACAAGTCAAGACAAGACAAGACAAGAGCAGACAAGACAAGACACGACAAGACAAGACAAGACAAGACAAGACAAAACAAGACAAGACAAGACAAGACAAGACAAAACAAGACAAGACAAGACAAGTCAAGTCAAGACAAGACAAGACAAGACAAGACAAGACAAGACAAGACAAGACAAGACAAGACAAGACAAGACAAGACAAGACAAGACAAGACAAGACAAGACAAGACAAGACAAGACAAGACAAGACAAGACAAGACAAGACAAGACAAGACAAGACAAGACAAGACAAGACAAGACAAGACACTACAAGACAAGACAAGACAAGACAAGACAAAACAAAACAAGACAAGACAAGACAAGACAAGATAAGACATGACAAGACAAAACAAGACAAGACAAAACAACACAACATACGACATGGCATGACATGAGAAGACAAGACAAGACAAGACAAGACAAGACAAGACAAGACAAGACAAGACAAGACAAGACAAGACAAGACAAGACAAGACAAGACAAGACAAGTAAGACAAGACAAGACAAGACAAGACAAGACAAGACAAGACAAGACAAGACAAGACAAGACAAGACAAGACAAGACAAGACAAGACAAGACAAGACAAGACAAGACAAGACAAGACAAGACAAGACAAGACAAGACAAGACAAGACTAGACAAGACAAGACAAGACAAGACAAGACAAAACAAGACAAGACAAGACAAGACAAGACAAGATAAGACATGACAAGACAAAACAAGACCAGACAAAACAACACAACATACGACATGGTATGACATGAGAAGACAAGACAAGACAAGACAAGACAAGACAAGACAAGACAAGACAAGACAAGACAAGACAAGACAAGACAAGACAAGACAAGACAAGACAAGACAAGACAAGACAAGACAAGACAAGAAAAGAAAAGACAAGACAAGACAACACAAGACAAGCACAGGAAAGACAAGACAACACAACACAAGACAAGACAAGACAAGACAAGACAAGATAATACATGACAAGACAAAACAAGACAAGACAAGACAAGACAAGACAAGACAAGACAAGACAAGACAAGACAAGAGCAGACAAGACAAGACAAGACAAGACAAGACAAGACAAGACAAGACAAAACAAGACAAGACAAGACAAGACAAGACAAGACAAGACAAGACAAGTCAAGACAAGACAAGACAAGACAAGACAAGACAAGACAAGACAAGACAAGACAAGATAATACATGACAAGACAAAACAAGACAAGACAAGACAAGACAAGACAAGACAAGACAAGACAAGACAAGACAAGACAAGACAAGACAAGACAAGACAAGACAAGACAAGACAAGACAAGACAAGACAAGACAAGACAAGACAAGACAAGACAAGACAAGACAAGACAAGATAAGACATGACAAGATAAGACATGACAAGACAAAACAACACAACATACGACATGGTATGACATGAGAAGACAAGACAAGACAAGACAAGACAAGACAAGACAAGACAAGACAAGACAAGACAAGACAAGACAAGACAAGACAAGACAAGACAAGACAAGACAAGACAAGACAAGACAAGACAAGACAAGACAAGACAAGACAAGACAAGACAAGACAAGACAAGACAAGACAAGACAAGACAAGACAAGACAAGACAAGACATGACAAGATAAGACATGACAAGACAAAACAACACAACATACGACATGGTATGACATGAGAAGACAAGACAAGACAAGACAAGACAAGACAAGACAAGACAAGACAAGACAAGACAAGACAAGACAAGACAAGACAAGACAAGATAAGACATGACAAGATAAGACATGACAAGACAAAACAACACAACATACGACATGGTATGACATGAGAAGACAAGACAAGACAAGACAAGACAAGACAAGACAAGACAAGACAAGACAAGACAAGACAAGACAAGACAAGACAAGACAAGACAAGACAAGACAAGACAAGACTAGACAAGACAAGACAAGACAAGACAAGACAAGACAAGACAAAACAAGACAAGACAAGACAAGACAAGACAAGACAAGACAAGACAAGACAAGATAAGACATGACAAGATAAGACATGACAAGACAAAACAACACAACATACGACATGGTATGACATGAGAAGACAAGACAAGACAAGACAAGACAAGACAAGACAAGACAAGACATGACAAGAAAAGAAAAGACAAGACAAGACAACACAAGACAAGCAAAGGAAAGACAAGACAACACAACACAAGACAAGACAAGACAAGACAAGACATGATAATACATGACAAGACAAAACAAAACAAGACAAGACAAGACAAGACAAGACAAGACAAGACAAGACAAGACAAGACAAGACAAGACAAGACAAGACAAGACAAGACAAGAGCAGACAAGACAAGACACGACAAGACAAGACAAGACAAGACAAGACAAAACAAGACAAGACAAGACAAGACAAGACAAGACAAGACAAGACAAGACAAGTCAAGACAAGACAAGACAAGAGCAGACAAGACAAGACACGACAAGACAAGACAAGACAAGACAAGACAAGACAAGACAAGACAAGACAAGACAAGACAAGACAAGACAAGACAAGACAAGACAAGAAAAGACAAGACAAGACAAGACAAGACAAGACAAGACAAGACAAGACAAGACAAGACAAGACAAGACAAGACAAGACAAGACAAGACAAGACAAGACAAGACAAAACAAGACAAGACAAGACAAGACAAGACAAGACAAGACAAGACAAGATAAGACATGACAAGATAAGACATGACAAGACAAAACAACACAACATACGACATGGTATGACATGAGAAGACAAGACAAGACAAGACAAGACAAGACAAGACAAGACAAGACAAGACAAGACAAGACAAGACAAGACAAGACAAGACAAGACAAGACAAGACAAGACAAGACAAGACAAGACAAAACAAAACAAGACAAGACAAGACAAGACAAGACAAGACATGACAAGACAAAACAAGACAAGACAAAACAACACAACATACGACATGGCATGACATGAGAAGACAAGACAACAACACAACACAACACATGACATGACATGACATGACATGACATGACATGACAGACAAGACACGACAAGACAGAACAGGACAAGACAAGACAAGACAAGACAAGACAAGACAAGATAATACATGACAAGACAAAACAAGACAAGACAAGACAAGACAAGACAAGACAAGACAAGACAAGACAAGACAAGACAAGACAAGACAAGACAAGACAAGACCAGACAAGACAAGACAAGACAAGACAAGACAAGACAAGACAAGACAAGACAAGACAAGACAAGACAAGACAAGACAAAACAAAACAAGACAAAACAAGACAAGACAAAACAACACAACACAACACATGACATGACATGACATGACATGACAAGACAAGACAGGACAAGACAAGACAAAACAAGACAAGCCAAGACAAGACAAGACAAGGCAAGACAAGACAAGACAAGACAAGACAAGACAAAACAAGACAAGACAAGACAAGACAAGACAAGACAAGACAAGACAAGACAAGACAAGTCAAGACAAGACAAGACAAGACAAGACAAGACAAGACAAGACAAGACAAGACAAGACAAGACAAGACAAGACAAGACAAGACAAGACAAGACAAGACAAGACAAGACAAGACAAGACAAGACAAGACAAGACAAGACAAGACAAGACAAGACAAGACAAGACAAGACAAGACAAGACAAGACAAGACAAGACAAGACAAGACAAGACAAGACAAGACAAGACAAGACAAGACAAAACAAGACAAGACAAGACAAGACAAGACAAGATAAGACATGACAAGACAAAACAAGACAAAACAAGACAAAACAACACAACATACGACATGGCATGACATGAGAAGACAAGACAAGACAAGACAAGACAAGACAAGACAAGACAAGACAAGACAAGACAAGACAAGACAAGACAAGACAAGACAAGACAAGACCAGACAAGACAAGACATGACAAGACAAGACAAGACATGACAAGACAAGACAAGACAAGACAACAACACAACACATGACATGACATGACATGACATGACATGACAGACAAGACACGACAAGACAGAACAGGACAAGACAAGACAAGACAAGACAAGACATGACATGACAAGACAAAACAAGACAAAACAAAAGAAGTCAAAACAAGACAAGACAAGGCAAGACAAGACAATACAAGACAAGACAAGACAAGACAAGACAAAACAAGACAAGACAAGACAAAACAACACATGACATGACATGACAAGACAAGACAGAACAGGACAAGACAAGACAAGACAAGACAAGACAAGACAAGACAAGACAAGACAAGACAAGACAAGACAAGACAAGACAAGACAAGACAAGACAAGACAAGACATGACAAGACAAAACAAGACAAAACAAAAGAAGACAAGACAAGACAAGACAAGACAAGACAAGACAAGACAAGACAAGACAAGACAAAACAAGACAAGACAAGACAAGACAAGACAAAACAACACATGACATGACATGACATGACAAGACAAGACATGACAGGACAAGACAAGACAAGACAAGACAAGAAAAGACAAGACATGACATGACATGACAAGACACGACAAGACAAGACATGATAAGACATGACAAGACAAGACATGACAAGACATGACAAGACAAAACAAGACAAAACAAAAGAAGACAAGACAAGACAAGACAAGACAAGACAAGACAAGATAAGACATGACAAGACAAAACAAGACAAGACAAAACAACACAACATACGACATGGCATGACATGAGAAGACAAGACAAGACAAGACAAGACAAGACAAGACAAGACAAGACAAGACAAGACAAGACAAGACAAGACAAGACAAGACAAGACAAGACAAGACAAGACAAGACAAGACAAGACAAGACAAGACAAAACAAGACAAGACAAGACAAGACAAGACAAGATAAGACATGACCAGACAAAACAAGACAAGACAAAACAACACAACATACGACATGGTATGACATGAGAAGACAAGACAAGACAAGACAAGACAAGACAAGACAAGACAAGACAAGACAAGACAAGACAAGACAAGAAAAGAAAAGACAAGACAAGACAACACAAGACAAGACAAGACAAGCAAAGGAAAGACAAGACAACACAACACAAGACAAGACAAGACAAGACAAGACAAGACAAGACAAGACAAGACAAGACAAGATAATACATGACAAGACAAAACAAGACAAGACAAGACAAGACAAGACAAGACAAGACAAGACAAGACAAGACAAGACAAGACAAGACCAGACAAGACAAGACAAGACAAGACAAGACAAGACAAGACAAGACAAGACAAGACAAGACAAGAAAAGACAAGACAAAACAACACATGACATGACATGACATGACAAGACAAGACAGAACAGAACAAGACAAGACAAGACAAGACAAGACAAGACAAGACAAGACAAGACAAGACAAGACAAGACAAGACAAGACAAGACAACAACACAACACAACACATGACATGACAAGACATGACATGACATGACATGACAGACAAGACACGACAAGACAGAACAGGACAAGACAAGACAAGACAAGACAAGACAAGACAAGACATGACAAGACAAAACAAGACAAAACAAAAGAAGTCAAGACAAGACAAGACAAGACAAGACAAGACAAGACAAGACAAGACAAGACAAGACAAGACAAGACAAGACAAGACAAGACAAGACAAGACAAGACAAGACAAGACAAGACAAGACAAGACAAGACAAGACAAGACAAGACAAGACAAGACAAGACAAGACAAGACAAGACAAGACATGACAAGACAAGACAAGACCAGACAAGACAGAACAGGACAAGACAAGACAAGATAAGACATGACAAGACAAGACAAGACAAGACAAGACATGACAAGACAAAACAAGACAAGACAAGACAAGACAAGACAAGACAAGACAAGACAAGACAAGACAAGACAAGACAAGACAAGACAAGACCAGACAAGACAAGACAAGACAAAACAAAAGAAGTCAAAACAAGACAAGACAAGGCAAGACAAGACAAGACAATACAAGACAAGACAAGACAAGACAAGACAAGACAAGACAAGACAAGACATGACAAGACAAGACAAGACCAGACAAGACAGAACAGGACAAGACAAGACAAGACAAGATAAGACATGACAAGACAAGACAAGACAAGACAAGACAACAACACAACACAACACATGACATGACATGACATGACATGACATGACATGACATGACATGACATGACAGACAAGACACGACAAGACAGAACAGGACAAGACAAGACAAGACAAGACAAGACAAGACATGACAAGAGAAAACAAGACAAACCAAAAGAAGTCAAGACAAGACAAGACAAGACAAGACAAGACAAGACAAGACAAGACAAGACAAGACAAGACAAGACAAGACAAGACAAGACAAGACAAGACAAGACAAGACAAGACAAGACAAGACAAGACAAGACAAGACAAGACATGACAAGACAAGACAAGACCAGACAAGACAGAACAGGACAAGACAAGACAAGACAAGATAAGACATGACAAGACAAGACAAGACAAGACAAGACATGACAAGACAAAACAAGACAAGACAAGACAAGACAAGACAAGACAAGACAAGACAAGACAAGACAAGACAAGACAAGACAAGACAAGACAAGACAAGACAAGACAAGACAAGACAAGACAAGACAAGACAAGACAAGACAAGTCAAGACAAGACAAGACAAGACAAGACAAGATAAGACATGACAAGACAAAACAAGACCAGACAAAACAACACAACATACGACATGGTATGACATGAGAAGACAAGACAAGACAAGACAAGACAAGACAAGACAAGACAAGACAAGACAAGACAAGACAAGGCAAGACAAGACAAGACAAGACAAGACAAGACAAGACAAGACAAGACAAGACAAGACAAGACAAGACAAGACAAGAAAAGAAAAGACAAGACAAGACAACACAAGACAAGCAAAGGAAAGACAAGACAACACAACACAAGACAAGACAAGACAAGATAATACATGACAAGACAAAACAAGACAAGACAAGACAAGACAAGACAAGACAAGACAAGACAAGACAAGACAAGAGCAGACAAGACAAGACAAGACAAGACAAGACAAGACAAGACAAGACAAAACAAGACAAGACAAGACAAGACAAGACAAGACAAGACAAGACAAGTCAAGACAAGACAAGACAAGACAAGACAAGACAAGACAAGACAAGACAAGACAAGATAATACATGACAAGACAAAACAAGACAAGACAAGACAAGACAAGACAAGACAAGACAAGACAAGACAAGACAAGACAAGACAAGACAAGACAAGACAAGACAAGACAAGACAAGACAAGACAAGACAAGACAAGACAAGACAAGACAAGACAAGACAAGACAAGACAAGACAAGACAAGACAAGACAAGACAAGACAAGACAAGACAAGATAAGACATGACAAGATAAGACATGACAAGACAAAACAACACAACACAACATACGACATGGTATGACATGAGAAGACAAGACAAGACAAGACAAGACAAGACAAGACAAGACAAGACAAGACAAGACAAGACAAGACAAGACAAGACAAGACAAGACAAGACAAGACAAGACAAGACAAGACAAGACAAGACAAGACAAGACAAGACAAGACAAGACAAGACAAGACAAGACAAGACAAGACAAGACAAGACAAGACAAGACAAGACAAGACAAGACAAGACAAGACAAGACAAGACAAGACAAGACAAGACAAGACAAGACAAGACAAGACAAGACAAGATAAGACATGACAAGATAAGACATGACAAGACAAAACAACACAACATACGACATGGTATGACATGAGAAGACAAGACAAGACAAGACAAGACAAGACAAGACAAGACAAGACAAGACAAGACAAGACAAGACAAGACAAGACAAGACAAGACAAGACAAGACAAGACAAGACAAGACAAGACAAGACAAGATAAGACATGACAAGATAAGACATGACAAGACAAAACAACACAACATACGACATGGTATGACATGAGAAGACAAGACAAGACAAGACAAGACAAGACAAGACAAGACAAGACAAGACAAGACAAGACAAGACAAGACAAGACAAGACAAGACAAGACAAGACAAGACAAGACAAGACTAGACAAGACAAGACAAGACAAGACAAGACAAGACAAGACAAAACAAGACAAGACAAGACAAGACAAGACAAGACAAGACAAGACAAGACAAGATAAGACATGACAAGATAAGACATGACAAGACAAAACAACACAACATACGACATGGTATGACATGAGAAGACAAGACAAGACAAGACAAGACAAGACAAGACAAGACAAGACAAGACAAGACAAGACAAGACAAGACATGACAAGAAAAGAAAAGACAAGACAAGACAACACAAGACAAGCAAAGGAAAGACAAGACAACACAACACAAGACAAGACAAGACAAGACAAGACATGATAATACATGACAAGACAAAACAAGACAAGACAAGACAAGACAAGACAAGACAAGACAAGACAAGACAAGACAAGACAAGACAAGACAAGACAAGACAAGAGCAGACAAGACAAGACACGACAAGACAAGACAAGACAAGACAAGACAAAACAAGACAAGACAAGACAAGACAAGACAAGACAAGACAAGACAAGACAAGTCAAGACAAGACAAGACAAGAGCAGACAAGACAAGACACGACAAGACAAGACAAGACAAGACAAGACAAGACAAGACAAGACAAGACAAGACAAGACAAGACAAGACAAGACAAGACAAGAAAAGACAAGACAAGACAAGACAAGACAAGACAAGACAAGACAAGACAAGACAAGACAAGACAAGACAAGACAAGACAAGACAAGACAAGACAAGACAAGACAAGACAAGACAAAACAAGACAAGACAAGACAAGACAAGACAAGACAAGACAAGACAAGATAAGACATGACAAGATAAGACATGACAAGACAAAACAACACAACATACGACATGGTATGACATGAGAAGACAAGACAAGACAAGACAAGACAAGACAAGACAAGACAAGACAAGACAAGACAAGACAAGACAAGACAAGACAAGACAAGACAAGACAAGACAAGACAAGACAAGACAAGACAAGACAAGACAAGACAAGACAAGACAAAACAAAACAAGACAAGACAAGACAAGACAAGACAAGACATGACAAGACAAAACAAGACAAGACAAGACAAAACAACACAACATACGACATGGCATGACATGAGAAGACAAGACAACAACACAACACAACACATGACATGACATGACATGACATGACATGACATGACAGACAAGACACGACAAGACAGAACAGGACAAGACAAGACAAGACAAGACAAGACAAGATAATACATGACAAGACAAAACAAGACAAGACAAGACAAGACAAGACAAGACAAGACAAGACAAGACAAGACAAGACAAGACAAGACAAGACAAGACAAGACAAGACAAGACAAGACCAGACAAGACAAGACAAGACAAGACAAGACAAGACAAGACAAGACAAGACAAGACAAGACAAGACAAGACAAGACAAGACAAAACAAAACAAGACAAAACAAGACAAGACAAAACAACACAACACAACACATGACATGACATGACATGACATGACAAGACAAGACAGGACAAGACAAGACAAAACAAGACAAGCCAAGACAAGACAAGACAAGGCAAGACAAGACAAGACAAGACAAGACAAGACAAAACAAGACAAGACAAGACAAGACAAGACAAGACAAGACAAGACAAGACAAGACAAGTCAAGACAAGACAAGACAAGACAAGACAAGACAAGACAAGACAAGACAAGACAAGACAAGACAAGACAAGACAAGACAAGACAAGACAAGACAAGACAAGACAAGACAAGACAAGACAAGACAAGACAAGACAAGACAAGACAAGACAAGACAAGACAAGACAAGACAAGACAAGACAAGACAAGACAAGACAAGACAAGACAAGACAAGACAAGACAAGACAAGACAAGACAAGACAAGACAAGACAAGACAAGACAAGACAAGACAAGACAAGACAAAACAAGACAAGACAAGACAAGACAAGACAAGATAAGACATGACAAGACAAAACAAGACAAAACAACACAACATACGACATGGTATGACATGAGAAGACAAGACAAGACAAGACAAGACAAGACAAGACAAGACAAGACAAGACAAGACAAGACAAGACAAGACAAGACAAGACAAGACAAGACCAGACAAGACAAGACATGACAAGACAAGACAAGACATGACAAGACAAGACAAGACAACAACACAACACAACACATGACATGACATGACATGACATGACATGACAGACAAGACACGACAAGACAGAACAGGACAAGACAAGACAAGACAAGACAAGACATGACATGACGAGACAAAACAAGACAAAACAAAAGAAGTCAAAACAAGACAAGACAAGGCAAGACAAGACAATACAAGACAAGACAAGACAAGACAAGACAAGACAAGACAAGACAAGACAAGACATGACAAGACAAAACAAGACAAAACAAAAGAAGACAAGACAAGACAAGACAAGACAAGACAAGACAAGACAAGACAAGACAAGACAAGACAAGACAAGACAAGACATGACAAGACAAAACAAGACAAAACAAAAGAAGACAAGACAAGACAAAACAACACATGACATGACATGACAAGACAAGACAGAACAGGACAAGACAAGACAAGACAAGACAAGACAAGACAAGACAAGACAAGACAAGACAAGACAAGACAAGACAAGACAAGACATGACAAGACAAAACAAGACAAAACAAAAGAAGACAAGACAAGACAAGACAAGACAAGACAAGACAAGACAAGACAAGACAAGACAAAACAAGACAAGACAAGACAAGACAAGACAAAACAACACATGACATGACATGACATGACAAGACAAGACATGACAGGACAAGACAAGACAAGACAAGACAAGAAAAGACAAGACATGACATGACATGACAAGACACGACAAGACAAGACATGATAAGACATGACAAGACAAGACAAGACAAGACATGACAAGACAAAACAAGACAAAACAAAAGAAGACAAGACAAGACAAGACAAGACAAGACAAGATAAGACATGACAAGACAAAACAAGACAAGACAAAACAACACAACATACGACATGGCATGACATGAGAAGACAAGACAAGACAAGACAAGACAAGACAAGACAAGACAAGACAAGACAAGACAAGACAAGACAAGACAAGACAAGACAAGACAAGACAAGACAAGACAAGACAAGACAAGACAAGACAAGACAAGACAAGACAAAACAAGACAAGACATGACAAGACAAAACAAGACAAAACAAAAGAAGTCAAGACAAGACAAGACAAGACAAGACAAGACAAGACAAGACAAGACAAGACAAGACAAGACAAAACAAGACAAGACAAGACAAGACAAGACAAGACAAGACAAGACAAGACAAGACAAGACAAGACAAGACAAGACCAGACAAGACAAGACAAGACAAAACAAAAGAAGTCAAAACAAGACAAGACAAGGCAAGACAAGACAAGACAATACAAGACAAGACAAGACAAGACAAGACAAGACAAGACAAGACAAGACATGACAAGACAAGACAAGACCAGACAAGACAGAACAGGACAAGACAAGACAAGACAAGATAAGACATGACAAGACAAGACAAGACAAGACAAGACAACAACACAACACAACACATGACATGACATGACATGACATGACATGACATGACATGACATGACATGACAGACAAGACACGACAAGACAGAACAGGACAAGACAAGACAAGACAAGACAAGACAAGACATGACAAGAGAAAACAAGACAAACCAAAAGAAGTCAAGACAAGACAAGACAAGACAAGACAAGACAAGACAAGACAAGACAAGACAAGACAAGACAAGACAAGACAAGACAAGACAAGACAAGACAAGACAAGACAAGACAAGACAAGACAAGACAAGACAAGACAAGACAAGACAAGACATGACAAGACAAGACAAGACCAGACAAGACAGAACAGGACAAGACAAGACAAGACAAGATAAGACATGACAAGACAAGACAAGACAAGACAAGACATGACAAGACAAAACAAGACAAGACAAGACAAGACAAGACAAGACAAGACAAGACAAGACAAGACAAGACAAGACAAGACAAGACAAGACAAGACAAGACAAGACAAGACAAGACAAGACAAGACAAGACAAGTCAAGACAAGACAAGACAAGACAAGACAAGACAAGACAAGACAAGACAAGACAAGACAAGACAAGACAAGACAAGACAAGACAAGACAAGACAAGACAAGACAAGACAAGACAAGACAAGACAAGACAAGACAAGACAAGACAAGACAAGACAAGACAAGACAAGACAAGACAAGACATGACAAGACAAGACAAGACCAGACAAGACAGAACAGGACAAGACAAGACAAGACAAGATAAGACATGACAAGACAAGACAAGACAAGACAAGACAAGACAAGACATGACAAGACAAAACAAGACAAGACAAGACAAGACAAGACAAGACAAGACAAGACAAGACAAGACAAGACAAGACAAGTCAAGACAAGATAAGACATGACAAGACAAGACAAGACAAGACAAGACAAGACAAGACAAGACAAGACAAGACAAGACAAGACAAGACAAGACAAGACAAGACAAGACAAGACAAGACAAGACAAGACAAGACAAGACAAGACAAGACAGAACAGGACAAGACAAGACAAGATAAGACATGACAAGACAAGACAAGACAAGACAAGACATGACAAGACAAGACAAGACATGACAAGACAAGACAAGACAACAACACAACACAACACATGACATGACATGACATGACATGACATGACATGACAGACAAGACACGACAAGACAGAACAGGACAAGACAAGACAAGACAAGACAAGACAAGACAAGATAATACATGACAAGACAAAACAAGACAAGACAAGACAAGACAAGACAAGACAAGACAAGACAAGACAAGACAAGACAAGACCAGACAAGACAAGACAAGACAAGACAAGACAAGACAAGACAAGACAAGACAAGACAAGACAAGACAAGACAAGACAAGACAAGACAAGACAAGACAAGACAAGACAAGACAAGACAAGACAAGACAAGACAAGACAAGAGAAGACAAGACAAGACAAAACAAAACAAGACAAAACAAGACAAGACAAAACAACACAACACAACACATGACATGACATGACATGACATGACATGACAAGACAAGACAGGACAAGACAAAACAAGACAAGACAAGACAAGACAAGACAAGACAAGACAAGACAAGACAAGACAAGACAAAACAAGACAAGACAAGACAAGACAAGACAAGACAAGACAAGACAAGACAAGACAAGTCAAGACAAGACAAGACAAGACAAGACAAGACAAGACAAGACAAGACAAGACAAGACAAGACAAGACAAGACAAGACAAGACAAGACAAGACAAGACAAGACAAGACAAGACAAGACAAGACAAGACAAGACAAGACAAGACAAGACAAGACAAGACAAGACAAGACAAGACAAGACAAGACAAGACAAGACAAGACAAGACAAGACAAGACAAGACAAGACAAGACAAGACAAGACAAGACAAGACAAGACAAGACAAGACAAGACAAGACAAGACAAGACAAGACAAGACAAGACAAGTCAAGATAAGACATGACAAGACAAGACAAGACAAGACAAGACAAGACAAGACAAGACAAGACAAGACAAGACAAGACAAGACAAGACAAGACAAGACAAGACAAGACAAGACAAGACAAGACAAGACAAGATAAGACATGACAAGACAAAACAAGACAAAACAACACAACATACGACATGGTATGACATGAGAAGACAAGACAAGACAAGACAAGACAAGACAAGACAAGACAAGACAAGACAAGACAAGACAAGACAAGACAAGACAAGACAAGACAAGACCAGACAAGACAAGACATGACAAGACAAGACAAGACATGACATGACATGACATGACATGACATGACATGACATGACATGACAGACAAGACAAGACAAGACAAGACAAGACAAGACAAGACAAGACAAGACAAGACAAGACAAGACAAGACAAGACAAGACAAGACAAGACAAGACAAGACAAGACAAGACAAGACAAGACAAGACAAGACAAGACAAGACAAGACAAGACAAGACAAGACAAGACAAGACAAGACAAGACAAGACAAAACAAGACAAGACAAGACAAGACAAGACAAGGCAAGACAAGACAAGATAAGACATGACAAGATAAGACATGACAAGACAAAACAACACAACATACGACATGGTATGACATGAGAAGACAAGACAAGACAAGACAAGACAAGACAAGATAAGACAAGACAAGACAAGACAAGACAAGACAAGACAAGACAAGACAAGACAAGACAAGACAAGACAAGACAAGACAAGACAAGACAAGACAAGACAAGACAAGACAAGACAAGACAAGACAAGACAAGACAAGACAAGACAAGAAAAGACAAGACAAGACAAGACAAGACAAGACAAGACAAGACAAGACAAGACAAGATAATACATGACAAGACAAAACAAGACAAGACAAGACAAGACAAGACAAGACAAGACAAGACAAGACAAGACAAGACAAGACAAGACAAGACAAGACAAGACAAGACAAGAGCAGACAAGACAAGACAAGACAAGACAAGACAAGACAAGACAAGACAAGACAAGACAAGACAAGACAAGACAAGACAAGACAAGACAAGACAAGACAAGACAAGACAAGACAAGACAAGACAAGACAAGACAAGACAAGACAAGACAAGACAAGACAAGACAAGACAAGACAAGACAAGACAAGACAAGACAAGACAAGACAAGACAAGACAAGACAAGACAAGACAAGACAAGACAAGACAAGACAAGACAAGACAAGACAAGACAAGACAAGAAAAGACAAGACAAGACAAGACAAGACAAGACAAGAAAAGACAAGACAAGACAAGACATGACATGACATGACATGACAAGACAAGACAGAACAGAACAAGACAAGACAGGGCAAGACAAGACAAGACAAGACAAGACAAGACAAGACAAGACAAGACAAGACAAGACAAGACAAGACAAGACAAGACCAGACAAGACAAGACATGACAAGACAAGACAAGACAACAACACAACACAACACATGACATGACATGACATGACATGACATGACAGACAAGACACGACAAGACAGAACAGGACAAGACAAGACAAGACAAGACAAGACAAGACATGACAAGACAAAATAAGACATGACATGACATGACATGACAAGACAAGACAGAACAGAACAAGACAAGACAAGACAAGACAAGACAAGACAAGACAAGACAAGACAAGACAAGACAAGACAAGACAAGACAAGACAAGACAAGACAAGACAAGACAAGACAAGACAAGAAAAGACAAGACAAAACAACACATGACATGACATGACATGACAAGACAAGACAGAACAGAACAAGACAAGACAAGACAAGACAAGACAAGACAAGACAAGACAAGGCAAGACAAGACAAGACAAGACAAGACAAGACAAGACAAGACAAGACAAGACAAGACAAGACAAGACAAGACAAGACAAGACAAGACAAGACAAGACAAGACAAGACAAGACAAGACAAGACAAGACAAGACAAGACAAGACAAGAGCAGACAAGACAAGACACGACAAGACAAGACAAGACAAGACAAGACAAAACAAGACAAGATAATACATGACAAGACAAAACAAGACAAGACAAGACAAGACAAGACAAGACAAGACAAGACAAGACAAGACAAGACAAGACAAGACAAGACAAGACAAGAGCAGACAAGACAAGACACGACAAGACAAGACAAGACAAGACAAGACAAAACAAGACAAGACAAGACAAGACAAGACAAGACAAGAGCAGACAAGACAAGACACGACAAGACAAGACAAGACAAGACAAGACAAAACAAGACAAGACAAGACAAGACAAGACAAAACAAGACAAGACAAGACAAGTCAAGTCAAGACAAGACAAGACAAGACAAGACAAGACAAGACAAGACAAGACACGACAAGACAAGACAAGACAAGACAAGACAAGACAAGACAAGACACTACAAGACAAGACAAGACAAGACAAGACAAAACAAAACAAGACAAGACAAGACAAGACAAGATAAGACATGACAAGACAAAACAAGACAAGACAAAACAACACAACATACGACATGGCATGACATGAGAAGACAAGACAAGACAAGACAAGACAAGACAAGACAAGACAAGACAAGACAAGACAAGACAAGACAAGACAAGACAAGACAAGACAAGACAAGACAAGACAAGACAAGACAAGACAAGACAAGACAAGACAAGACAAGACAAGACAAGACAAGACAAGACAAGACAAGACAAGACAAGACAAGACAAGACAAGACAAGACAAGACAAGACAAGACAAGACAAGACAAGACAAGACAAGACAAGACAAGACAAGACAAGACAAGACAAGACAAGACAAGACAAGACAAGACAAGACAAGACAAGACAAGACAAGACAAGACAAGACAAGACAAGACAAGACAAGACAAGACAAGACAAGACAAGACAAGACAAGACAAGACAAGACAAGACAAGACAAGACAAGACAAGACAAGACAAGACAAGACAAGACAAGACAAGACAAGACAAGACAAGACAAGACAAGACAAGACAAAACAAGACAAGACAAGACAAGACAAGACAAGACAAGAGCAGACAAGACAAGACACGACAAGACAAGACAAGACAAGACAAGACAAAACAAGACAAGACAAGACAAGACAAGACAAAACAAGAAAAGACAAGACAAGTCAAGTCAAGACAAGACAAGACAAGACAAGACAAGACAAGACAAGACAAGACAAGACAAGACAAGACAAGACAAGACAAGACAAGACAAGACAAGACAAGACAAGACAAGACAAGACAAGACAAGACAAGACAAGACAAGACAAGACAAGACAAGACAAGACAAGACAAGACAAGACAAGACAAGACAAGACAAGACAAGACAAGACAAGACAAGACACTACAAGACAAGACAAGACAAGACAAGACAAAACAAAACAAGACAAGACAAGACAAGACACGACAAGACAAGACAAGACAAGACAAGACAAAACAAGACAAGACAAGACAAGACAAGACAAGACAAGACAAGACAAGACAAGACAAGACAAGACAAGACAAGACAAGACAAGACAAGACAAGTCAAGACAAGACAAGACAAGAGCAGACAAGACAAGACACGACAAGACAAGACAAGACAAGACAAGACAAAACAAGACAAGACAAGACAAGACAAGACAAGACAAGACAAGACAAGACAAGACAAGACAAGTCAAGTCAAGACAAGACAAGACAAGACAAGACAAGACAAGACAAGACAAGACAAGACAAGACAAGACAAGACAAGACAAGACAAGACAAGACAAGACAAGACAAGACAAGACAAGACAAGACAAGACAAGACAAGACAAGACAAGACAAGACAAGACAAGACAAGACAAGATAAGACATGACAAGACAAAACAAGACAAGACAAGACAAGACAAGACAAGACAAGACAAGACAAGACAAGACAAGACAAGACAAGACAAGACAAGACAAGACAAGACAAGACAAGACAAGACAAGACAAGACAAGACAAGACAAGACAAGACAAGACAAGACAAGACAAGACAAGACAAGACAAGACAAGACAAGACAAGACAAGACAAGACAAGACAAGACAAGACAAGACAAGACAAGACAAGACAAGACAAGACAAGACAAGACAAGACAAGACAAGACAAGACAAGACAAGACAAGACAAGACAAGACAAGACAAGACAAGACAAGACAAGACAAGACAAGACAAGACAAGACAAGACAAGACAAGACAAGACAAGACAAGACAAGACAAGACAAGACAAGACAAGACAAGACAAGACAAGACAAGACAAGACAAGACAAGACAAGACAAGACAAGACAAGACAAGACAAGACAAGACAAGACAAGACAAGACAAGACAAGACAAGACAAGACAAGACAAGACAAGACAAAACAAGACAAGACAAGACAAGACAAGACAAGGCAAGACAAGACAAGATAAGACATGACAAGATAAGACATGACAAGACAAAACAACACAACATACGACATGGTATGACATGAGAAGACAAGACAAGACAAGACAAGACAAGACAAGATAAGACAAGACAAGACAAGACAAGACAAGACAAGACAAAACAAGACAAGACAAGACAAGACAAGACAAGACAAGACAAGACAAGACAAGACAAGACAAGACAAGACAAGACAAGACAAGACAAGACAAGACAAGACAAGACAAGACAAGACAAGACAAGACAAGACAAGAAAAGACAAGACAAGACAAGACAAGACAAGACAAGACAAGACAAGACAAGACAAGATAATACATGACAAGACAAAACAAGACAAGACAAGACAAGACAAGACAAGACAAGACAAGACAAGACAAGACAAGACAAGACAAGACAAGACAAGACAAGACAAGACAAGAGCAGACAAGACAAGACAAGACAAGACAAGACAAGACAAGACAAGACAAGACAAGACAAGACAAGACAAGACAAGACAAGACAAGACAAGACAAGACAAGACAAGACAAGACAAGACAAGACAAGACAAGACAAGACAAGACAAGACAAGACAAGACAAGACAAGACAAGACAAGACAAGACAAGACAAGACAAGACAAGACAAGACAAGACAAGACAAGACAAGACAAGACAAGACAAGACAAGACAAGACAAGACAAGACAAGACAAGACAAGACAAGACAAGACAAGACAAGACAAGACAAGAAAAGACAAGACAAGACAAGACAAGACAAGACAAGACAAGAAAAGACAAGACAAGACAAGACATGACATGACATGACATGACAAGACAAGACAGAACAGAACAAGACAAGACAAGGCAAGACAAGACAAGACAAGACAAGACAAGACAAGACAAGACAAGACAAGACAAGACAAGACAAGACAAGACCAGACAAGACAAGACATGACAAGACAAGACAAGACAACAACACAACACAACACATGACATGACATGACATGACATGACATGACAGACAAGACACGACAAGACAGAACAGGACAAGACAAGACAAGACAAGACAAGACAAGACATGACAAGACAAAATAAGACATGACATGACATGACATGACAAGACAAGACAGAACAGAACAAGACAAGACAAGACAAGACAAGACAAGACAAGACAAGACAAGACAAGAAAAGACAAGACAAAACAACACATGACATGACATGACATGACAAGACAAGACAGAACAGAACAAGACAAGACAAGACAAGACAAGACAAGACAAGACAGGACAAGGCAAGACAAGACAAGACAAGACAAGACAAGACAAGACAAGACAAGACAAGACAAGACAAGACAAGACAAGACAAGACAAGACAAGACAAGACAAGACAAGACAAGACAAGACAAGACAAGACAAGACAAGACAAGACAACACAAGACAAGCAAAGGAAAGACAAGACAACACAACACAACACAAGACAAGACAAGACAAGACAAGACAAGACAAGATAATACATGACAAGACAAAACAAGACAAGACAAGACAAGACAAGACAAGACAAGACAAGACAAGACAAGACAAGACAAGACAAGACAAGACAAGACAAGAGCAGACAAGACAAGACACGACAAGACAAAACAAGACAAGACAAGACAAGGCAAGACAAAACAAGACAAGACAAGACAAGACAAGACAAGACAAGACAAGACAAGACAAGACAAGACAAGACAAGACAAGACAAGACAAGACAAGACAAGACAAGACAAGACACTACAAGACAAGACAAGACAAGACAAGACAAAACAAAACAAGACAAGACAAGACAAGACAAGATAAGACATGACAAGACAAAACAAGACAAGACAAAACAACACAACATACGACATGGCATGACATGAGAAGACAAGACAAGACAAGACAAGACAAGACAAGACAAGACAAGACAAGACAAGACAAGACAAGACAAGACAAGACAAGACAAGACAAGACAAGACAAGACAAGACAAGACAAGACAAGACAAGACAAGACAAGACAAGACAAGACAAGACAAGACAAGACAAGACAAGACAAGACAAGACAAGACAAGACAAGACAAGACAAGACAAGACAAGACAAGACAAGACAAGACAAGACAAGACAAGACAAGACAAGACAAGACAAGACAAGACAAGACAAGACAAGACAAGACAAGACAAGACAAGACAAGACAAGACAAGACAAGACAAGACAAGACAAGACAAGACAAGACAAGACAAGACAAGACAAGACAAGACAAGACAAGACAAGACAAGACAAGACAAGACAAGACAAGACAAGACAAGACAAGACAAGACAAGACAAGACAAGACAAGACAAGACAAGACAAAACAAGACAAGACAAGACAAGACAAGACAAGACAGAACAGAACAAGACAAGACAAGACAAGACAAGACAAGACAAGACAAGACAAGACAAGACAAGACAAGACAAGACAAGACAAGACAAGACAAGACAAGACAAGAAAAGACAAGACAAAACAACACATGACATGACATGACATGACAAGACAAGACAGAACAGAACAAGACAAGACAAGACAAGACAAGACAAGACAAGACAAGACAAGGCAAGACAAGACAAGACAAGACAAGACAAGACAAGACAAGACAAGACAAGACAAGACAAGACAAGACAAGACAAGACAAGACAAGACAAGACAAGACAAGACAAGACAAGACAAGACAAGACAAGACAAGACAAGACAAGACAACACAAGACAAGCAAAGGAAAGACAAGACAACACAACACAACACAAGACAAGACAAGACAAGACAAGACAAGACAAGATAATACATGACAAGACAAAACAAGACAAGACAAGACAAGACAAGACAAGACAAGACAAGACAAGACAAGACAAGACAAGACAAGACAAGACAAGACAAGAGCAGACAAGACAAGACACGACAAGACAAGACAAGACAAGACAAGACAAAACAAGACAAGACAAGACAAGACAAGACAAGACAAGAGCAGACAAGACAAGACACGACAAGACAAGACAAGACAAGACAAGACAAAACAAGACAAGACAAGACAAGACAAGACAAAACAAGACAAGACAAGACAAGTCAAGTCAAGACAAGACAAGACAAGACAAGACAAGACAAGACAAGACAAGACAAGACAAGACAAGACAAGACAAGACAAGACAAGACAAGACACTACAAGACAAGACAAGACAAGACAAGACAAAACAAAACAAGACAAGACAAGACAAGACAAGATAAGACATGACAAGACAAAACAAGACAAGACAAAACAACACAACATACGACATGGCATGACATGAGAAGACAAGACAAGACAAGACAAGACAAGACAAGACAAGACAAGACAAGACAAGACAAGACAAGACAAGACAAGACAAGACAAGACAAGACAAGACAAGACAAGACAAGACAAGACAAGACAAGACAAGACAAGACAAGACAAGACAAGACAAGACAAGACAAGACAAGACAAGACAAGACAAGACAAGACAAGACAAGACAACACAAGACAAGCAAAGGAAAGACAAGACAACACAACACAACACAAGACAAGACAAGACAAGACAAGACAAGATAATACATGACAAGACAAAACAAGACAAGACAAGACAAGACAAGACAAGACAAGACAAGACAAGACAAGACAAGACAAGACAAGACAAGAGCAGACAAGACAAGACACGACAAGACAAGACAAGACAAGACAAGACAAAACAAGACAAGACAAGACAAGACAAGACAAGACAAGAGCAGACAAGACAAGACACGACAAGACAAGACAAGACAAGACAAGACAAAACAAGACAAGACAAGACAAGACAAGACAAAACAAGACAAGACAAGACAAGTCAAGTCAAGACAAGACAAGACAAGACAAGACAAGACAAGACAAGACAAGACAAGACAAGACAAGACAAGACAAGACAAGACAAGACACTACAAGACAAGACAAGACAAGACAAGACAAAACAAAACAAGACAAGACAAGACAAGACAAGATAAGACATGACAAGACAAAACAAGACAAGACAAAACAACACAACATACGACATGGCATGACATGAGAAGACAAGACAAGACAAGACAAGACAAGACAAGACAAGACAAGACAAGACAAGACAAGACAAGACAAGACAAGACAAGACAAGACAAGACAAGACAAGACAAGACAAGACAAGACAAGACAAGACAAGACAAGACAAGACAAGACAAGACAAGACAAGACAAGACA
This sequence comes from Zeugodacus cucurbitae, assembly GCF_028554725.1. Lineage (NCBI taxonomy): Eukaryota > Metazoa > Arthropoda > Insecta > Diptera > Tephritidae > Zeugodacus > Zeugodacus cucurbitae. The sequence goes on along the minus strand of NC_071672.1, from coordinate 4,562,116 downwards.
AGACAAGACAAGACAAGACAAGACAAGACAAGACAAGACAAGACAAGACAAGACAAGACAAGACAAGACAAGACAAGACAAGACAAGACAAGACAAGACAAGACAAGACAAGACAAGACAAGACAAGACAAGACAAGACAAGACAAGACAAAACAAGACAAGACAAGACAAGACAAGACAAGACAAGAGCAGACAAGACAAGACACGACAAGACAAGACAAGACAAGACAAGACAAAACAAGACAAGACAAGACAAGACAAGACAAAACAAGACAAGACAAGACAAGTCAAGTCAAGACAAGACAAGACAAGACAAGACAAGACAAGACAAGACAAGACAAGACAAGACAAGACAAGACAAGACAAGACAAGACAAGACAAGACAAGACAAGACAAGACAAGACAAGACAAGACAAGACAAGACAAGACAAGACAAGACAAGACAAGACAAGACAAGACAAGACAAGACAAGACAAGACAAGACAAGACAAGACAAGACAAGACAAGACACTACAAGACAAGACAAGACAAGACAAGACAAAACAAAACAAGACAAGATAAGACATGACAAGACAAAACAAGACAAGACAAAACAACACAACATACGACATGGCATGACATGAGAAGACAAGACAAGACAAGACAAGACAAGACAAGACAAGACAAGACAAGACAAGACAAGACAAGACAAGACAAGACAAGACAAGACAAGACAAGACAAGACAAGACAAGACAAGACAAGACAAGACAAGACAAGACAAGACAAGACAAGACAAGACAAGACAAGACAAGACAAGACAAGACAAGACAAGACAAGACAAGACAAGACAAGACAAGACAAGACAAGACAAGACAAGACAAGAAAAGACAAGACAAGACAAGACAAGACAAGACAAGACAAGACAAGACATGACATGACATGACATGACAAGACAAGACAGAACAGAACAAGACAAGACAAGACAAGGCAAGACAAGACAAGACAAGACAAGACAAGACAAGACAAGACAAGACAAGACAACACATGACATGACATGACAAGACAAGACAGAACAGGACAAGACAAGACAAGACAAGACAAGACAAGACAAGATAATACATGACAAGACAAAACAAGACAAGACAAGACAAGACAAGACAAGACAAGACAAGACCAGACAAGACAAGACAAGACAAGACAAGACAAGACAAGACAAGAAAAGAAAAGACAAGACAAGACAAGACAAGACAAGACAAGACAAAACAAGACAAGACAAGACAAGACAAGACAAGACAAGACAAGACAAGACAACACATGACATGACATGACAAGACAAGACAGAACAGGACAAGACAAGACAAGACAAGACAAGACAAGACAAGACAAGACAAGACAAGACAAGACAAGACAAGACAAGACAAGACAAGACAAGACAAGACAAGACAAGACAAGACAAGACAAGACAAGACAAGACAAGACAAGACAAGACAAGACAAGACAAGACAAGACAAGACAAGACAAGACAAGACAAGACAAGACAAGACAAGACAAGACAAGACAAGACAAGACAAGACAAGACAAGACAAGACAAGACAAGACAAGACAAGACAAGACAAGACAAGACAAGACAAGACAAGACAAGACAAGACAAGACAAGACAAGACAAGACAAGACAAGACAAGACAAGACAAGACAAGACAAGACAAGACAAGACAAGACAAAACAAGACAAGACAAGACAAGACAAGACAAGACAAGAGCAGACAAGACAAGACACGACAAGACAAGACAAGACAAGACAAGACAAAACAAGACAAGACAAGACAAGACAAAACAAGACAAGACAAGACAAGTCAAGTCAAGACAAGACAAGACAAGACAAGACAAGACAAGACAAGACAAGACAAGACAAGACAAGACAAGACAAGACAAGACAAGACAAGACAAGACAAGACAAGACAAGACAAGACAAGACAAGACAAGACAAGACAAGACAAGACAAGACAAGACAAGACAAGACAAGACAAGACAAGACAAGACAAGACAAGACAAGACAAGACAAGACAAGACAAGACAAGACACTACAAGACAAGACAAGACAAGACAAGACAAAACAAAACAAGACAAGATAAGACATGACAAGACAAAACAAGACAAGACAAAACAACACAACATACGACATGGCATGACATGAGAAGACAAGACAAGACAAGACAAGACAAGACAAGACAAGACAAGACAAGACAAGACAAGACAAGACAAGACAAGACAAGACAAGACAAGACAAGACAAGACAAGACAAGACAAGACAAGACAAGACAAGACAAGACAAGACAAGACAAGACAAGACAAGACAAGACAAGACAAGACAAGACAAGACAAGACAAGACAAGACAAGACAAGACAAGACAAGACAAGACAAGACAAGACAAGAAAAGACAAGACAAGACAAGACAAGACAAGACAAGACAAGACAAGACATGACATGACATGACATGACAAGACAAGACAGAACAGAACAAGACAAGACAAGACAAGGCAAGACAAGACAAGACAAGACAAGACAAGACAAGACAAGACAAGACAAGACAAGACAACACATGACATGACATGACAAGACAAGACAGAACAGGACAAGACAAGACAAGACAAGACAAGACAAGACAAGATAATACATGACAAGACAAAACAAGACAAGACAAGACAAGACAAGACAAGACAAGACAAGACCAGACAAGACAAGACAAGACAAGACAAGACAAGACAAGACAAGAAAAGAAAAGACAAGACAAGACAAGACAAGACAAGACAAGACAAAACAAGACAAGACAAGACAAGACAAGACAAGACAAGACAAGACAAGACAACACATGACATGACATGACAAGACAAGACAGAACAGGACAAGACAAGACAAGACAAGACAAGACAAGACAAGATAATACATGACAAGACAAAACAAGACAAGACAAGACAAGACAAGACAAGACAAGACAAGACCAGACAAGACAAGACAAGACAAGACAAGACAAGACAAGACAAGACAAGACAAGACAAGACAAGACAAGACAAGACAAGACAAGACAAGACAAGACAAGACAAGACAAGACAAGACAAGACAAGACAAGACAAGACAAGACAAGACAAGACAAGACAAGAAAAGACATGACAGACAAGACACGACAACACAGAACAGGACAAGACAAGACAAGACAAGACAAGACAAGACATGACAAGACAAAACAAGACATGACATGACATGACATGACAAGAAAAGACAGAACAGAACAAGACAAGACAAGACAAGACAAGACAAGACAAGACAAGACAAGACAAGGCAAGACAAGACAAGAAAAGAAAAGACAAGACAAAACAACACATGACATGACATGACATGACAAGACAAGACAGAACAGAACAAGACAAGACAAGACAAGACAAGACAAGACAAGACAAGACAAGACAAGACAAGACAAGACAAGACAAGACAAGACAAGACAAGACAAGACAAGACAAGACAAGACAAGACCAGACAAGACAAGACATGACAAGACAAGACAAGACAAGACATGACAAGACAAGACAAGACAACAACACAACACAACACATGACATGACATGACAGACAAGACAAGACAAGACAAGACAAGACAACAACACAACACAACACATGACATGACATGACATGACATGACATGACATGACATGACAGACAAGACAAGACAAGACAAGACAAGACAAGACAAAACAAGACAAGACAAGACAAAACAACACATGACAAGACAAGACAAGACAAGACAAGACAACAACACAACACAACACATGACATGACATGACATGACATGACATGACATGACATGACAGACAAGACAAGACAAGACAAGACAAGACAAGACAAAACAAGACAAGACAAGACAAAACAACACATGACATGACATGACAAGACAAGACAGAACAGGACAAGACAAGACAAGACAAGACAAGACAAGACAAGACAAGACAAGACAAGACAAGACAAGACAAGACAAGACATGACAAGACAAAACAAGACAAAACAAAAGAAGACAAGACAAGACAAGACAAGACAAGACAAGACAAGACAAGACAAGAAAAGACAAGACAAGACAAGACAAGACAAGAAAAGAAAAGACAAGACAAGACAACACAAGACAAGCAAAGGAAAGACAAGACAACACAACACAAGACAAGACAAGAAAAGACAAGACAAGACAAGACAAGACAAGAAAAGACAAGACAAGACATGACATGACATGACATGACAAGACAAGACAGAACAGAACAAGACAAGACAAGACAAGGCAAGACAAGACAAGACAAGACAAGACAAGACAAGACAAGACAAGACAAGACAAGACAAGACAAGACAAGACAAGACAAGACAAGACCAGACAAGACAAGACATGACAAGACAAGACAAGACAAGAAAAGAAAAGACAAGACAAAACAAGACAAGACAAGACAAGACAAGACAAGACAAGACAAGACAAGACAAGACAAGACAAGACAAGACAAGACAAGACAAGACAAGACAAGACAAGAAAAGACAAGACAAGACAAGACAAGACAAGACAAGACAAGACAAGACAAGACAAGACAAGACAAGACAAGACAAGACAAGACAAGACAAGACAAGACAAGACAAGACAAGACAAGACAAGAAAAGACAAGACAAGACAAGACAAGACAAGACAAGACAAGACAAGACAAGACAAGACAAGACAAGACAAGACAAGACAAGACAAGACAAGACAAGACAAGACAAGACAAGACAAGACAAGACAAGACAAGACAAGACAAGACAAGAAAAGACAAGACAAGACAAGACAAGACAAGACAAGAAAAGACAAGACAAGACATGACATGACATGACATGACAAGACAAGACAGAACAGAACAAGACAAGACAAGACAAGGCAAGACAAGACAAGACAAGACAAGACAAGACAAGACAAGACAAGACAAGACAAGACAAGACAAGACAAGACAAGACAAGACAAGACAAGACAAGACAAGACAAGACAAGACAAGACAAGACAAGACAAGACAAGACAAGACAAGACAAGACAAGACAAGACAAGACAAGACAAGACAAGACAAGACAAGACAAGAAAAGACAAGACAAGACAAGACAAGACAAGAAAAGACAAGACAAGACAAGACAAGACATGACATGACATGACAAGACAAGACAGAACAGAACAAGACAAGACAAGACAAGGCAAGACAAGACAAGACAAGACAAGACAAGACAAGACAAGACAACACATGACATGACATGACAAGACAAGACAGAACAGGACAAGACAAGACAAGACAAGACAAGACAAGACAAGATAATACATGACAAGACAAAACAAGACAAGACAAGACAAGACAAGACAAGACAAGACAAGACCAGACAAGACAAGACAAGACAAGACAAGACAAGACAAGACAAGAAAAGAAAAGACAAGACAAGACAAGACAAGACAAGACAAGACAAAACAAGACAAGACAAGACAAGACAAGACAAGACAAGACAACACATGACATGACATGACAAGACAAGACAGAACAGGACAAGACAAGACAAGACAAGACAAGACAAGACAAGATAATACATGACAAGACAAAACAAGACAAGACAAGACAAGACAAGACAAGACAAGACAAGACCAGACAAGACAAGACAAGACAAGACAAGACAAGACAAGACAAGACAAGACAAGACAAGACAAGACAAGACAAGACAAGACAAGACAAGACAAGACAAGACAAGACAAGACAAGACAAGAAAAGACATGACAGACAAGACACGACAACACAGAACAGGACAAGACAAGACAAGACAAGACAAGACAAGACATGACAAGACAAAACAAGACATGACATGACATGACATGACAAGACAAGACAGAACAGAACAAGACAAGACAAGACAAGACAAGACAAGACAAGACAAGACAAGGCAAGACAAGACAAGAAAAGAAAAGACAAGACAAAACAACACATGACATGACATGACATGACAAGACAAGACAGAACAGAACAAGACAAGACAAGACAAGACAAGACAAGACAAGACAAGACAAGACAAGACAAGACAAGACAAGACAAGACAAGACAAGACAAGACAAGACAAGACAAGACAAGACAAGACAAGACAAGACAAGACCAGACAAGACAAGACATGACAAGACAAGACAAGACAAGACATGACAAGACAAGACAAGACAACAACACAACACAACACATGACATGACATGACAGACAAGACAAGACAAGACAAGACAAGACAACAACACAACACAACACATGACATGACATGACATGACATGACATGACATGACATGACAGACAAGACAAGACAAGACAAGACAAGACAAGACAAAACAAGACAAGACAAGACAAAACAACACATGACAAGACAAGACAAGACAAAACAACACATGACATGACATGACAAGACAAGACAAGACAAGACAAGACAAGACAAGACAAGACAAGACAAGACATGACAAGACAAAACAAGACAAAACAAAAGAAGACAAGACAAGACAAGACAAGACAAGACAAGACAAAACAAGACAAGACAAGACAAAACAACACATGACATGACATGACATGACATGACAAGACAAGACAGGACAGGACAAGACAAGACAAGACAAGACAAGACAAGACAAGACAAGACATGACATGACATGACAAGACAAGACAAGACAAGACAAGATAAGACATGACAAGACAAGACAAGACAAGACAAGACAGAACAGGACAAGACAAGACAAGACAAGACAAGACAAGACAAGACAAGACAAGACAAGACAAGACAAGACAAGACAAGACAAGACAAGACAAGACAAGACAAGACAAGACAGGACAAGAGAAGACAAGACATGACAAGACAAAACAAAAGAAGACAAGACAAGACAAGACAAGACAAGACAAGACAATACAAGACAAAACAAGACAAGACAAGACAAAACAACACATGACATGACATGACAAGACGAGACAGGACAGGACAAGACAAGACAAGACAAGACAAGACAAGACAAGACAAGACAAGACAAGACAAGACAAGACAAGACAAGACAAGACAAGGCAAGACAAGACAAGACAAAACAAGACAAGACAAAACAACAAAACAAACGACAGGACAGGACAAGACAAGACAAGACAAGACAAGACAAGACAAGACAAGATAAGGCAAGACAAGACAAGACAAGACATGACAAAACAAGACAAGACAAGACAAGACAAGACAAGAAAAGAAAAGACAAGACAAGACAAGACAAGACAAGATAATACATGACAAGACAAAACAAGACAAGACAAGACAAGACAAGACAAGACAAGACAAGACAAGACAAGACAAGACAAGACAAGACAAGACAAGACAAGACAAGACATGACAAGACAAAACAAGACAAAACAAAAGAAGACAAGACAAGACAAGACAAGATAATACATGACAAGACAAAACAAGACAAGAAAAGACAAGACAAGACAAGACAAGACAAGACCAGACAAGACAAGACAAGACAAGACAAGACAAGACAAGACAAGAAAAGAAAAGACAAGACAAGACAACACAAGACAAGACAAGACAAGCAAAGGAAAGACAAGACAACACAACACAAGACAAGACAAGACAAGACAAGACAAGACAAGACAAGACAAGGCAAGACAAGACAAGACAAAACAAGACAAGACAAAACAACAAAACAAACGACAGGACAGGACAAGACAAGACAAGACAAGACAAGACAAGACAAGACAAGATAAGGCAACACAAGACAAGACAAGACAAGCAAAGGAAAGACAAGACAACACAACACAAGACAAGACAAGACAAGACAAGACAAGACAAGATAATACATGACAAGACAAAACAAGACAAGACAAGACAAGACAAGACAAGACAAGACAAGACAAGACAAGACAAGAAAAGAAAAGACAAGACAAGACAACACAAGACAAGACAAGACAAGCAAAGGAAAGACAAGACAACACAACACAAGACAAGACAAGACAAGACAAGACAAGATAATACATGACAAGACAAAACAAGACAAGGCAAGACAAGACAAGACAAGACAAGACAAGACAAGACAAGACAAGACAAGACAAGACATGACAAGACAAAACAACACAACATACGACATGGTATGACATGAGAAGACAAGACAAGACAAGACAAGACAAGACAAGACAAGACAAGACAAGACAAGACAAGAAAAGAAAAGACAAGACAAGACAACACAAGACAAGACAAGACAAGCAAAGGAAAGACAAGACAACACAACACAAGACAAGACAAGACAAGACAAGACAAGACAAGATAATACATGACAAGACAAAACAAGACAAGACAAGACAAGACAAGACAAGACAAGACAAGACAAGACAAGACAAGACAAGACAAGACAAGACATGACAAGACAAAACAAGACAAAACAAAAGAAGACAAGACAAGACAAGACAAGACAAGACAAGACAAAACAAGACAAGACAAGACAAAACAACACATGACATGACATGACATGACAAGACAAGACAGGACAGGACAAGACAAGACAAGACAAGACAAGACATGACAAGACAAGACAAGACAAGACAAGATAATACATGACAAGACAAAACAAGACAAGACAAGACAAGACAAGACAAGACAAGACAAGACAAGACATGACAAGACAAAACAAGACAAAACAAAAGAAGACAAGACAAGACAAGACAAGACAAGACAAGACAAAACAAGACAAGACAAGACAAAACAACACATGACATGACATGACATGACAAGACAAGACAGGACAGGACAAGACAAGACAAGACAAGACAAGACAAGACAAAACAAGACAAGACAAGGCAAGACAAGACAAGACAAGACAAGACAAGACAAGACAAGACAAGACAAGACAAGACAAGACAAGACAAGACAAGACAAGACAAGACAAGACCAGACAAGACAAGACATGACAAGACAAGACAAGACAAGAAAAGAAAAGACAAGACAAAACAAGACAAGACAAGACAAGACAAGACAAGACAAGACAAGACAAGACAAGACAAGACAAGACAAGACAAGACAAGACAAGACAAGACAAGACAAGACAAGACAAGACAAGAAAAGACAAGACAAGACAAGACAAGACAAGACAAGACAAGACAAGACAAGACAAGACAAGACAAGACAAGACAAGACAAGACAAGACAAGACAAGACAAGACAAGACAAGACAAGAAAAGACAAGACAAGACAAGACAAGACAAGACAAGACAAGACAAGACAAGACAAGACAAGACAAGACAAGACAAGACAAGACAAGACAAGACAAGACAAGACAAGACAAGACAAGACAAGACAAGACAAGACAAGACAAGACAAGACAAGACAAGACAAGACAAGACAAGACAAGACAAGACAAGACAAGACAAGACAAGACAAGACAAAACAACACATGACATGACATGACAAGACAAGACAGAACAGGACAAGACAAGACAAGACAAGACAAGACAAGACAAGACAAGACATGACAAGACAAAACAAGACAAAACAAAAGAAGACAAGACAAGACAAGACAAGACAAGACAAGACAAAACAAGACAAGACAAGACAAAACAACACATGACATGACATGACATGACAAGACAAGACAGGACAGGACAAGACAAGACAAGACAAGACAAGACAAGACAAAACAAGACAAGACAAGGCAAGACAAGACAAGACAAGACAAGACAAGACAAGACAAGACAAGACAAGACAAGACAAGACAAGACAAGACAAGACAAGACAAGACAAGACCAGACAAGACAAGACATGACAAGACAAGACAAGACAAGAAAAGAAAAGACAAGACAAAACAAGACAAGACAAGACAAGACAAGACAAGACAAGACAAGACAAGACAAGACAAGACAAGACAAGACAAGACAAGACAAGACAAGACAAGACAAGACAAGACAAGAAAAGACAAGACAAGACAAGACAAGACAAGACAAGACAAGACAAGACAAGACAAGACAAGACAAGACAAGACAAGACAAGACAAGACAAGACAAGACAAGACAAGACAAGACAAGACAAGACAAGAAAAGACAAGACAAGACAAGACAAGACAAGACAAGACAAGACAAGACAAGACAAGACAAGACAAGACAAGACAAGACAAGACAAGACAAGACAAGACAAGACAAGACAAGACAAGACAAGACAAGACAAGACAAGACAAGAAAAGACAAGACAAGACAAGACAAGACAAGACAAGAAAAGACAAGACAAGACATGACATGACATGACATGACAAGACAAGACAGAACAGAACAAGACAAGACAAGACAAGGCAAGACAAGACAAGACAAGACAAGACAAGACAAGACAAGACAAGACAAGACAAGACAAGACAAGACAAGACAAGACAAGACAAGACAAGACAAGACAAGACAAGACAAGACAAGACAAGACAAGACAAGACAAGACAAGACAAGACAAGACAAGACAAGACAAGACAAGACAAGACAAGACAAGACAAGACAAGACAAGACAAGACAAGACAAGACAAGACAAGACAAGACAAGAAAAGACAAGACAAGACAAGACAAGACAAGACAAGAAAAGACAAGACAAGACATGACATGACATGACATGACAAGACAAGACAGAACAGAACAAGACAAGACAAGACAAGGCAAGACAAGACAAGACAAGACAAGACAAGACAAGACAAGACAAGACAAGACAACACATGACATGACATGACAAGACAAGACAGAACAGGACAAGACAAGACAAGACAAGACAAGACAAGACAAGATAATACATGACAAGACAAAACAAGACAAGACAAGACAAGACAAGACAAGACAAGACAAGACCAGACAAGACAAGACAAGACAAGACAAGACAAGACAAGACAAGAAAAGAAAAGACAAGAAAAGACAAGACAAGACAAGACAAGACAAAACAAGACAAGACAAGACAAGACAAGACAAGACAAGACAAGACAAGACAACACATGACATGACATGACAAGACAAGACAGAACAGGACAAGACAAGACAAGACAAGACAAGACAAGACAAGATAATACATGACAAGACAAAACAAGACAAGACAAGACAAGACAAGACAAGACAAGACAAGACAAGACCAGACAATACAAGACAAGACAAGACAAGACAAGACAAGACAAGACAAGACAAGACAAGACAAGACAAGACAAGACAAGACAAGACAAGACAAGACAAGACAAGACAAGACAAGACAAGACAAGACAAGACAAGAAAAGACATGACAGACAAGACACGACAACACAGAACAGGACAAGACAAGACAAGACAAGACAAGACAAGACATGACAAGACAAAACAAGACATGACATGACATGACATGACAAGACAAGACAGAACAGAACAAGACAAGACAAGACAAGACAAGACAAGACAAGACAAGACAAGGCAAGACAAGACAAGAAAAGAAAAGACAAGACAAAACAACACATGACATGACATGACATGACAAGACAAGACAGAACAGAACAAGACAAGACAAGACAAGACAAGACAAGACAAGACAAGACAAGACAAGACAAGACAAGACAAGACAAGACAAGACAAGACAAGACAAGACAAGACAAGACAAGACCAGACAAGACAAGACATGACAAGACATGACAAGACAAGACATGACAAGACAAGACAAGACAACAACACAACACAACACATGACATGACATGACAGACAAGACAAGACAAGACAAGACAAGACAACAACACAACACAACACATGACATGACATGACATGACATGACATGACATGACATGACAGACAAGACAAGACAAGACAAGACAAAACAAGACAAGACAAGACAAAACAACACATGACATGACATGACAAGACAAGACAGAACAGGAAAAGACAAGACAAGACAAGACAAGACAAGACAAGACAAGACAAGACAAGACAAGACAAGACATGACAAGACAAAACAAGACAAAACAAAAGAAGACAAGACAAGACAAGACAAGACAAGACAAGACAAAACAAGACAAGACAAGACAAAACAACACATGACATGACATGACATGACATGACAAGACAAGACAGGACAGGACAAGACAAGACAAGACAAGACAAGACAAGACAAGACAAGACATGACATGACATGACAAGACAAGACAAGACAAGACAAGATAAGACATGACAAGACAAGACAAGACAAGACAAGACAGAACAGGACAAGACAAGACAAGACAAGACAAGACAAGACAAGACAAGACAAGACAAGACAAGACAAGACAAGACAAGACAAGACAAGACAAGACAAGACAAGACAAGACAGGACAAGAGAAGACAAGACATGACAAGACAAAACAAAAGAAGACAAGACAAGACAAGACAAGACAAGACAAGACAATACAAGACAAAACAAGACAAGACAAGACAAAACAACACATGACATGACATGACAAGACGAGACAGGACAGGACAAGACAAGACAAGACAAGACAAGACAAGACAAGACAAGACAAGACAAGACAAGACAAGACAAGACAAGACAAGACAAGGCAAGACAAGACAAGACAAAACAAGACAAGACAAAACAACAAAACAAACGACAGGACAGGACAAGACAAGACAAGACAAGACAAGACAAGACAAGACAAGATAAGGCAAGACAAGACAAGACAAGACATGACAAAACAAGACAAGACAAGACAAGACAAGACAAGAAAAGAAAAGACAAGACAAGACAAGACAAGACAAGATAATACATGACAAGACAAAACAAGACAAGACAAGACAAGACAAGACAAGACAAGACAAGACAAGACAAGACAAGACAAGACAAGACAAGACAAGACAAGACAAGACATGACAAGACAAAACAAGACAAAACAAAAGAAGACAAGACAAGACAAGACAAGATAATACATGACAAGACAAAACAAGACAAGAAAAGACAAGACAAGACAAGACAAGACAAGACCAGACAAGACAAGACAAGACAAGACAAGACAAGACAAGAAAAGAAAAGACAAGACAAGACAACACAAGACAAGACAAGACAAGACAAGCAAAGGAAAGACAAGACAACACAACACAAGACAAGACAAGACAAGACAAGACAAGACAAGACAAGACAAGGCAAGACAAGACAAGACAAAACAAGACAAGACAAAACAACAAAACAAACGACAGGACAGGACAAGACAAGACAAGACAAGACAAGACAAGACAAGACAAGATAAGGCAACACAAGACAAGACAAGACAAGCAAAGGAAAGACAAGACAACACAACACAAGACAAGACAAGACAAGACAAGACAAGACAAGATAATACATGACAAGACAAAACAAGACAAGACAAGACAAGACAAGACAAGACAAGACAAGACCAGACAAGACAAGACAAGACAAGACAAGACAAGACAAGACAAGAAAAGAAAAGACAAGACAAGACAACACAAGACAAGACAAGACAAGCAAAGGAAAGACAAGACAACACAACACAAGACAAGACAAGACAAGACAAGACAAGATAATACATGACAAGACAAAACAAGACAAGGCAAGACAAGACAAGACAAGACAAGACAAGACAAGACAAGACAAGACAAGACAAGACATGACAAGACAAAACAACACAACATACGACATGGTATGACATGAGAAGACAAGACAAGACAAGACAAGACAAGACAAGACAAGACAAGACAAGACAAGACAAGACAAGAAAAGAAAAGACAAGACAAGACAACACAAGACAAGACAAGACAAGCAAAGGAAAGACAAGACAACACAACACAAGACAAGACAAGACAAGACAAGACAAGACAAGATAATACATGACAAGACAAAACAAGACAAGACAAGACAAGACAAGACAAGACAAGACAAGACAAGACAAGACAAGACAAGACAAGACATGACAAGACAAAACAAGACAAAACAAAAGAAGACAAGACAAGACAAGACAAGACAAGACAAGACAAAACAAGACAAGACAAGACAAAACAACACATGACATGACATGACATGACAAGACAAGACAGGACAGGACAAGACAAGACAAGACAAGACAAGACATGACAAGACAAGACAAGACAAGACATGACAAGACAAGACAAGACAAGACAACAACACAACACAACACATGACATGACATGACATGACATGACATGACAGACAAGACAAGACAAGACAAGACAAGACAACAACACAACACAACACATGACATGACATGACATGACATGACATGACATGACATGACAGACAAGACAAGACAAGACAAGACAAGACAAAACAAGACAAGACAAGACAAAACAACACATGACATGACATGACAAGACAAGACAGAACAGGACAAGACAAGACAAGACAAGACAAGACAAGACAAGACAAGACAAGGCAAGACAAGACAAGACAAGACAAGACAAGACAAGACAAGACATGACAAGACAAAACAAAAGAAGACAAGACAAGACAAGACAAGACAAGACAAGACAAAACAAGACAAGACAAGACAAAACAACACATGACATGACATGACATGACAAGACAAGACAGGACAGGACAAGACAAGACAAGACAAGACAAGACAAGACAAGACATGACATGACATGACAAGACAAGACAAGACAAGACAAGACAAGACAAAACAAGACAAGACAAGACAAAACAACACATGACATGACATGACAAGACAAGACAGAACAGGACAAGACAAGACAAGACAAGACAAGACAAGACAAGACAAGACAAGACAAGACAAGACAAGACATGACAAGACAAAACAAGACAAAACAAAAGAAGACAAGACAAGACAAGACAAGACAAGACAAGACAAAACAAGACAAGACAAGACAAAACAACACATGACATGACATGACATGACAAGACAAGACAGGACAGGACAAGACAAGACAAGACAAGACAAGACAAGACAAGACAAGACATGACATGACATGACAAGACAAGACAAGACAAGACAAGATAAGACATGACAAGACAAGACAAGACAAGACAAGACAGAACAGGACAAGACAAGACAAGACAAGACAAGACAAGACAAGACAAGACAAGACAAGACAAGACAAGACAAGACAAGACAAGACAAGACAAGACAAGACAAGACAAGACAGGACAAGAGAAGACAAGACATGACAAGACAAAACAAAAGAAGACAAGACAAGACAAGACAAGACAAGACAAGACAATACAAGACAAAACAAGACAAGACAAGACAAAACAACACATGACATGACATGACAAGACGAGACAGGACAGGACAAGACAAGACAAGACAAGACAAGACAAGACAAGACAAGACAAGACAAGACAAGACAAGACAAGACAAGACAAGACAAGACAAGGCAAGACAAGACAAGACAAAACAAGACAAGACAAAACAACAAAACAAACGACAGGACAGGACAAGACAAGACAAGACAAGACAAGACAAGACAAGATAAGGCAAGACAAGACAAGACAAGACATGACAAAACAAGACAAGACAAGACAAGACAAGACAAGAAAAGAAAAGACAAGACAAGACAAGACAAGACAAGATAATACATGACAAGACAAAACAAGACAAGACAAGACAAGACAAGACAAGACAAGACAAGACAAGACAAGACAAGACAAGACAAGACAAGACAAGACATGACAAGACAAAACAAGACAAAACAAAAGAAGACAAGACAAGACAAGACAAGACAAGATAATACATGACAAGACAAAACAAGACAAGACAAGACAAGACAAGACAAGACAAGACAAGACCAGACAAGACAAGACAAGACAAGACAAGACAAGACAAGACAAGAAAAGAAAAGACAAGACAAGACAACACAAGACAAGACAAGACAAGCAAAGGAAAGACAAGACAACACAACACAAGACAAGACAAGACAAGACAAGACAAGACAAGACAAGGCAAGACAAGACAAGACAAAACAAGACAAGACAAAACAACAAAACAAACGACAGGACAGGACAAGACAAGACAAGACAAGACAAGACAAGACAAGACAAGATAAGGCAACACAAGACAAGACAAGACAAGCAAAGGAAAGACAAGACAACACAACACAAGACAAGACAAGACAAGACAAGACAAGACAAGATAATACATGACAAGACAAAACAAGACAAGACAAGACAAGACAAGACAAGACAAGACAAGACCAGACAAGACAAGACAAGACAAGACAAGACAAGACAAGACAAGAAAAGAAAAGACAAGACAAGACAACACAAGACAAGACAAGACAAGCAAAGGAAAGACAAGACAACACAACACAAGACAAGACAAGACAAGACAAGACAAGGTAATACATGACAAGACAAAACAAGACAAGGCAAGACAAGACAAGACAAGACAAGACAAGACAAGACAAGACAAGACAAGACAAGACAAGACATGACAAGACAAAACAACGCAACATACGACATGGTATGACATGAGAAGACAAGACAAGACAAGACAAGACAAGACAAGACAAGACAAGACAAGACAAGACAAGACAAGACAAGAAAAGAAAAGACAAGACAAGACAACACAAGACAAGACAAGACAAGCAAAGGAAAGACAAGACAACACAACACAAGACAAGACAAGACAAGACAAGACAAGACAAGATAATACATGACAAGACAAAACAAGACAAGACAAGACAAGACAAGACAAGACAAGACAAGACAAGACAAGACAAGACAAGACAAGACAAGACATGACAAGACAAAACAAGACAAAACAAAAGAAGACAAGACAAGACAAGACAAGACAAGACAAGACAAAACAAGACAAGACAAGACAAAACAACACATGACATGACATGACATGACAAGACAAGACAGGACAGGACAAGACAAGACAAGACAAGACAAGACAAGACATGACAAGACAAGACAAGACATGACAAGACAAGACAAGACAACAACACAACACAACACATGACATGACATGACATGACATGACATGACAGACAAGACAAGACAAGACAAGACAAGACAACAACACAACACAACACATGACATGACATGACATGACATGACATGACATGACATGACAGACAAGACAAGACAAGACAAGACAAGACAAGACAAAACAAGACAAGACAAGACAAAACAACACATGACATGACATGACAAGACAAGACAGAACAGGACAAGACAAGACAAGACAAGACAAGACAAGACAAGACAAGACAAGACAAGACAAGACAAGACAAGACAAGACAAGACAAGACAAGACAAGACATGACAAGACAAAACAAAAGAAGACAAGACAAGACAAGACATGACAAGACAAGACAAGACAACAACACAACACAACACATGACATGACATGACATGACATGACATGACAGACAAGACAAGACAAGACAAGACAAGACAAGACAACAACACAACACAACACATGACATGACATGACATGACATGACATGACATGACATGACAGACAAGACAAGACAAGACAAGACAAGACAAGACAAGACAAAACAAGACAAGACAAGACAAAACAACACATGACATGACATGACAAGACAAGACAGAACAGGACAAGACAAGACAAGACAAGACAAGACAAGACAAGACAAGACAAGACAAGACAAGACAAGACAAGACAAGACAAGACAAGACAAGACAAGACAAGACATGACAAGACAAAACAAAAGAAGACAAGACAAGACAAGACAAGACAAGACAAGACAAGACAAGACAGAACAGGACAAGACAAGACAAGACAAGACAAGACAAGACAAGACAAGACAAGACAAGACAAGACAAGACAAGACAAGACAAGACAAGACAAGACAAGACAAGACAAGACAAGACAGGACAAGAGAAGACAAGACATGACAAGACAAAACAAAAGAAGACAAGACAAGACAAGACAAGACAAGACAAGACAATACAAGACAAAACAAGACAAGACAAGACAAAACAACACATGACATGACATGACAAGACGAGACAGGACAGGACAAGACAAGACAAGACAAGACAAGACAAGACAAGACAAGACAAGACAAGACAAGACAAGACAAGACAAGACAAGGCAAGACAAGACAAGACAAAACAAGACAAGACAAAACAACAAAACAAACGACAGGACAGGACAAGACAAGACAAGACAAGACAAGACAAGACAAGACAAGATAAGGCAAGACAAGACAAGACAAGACATGACAAAACAAGACAAGACAAGACAAGACAAGACAAGAAAAGAAAAGACAAGACAAGACAAGACAAGACAAGATAATACATGACAAGACAAAACAAGACAAGACAAGACAAGACAAGACAAGACAAGACAAGACAAGACAAGACAAGACAAGACAAGACAAGACAAGACAAGACATGACAAGACAAAACAAGACAAAACAAAAGAAGACAAGACAAGACAAGACAAGACAAGATAATACATGACAAGACAAAACAAGACAAGACAAGACAAGACAAGACAAGACAAGACAAGACAAGACCAGACAAGACAAGACAAGACAAGACAAGACAAGACAAGACAAGAAAAGAAAAGACAAGACAAGACAACACAAGACAAGACAAGACAAGCAAAGGAAAGACAAGACAACACAACACAAGACAAGACAAGACAAGACAAGACAAGACAAGACAAGACAAGACAAGACAAGGCAAGACAAGACAAGACAAAACAAGACAAGACAAAACAACAAAACAAACGACAGGACAAGACAAGACAAGACAAGACAAGACAAGACAAGACAAGACAAGATAAGGCAACACAAGACAAGACAAGACAAGCAAAGGAAAGACAAGACAACACAACACAAGACAAGACAAGACAAGACAAGACAAGACAAGATAATACATGACAAGACAAAACAAGACAAGACAAGACAAGACAAGACAAGACAAGACAAGACCAGACAAGACAAGACAAGACAAGACAAGACAAGACAAGAAAAGAAAAGACAAGACAAGACAACACAAGACAAGACAAGACAAGCAAAGGAAAGACAAGACAACACAACACAAGACAAGACAAGACAAGACAAGACAAGATAATACATGACAAGACAAAACAAGACAAGGCAAGACAAGACAAGACAAGACAAGACAAGACAAGACAAGACAAGACAAGACATGACAAGACAAAACAACACAACATACGACATGGTATGACATGAGAAGACAAGACAAGACAAGACAAGACAAGACAAGACAAGACAAGACAAGACAAGACAAGACAAGAAAAGAAAAGACAAGACAAGACAACACAAGACAAGACAAGACAAGCAAAGGAAAGACAAGACAACACAACACAAGACAAGACAAGACAAGACAAGACAAGACAAGATAATACATGACAAGACAAAACAAGACAAGACAAGACAAGACAAGACAAGACAAGACAAGACAAGACAAGACAAGACAAGACAAGACAAGACATGACAAGACAAAACAAGACAAAACAAAAGAAGACAAGACAAGACAAGACAAGACAAGACAAGACAAAACAAGACAAGACAAGACAAAACAACACATGACATGACATGACATGACAAGACAAGACAGGACAGGACAAGACAAGACAAGACAAGACAAGACATGACAAGACAAGACAAGACAAGACATGACAAGACAAGACAAGACAACAACACAACACAACACATGACATGACATGACATGACATGACATGACAGACAAGACAAGACAAGACAAGACAAGACAACAACACAACACAACACATGACATGACATGACATGACATGACATGACATGACATGACAGACAAGACAAGACAAGACAAGACAAGACAAGACAAAACAAGACAAGACAAGACAAAACAACACATGACATGACATGACAAGACAAGACAGAACAGGACAAGACAAGACAAGACAAGACAAGACAAGACAAGACAAGACAAGGCAAGACAAGACAAGACAAGACAAGACAAGACAAGACAAGACATGACAAGACAAAACAAAAGAAGACAAGACAAGACAAGACAAGACAAGACAAGACAAAACAAGACAAGACAAGACAAAACAACACATGACATGACATGACATGACAAGACAAGACAGGACAGGACAAGACAAGACAAGACAAGACAAGACAAGACAAGACAAGACATGACATGACATGACAAGACAAGACAAGACAAGACAAGACAAGACAAAACAAGACAAGACAAGACAAAACAACACATGACATGACATGACAAGACAAGACAGAACAGGACAAGACAAGACAAGACAAGACAAGACAAGACAAGACAAGACAAGACAAGACAAGACAAGACATGACAAGACAAAACAAGACAAAACAAAAGAAGACAAGACAAGACAAGACAAGACAAGACAAGACAAAACAAGACAAGACAAGACAAAACAACACATGACATGACATGACATGACAAGACAAGACAGGACAGGACAAGACAAGACAAGACAAGACAAGACAAGACAAGACAAGACATGACATGACATGACAAGACAAGACAAGACAAGACAAGATAAGACATGACAAGACAAGACAAGACAAGACAAGACAGAACAGGACAAGACAAGACAAGACAAGACAAGACAAGACAAGACAAGACAAGACAAGACAAGACAAGACAAGACAAGACAAGACAAGACAAGACAAGACAAGACAAGACAGGACAAGAGAAGACAAGACATGACAAGACAAAACAAAAGAAGACAAGACAAGACAAGACAAGACAAGACAAGACAATACAAGACAAAACAAGACAAGACAAGACAAAACAACACATGACATGACATGACAAGACGAGACAGGACAGGACAAGACAAGACAAGACAAGACAAGACAAGACAAGACAAGACAAGACAAGACAAGACAAGACAAGACAAGACAAGACAAGACAAGACAAGACAAGACAAGGCAAGACAAGACAAGACAAAACAAGACAAGACAAAACAACAAAACAAACGACAGGACAGGACAAGACAAGACAAGACAAGACAAGACAAGACAAGACAAGATAAGGCAAGACAAGACAAGACAAGACATGACAAAACAAGACAAGACAAGACAAGACAAGACAAGAAAAGAAAAGACAAGACAAGACAAGACAAGACAAGATAATACATGACAAGACAAAACAAGACAAGACAAGACAAGACAAGACAAGACAAGACAAGACAAGACAAGACAAGACAAGACAAGACAAGACATGACAAGACAAAACAAGACAAAACAAAAGAAGACAAGACAAGACAAGACAAGACAAGATAATACATGACAAGACAAAACAAGACAAGACAAGACAAGACAAGACAAGACAAGACAAGACCAGACAAGACAAGACAAGACAAGACAAGACAAGACAAGACAAGAAAAGAAAAGACAAGACAAGACAACACAAGACAAGACAAGACAAGCAAAGGAAAGACAAGACAACACAACACAAGACAAGACAAGACAAGACAAGACAAGACAAGACAAGACAAGGCAAGACAAGACAAGACAAAACAAGACAAGACAAAACAACAAAACAAACGACAGGACAGGACAAGACAAGACAAGACAAGACAAGACAAGACAAGACAAGATAAGGCAACACAAGACAAGACAAGACAAGCAAAGGAAAGACAAGACAACACAACACAAGACAAGACAAGACAAGACAAGACAAGACAAGATAATACATGACAAGACAAAACAAGACAAGACAAGACAAGACAAGACAAGACAAGACAAGACCAGACAAGACAAGACAAGACAAGACAAGACAAGACAAGACAAGAAAAGAAAAGACAAGACAAGACAACACAAGACAAGACAAGACAAGCAAAGGAAAGACAAGACAACACAACACAAGACAAGACAAGACAAGACAAGACAAGATAATACATGACAAGACAAAACAAGACAAGGCAAGACAAGACAAGACAAGACAAGACAAGACAAGACAAGACAAGACAAGACATGACAAGACAAAACAACGCAACATACGACATGGTATGACATGAGAAGACAAGACAAGACAAGACAAGACAAGACAAGACAAGACAAGAAAAGAAAAGACAAGACAAGACAACACAAGACAAGACAAGACAAGCAAAGGAAAGACAAGACAACACAACACAAGACAAGACAAGACAAGACAAGACAAGACAAGATAATACATGACAAGACAAAACAAGACAAGACAAGACAAGACAAGACAAGACAAGACAAGACAAGACAAGACAAGACAAGACATGACAAGACAAAACAAGACAAAACAAAAGAAGACAAGACAAGACAAGACAAGACAAGACAAGACAAAACAAGACAAGACAAGACAAAACAACACATGACATGACATGACATGACAAGACAAGACAGGACAGGACAAGACAAGACAAGACAAGACAAGACATGACAAGACAAGACAAGACAAGACATGACAAGACAAGACAAGACAACAACACAACACAACACATGACATGACATGACATGACATGACATGACAGACAAGACAAGACAAGACAAGACAAGACAAGACAACAACACAACACAACACATGACATGACATGACATGACATGACATGACATGACATGACAGACAAGACAAGACAAGACAAGACAAGACAAGACAAAACAAGACAAGACAAGACAAAACAACACATGACATGACATGACAAGACAAGACAGAACAGGACAAGACAAGACAAGACAAGACAAGACAAGACAAGACAAGACAAGACAAGACAAGACAAGACAAGACAAGACAAGACAAGACAAGACAAGACATGACAAGACAAAACAAAAGAAGACAAGACAAGACAAGACAAGACAAGACAAGACAAAACAAGACAAGACAAGACAAAACAACACATGACATGACATGACATGACAAGACAAGACAGGACAGGACAAGACAAGACAAGACAAGACAAGACAAGACAAGACAAGACAAGACATGACATGACATGACAAGACAAGACAAGACAAGACAAGATAAGACATGACAAGACAAGACAAGACAAGACAAGACAGAACAGGACAAGACAAGACAAGACAAGACAAGACAAGACAAGACAAGACAAGACAAGACAAGACAAGACAAGACAAGACAAGACAAGACAAGACAAGACAAGACAAGACAAGACAAGACAAGACAGGACAAGAGAAGACAAGACATGACAAGACAAAACAAAAGAAGACAAGACAAGACAAGACAAGACAAGACAAGACAATACAAGACAAAACAAGACAAGACAAGACAAGACAAAACAACACATGTCATGACATGACAAGACGAGACAGGACAGGACAAGACAAGACAAGACAAGACAAGACAAGACAAGACAAGACAAGACAAGACAAGACAAGACAAGACAAGACAAGGCAAGACAAGACAAGACAAAACAAGACAAGACAAAACAACAAAACAAACGACAGGACAGGACAAGACAAGACAAGACAAGACAAGACAAGACAAGACAAGACAAGACAAGACAAGACAAGACAAGACAAGATAAGGCAAGACAAGACAAGACAAGACTTGACAAAACAAGACAAGACAAGACAAGACAAGATAAGACATGACAAGACAAAACAAGACAAGACAAAACAACACAACATACGACATGGTATGACATGAGAAGACAAGACAAGACAAGACAAGACAAGACAAGACAAGACAAGACAAGACAAGAAAAGAAAAGAAAAGACAAGACAAGACAAGACATGACAAGACAAAACAAGACAAAACAAAAGAAGACAAGACAAGACAAGACAAGACAAGACAAGACAAGACAAGACAAAACAAGACAAGACAAGACAAAACAACACATGACATGAAATGCCATGACAAGACAGGACAGGACAGGACAAGACAAGACAAGACAAAACAACACATGACATGACATGACATGACAAGACAAGACAGGACAGGACAAGACAAGACAAGACAAGACAAGACATGACAAGACAAGACAAGACAAGACATGACAAGACAAGACAAGACAACAACACAACACAACACATGACATGACATGACATGACATGACATGACAGACAAGACAAGACAAGACAAGACAAGACAACAACACAACACAACACATGACATGACATGACATGACATGACATGACATGACATGACAGACAAGACAAGACAAGACAAGACAAGACAAGACAAAACAAGACAAGACAAGACAAAACAACACATGACATGACATGACAAGACAAGACAGAACAGGACAAGACAAGACAAGACAAGACAAGACAAGACAAGACAAGACAAGACAAGACAAGACAAGACAAGACAAGACAAGACAAGACAAGACAAGACAAGACATGACAAGACAAAACAAAAGAAGACAAGACAAGACAAGACAAGACAAGACAAGACAAAACAAGACAAGACAAGACAAAACAACACATGACATGACATGACATGACAAGACAAGACAGGACAGGACAAGACAAGACAAGACAAGACAAGACAAGACAAGACAAGACAAGACAAGACAAAACAAGACAAGACAAGACAAAACAACACATGACATGACATGACATGACAAGACAAGACAGGACAGGACAAGACAAGACAAGACAAGACAAGACAAGACATGACAAGACAAGACAAGACAAGACATGACAAGACAAGACAAGACAACAACACAACACAACACATGACATGACATGACATGACATGACATGACAGACAAGACAAGACAAGACAAGACAAGACAAAACAACACATGACATGACATGACATGACAAGACAAGACAGGACAGGACAAGACAAAACAAAAGAAGACAAGACAAGACAAGACAAGACAAGACAAGACAAAACAAGACAAGACAAGACAAAACAACACATGACATGACATGACATGACAAGACAAGACAGGACAGGACAAGACAAGACAAGACAAGACAAGACATGACAAGACAAGACAAGACAAGACATGACAAGACAAGACAAGACAACAACACAACACAACACATGACATGACATGACATGACATGACATGACAGACAAGACAAGACAAGACAAGACAAGACAACAACACAACACAACACATGACATGACATGACATGACATGACAGACAAGACAAGACAAGACAAGACAAGACAAGACAAAACAAGACAAGACAAGACAAAACAACACATGACATGACATGACAAGACAAGACAGAACAGGACAAGACAAGACAAGACAAGACAAGACAAGACAAGACAAGACAAGACAAGACAAGACAAGACAAGACAAGACAAGACAAGACAAGACAAGACAAGACATGACAAGACAAAACAAAAGAAGACAAGACAAGACAAGACAAGACAAGACAAGACAAAACAAGACAAGACAAGACAAAACAACACATGACATGACATGACATGACAAGACAAGACAGGACAGGACAAGACAAGACAAGACAAGACAAGACAAGACAAGACAAGACATGACATGACATGACAAGACAAGACAAGACAAGACAAGACAAGATAAGACATGACAAGACAAGACAAGACAAGACAAGACAGAACAGGACAAGACAAGACAAGACAAGACAAGACAAGACAAGACAAGACAAGACAAGACAAGACAAGACAAGACAAGACAAGACAAGACAAGACAAGACAAGACAAGACAAGACAAGACAAGACAAGACAGGACAAGAGAAGACAAGACATGACAAGACAAAACAAAAGAAGACAAGACAAGACAAGACAAGACAAGACAAGACAATACAAGACAAAACAAGACAAGACAAGACAAGACAAAACAACACATGTCATGACATGACAAGACGAGACAGGACAGGACAAGACAAGACAAGACAAGACAAGACAAGACAAGACAAGACAAGACAAGACAAGACAAGACAAGACAAGACAAGACAAGGCAAGACAAGACAAGACAAAACAAGACAAGACAAAACAACAAAACAAACGACAGGACAGGACAAGACAAGACAAGACAAGACAAGACAAGACAAGACAAGACAAGACAAGACAAGACAAGATAAGGCAAGACAAGACAAGACAAGACTTGACAAAACAAGACAAGACAAGACAAGACAAGATAAGACATGACAAGACAAAACAAGACAAGACAAAACAACACAACATACGACATGGTATGACATGAGAAGACAAGACAAGACAAGACAAGACAAGACAAGACAAGACAAGACAAGACAAGACAAGACAAGACAAGAAAAGAAAAGAAAAGACAAGACAAGACAACACAAGACAAGACAAGACAAGCAAAGGAAAGACAAGACAACACAACACAAGACAAGACAAGACAAGACAAGACAAGATAATACATGACAAGACAAAACAAGACAAGACAAGACAAGACAAGACAAGACAAGACAAGACCAGACAAGACAAGACAAGACAAGACAAGACAAGACAAGACAAGACAAGACAAGACAAGACAAGACAAGACAAGACAAGACAAGACAAGACAAGACAAGACAAGACAAGACAAGACAAGACAAGACAAAACAAGACAAGACAAGACAAGACAAGACAAGATAAGACATGACAAGACAAAACAAGACAAGACAAAACAACACAACATACGACATGGTATGAAATGAGAAGACAAGACAAGACAAGACAAGACAAGACAAGACAAGACAAGACAAGACAAGACAAGACAAGACAAGACAAGACAAGACAAGACAAGACAAGACAAGACAAGACAAGACAAGACAAGACAAGAAAAGAAAAGACAAGACAAGACAACACAAGACAAGACAAGACAAGCAAAGGAAAGACAAGACAACACAACACAAGACAAGACAAGACAAGACAAGACAAGATAATACATGACAAGACAAAACAAGACAAGACAAGACAAGACAAGACAAGACAAGACAAGACAAGACAAGACAAGACAAGACAAGACAAGACAAGACCAGACAAGACAAGACAAGACAAGACAAGACAAGACAAGACAAGACAAGACAAGACAAGACAAGACAAGACAAGACAAGACAAGACAAGACAAGACAAGACAAGACAAGACAAGACAAGAAAAGACAAGACAAAACAACACATGACATGACATGACATGACAAGACAAGACAGAACAGAACAAGACAAGACAAGACAAGACAAGACAAGACAAGACAAGACAAGACAAGACAAGACAAGACAAGACAAGACAAGACAAGACAAGACAAGACAAGACAAGACAAGACAAGACAAGACAAGACAAGACAAGACAAGACAAGACAAGACAAGACAAGACAAGACAAGACAAGACAAGACAAGACAAGACAAGACCAGACAAGACAAGACATGACAAGACAAGACAAGACATGACAAGACAAGACAAGACAACAACACAACACAACACATGACATGACAGACAAGACACGACAGAACAGGACAAGACAAGACAAGACAAGACAAGACAAGACAAGACAAGACAAGACAAGACAAGACATGACAAGACAAAACAAGACAAAACAAAAGAAGTCAAAACAAGACAAGACAAGGCAAGACAAGACAAGACAATACAAGACAAGGCAAGACAAAACAAGACAAGACAAGACAAAACAACACATGACATGACATGACAAGACAAGACAGAACAGGACAAGACAAGACAAGACAAGACAAGACAAGACAAGACAAGACAAGACAAGACAAGACATGACAAGACAAAACAAGACAAAACAAAAGAAGACAAGACAAGACAAGACAAGACAAGACAAGACAAGACAAGACAAAACAAGACAAGACAAGACAAAACAACACATGACATGAAATGCCATGACAAGACAGGACAGGACAGGACAAGACAAGACAAGACAAGACAAGACAAGACAAGACAAGACAAGACATGACATGACATGACAAGACAAGACAAGACAAGACAAGATAAGACATGACAAGACAAGACAAGACAAGACAAGACAGAACAGGACAAGACAAGACAAGACAAGACAAGACAAGACAAGACAAGACAAGACAAGACAAGACAAGAAAAGACAAGACAAGACAAGACAAGACAAGACAAGACAAAACAACACAACATACGACATGGTATGACATGAGAAGACAAGACAAGACAAGACAAGACAAGACAAGACAAGACAAGACAAGACAAGACGAGACAAGACAAGACAAGACAAGACAAGACAAGACAAGACAAGACAAGACAAGACAAGACAAGACAAGACAAGACAAGACAAGACAAGACAAGACAAGACAAGACAAGACAAGACAACACAAGACAAGACAAGACAAGCAAAGGAAAGACAAGACAACACAACACAAGACAAGACAAGACAAGACAAGACAAGATAATACATGACAAGACAAAACAAGACAAGACAAGACAAGACAAGACAAGACAAGACAAGACCAGACAAGACAAGACAAGACAAGACAAGACAAGACAAGACAAGACAAGACAAGACAAGACAAGACAAGACAAGACAAGACAAGACAAGACAAGACAAGACAAGACAAGACAAGACAAGACAAGACAAAACAAGACAAGACAAGACAAGACAAGACAAGATAAGACATGACAAGACAAAACAAGACAAGACAAGACATGACAAGACAAGACAAGATATGACAAGACAAGACAAGACAACAACACAACACAACAAATGACATGACATGACATGACATGACATGACATGACAGACAAGACACGACAAGACAGAACAGGACAAGACAAGACAAGACAAGACAAGACAAGACAAGACAAGACAAGACAAGACAAGACAAGACAAGACAAGACAAGACAAGACAAGACAAGACAAGACAAGACAAGACAAGACAAGACAAGACAAGACAAGACAAGACAAGACAAGACAAGACAAGACAAGACAAGACAAGACAAGACAAGATAAGACAAGACAAGACAAGACAAGACAAGACAAGACAAGACAAGACAAGACAAGACAAGACAAGACAAGACAAGACAAGACAAGACAAGACAAGATAACACATTACAAGACAAAACAAGACAAGACAAGACAAGACAAGACAAGACAAGACAAGACAAGACAAGACAAGAAAAGAAAAGACAAGACAAGACAACACAAGACAAGACAAGACAAGACAAAACAAGACAAGACAAAACAACACAACATACGACATGGTATGACATGAGAAGACAAGACAAGACAAGACAAGACAAGACAAGACAAGACAAGACAAGACAAGACAAGACAAGACAAGACAAGACAAGAAAAGAAAAGACAAGACAAGACAACACAAGACAAGACAAGACAAGCAAAGGAAAGACAAGACAACACAACACAAGACAAGACAAGACAAGACAAGACAAGATAATACATGACAAGACAAAACAAGACAAGACAAGACAAGACAAGACAAGACAAGACAAGACAAGACAAGACAAGACAAGACAAGACAAGACAAGACAAGACAAGACAAGACAAGACCAGACAAGACAAGACAAGACAAGACAAGACAAGACAAGACAAGACAAGACAAGACAAGACAAGACAAGACAAGACAAGACAAGACAAGACAAGACAAGAAAAGACAAGACAAAACAACACATGACATGACATGACATGACAAGACAAGACAGAACAGAACAAGACAAGACAAGACAAGACAAGACAAGACAAGACAAGACAAGACAAGACAAGACAAGACAAGACAAGACAAGACAAGACAAGACAAGACAAGACAAGACAAGACAAGACAAGACAAGACAAGACAAGACAAGACAAGACAAGACAAGACAAGACCAGACAAGACAAGACATGACAAGACAAGACAAGACATGACAAGACAAGACAAGACAACAACACAACACAACACATGACATGACAGACAAGACACGACAAGACAGAACAGGACAAGACAAATGACAAGACAAGACAAGACAACAACACAACACAACACATGACATGACAGACAAGACACGACAAGACAGAACAGGACAAGACAAGACAAGACAAGACAAGACAAGACAAGACAAGACAAGACAAGACAAGACAAGACATGACAAGACAAAACAAGACAAAACAAAAGAAGTCAAAACAAGACAAGACAAGGCAAGACAAGACAAGACAAGGCAAGACAAAACAAGACAAGACAAGACAAAACAACACATGACATGACATGACAAGACAAGACAGAACAGGACAAGACAAGACAAGACAAGACAAGACAAGACAAGACAAGACAAGACAAGACAAGACATGACAAGACAAAACAAGACAAAACAAAAGAAGACAAGACAAGACAAGACAAGACAAGACAAGACAAGACAAGACAAGACAAAACAAGACAAGACAAGACAAAACAACACATGACATGAAATGACATGACAAGACAGGACAGGACAGGACAAGACAAGACAAGACAAGACAAGACAAGACAAGACAAGACAAGACAAGACATGACATGACATGACAAGACAAGACAAGACAAGACAAGATAAGACATGACAAGACAAGACAAGACAAGACAAGACAGAACAGGACAAGACAAGACAAGACAAGACAAGACAAGACAAGACAAGACAAGACAAGACAAGACAAGACAAGAAAAGACAAGACAAGACAAGACAAGACAAGACAAGACAAGACAAAACAACACAACATACGACATGGTATGACATGAGAAGACAAGACAAGACAAGACAAGACAAGACAAGACAAGACAAGACAAGACAAGACAAGACAAGACAAGACAAGACAAGACAAGACAAGACAAGACAAGACAAGACAAGACAAGACAAGACAAGACAAGACAAGACAAGACAAGACAAGACAAGACAAGACAAGACAAGACAAGACAAGACAAGACAAGACAAGACAAGACAAGACAACACAAGACAAGACAAGACAAGCAAAGGAAATACAAGACAACACAACACAAGACAAGACAAGACAAGACAAGACAAGATAATACATGACAAGACAAGACAAGACAAGACAAGACAAGACAAGACAAGACAAGACAAGACAAGACAAGACAGAACAGAACAAGACAAGACAAGACAAGACAAGACAAGACAAGACAAAACAACACAACATACGACATGGTATGACATGAGAAGACAAGACAAGACAAGACAAGACAAGACAAGACAAGACAAGACAAGACAAGACAAGACAAGACAAGACAAGACAAGACAAGACAAGACAAGACAAGACAAGACAAGACAAGACAAGACAAGAAAAGACAAGACAAAACAACACATGACATGACATGACATGACAAGACAAGACAGAACAGAACAAGACAAGACAAGACAAGACAAGACAAGACAAGACAAAACAACACAACATACGACATGGTATGACATGAGAAGACAAGACAAGACAAGACAAGACAAGACAAGACAAGACAAGACAAGACAAGACAAGACAAGACAAGACAAGACAAGACAAGACAAGACAAGACAAGACAAGACAAGACAAGACAAGACAAGACAAGACAAGACAAGACAAGACAAGACAAGACAAGACAAGACAAGACAAGACAAGACAAGACAACACAAGACAAGACAAGAAAAGAAAAGAAAAGACAAGACAACACAAGACAAGACAAGACAAGCAAAGGAAAGACAAGACAACACAACACAAGACAAGACAAAACAAGACAAGACAAGACAAGACAAGACAAGATAATACATTACAAGACAAAACAAGACAAGACAAGACAAGACAAGACAAGACAAGACAAGACAAGACAAGACAAGAAAAGAAAAGACAAGACAAGACAACACAAGACAAGACAAGACAAGCAAAGGAAAGACAAGACAACACAACACAAGACAAGACAAGAAAAGACAAGACAAGACAAGACAAGATAATACATTACAAGACAAAACAAGACAAGACAAGACAAGACAAGACAAGACAAGACAAGACAAGACAAGACAAGACAAGACAAGACAAGACCAGACAAGACAAGACAAGACAAGACAAGACAAGACAAGACAAGACAAGACAAAACAACACATGACATGACATGACATGACAAGACAAGACAGAACAGAACAAGACAAGACAAGACAAGACAAGACAAGACAAGACAAGACAAGACAAGACAAGACAAGACAAGACAAGACAAGACAAGACAAGACAAGACAAGACAAGACAAGACAAGACAAGACAAGAAAGACAAGACAAGACAAGACAAGACAAGACAAGACAAGACAAGACAAGGCAAGACAAGACAAGACAAGACCAGACAAGACAAGACAAGACAAGACAAGACAAGACAAGACAAGACAAGACAAGACAAGACAAGACAAGACAAGACAAGACAAAACAACACATGACATGACATGACATGACAAGACAAGACAAGACAAGACAAGACAAGACAAGACAAGACAAGACAAGACAAGATAATACATTACAAGACAAAACAAGACAAGACAAGACAAGACAAGACAAGACAAGACAAGACAAGACAAGACAAGACAAGACAAGACAAGACAAGACAAGACAAGACAAGACAAGACAAGACAAGACAAGACAAGACAAGACAAGACAAGACAAGACAAGACAAGACAAGACAAGACAAGACAAGACAAGAAAGACAAGACAAGACAAGACAAGACAAGACAAGACAAGACAAGGCAAGACAAGACAAGACAAGACCAGACAAGACAAGACAAGACAAGACAAGACAAGACAAGACAAGACAAGACAAGACAAGACAAGACAAGACAAAACAACACATGACATGACATGACATGACAAGACAAGACAGAACAGGACAAGACAAGACAAGACAAGACAAGACAAGACAAGACAAGACAAGACAAGACAAGACAAGACAAGACAAGACAAGACATGACAAGACAAAACAAGACAAAACAAAAGAAGACAAGACAAGACAAGACAAGACAAGACAAGACAAGACAAGACAAGACAAGACAAAACAAGACAAGACAAGACAAAACAACACATGACATGACATGACATGACAAGACAGGACAGGACAAGACAAGACAAGACAAGACAAGACAAGACAAGACAAGATAAGACATGACAAGACAAGACAAGACAAGACAAGACAGAACAGGACAAGACAAGACAAGACAAGACAAGACAAGACAAGACAAGACAAGACAAGACAAGACAAGAAAAGACAAGACAAGACAAGACAAGACAAAACAACACAACATACGACATGGTATGACATGAGAAGACAAGACAAGACAAGACAATACAAGACAAGACAAGACAAGACAAGACAAGACAAGACAAGACAAGACAAGACAAGACAAGACAAGACAAGACAAGACAAGACAAGACAAGACAACACAACACAAGACTAGACAAGACAAGCAAAGGAAAGACAAGACAACACAACACAAGACAAGACAAGACAAGATAATACATGACAAGACAAAACAAGACAAGACAAGACAAGACAAGACAAGACAAGACAAGACCAGACAAGACAAGACAAGACAAGACAAGACAAGACAAGACAAGACAAGACAAGACAAGACAAGACAAGACAAGACAAGACAAGACAAGACAAGACAAGACAAGACAAGACAAGACAAGACAAGACAAGACAAGACAAAACAAGACAAGACAAGACAAGACAAGACAAGATAAGACATGACAAGACAAAACAAGACAAGACAAGACATGACAAGACAAGACAAGACATGACAAGACAAGACAAGACAACAACACAACACAACACATGACATGACATGACATGACATGACATGACATGACATGACAGACAAGACACGACAAGACAGAACAGGACAAGACAAGACAAGACAAGACAAGACAAGACAAGACAAGACAAGACAAGACAAGACAAGACAAGACAAGACAAGACAAGACAAGACAAGACAAGACAAGACAAGACAAGAAAAGAAAAGAAAAGACAAGACAACACAAGACAAGACAAGACAAGCAAAGGAAAGACAAGACAACACAACACAAGACAAGACAAAACAAGACAAGACAAGACAAGACAAGACAAGATAATACATTACAAGACAAAACAAGACAAGACAAGACAAGACAAGACAAGACAAGACAAGACAAGACAAGACAAGAAAAGAAAAGACAAGACAAGACAACACAAGACAAGACAAGACAAGCAAAGGAAAGACAAGACAACACAACACAAGACAAGACAAGAAAAGACAAGACAAGACAAGACAAGATAATACATTACAAGACAAAACAAGACAAGACAAGACAAGACAAGACAAGACAAGACAAGACAAGACAAGACAAGACAAGACAAGACAAGACCAGACAAGACAAGACAAGACAAGACAAGACAAGACAAGACAAGACAAGACAAAACAACACATGACATGACATGACATGACAAGACAAGACAGAACAGAACAAGACAAGACAAGACAAGACAAGACAAGACAAGACAAGACAAGACAAGACAAGACAAGACAAGACAAGACAAGACAAGACAAGACAAGACAAGACAAGACAAGACAAGACAAGAAAGACAAGACAAGACAAGACAAGACAAGACAAGACAAGACAAGACAAGGCAAGACAAGACAAGACAAGACCAGACAAGACAAGACAAGACAAGACAAGACAAGACAAGACAAGACAAGACAAGACAAGACAAGACAAGACAAGACAAGACAAAACAACACATGACATGACATGACATGACAAGACAAGACAAGACAAGACAAGACAAGACAAGACAAGACAAGACAAGACAAGATAATACATTACAAGACAAAACAAGACAAGACAAGACAAGACAAGACAAGACAAAACAACACATGACATGACATGACATGACAAGACAAGACAGAACAGAACAAGACAAGACAAGACAAGACAAGACAAGACAAGACAAGACAAGACAAGACAAGACAAGACAAGACAAGACAAGACAAGACAAGACAAGACAAGACAAGACAAGACAAGACAAGACAAGACAAGACAAGACAAGACAAGACAAGACAAGACAAGACAAGACCAGACAAGACAAGACATGACAAGACAAGACAAGACATGACAAGACAAGACAAGACAACAACACAACACAACACATGACATGACAGACAAGACACGACAAGACAGAACAGGACAAGACAAATGACAAGACAAGACAAGACAACAACACAACACAACACATGACATGACAGACAAGACACGACAAGACAGAACAGGACAAGACAAGACAAGACAAGACAAGACAAGACAAGACAAGACAAGACAAGACAAGACATGACAAGACAAAACAAGACAAAACAAAAGAAGTCAAAACAAGACAAGACAAGGCAAGACAAGACAAGACAAGGCAAGACAAAACAAGACAAGACAAGACAAAACAACACATGACATGACATGACAAGACAAGACAGAACAGGACAAGACAAGACAAGACAAGACAAGACAAGACAAGACAAGACAAGACAAGACAAGACATGACAAGACAAAACAAGACAAAACAAAAGAAGACAAGACAAGACAAGACAAGACAAGACAAGACAAGACAAGACAAGACAAGACAAAACAAGACAAGACAAGACAAAACAACACATGACATGAAATGACATGACAAGACAGGACAGGACAGGACAAGACAAGACAAGACAAGACAAGACAAGACAAGACAAGACAAGACAAGACATGACATGACATGACAAGACAAGACAAGACAAGACAAGATAAGACATGACAAGACAAGACAAGACAAGACAAGACAGAACAGGACAAGACAAGACAAGACAAGACAAGACAAGACAAGACAAGACAAGACAAGACAAGACAAGAAAAGACAAGACAAGACAAGACAAGACAAGACAAGACAAAACAACACAACATACGACATGGTATGACATGAGAAGACAAGACAAGACAAGACAAGACAAGACAAGACAAGACAAGACAAGACAAGACAAGACAAGACAAGACAAGACAAGACAAGACAAGACAAGACAAGACAAGACAAGACAAGACAAGACAAGACAAGACAAGACAAGACAAGACAAGACAAGACAAGACAAGACAAGACAAGACAAGACAAGACAAGACAAGACAAGACAACACAAGACAAGACAAGACAAGCAAAGGAAATACAAGACAACACAACACAAGACAAGACAAGACAAGACAAGACAAGATAATACATGACAAGACAAAACAAGACAAGACAAGACAAGACAAGACAAGACAAGACCAGACAAGACAAGACAAGACAAGACAAGACAAGACAAGACAAGACAAGACAAGACAAGACAAGACAAGACAAGACAAGACAAGACAAGACAAGACAAGACAAGACAAGACAAGACAAGACAAGACAAAACAAGACAAGACAAGACAAGACAAGACAAGATAAGACATGACAAGACAAAACAAGACAAGACAAGACATGACAAGACAAGACAAGACAAGACAAGATATGACAAGACAAGACAAGACAACAACACAACACAACACATGACATGACATGACATGACATGACATGACATGACAGACAAGACACGACAAGACAGAACAGGACAAGACAAGACAAGACAAGACAAGACAAGACAAGACAAGACAAGACAAGACAAGACAAGACAAGACAAGACAAGACAAGACAAGACAAGACAAGACAAGACAAGACAAGACAAGACAAGACAAGACAAGACAAGACAAGACAAGACAAGACAAGACAAGACAAGACAAGACAAGACAAGACAAGACAAGACAAGACAAGACAAGACAAGACAAGACAAGACAAGAAAAGAAAAGACAAGACAAGACAAGACAAGACAAGACAAGACAAGCAAAGGAAAGACAAGACAACACAACACAAGACAAGACAAGACAAGACAAGACAAGACAAGATAATACATTACAAGACAAAACAAGACAAGACAAGACAAGACAAGACAAGACAAGACAAGACAAGACAAGAAAAGAAAAGACAAGACAAGACAACACAAGACAAGACAAGACAAGCAAAGGAAAGACAAGACAACACAACACAAGACAAGACAAGACAAGAAAAGACAAGACAAGACAAGACAAGATAATACATTACAAGACAAAACAAGACAAGACAAGACAAGACAAGACAAGACAAGACAAGACAAGACAAGACAAGACAAGACAAGACAAGACAAGACAAGACAAGACAAGACAAGACAAGACAAGACAAGACAAGACAAGACAAGACAAGACAAGACAAGACATGACATGACATGACAAGACAAGACAGAACAGAACAAGACAAGACAAGACAAGACAAGACAAGACAAGACAAGACAAGACAAGACAAGACAAGACAAGACAAGACAAGACAAGAAAGACAAGACAAGACAAGACAAGACAAGACAAGACAAGACAAGGCAAGACAAGACAAGACAAGACCAGACAAGACAAGACAAGACAAGACAAGACAAGACAAGACAAGACAAGACAAGACAAGACAAGACAAGACAAGACAAGACAAGACAAAACAACACATGACATGACATGACATGACAAGACAAGACAGAACAGGACAAGACAAGACAAGACAAGACAAGACAAGACAAGACAAGACAAGACAAGACAAGACAAGACAAGACAAGACAAGACAAGACAAAACAAGACAAGACAAGACATGACAAGACAAGACAAGACAACAACACAACATACGACATGACATGACATGACATGACAAGACAAGACAAGACAAGACAAGACAATACAAGACAAAACAAGACAAAACAAAACAAGACAAAACAAGACAAGACAACACAACACAGCACAACACATGACATGACATGACATGACCAGAGAAGACAAGACAAGACAAGACAAGACAGGACAAGACAAGACAAGACAAGACAAGACTAGACAAGACAAGACAAGACAAGACAAGACAAGACAAGACAAAACAAGACAAGACAACACAACACAGCACAACACATGAAATGACATGACATGACATGACCAGACAAGACAGGACAAGACAAGACAAGACAAGACAAGACAAGACAAGGCAAGACAAGACAACACAGCACAACACATGACATGACATGACATGACATGACATGACCAGACAAGACAGGACAAGACAAGACAAGACAAGACAAGACAAGACAAGGCAAGGCAAGACAAGACAAGACAAGACAAGACAAGACAAGACAAGACAAGACAAGACAAGACAAAACAAAACAACACAACATACGACATGACATGACATGACATGACATGACATGACATGACAAGACAAGACAAGACAAGACAAGACAAGACAAGACAAGACAAGACAAGACAAGAAAAGACAAGACAAGACAAAACAAAACAAGACAAAACAAGACAAGACAACACAACACAGCACAACACATGACATGACATGACATGACATGACATGACCAGACAAGACAAGACAAGACAAGACAGGACAAGACAAGACAAGACAAGACAAGACAAGACAAGACAAACCAAGACAAGACAAGACAAAACCACACATGACATGACATGACAAGACAAGACAGGACAGACAGACAGGACAAGACAAGACAAGACAAGACAAGACAAGACAAGACAAGACAAGACAAGACAAGACAAGACAAGACAAGACAAGACAAGACAAGACAAGACAAGACAAGACAATACAAGACAAGACAAGACAAGAGAAGAAAAGACAAGACAAGACAAGACAAGACAAAACAACACATGACATGACATGACAAGACAAGACAGGACAGACAGACAGGACAAGACAAGACAAGACAAGACAAGACAAGACAATACAAGACAAGACAAGACAAGACAAGACAAGACAAGACAAGACAAGACAAGACAAGACAAGACAAGACAAGACAAGAAAAGACAAGACAAGACAAGACAAGACAAAACAAGACAAGACAACACAACACAGCACAACACATGACAAGACAAGACAAGACAAGACAAGACAAGACATGACATGACATGACATGACATGACAAGACAAGACAAGACAAGATAAGACATGACAAGACAAGACAAGACAAGACAAGACAGAACAGGACAAGACAAGACAAGACAAGACAAGACAAGACAAGACAAGACAAGACAAGACAAGACAAGACAAGACAAGACAAGACAAGACAAGACAAGACAAGACAAGACAAGACAAGTCAAGACAAGGCAAGACAAAACAAAAGAAGACAAGACAAGACAAGACAAGACAAGACAAGACAATACAATACAAGACAAGACAAAACAAGACAAGACAAGACAAAACAACACATGACATGACATGACAAGACAAGACAGGACAGGACAAGACAAGACAAGACAAGACAAAACAACACATGACAAGACAAGACAAGACAAGACAAGACAATACAAGACAAGACAAGACAAGACAAAACAAGACAAGACAAGACAAGACAAGACAAGACAAACCAAGACAAGACAAGACAAAACCACACATGACATGACATGACAAGACAAGACAGGACAGACAGACAGGACAAGACAAGACAAGACAAGACAAGACAAGACAAGACAAGACAAGACAAGACAAGACAAGACAAGACAAGACAAGAGAAGAAAAGACAAGACAAGACAAGACAAGACAAAACAACACATGACATGACATGACAAGACAAGACAGGACAGACAGACAGGACAAGACAAGACAAGACAAGACAAGACAAGACAAGACAAGACAAGACAAGACAAGACAAGACAAGACAAGACAAGGCAAGACAAGACAAGACAAAACAAGACAAGACAAAACAAGACAAGACAAGACAAGACAAGAAAAGACAAGACAAAACAACACATGACACGACAGGACAGGACAAGACAAGACAAGACCAGACAAGACAAGGCAAAACAAGACAAGACAAGACAAGACAAGATAAGACATGACAAGAAAAACAAGACAAGACAAGACAAGACAAGACAACATACGACATGGCATGACATGACAAGACAAGACAAGACAAGACAAGACAAGACAAGACAAGACAAGACCAGACAAGACAAGACAAGACAAGACAAGACAAGACAAGACAAGACAAGACAAGACAAGACAAGACAAGACAAGACAAGACAAGACACGACAAGACAAGACAAGACAAGACAAGACAAGACACGACAAGACAAGACAAAACAAGACAAGACAAAACAAGACAAGACAAGACAAGACAAGAAAAGACAAGACAAAACAACACATGACACGACAGGACAGGACAAGACAAGACAAGACCAGACAAGACAAGGCAAAACAAGACAAGACAAGACAAGACAAGATAAGACATGACAAGAAAAACAAGACAAGACAAGACAAAACAACACAACATACGACATGGCATGACATGACAAGACAAGACAAGACAAGACAAGACAAGACAAGACAAGACAAGACAAGACAAGACAAGACAAGACAAGACAAGACAAGACAAGACAAGACAAGACAAGACAAGACACGACAAGATAAGACAAGACAAGACAAGACAAGACAAGACAAGACAAGACAAGACAAGACAAGACACGACAAGACAAGACAAGACAAGACAAGACAAGACAAGGCAAGACAAGACAAGACAAAACAAGACAAGACAAAACAAGACAAGACAAGACAAGACAAGAAAAGACAAGACAAAACAACACATGACACGACAGGACAGGACAAGACAAGACAAGACCAGACAAGACAAGGCAAAACAAGACAAGACAAGACAAGACAAGATAAGACATGACAAGAAAAACAAGACAAGACAAGACAAGACAACATACGACATGGCATGACATGACAAGACAAGACAAGACAAGACAAGACAAGACAAGACAAGACAAGACAAGACAAGACAAGACAAGACAAGACAAGACAAGACAAGACAAGACAAGACAAGACAAGACAAGACGACAAGACAAGACAAGACACGACAAGACAAGACAAGACAAGACAAGACAAGACAAGACACGACAAGACAAGACAAAACAACACAACACACGACAGGACAGGACAGGACAAGACACGACAAGACAAGACAAGATAAGGCAAGACAAGACAAGACAAGACATGACAAGACAAGACAAGACAAGACATCACAAGACAACACAACACACGACAGGACAGGACAGGACAAGACACGACAAGACAAGACAAGATAAGGCAAGACAAGACAAGACAAGACATGACAAGACAAGACAAGACAAGACATCACAAGACAACACAAGACAAGACAAGACAAGACAAGACAAGACAAGACAAGACAAGACAAGACAAGACAAGACAAGACAAGACAAGACAAGACAAGACAAGACAAGACAAGACAAGACAAGACAAGACAAGACAAGACAAGACAAGACAAGACTAGACAAGACAAGACAAGACAAGACAAGACAAGACAAGACAAGACAAGACAAGACAAGACAAGACAAGACAAGACAAGACAAGACAAGACAAGACAAGACAAGACAAGACAAGACAAGACAAGACAAGACAAAACAAGACAAGACAAGACAAGACAAGACAAAACAAGACAAGACAAGACAAAACAACACATGACAAGACAAGACAAGACAAGAAAAGACAAGACAAGACAAGAAAAGAAAAGACAAGACAAGACAACACAAGACAAGACAAGACGAGCAAAGAAAAGACAAGACAACACAACACAAGACAACATACGACATGACATGACATGACATGACAAGACGAGACAAGACAAGACAGGACAAGACAAGACAAGACAAGGCAAGACAAGACAAGACAAGACAAGACAAGACAAGACAAGACAAGACAAGACAAGACAAGACAAAACAAGACAAGACAACACAACACAGCACAACACAGCACAACACATGACATGACATGACATAACATGACCAGACAAGACAGGACAAGACAAGACAAGACAAGACAAGACAAGACAAGACAAGGCAAGACAAGACAAGACAAGACAAGACAAGACAAGACAAGACAAGACAAGACAAGACAAGACAAGACAAGACAAGACAAGACAAGACAAGACAAGACAAGACAAGACAAAACAAGACAAGACAAGACATGACAAGACAAGACAAGACAACAACACAACATACGACATGACATGACATGACATGACAAGACAAGATAAGACAAGACAAGACAAGACAATACAAGACAAAACAAGACAAAACAAAACAAGACAAAACAAGACAAGACAACACAACACAGCACAACACATGACATGACATGACATGACATGACCAGACAAGACAAGACAAGACAAGACAGGACAAGACAAGACAAGACAAGACAAGACAAGACAAGACAAGACAAGACAAGACAAGACAAGACAAGACAAGACAAGACAAGACAAGACAAGACAAGACAAGACAAGACAAGACAAGACAAGACAAGACAAGACAAGACAAGACAAGACAAGACAAGACAAGACAAAACAAAACAAGACAAAACAAGACAAGACAACACAACACAGCACAACACATGACATGACATGACATGACATGACCAGACAAGACAGGACAAGACAAGACAAGACAAGACAAGACAAGGCAAGACAAGACAACACAGCACAACACATGACATGACATGACATGACATGACATGACCAGACAAGACAGGACAAGACAAGACAAGACAAGACAAGACAAGACAAGGCAAGGCAAGACAAGACAAGACAAGACAAGACAAGACAAGACAAGACAAGACAAGACAAGACAAGACAAGACAAGACAAGACAAGACAAGACAAGACAAGACAAGACAAGACAAGACAAGACAAAACAAAACAACACAACATACGACATGACATGACATGACAAGACAAGACAAGACAAGACAAGACAAGACAAGACAAGACAAGACAAGACAAGACAAGACAAGACAAGACAAGACAAGACAAGACAAGACAAGACAAGACAAAACAAAACAAGACAAAACAAGACAAGACAACACAACACAGCACAACACATGACATGACATGACATGACATGACATGACCAGACAAGACAAGACAAGACAAGACACGACAAGACAAGACAAGACAAGACATGACAAGACAAGACAAGACAAGACAAGAAAAGACAAGACAAGACAAGACAAGACAAAACAACACATGACAAGACAAGACAAGACAAGACAAGACAATACAAGACAAGACAAGACAAGACAAAACAAGACAAGACAAGACAAGACAAGACAAGACAAACCAAGACAAGACAAGACAAAACAACACATGACATGACATGACAAGACAAGACAGGACAGACAGACAGGACAAGACAAGACAAGACAAGACAAGACAAGACAAGACAAGACAAGACAAGACAAGAGAAGAAAAGACAAGACAAGACAAGACAAGACAAAACAACACATGACATGACATGACAAGACAAGACAGGACAGACAGACAGGACAAGACAAGACAAGAAAAGACAAGACAAGACAATACAAGACAAGACAAGACAAGACAAGACAAGACAAGACAAGACAAGACAAGACAAGACAAGACAAGAAAAGACAAGACAAGACAAGACAAGACAAAACAAGACAAGACAACACAACACAGCACAACACATGACAAGACAAGACAAGACAAGACAAGACAAGACATGACATGACATGACATGACATGACATGACAAGACAAGACAAGACAAGATAAGACATGACAAGACAAGACAAGACAAGACAAGACAGAACAGGACAAGACAAGACAAGACAAGACAAGACAAGACAAGACAAGACAAGACAAGACAAGACAAGACAAGACAAGACAAGACAAGACAAGACAAGACAAGACAAGACAAGACAAGACAAGACAAGACAAGACAAGACAAGACAAGACAAGTCAAGACAAGGCAAGACAAAACAAAAGAAGACAAGACAAGACAAGACAAGACAAGACAATACAATACAAGACAAGACAAAACAAGACAAGACAAGACAAAACAACACATGACATGACATGACAAGACAAGACAGGACAGGACAAGACAAGACAAGACAAGACAAAACAACACATGACAAGACAAGACAAGACAAGACAAGACAATACAAGACAAGACAAGACAAGACAAAACAAGACAAGACAAGACAAGACAAGACAAGACAAACCAAGACAAGACAAGACAAA
The DNA here is from genome assembly GCF_028554725.1 of Zeugodacus cucurbitae. NCBI lineage: Eukaryota > Metazoa > Arthropoda > Insecta > Diptera > Tephritidae > Zeugodacus > Zeugodacus cucurbitae. Next base: position 4,518,093 of record NC_071672.1, on the reverse strand, counting down.
ACCACACATGACATGACATGACAAGACAAGACAGGACAGACAGACAGGACAAGACAAGACAAGACAAGACAAGACAAGACAAGACAAGACAAGACAAGACAAGACAAGACAAGACAAGACAAGACAAGACAAGACAAGACAAGACAAGACAAGACAAGACAAGACAAGACAAGACAAGACAAGACAAGACAAGACAAGACAAGACAAGACAAGACAAGAGAAGAAAAGACAAGACAAGACAAGACAAGACAAAACAACACATGACATGACATGACAAGACAAGACAGGACAGACAGACAGGACAAGACAAGACAAGACAAGACAAGACAAGACAAGACAAGACAAGACAAGACAAGACAAGACAAGGCAAGACAAGACAAGACAAAACAAGACAAGACAAAACAAGACAAGACAAGACAAGACAAGAAAAGACAAGACAAAACAACACATGACACGACAGGACAGGACAAGACAAGACAAGACCAGACAAGACAAGGCAAAACAAGACAAGACAAGACAAGACAAGATAAGACATGACAAGAAAAACAAGACAAGACAAGACAAGACAACATACGACATGGCATGACATGACAAGACAAGACAAGACAAGACAAGACAAGACAAGACAAGACAAGACAAGACAAGACAAGACAAGACAAGACAAGACAAGACAAGACAAGACAAGACAAGACACGACAAGACCAGACAAGACAAGACAAGACAAGACAAGACAAGACACGACAAGACAAGACAAAACAAGACAAGACAAAACAAGACAAGACAAGACAAGACAAGAAAAGACAAGACAAAACAACACATGACACGACAGGACAGGACAAGACAAGACAAGACCAGACAAGACAAGGCAAAACAAGACAAGACAAGACAAGACAAGATAAGACATGACAAGAAAAACAAGACAAGACAAGACAAAACAACACAACATACGACATGGCATGACATGACAAGACAAGACAAGACAAGACAAGACAAGACAAGACAAGACAAGACAAGACAAGACAAGACAAGACAAGACAAGACACGACAAGACAAGACAAAACAAGACAAGACAAAACAAGACAAGACAAGACAAGACAAGACAAGACAAGACAAGACAAGGCAAGACAAGACAAGACAAAACAAGACAAGACAAAACAAGACAAGACAAGACAAGACAAGAAAAGACAAGACAAAACAACACATGACACGACAGGACAGGACAAGACAAGACAAGACCAGACAAGACAAGGCAAAACAAGACAAGACAAGACAAGACAAGATAAGACATGACAAGAAAAACAAGACAAGACAAGACAAGACAAGACAAGACAACATACGACATGGCATGACATGACAAGACAAGACAAGACAAGACAAGACAAGACAAGACAAGACAAGACAAGACAAGACAAGACAAGACAAGACAAGACAAGACAAGACAAGACAAGACAAGACAAGACAAGACAAGACAAGACAAGACAAGACAAGACAAGACACGACAAGACAAGACAAGACAAGACAAGACAAGACAAGACACGACAAGACAAGACAAAACAACACAACACACGACAGGACAGGACAGGACAAGACACGACAAGACAAGACAAGATAAGGCAAGACAAGACAAGACAAGACATGACAAGACAAGACAAGACAAGACATCACAAGACAACACAACACACGACAGGACAGGACAGGACAAGACACGACAAGACAAGACAAGATAAGGCAAGACAAGACAAGACAAGACATGACAAGACAAGACAAGACAAGACATCACAAGACAACACAAGACAAGACAAGACAAGACAAGACAAGACAAGACAAGACAAGACAAGACAAGACAAGACAAGACAAGACAAGACAAGACAAGACAAGACAAGACAAGACAAGACAAGACAAGACAAGACAAGACAAGACAAGACAAGACAAGACAAGACAAGACAAGACAAGACAAGACAAGACAAGACAAGACAAGACTAGACAAGACAAGACAAGACAAGACAAGACAAGACAAGACAAGACAAGACAAGACAAGACAAGACAAGACAAGACAAGACAAGACAAGACAAGACAAGACAAGACAAGACAAAACAAGACAAGACAAGACAAGACAAGACAAAACAAGACAAGACAAGACAAAACAACACATGACAAGACAAGACAAGAAAAGACAAGACAAGACAAGACAAGACAAGAAAAGAAAAGAAAAGACAAGACAACACAAGACAAGACAAGACAAGACGAGCAAAGAAAAGACAAGACAACACAACACAAGACAACATACGACATAACATGACATGACATGACAAGACGAGACAAGACAAGACAGGACAAGACAAGACAAGACAAGGCAAGACAAGACAAGACAAGACAAGACAAGACAAGACAAGACAAGACAAGACAAGACAAAACAAGACAAGACAACACAACACAGCACAACACAGCACAACACATGACATGACATGACATAACATGACCAGACAAGACAGGACAAGACAAGACAAGACAAGACAAGACAAGACAAGACAAGGCAAGACAAGACAAGACAAGACAAGACAAGACAAGACAAGACAAGACAAGACAAGACAAGACAAGACAAGACAAGACAAGACAAGACAAGACAAGACAAGACAAGACAAAACAAGACAAGACAAGACATGACAAGACAAGACAAGACAACAACACAACATACGACATGACATGACATGACATGACAAGACAAGATAAGACAAGACAAGACAAGACAATACAAGACAAAACAAGACAAAACAAAACAAGACAAAACAAGACAAGACAACACAACACAGCACAACACATGACATGACATGACATGACATGACATGACCAGACAAGACAAGACAAGACAAGACAAGACAGGACAAGACAAGACAAGACAAGACAAGACAAGACAAGACAAGACAAGACAAGACAAGACAAGACAAGGCAAGACAAGACAAGACAAGACAAGACAAGACAAGACAAGACAAGACAAGACAAGACAAAACAAAACAAGACAAAACAAGACAAGACAACACAACACAGCACAACACATGACATGACATGACATGACATGACCAGACAAGACAGGACAAGACAAGACAAGACAAGACAAGACAAGGCAAGACAAGACAACACAGCACAACACATGACATGACATGACATGACATGACATGACCAGACAAGACAGGACAAGACAAGACAAGACAAGACAAGACAAGACAAGGCAAGGCAAGACAAGACAAGACAAGACAAGACAAGACAAGACAAGACAAGACAAGACAAGACAAGACAAGACAAGACAAGACAAGACAAGACAAGACAAGACAAAACAAAACAACACAACATACGACATGACATGACATGACATGACAAGACAAGACAAGACAAGACAAGACAAGACAAGACAAGACAAGACAAGACAAGACAAGACAAGACAAGACAAGACAAGACAAGACAAGACAAGACAAAACAAAACAAGACAAAACAAGACAAAACAAGACAAGACAAAACAAGACAAGACAAGACAAGACAAGAAAAGACAAGACAAAACAACACATGACACGACAGGACAGGACAAGACAAGACAAGACCAGACAAGACAAGGCAAAACAAGACAAGACAAGACAAGACAAGACAAGACAAGACAAGACAAGACAAGACAAAACAAAACAACACAACATACGACATGACATGACATGACATGACATGACATGACAAGACAAGACAAGACAAGACAAGACAAGACAAGACAAGACAAGACAAGACAAGACAAGACAAGACAAGACAAGACACGACAAGACCAGACAAGACAAGACAAGACAAGACAAGACAAGACACGACAAGACAAGACAAAACAAGACAAGACAAAACAAGACAAGACAAGACAAGACAAGAAAAGACAAGACAAAACAACACATGACACGACAGGACAGGACAAGACAAGACAAGACCAGACAAGACAAGGCAAAACAAGACAAGACAAGACAAGACAAGATAAGACATGACAAGAAAAACAAGACAAGACAAGACAAAACAACACAACATACGACATGGCATGACATGACAAGACAAGACAAGACAAGACAAGATAAGGCAAGACAAGACAAGACAAGACATGACAAGACAAGACAAGACAAGACATCACAAGACAACACAACACACGACAGGACAGGACAGGACAAGACACGACAAGACAAGACAAGATAAGGCAAGACAAGACAAGACAAGACATGACAAAACAAGAGAAGACATGACATGACAAGACATGACAAAACAAAACAAGACAAGACATTTTTTTATTTGTTTCTAAACTAATTAAGAAGACAAGACAGGACAAGACAAGACAAGACAAGACATGACAAGACAAAACAAGACAAGACAAGACAATTGTGTTTGATTTATTTTTAAATTAATTAAGAAGATAAGACAAGACAAGGCGAAACAGGAAAATAAAAGACAAGTCAAGACATTTTTTTTATTTGTTTCTTGACAAAACAAAACAAGACAAGACATTTTTTTATTTGTTTCTAAACTAATTAAGAAGACAAGACAGGACAAGACAAGACAAGACAAGACATGACAAGACAAAACAAGACAAGACAAGACAATTGTGTTTGATTTATTTTTAAATTAATTAAGAAGATAAGACAAGACAAGGCGAAACAGGAAAATACAAGACAAGTCAAGACATTTTTTTTATTTGTTTCTAAATTAATTAAGAAGAGAAGACAAAACAAGACAAGACAGGACTATTGTGTTTGATTTGTTTTTAAATTAATTAAGAAGATAAAACAAGACAAGACAAGACAAGACAAGACAAGGCAAGACAAGACAAGACAAGACAAGACAAGACAAAACAAGACAAGACAAGACAAGACAAGACAAGACAAGACAAGACAAGACAAGGCCAGACTGGAAAATACAAGACAAGACAAGACAATTGTGTTTGATTTGTTTTTAAATTAATTAAGAAGATAAGACAAAACAAGAGAAGACATGACATGACAAGACATGACAAAACAAAACAAGACAAGACATTTTTTTTATTTGTTTCTAAACTAATTAAGAAGACAAGACAGGACAAGACAAGACAAGACAAGACATGACAAGACATGACAGGACAAAACAAGACAAGACAAGACAATTGTGTTTGATTCGTTTTTAAATTAATTAAGAAGATAAGACAAGACAAGGCGAAACAGGAAAATACAAGACAAGACAAGACAATTGTGTTTGATTTGCTTTTAAATTAATTAAGAAGATAAGACAAGACAAGACAAGACCAGACAAGAAAAGACAAGACACGAAAAGACAAGACAAGACAAGACAATTGTGTTTGATTTGTTTTTAAATTAATTAAGAAGATAAGACAAAACAAGAGAAGACATGACAAAACAAAACAAGACAAGACATTTTTTTATTTGTTTCTAAACTAATTAAGAAGACAAGACAGGACAAGACAAGACAAGACAAGACATGACAAGACAAAACAAGACAATTGTGTTTAATTTATTTTTAAATTAATTAAGAAGATAAGACAAGACAAGGCGAAACAGGAAAATACAAGACAAGTCAAGACATTTTTTTATTTGTTTCTAAATTAATTAAGAAGAGAAGACAAAACAAGACAAGACAGGACTATTGTGTTTGATTTGTTTTTAAATTAATTAAGAAGATAAAACAAGACAAGACAAGGCCAGACAAGAAAAGACAAGACAAGACAAGACAAGACAAGACAAGACAAGACAAGACAAGACAAGACAAGACAAGACAAGACAAGACAAGACAATTGTGTTTGATTTGTTTTTAAATTAATTAAGAAGATAAGACAAGACAAGGCGAAACAGGAAAATACAAGACAAGACAAGACAATTGTGTTTGATTTGCTTTTAAATTAATTAAGAAGATAAGACAAGACAAGACAAGACCAGACAAGAAAAGACAAGACACGAAAAGACAAGACAAGACAAGACAAGACAAGACAATTGTGTTTGATTTGTTTTTAAATTAATTAAGAAGATAAGACAAAACAAGAGAAGACATGACATGACAAGACATGACAAAACAAAACAAGACAAGACATTTTTTTATTTGTTTCTAAACTAATTAAGAAGACAAGACAGGACAAGACAAGACAAGACAAGACATGACAAGACAAAACAAGACAAGACAAGACAATTGTGTTTGATTTATTTTTAAATTAATTAAGAAGATAAGACAAGATAAGGCGAAACAGGAAAATAAAAGACAAGTCAAGACATTTTTTTTATTTGTTTCTTGACAAAACAAAACAAGACAAGACATTTTTTTATTTGTTTCTAAACTAATTAAGAAGACAAGACAGGACAAGACAAGACAAGACAAGACATGACAAGACAAAACAAGACAAGACAAGACAATTGTGTTTGATTTATTTTTAAATTAATTAAGAAGATAAGACAAGACAAGGCGAAACAGGAAAATACAAGACAAGTCAAGACATTTTTTTTATTTGTTTCTAAATTAATTAAGAAGAGAAGACAAAACAAGACAAGACAGGACTATTGTGTTTGATTTGTTTTTAAATTAATTAAGAAGATAAAACAAGACAAGACAAGACAAGACAAGACAAGGCAAGACAAGACAAGACAAGACAAGACAAGACAAAACAAGACAAGACAAGACAAGACAAGACAAGACAAGGCCAGACTGGAAAATACAAGACAAGACAAGACAATTGTGTTTGATTTGTTTTTAAATTAATTAAGAAGATAAGACAAAACAAGAGAAGACATGACATGACAAGACATGACAAAACAAAACAAGACAAGACATTTTTTTTATTTGTTTCTAAACTAATTAAGAAGACAAGACAGGACAAGACAAGACAAGACAAGACATGACAAGACATGACAGGACAAAACAAGACAAGACAAGACAATTGTGTTTGATTCGTTTTTAAATTAATTAAGAAGATAAGACAAGACAAGGCGAAACAGGAAAATACAAGACAAGACAAGACAATTGTGTTTGATTTGCTTTTAAATTAATTAAGAAGATAAGACAAGACAAGACAAGACCAGACAAGACAAGACAAGACAAGACAAGACAAGACAAGACAAGACAAGACAAGACAAGACAAGACAAGACAAGACAAAACAAAACAACACAACATACGACATGACATGACATGACATGACAAGACAAGACAAGACAAGACAAGACAAGACAAGACAAGACAAGACAAGACAAGACAAGACAAGACAAGACAAGACAAGACAAGACAAGACAAGACAAGACAAGACAAGACAAAACAAAACAAGACAAAACAAGACAAGACAACACAACACAGCACAACACATGACATGACATGACATGACATGACATGACCAGACAAGACAAGACAAGACAAGACACGACAAGACAAGACAAGACAAGACATGACAAGACAAGACAAGACAAGACAAGAAAAGACAAGACAAGACAAGACAAGACAAAACAACACATGACAAGACAAGACAAGACAAGACAAGACAATACAAGACAAGACAAGACAAGACAAAACAAGACAAGACAAGACAAGACAAGACAAGACAAACCAAGACAAGACAAGACAAAACAACACATGACATGACATGACAAGACAAGACAGGACAGACAGACAGGACAAGACAAGACAAGACAAGACAAGACAAGACAAGACAAGACAAGACAAGACAAGAGAAGAAAAGACAAGACAAGACAAGACAAGACAAAACAACACATGACATGACATGACAAGACAAGACAGGACAGACAGACAGGACAAGACAAGACAAGAAAAGACAAGACAAGACAATACAAGACAAGACAAGACAAGACAAGACAAGACAAGACAAGACAAGACAAGACAAGACAAGACAAGACAAGAAAAGACAAGACAAGACAAGACAAGACAAAACAAGACAAGACAACACAACACAGCACAACACATGACAAGACAAGACAAGACAAGACAAGACAAGACATGACATGACATGACATGACATGACAAGACAAGACAAGACAAGATAAGACATGACAAGACAAGACAAGACAAGACAAGACAGAACAGGACAAGACAAGACAAGACAAGACAAGACAAGACAAGACAAGACAAGACAAGACAAGACAAGACAAGACAAGACAAGACAAGACAAGACAAGACAAGACAAGACAAGACAAGACAAGACAAGACAAGTCAAGACAAGGCAAGACAAAACAAAAGAAGACAAGACAAGACAAGACAAGACAAGACAAGACAATACAATACAAGACAAGACAAAACAAGACAAGACAAGACAAAACAACACATGACATGACATGACAAGACAAGACAGGACAGGACAAGACAAGACAAGACAAGACAAAACAACACATGACAAGACAAGACAAGACAAGACAAGACAATACAAGACAAGACAAGACAAGACAAAACAAGACAAGACAAGACAAGACAAGACAAGACAAGACAAACCAAGACAAGACAAGACAAAACCACACATGACATGACATGACAAGACAAGACAGGACAGACAGACAGGACAAGACAAGACAAGACAAGACAAGACAAGACAAGACAAGACAAGACAAGACAAGACAAGACAAGACAAGACAAGACAAGACAAGACAAGACAAGACAAGACAAGACAAGACAAGACAAGACAAGACAAGACAAGACAAGAGAAGAAAAGACAAGACAAGACAAGACAAGACAAAACAACACATGACATGACATGACAAGACAAGACAGGACAGACAGACAGGACAAGACAAGACAAGACAAGACAAGACAAGACAAGACAAGACAAGACAAGACAAGACAAGACAAGACAAGACAAGGCAAGACAAGACAAGACAAAACAAGACAAGACAAAACAAGACAAGACAAGACAAGACAAGAAAAGACAAGACAAAACAACACATGACACGACAGGACAGGACAAGACAAGACAAGACCAGACAAGACAAGGCAAAACAAGACAAGACAAGACAAGACAAGATAAGACATGACAAGAAAAACAAGACAAGACAAGACAAGACAACATACGACATGGCATGACATGACAAGACAAGACAAGACAAGACAAGACAAGACAAGACAAGACAAGACAAGACAAGACAAGACAAGACAAGACAAGACAAGACAAGACAAGACAAGACAAGACAAGACACGACAAGACCAGACAAGACAAGACAAGACAAGACAAGACACGACAAGACAAGACAAAACAAGACAAGACAAAACAAGACAAGACAAGACAAGACAAGAAAAGACAAGACAAAACAACACATGACACGACAGGACAGGACAAGACAAGACAAGACCAGACAAGACAAGGCAAAACAAGACAAGACAAGACAAGACAAGATAAGACATGACAAGAAAAACAAGACAAGACAAGACAAAACAACACAACATACGACATGGCATGACATGACAAGACAAGACAAGACAAGACAAGACAAGACAAGACAAGACAAGACAAGACAAGACAAGACAAGACAAGACACGACAAGACAAGACAAAACAAGACAAGACAAAACAAGACAAGACAAGACAAGACAAGACAAGACAAGACAAGACAAGGCAAGACAAGACAAGACAAAACAAGACAAGACAAAACAAGACAAGACAAGACAAGACAAGAAAAGACAAGACAAAACAACACATGACACGACAGGACAGGACAAGACAAGACAAGACCAGACAAGACAAGGCAAAACAAGACAAGACAAGACAAGACAAGATAAGACATGACAAGAAAAACAAGACAAGACAAGACAAGACAAGACAAGACAACATACGACATGGCATGACATGACAAGACAAGACAAGACAAGACAAGACAAGACAAGACAAGACAAGACAAGACAAGACAAGACAAGACAAGACAAGACAAGACAAGACAAGACAAGACAAGACAAGACAAGACAAGACAAGACAAGACAAGACAAGACAAGACAAGACAAGACAAGACAAGACAAGACAAGACAAGACAAGACAAGACAAGACACGACAAGACAAGACAAGACAAGACAAGACAAGACAAGACACGACAAGACAAGACAAAACAACACAACACACGACAGGACAGGACAGGACAAGACACGACAAGACAAGACAAGATAAGGCAAGACAAGACAAGACAAGACATGACAAGACAAGACAAGACAAGACATCACAAGACAACACAACACACGACAGGACAGGACAGGACAAGACACGACAAGACAAGACAAGATAAGGCAAGACAAGACAAGACAAGACATGACAAGACAAGACAAGACAAGACATCACAAGACAACACAAGACAAGACAAGACAAGACAAGACAAGACAAGACAAGACAAGACAAGACAAGACAAGACAAGACAAGACAAGACAAGACAAGACAAGACAAGACAAGACAAGACAAGACAAGACAAGACAAGACAAGACAAGACAAGACAAGACAAGACAAGACAAGACAAGACAAGACAAGACAAGACAAGACAAGACAAGACAAGACAAGACAAGACAAGACAAGACAAGACAAGACAAGACAAGACAAGACAAGACAAGACAAGACAAGACAAGACAAGACAAGACAAGACAAGACAAAACAAGACAAGACAAGACAAGACAAGACAAAACAAGACAAGACAAGACAAAACAACACATGACAAGACAAGACAAGAAAAGACAAGACAAGACAAGACAAGACAAGAAAAGAAAAGACAAGACAAGACAACACAAGACAAGACAAGACAAGACGAGCAAAGAAAAGACAAGACAACACAACACAAGACAACATACGACATGACATGACATGACATGACAAGACGAGACAAGACAAGACAGGACAAGACAAGACAAGACAAGGCAAGACAAGACAAGACAAGACAAGACAAGACAAGACAAGACAAGACAAGACAAGACAAAACAAGACAAGACAACACAACACAGCACAACACAGCACAACACATGACATGACATGACATAACATGACCAGACAAGACAGGACAAGACAAGACAAGACAAGACAAGACAAGACAAGACAAGGCAAGACAAGACAAGACAAGACAAGACAAGACAAGACAAGACAAGACAAGACAAGACAAGACAAGACAAGACAAGACAAGACAAGACAAGACAAGACAAGACAAGACAAGACAAGACAAAACAAGACAAGACAAGACATGACAAGACAAGACAAGACAACAACACAACATACGACATGACATGACATGACATGACAAGACAAGATAAGACAAGACAAGACAAGACAATACAAGACAAAACAAGACAAAACAAAACAAGACAAAACAAGACAAGACAACACAACACAGCACAACACATGACATGACATGACATGACATGACCAGACAAGACAAGACAAGACAAGACAGGACAAGACAAGACAAGACAAGACAAGACAAGACAAGACAAGACAAGACAAGACAAGACAAGACAAGACAAGACAAGACAAGACAAGACAAGACAAGACAAGACAAGACAAGACAAGACAAGACAAGACAAGACAAGACAAGACAAGACAAAACAAAACAAGACAAAACAAGACAAGACAACACAACACAGCACAACACATGACATGACATGACATGACATGACCAGACAAGACAGGACAAGACAAGACAAGACAAGACAAGACAAGGCAAGACAAGACAACACAGCACAACACATGACATGACATGACATGACATGACATGACCAGACAAGACAGGACAAGACAAGACAAGACAAGACAAGACAAGACAAGGCAAGGCAAGACAAGACAAGACAAGACAAGACAAGACAAGACAAGACAAGACAAGACAAGACAAGACAAGACAAGACAAGACAAGACAAGACAAGACAAGACAAGACAAAACAAAACAACACAACATACGACATGACATGACATGACATGACAAGACAAGACAAGACAAGACAAGACAAGACAAGACAAGACAAGACAAGACAAGACAAGACAAGACAAGACAAGACAAGACAAGACAAGACAAGACAAGACAAGACAAGACAAGACAAGACAAGACAAGACAAGACAAAACAAAACAAGACAAAACAAGACAAGACAACACAACACAGCACAACACATGACATGACATGACATGACATGACATGACCAGACAAGACAAGACAAGACAAGACACGACAAGACAAGACAAGACAAGACATGACAAGACAAGACAAGACAAGACAAAACAACACATGACAAGACAAGACAAGACAAGACAAGACAATACAAGACAAGACAAGACAAGACAAAACAAGACAAGACAAGACAAGACAAGACAAGACAAACCAAGACAAGACAAGACAAAACAACACATGACATGACATGACAAGACAAGACAGGACAGACAGACAGGACAAGACAAGACAAGACAAGACAAGACAAGACAAGACAAGACAAGACAAGACAAGACAAGACAAGAGAAGAAAAGACAAGACAAGACAAGACAAGACAAAACAACACATGACATGACATGACAAGACAAGACAGGACAGACAGACAGGACAAGACAAGACAAGAAAAGACAAGACAAGACAATACAAGACAAGACAAGACAAGACAAGACAAGACAAGACAAGACAAGACAAGACAAGACAAGACAAGAAACGACAAGACAAGACAAGACAAGACAAAACAAGACAAGACAACACAACACAGCACAACACATGACAAGACAAGACAAGACAAGACAAGACAAGACATGACATGACATGACATGACATGACAAGACAAGACAAGACAAGATAAGACATGACAAGACAAGACAAGACAAGACAAGACAGAACAGGACAAGACAAGACAAGACAAGACAAGACAAGACAAGACAAGACAAGACAAGACAAGACAAGACAAGACAAGACAAGACAAGACAAGACAAGACAAGACAAGACAAGACAAGACAAGACAAGACAAGACAAGACAAGACAAGACAAGACAAGACAAGACAAGACAAGTCAAGACAAGGCAAGACAAAACAAAAGAAGACAAGACAAGACAAGACAAGACAAGACAATACAATACAAGACAAGACAAAACAAGACAAGACAAGACAAAACAACACATGACATGACATGACAAGACAAGACAGGACAGGACAAGACAAGACAAGACAAGACAAAACAACACATGACAAGACAAGACAAGACAAGACAAGACAATACAAGACAAGACAAGACAAGACAAAACAAGACAAGACAAGACAAGACAAGACAAGACAAACCAAGACAAGACAAGACAAAACCACACATGACATGACATGACAAGACAAGACAGGACAGACAGACAGGACAAGACAAGACAAGACAAGACAAGACAAGACAAGACAAGACAAGACAAGACAAGACAAGACAAGACAAGACAAGACAAGACAAGACAAGACAAGACAAGACAAGACAAGACAAGACAAGACAAGACAAGACAAGACAAGACAAGAGAAGAAAAGACAAGACAAGACAAGACAAGACAAAACAACACATGACATGACATGACAAGACAAGACAGGACAGACAGACAGGACAAGACAAGACAAGACAAGACAAGACAAGACAAGACAAGACAAGACAAGACAAGACAAGACAAGACAAGGCAAGACAAGACAAGACAAAACAAGACAAGACAAAACAAGACAAGACAAGACAAGACAAGAAAAGACAAGACAAAACAACACATGACACGACAGGACAGGACAAGACAAGACAAGACCAGACAAGACAAGGCAAAACAAGACAAGACAAGACAAGACAAGATAAGACATGACAAGAAAAACAAGACAAGACAAGACAAGACAACATACGACATGGCATGACATGACAAGACAAGACAAGACAAGACAAGACAAGACAAGACAAGACAAGACAAGACAAGACAAGACAAGACAAGACAAGACAAGACAAGACAAGACACGACAAGACCAGACAAGACAAGACAAGACAAGACAAGACAAGACACGACAAGACAAGACAAAACAAGACAAGACAAAACAAGACAAGACAAGACAAGACAAGAAAAGACAAGACAAAACAACACATGACACGACAGGACAGGACAAGACAAGACAAGACCAGACAAGACAAGGCAAAACAAGACAAGACAAGACAAGACAAGATAAGACATGACAAGAAAAACAAGACAAGACAAGACAAAACAACACAACATACGACATGGCATGACATGACAAGACAAGACAAGACAAGACAAGACAAGACAAGACAAGACAAGACAAGACAAGACAAGACAAGACAAGACAAGACAAGACACGACAAGACAAGACAAAACAAGACAAGACAAAACAAGACAAGACAAGACAAGACAAGACAAGACAAGACAAGACAAGGCAAGACAAGACAAGACAAAACAAGACAAGACAAAACAAGACAAGACAAGACAAGACAAGAAAAGACAAGACAAAACAACACATGACACGACAGGACAGGACAAGACAAGACAAGACCAGACAAGACAAGGCAAAACAAGACAAGACAAGACAAGACAAGATAAGACATGACAAGAAAAACAAGACAAGACAAGACAAGACAAGACAAGACAACATACGACATGGCATGACATGACAAGACAAGACAAGACAAGACAAGACAAGACAAGACAAGACAAGACAAGACAAGACAAGACAAGACAAGACAAGACAAGACAAGACAAGACAAGACAAGACAAGACAAGACAAGACAAGACAAGACAAGACAAGACAAGACAAGACAAGACAAGACACGACAAGACAAGACAAGACAAGACAAGACAAGACAAGACACGACAAGACAAGACAAAACAACACAACACACGACAGGACAGGACAGGACAAGACACGACAAGACAAGACAAGATAAGGCAAGACAAGACAAGACAAGACATGACAAGACAAGACAAGACAAGACATCACAAGACAACACAACACACGACAGGACAGGACAGGACAAGACACGACAAGACAAGACAAGATAAGGCAAGACAAGACAAGACAAGACATGACAAGACAAGACAAGACAAGACATCACAAGACAACACAAGACAAGACAAGACAAGACAAGACAAGACAAGACAAGACAAGACAAGACAAGACAAGACAAGACAAGACAAGACAAGACAAGACAAGACAAGACAAGACAAGACAAGACAAGACAAGACAAGACAAGACAAGACAAGACAAGACAAGACAAGACAAGACAAGACAAGACAAGACAAGACAAGACAAGACAAGACAAGACAAGACAAGACTAGACAAGACAAGACAAGACAAGACAAGACAAGACAAGACAAGACAAGACAAGACAAGACAAGACAAGACAAGACAAGACAAGACAAGACAAGACAAGACAAGACAAGACAAGACAAGACAAGACAAGACAAAACAAGACAAGACAAGACAAGACAAGACAAAACAAGACAAGACAAGACAAAACAACACATGACAAGACAAGACAAGAAAAGACAAGACAAGACAAGACAAGACAAGAAAAGAAAAGAAAAGACAAGACAACACAAGACAAGACAAGACAAGACGAGCAAAGAAAAGACAAGACAACACAACACAAGACAACATACGACATGACATGACATGACATGACAAGACGAGACAAGACAAGACAGGACAAGACAAGACAAGACAAGGCAAGACAAGACAAGACAAGACAAGACAAGACAAGACAAGACAAGACAAGACAAGACAAAACAAGACAAGACAACACAACACAGCACAACACAGCACAACACATGACATGACATGACATAACATGACCAGACAAGACAGGACAAGACAAGACAAGACAAGACAAGACAAGACAAGACAAGGCAAGACAAGACAAGACAAGACAAGACAAGACAAGACAAGACAAGACAAGACAAGACAAGACAAGACAAGACAAGACAAGACAAGACAAGACAAGACAAGACAAGACAAGACAAAACAAGACAAGACAAGACATGACAAGACAAGACAAGACAACAACACAACATACGACATGACATGACATGACATGACAAGACAAGATAAGACAAGACAAGACAAGACAATACAAGACAAAACAAGACAAAACAAAACAAGACAAAACAAGACAAGACAACACAACACAGCACAACACATGACATGACATGACATGACATGACATGACCAGACAAGACAAGACAAGACAAGACAAGACAGGACAAGACAAGACAAGACAAGACAAGACAAGACAAGACAAGACAAGACAAGACAAGACAAGGCAAGACAAGACAAGACAAGACAAGACAAGACAAGACAAGACAAGACAAGACAAGACAAAACAAAACAAGACAAAACAAGACAAGACAACACAACACAGCACAACACATGACATGACATGACATGACATGACCAGACAAGACAGGACAAGACAAGACAAGACAAGACAAGACAAGACAAGGCAAGACAAGACAACACAGCACAACACATGACATGACATGACATGACATGACATGACCAGACAAGACAGGACAAGACAAGACAAGACAAGACAAGACAAGACAAGGCAAGGCAAGACAAGACAAGACAAGACAAGACAAGACAAGACAAGACAAGACAAGACAAGACAAGACAAGACAAGACAAGACAAGACAAGACAAGACAAGACAAGACAAGACAAGACAAAACAAAACAACACAACATACGACATGACATGACATGACATGACAAGACAAGACAAGACAAGACAAGACAAGACAAGACAAGACAAGACAAGACAAGACAAGACAAGACAAGACAAGACAAGACAAGACAAGACAAGACAAGACAAAACAAAACAAGACAAAACAAGACAAAACAAGACAAGACAAAACAAGACAAGACAAGACAAGACAAGAAAAGACAAGACAAAACAACACATGACACGACAGGACAGGACAAGACAAGACAAGACCAGACAAGACAAGGCAAAACAAGACAAGACAAGACAAGACAAGACAAGACAAGACAAGACAAGACAAGACAAGACAAGACAAGACAAGACAAGACAAGACAAGACAAGACAAGACAAAACAAAACAACACAACATACGACATGACATGACATGACATGACATGACATGACAAGACAAGACAAGACAAGACAAGACAAGACAAGACAAGACAAGACAAGACAAGACAAGACAAGACAAGACAAGACACGACAAGACCAGACAAGACAAGACAAGACAAGACAAGACAAGACACGACAAGACAAGACAAAACAAGACAAGACAAAACAAGACAAGACAAGACAAGACAAGAAAAGACAAGACAAAACAACACATGACACGACAGGACAGGACAAGACAAGACAAGACCAGACAAGACAAGGCAAAACAAGACAAGACAAGACAAGACAAGATAAGACATGACAAGAAAAACAAGACAAGACAAGACAAAACAACACAACATACGACATGGCATGACATGACAAGACAAGACAAGACAAGACAAGATAAGGCAAGACAAGACAAGACAAGACATGACAAGACAAGACAAGACAAGACATCACAAGACAACACAACACACGACAGGACAGGACAGGACAAGACACGACAAGACAAGACAAGATAAGGCAAGACAAGACAAGACAAGACATGACAAAACAAGAGAAGACATGACATGACAAGACATGACAAAACAAAACAAGACAAGACATTTTTTTATTTGTTTCTAAACTAATTAAGAAGACAAGACAGGACAAGACAAGACAAGACAAGACATGACAAGACAAAACAAGACAAGACAAGACAATTGTGTTTGATTTATTTTTAAATTAATTAAGAAGATAAGACA
The DNA here is from genome assembly GCF_028554725.1 of Zeugodacus cucurbitae. Taxonomy (NCBI): domain Eukaryota; kingdom Metazoa; phylum Arthropoda; class Insecta; order Diptera; family Tephritidae; genus Zeugodacus; species Zeugodacus cucurbitae. Next base: position 4,500,305 of record NC_071672.1, on the reverse strand, counting down.
AGACAAGGCGAAACAGGAAAATAAAAGACAAGTCAAGACATTTTTTTTATTTGTTTCTTGACAAAACAAAACAAGACAAGACATTTTTTTATTTGTTTCTAAACTAATTAAGAAGACAAGACAGGACAAGACAAGACAAGACAAGACATGACAAGACAAAACAAGACAAGACAAGACAATTGTGTTTGATTTATTTTTAAATTAATTAAGAAGATAAGACAAGACAAGGCGAAACAGGAAAATACAAGACAAGTCAAGACATTTTTTTTATTTGTTTCTAAATTAATTAAGAAGAGAAGACAAAACAAGACAAGACAGGACTATTGTGTTTGATTTGTTTTTAAATTAATTAAGAAGATAAAACAAGACAAGACAAGACAAGACAAGACAAGGCAAGACAAGACAAGACAAGACAAGACAAGACAAAACAAGACAAGACAAGACAAGACAAGACAAGACAAGACAAGACAAGGCCAGACTGGAAAATACAAGACAAGACAAGACAATTGTGTTTGATTTGTTTTTAAATTAATTAAGAAGATAAGACAAAACAAGAGAAGACATGACATGACAAGACATGACAAAACAAAACAAGACAAGACATTTTTTTTATTTGTTTCTAAACTAATTAAGAAGACAAGACAGGACAAGACAAGACAAGACAAGACATGACAAGACATGACAGGACAAAACAAGACAAGACAAGACAATTGTGTTTGATTCGTTTTTAAATTAATTAAGAAGATAAGACAAGACAAGGCGAAACAGGAAAATACAAGACAAGACAAGACAATTGTGTTTGATTTGCTTTTAAATTAATTAAGAAGATAAGACAAGACAAGACAAGACCAGACAAGAAAAGACAAGACACGAAAAGACAAGACAAGACAAGACAAGACAAGACAATTGTGTTTGATTTGTTTTTAAATTAATTAAGAAGATAAGACAAAACAAGAGAAGACATGACAAAACAAAACAAGACAAGACATTTTTTTATTTGTTTCTAAACTAATTAAGAAGACAAGACAGGACAAGACAAGACAAGACAAGACATGACAAGACAAAACAAGACAATTGTGTTTAATTTATTTTTAAATTAATTAAGAAGATAAGACAAGACAAGGCGAAACAGGAAAATACAAGACAAGTCAAGACATTTTTTTATTTGTTTCTAAATTAATTAAGAAGAGAAGACAAAACAAGACAAGACAGGACTATTGTGTTTGATTTGTTTTTAAATTAATTAAGAAGATAAAACAAGACAAGACAAGGCCAGACAAGAAAAGACAAGACAAGACAAGACAAGACAAGACAAGACAAGACAAGACAAGACAAGACAAGACAAGACAAGACAAGACAATTGTGTTTGATTTGTTTTTAAATTAATTAAGAAGATAAGACAAGACAAGGCGAAACAGGAAAATACAAGACAAGACAAGACAATTGTGTTTGATTTGCTTTTAAATTAATTAAGAAGATAAGACAAGACAAGACAAGACCAGACAAGAAAAGACAAGACACGAAAAGACAAGACAAGACAAGACAAGACAAGACAATTGTGTTTGATTTGTTTTTAAATTAATTAAGAAGATAAGACAAAACAAGAGAAGACATGACATGACAAGACATGACAAAACAAAACAAGACAAAACATTTTTTTATTTGTTTCTAAACTAATTAAGAAGACAAGACAGGACAAGACAAGACAAGACAAGACATGACAAGACAAAACAAGACAAGACAAGACAATTGTGTTTGATTTATTTTTAAATTAATTAAGAAGATAAGACAAGATAAGGCGAAACAGGAAAATAAAAGACAAGTCAAGACATTTTTTTTATTTGTTTCTTGACAAAACAAAACAAGACAAGACATTTTTTTATTTGTTTCTAAACTAATTAAGAAGACAAGACAGGACAAGACAAGACAAGACAAGACATGACAAGACAAAACAAGACAAGACAAGACAATTGTGTTTGATTTATTTTTAAATTAATTAAGAAGATAAGACAAGACAAGGCGAAACAGGAAAATACAAGACAAGTCAAGACATTTTTTTTATTTGTTTCTAAATTAATTAAGAAGAGAAGACAAAACAAGACAAGACAGGACTATTGTGTTTGATTTGTTTTTAAATTAATTAAGAAGATAAAACAAGACAAGACAAGACAAGACAAGACAAGGCAAGACAAGACAAGACAAGACAAGACAAGACAAAACAAGACAAGACAAGACAAGACAAGACAAGACAAGGCCAGACTGGAAAATACAAGACAAGACAAGACAATTGTGTTTGATTTGTTTTTAAATTAATTAAGAAGATAAGACAAAACAAGAGAAGACATGACATGACAAGACATGACAAAACAAAACAAGACAAGACATTTTTTTTATTTGTTTCTAAACTAATTAAGAAGACAAGACAGGACAAGACAAGACAAGACAAGACATGACAAGACATGACAGGACAAAACAAGACAAGACAAGACAATTGTGTTTGATTCGTTTTTAAATTAATTAAGAAGATAAGACAAGACAAGGCGAAACAGGAAAATACAAGACAAGACAAGACAATTGTGTTTGATTTGCTTTTAAATTAATTAAGAAGATAAGACAAGACAAGACAAGACCAGACAAGACAAGACAAGACAAGACAAGACAAGACAAGACAAGACAAGACAAAACAAAACAACACAACATACGACATGACATGACATGACATGACAAGACAAGACAAGACAAGACAAGACAAGACAAGACAAGACAAGACAAGACAAGACAAGACAAGACAAGACAAGACAAGACAAGACAAGACAAGACAAGACAAGACAAGACAAAACAAAACAAGACAAAACAAGACAAGACAACACAACACAGCACAACACATGACATGACATGACATGACATGACATGACCAGACAAGACAAGACAAGACAAGACACGACAAGACAAGACAAGACAAGACATGACAAGACAAGACAAGACAAGACAAGAAAAGACAAGACAAGACAAGACAAGACAAAACAACACATGACAAGACAAGACAAGACAAGACAAGACAATACAAGACAAGACAAGACAAGACAAAACAAGACAAGACAAGACAAGACAAGACAAGACAAACCAAGACAAGACAAGACAAAACAACACATGACATGACATGACAAGACAAGACAGGACAGACAGACAGGACAAGACAAGACAAGACAAGACAAGACAAGACAAGACAAGACAAGACAAGACAAGAGAAGAAAAGACAAGACAAGACAAGACAAGACAAAACAACACATGACATGACATGACAAGACAAGACAGGACAGACAGACAGGACAAGACAAGACAAGAAAAGACAAGACAAGACAATACAAGACAAGACAAGACAAGACAAGACAAGACAAGACAAGACAAGACAAGACAAGACAAGAAAAGACAAGACAAGACAAGACAAGACAAAACAAGACAAGACAACACAACACAGCACAACACATGACAAGACAAGACAAGACAAGACAAGACAAGACATGACATGACATGACATGACATGACAAGACAAGACAAGACAAGATAAGACATGACAAGACAAGACAAGACAAGACAAGACAGAACAGGACAAGACAAGACAAGACAAGACAAGACAAGACAAGACAAGACAAGACAAGACAAGACAAGACAAGACAAGACAAGACAAGACAAGACAAGACAAGACAAGACAAGACAAGACAAGACAAGACAAGACAAGACAAGACAAGACAAGTCAAGACAAGGCAAGACAAAACAAAAGAAGACAAGACAAGACAAGACAAGACAAGACAAGACAATACAATACAAGACAAGACAAAACAAGACAAGACAAGACAAAACAACACATGACATGACATGACAAGACAAGACAGGACAGGACAAGACAAGACAAGACAAGACAAAACAACACATGACAAGACAAGACAAGACAAGACAAGACAATACAAGACAAGACAAGACAAGACAAAACAAGACAAGACAAGACAAGACAAGACAAGACAAACCAAGACAAGACAAGACAAAACCACACATGACATGACATGACAAGACAAGACAGGACAGACAGACAGGACAAGACAAGACAAGACAAGACAAGACAAGACAAGACAAGACAAGACAAGACAAGACAAGACAAGACAAGACAAGACAAGACAAGACAAGACAAGACAAGACAAGACAAGACAAGACAAGACAAGACAAGACAAGACAAGACAAGACAAGACAAGACAAGACAAGAGAAGAAAAGACAAGACAAGACAAGACAAGACAAAACAACACATGACATGACATGACAAGACAAGACAGGACAGACAGACAGGACAAGACAAGACAAGACAAGACAAGACAAGACAAGACAAGACAAGACAAGACAAGACAAGACAAGACAAGGCAAGACAAGACAAGACAAAACAAGACAAGACAAAACAAGACAAGACAAGACAAGACAAGAAAAGACAAGACAAAACAACACATGACACGACAGGACAGGACAAGACAAGACAAGACCAGACAAGACAAGGCAAAACAAGACAAGACAAGACAAGACAAGATAAGACATGACAAGAAAAACAAGACAAGACAAGACAAGACAACATACGACATGGCATGACATGACAAGACAAGACAAGACAAGACAAGACAAGACAAGACAAGACAAGACAAGACAAGACAAGACAAGACAAGACAAGACAAGACAAGACAAGACAAGACAAGACAAGACAAGACAAGACAAGACAAGACAAGACAAGACACGACAAGACCAGACAAGACAAGACAAGACAAGACAAGACAAGACACGACAAGACAAGACAAAACAAGACAAGACAAAACAAGACAAGACAAGACAAGACAAGAAAAGACAAGACAAAACAACACATGACACGACAGGACAGGACAAGACAAGACAAGACCAGACAAGACAAGGCAAAACAAGACAAGACAAGACAAGACAAGATAAGACATGACAAGAAAAACAAGACAAGACAAGACAAAACAACACAACATACGACATGGCATGACATGACAAGACAAGACAAGACAAGACAAGACAAGACAAGACAAGACAAGACAAGACAAGACAAGACAAGACACGACAAGACAAGACAAAACAAGACAAGACAAAACAAGACAAGACAAGACAAGACAAGACAAGACAAGACAAGACAAGGCAAGACAAGACAAGACAAAACAAGACAAGACAAAACAAGACAAGACAAGACAAGACAAGAAAAGACAAGACAAAACAACACATGACACGACAGGACAGGACAAGACAAGACAAGACCAGACAAGACAAGGCAAAACAAGACAAGACAAGACAAGACAAGATAAGACATGACAAGAAAAACAAGACAAGACAAGACAAGACAACATACGACATGGCATGACATGACAAGACAAGACAAGACAAGACAAGACAAGACAAGACAAGACAAGACAAGACAAGACAAGACAAGACAAGACAAGACAAGACAAGACAAGACAAGACAAGACAAGACAAGACAAGACAAGACAAGACAAGACAAGACAAGACAAGACACGACAAGACAAGACAAGACAAGACAAGACAAGACACGACAAGACAAGACAAAACAACACAACACACGACAGGACAGGACAGGACAAGACACGACAAGACAAGACAAGATAAGGCAAGACAAGACAAGACAAGACATGACAAGACAAGACAAGACAAGACATCACAAGACAACACAACACACGACAGGACAGGACAGGACAAGACACGACAAGACAAGACAAGATAAGGCAAGACAAGACAAGACAAGACATGACAAGACAAGACAAGACAAGACATCACAAGACAACACAAGACAAGACAAGACAAGACAAGACAAGACAAGACAAGACAAGACAAGACAAGACAAGACAAGACAAGACAAGACAAGACAAGACAAGACAAGACAAGACAAGACAAGACAAGACAAGACAAGACAAGACAAGACAAGACAAGACAAGACAAGACAAGACAAGACAAGACAAGACAAGACAAGACAAGACAAGACAAGACAAGACAAGACAAGACAAGACAAGACAAGACAAGACAAGACAAGACAAGACAAGACAAGACAAGACAAGACAAGACAAGACAAGACAAAACAAGACAAGACAAGACAAGACAAGACAAAACAAGACAAGACAAGACAAAACAACACATGACAAGACAAGACAAGAAAAGACAAGACAAGACAAGACAAGACAAGAAAAGAAAAGACAAGACAAGACAACACAAGACAAGACAAGACAAGACGAGCAAAGAAAAGACAAGACAACACAACACAAGACAACATACGACATGACATGACATGACATGACAAGACGAGACAAGACAAGACAGGACAAGACAAGACAAGACAAGGCAAGACAAGACAAGACAAGACAAGACAAGACAAGACAAGACAAGACAAGACAAGACAAAACAAGACAAGACAACACAACACAGCACAACACAGCACAACACATGACATGACATGACATAACATGACCAGACAAGACAGGACAAGACAAGACAAGACAAGACAAGACAAGACAAGACAAGGCAAGACAAGACAAGACAAGACAAGACAAGACAAGACAAGACAAGACAAGACAAGACAAGACAAGACAAGACAAGACAAGACAAGACAAGACAAGACAAGACAAAACAAGACAAGACAAGACATGACAAGACAAGACAAGACAACAACACAACATACGACATGACATGACATGACATGACAAGACAAGATAAGACAAGACAAGACAAGACAATACAAGACAAAACAAGACAAAACAAAACAAGACAAAACAAGACAAGACAACACAACACAGCACAACACATGACATGACATGACATGACATGACCAGACAAGACAAGACAAAACAAGACAAGACAGGACAAGACAAGACAAGACAAGACAAGACAAGACAAGACAAGACAAGACAAGACAAGACAAGGCAAGACAAGACAAGACAAGACAAGACAAGACAAGACAAGACAAGACAAGACAAGACAAAACAAAACAAGACAAAACAAGACAAGACAACACAACACAGCACAACACATGACATGACATGACATGACATGACCAGACAAGACAGGACAAGACAAGACAAGACAAGACAAGACAAGGCAAGACAAGACAACACAGCACAACACATGACATGACATGACATGACATGACATGACCAGACAAGACAGGACAAGACAAGACAAGACAAGACAAGACAAGACAAGGCAAGGCAAGACAAGACAAGACAAGACAAGACAAGACAAGACAAGACAAGACAAGACAAGACAAGACAAGACAAGACAAGACAAGACAAGACAAGACAAAACAAAACAACACAACATACGACATGACATGACATGACATGACAAGACAAGACAAGACAAGACAAGACAAGACAAGACAAGACAAGACAAGACAAGACAAGACAAGACAAGACAAGACAAGACAAGACAAGACAAGACAAAACAAAACAAGACAAAACAAGACAAGACAACACAACACAGCACAACACATGACATGACATGACATGACATGACATGACCAGACAAGACAAGACAAGACAAGACAGGACAAGACAAGACAAGACAAGACAAGACAAGACAAGACAAGACAAGACAAGACAAGACAAGACAAGACAAGACAAGACAAGACAAGACAAGACAAGACAAGACAAAACAAAACAAGACAAAACAAGACAAGACAACACAACACAGCACTACACATGACATGACATGACATGACATGACATGACCAGACAAGACAAAACAAGACAAAACAACACAACATACGACATGACATGACATGACATGACAAGACAAGACAAGACAAGACAGGACAAGACAAGACAAGACAAGACAAGACAAGACAAGACAAGACAAGACAAGACAGGACAAGACAGGACAAGACAAGACAAGACAAGACAAGACAAGACAAGACAACACAAGACAAGACAAGACAAGACAAGACAAGACAAGACAAGACAAGACAAGACAAGACAAGACAAGACAAAACAAAACAAGACAAGACAAGACAAAACAAAACAAGACAAAACAAGACAAGACAACACAACACAGCACTACACATGACATGACATGACATGACATGACATGACCAGACAAGACAAAACAAGACAAAACAACACAACATACGACATGACATGACATGACATGACAAGACAAGACAAGACAAGACAGGACAAGACAAGACAAGACAAGACAAGACAAGACAAGACAAGACAAGACAAGACAGGACAAGACAAGACAAGACAAGACAAGACAAAACAAGACAAGACAAGACATGACAAGACAAGACAAGACAACAACACAACATACGACATGACATGACATGACATGACAAGACAAGATAAGACAAGACAAGACAAGACAATACAAGACAAAACAAGACAAAACAAAACAAGACAAAACAAGACAAGACAACACAACACAGCACAACACATGACATGACATGACATGACATGACATGACCAGACAAGACAAGACAAGACAAGACAGGACAAGACAAGACAAGACAAGACAAGACAAGACAAGACAAGACAAGACAAGACAGGACAAGACAGGACAAGACAAGACAAGACAAGACAAGACAAAACAAGACAAGACAAGACATGACAAGACAAGACAAGACAACAACACAACATACGACATGACATGACATGACATGACAAGACAAGGTAAGACAAGACAAGACAAGACAATACAAGACAAAACAAGACAAAACAAAACAAGACAAAACAAGACAAGACAACACAACACAGCACAACACATGACATGACATGACATGACATGACATGACATGACCAGACAAGACAAGACAAGACAAGACAGGACAAGACAAGACAAGACAAGACAAGACAAGACAAGACAAGACAAGACAAGACAAGACAAGACAAGACAAGACAAGACAAGACAAAACAAGACAAGACAAGACATGACAAGACAAGACAAGACAACAACACAACATACGACATGACATGACATGACATGACAAGACAAGATAAGACAAGACAAGACAAGACAAGACAAGACAAGACAAGACAAGACAAAACAAGACAAGACAAGACATGACAAGACAAGACAAGACAACAACACAACATACGACATGACATGACATGACATGACAAGACAAGACAAGACAAGACAGGACAAGACAAGACAAGACAAGACAAGACAAGACAAGACAAGACAGGACAAGACAGGACAAGACAAGACAAGACAAGACAAGACAAAACAAGACAAGACAAGACATGACAAGACAAGACAAGACAACAACACAACATACGACATGACATGACATGACATGACAAGACAAGATAAGACAAGACAAGACAAGACAATACAAGACAAAACAAGACAAAACAAAACAAGACAAAACAAGACAAGACAACACAACACAGCACAACACATGACATGACATGACATGACATGACATGACATGACCAGACAAGACAAGACAAGACAAGACAGGACAAGACAAGACAAGACAAGACAAGACAAGACAAGACAAGACAAGACAAGACAAGACAAGACAAGACAAGACAAGACAAAACAAGACAAGACAAGACATGACAAGACAAGACAAGACAACAACACAACATACGACATGACATGACATGACATGACAAGACAAGATAAGACAAGACAAGACAAGACAAGACAAGACAAGACAAGACAAGACAAGACAAGACAAGACAAGACAAGACAAGACATGACAAGACAAGACAAGACAACAACACAACATACGACATGACATGACATGACATGACAAGACAAGATAAGACAAGACAAGACAAGACAAGACAAGACAAGACAAGACAGGACAAGACAAGATAAGACAAGACAAGACAAGACAATACAAGACAAAACAAGACAAAACAAAACAAGACAAAACAAGACAAGACAACACAACACAGCACAACACATGACATGACATGACATGACATGACATGACCAGACAAGACAAGACAAGACAAGACAGGACAAGACAAGACAAGACAAGACAAGACAAGACAAGACAAGACAAGACAAGACAAGACAAGACAAGACAAGACAAGACAAGACAAGACAAGACAAGACAAGACAAGACAAGACAATACAAGACAAAACAAGACAAAACAAAACAAGACAAAACAAGACAAGACAACACAACACAGCACAACACATGACATGACATGACATGACATGACATGACCAGACAAGACAAGACAAGACAAGACAGGACAAGACAAGACAAGACAAGACAAGGCAAGACAAGACAAGACAAGACAAGACAAGACAAGACAAGACAAGACAAGACAAGACAAGACAAGACAAGACAAGACAAGACAAGACAAAACAAGGCAAGACAAGACAAGACAAGACAAGACAAGACAAGACAAGACAAGACAAGACAAGACAAAACAAAACAAGACAAAACAAGACAAGACAACACAACACAGCACAACACATGACATGACATGACATGACATGACCAGACAAGACAGGACAAGACAAGACAAGACAAGACAAGACAAGGCAAGACAAGACAAAACAAAACAAGACAAAACAAGACAAGACAACACAACACAGCACAACACATGACATGACATGACATGACATGACCAGACAAGACAGGACAAGACAAGACAAGACAAGACAAGACAAGGCAAGACAAGACAACACAGCACAACACATGACATGACATGACATGACATGACATGACCAGACAAGACAGGACAAGACAAGACAAGACAAGACAAGACAAGACAAGGCAAGGCAAGACAAGACAAGACAAGACAAGACAAGACAAGACAAGACAAGACAAGACAAGACAAGACAAGACAAGACAAGACAAGACAAGACAAGACAAGACGAGACAAGACAAGACAAGACAAGACAAGACAAAACAAAACAACACAACATACGACATGACATGACATGACATGACATGACAAGACAAGACAAGACAAGACAAGACAAGACAAGACAAGACAAGACAAGACAAGACAAGACAAGACAAGACAAGACAAGACAAGACAAGACAAAACAAAACAAGACAAAACAAGACAAGACAACACAACACATGACATGACATGACATGACATGACATGACCAGACAAGACAAGACAAGACAAGACAAGACAAGACAAGACAAGACAAGACAAGACAAGACAAGACAAGACAAGACAAGACAAGACAAGACAAGACAAGACAAGACAAGACAAGACAAGACAAGACAAGACAAGACAAGACAAGACAAGACAAGACAAGACAAGACAAGACAAGACAAAACAAAACAAGACAAAACAAGACAAGACAACACAACACAGCACTACACATGACATGACATGACATGACATGACATGACATGACCAGACAAGACAAAACAAGACAAAACAACACAACATACGACATGACATGACATGACATGACAAGACAAGACAAGACAAGACAGGACAAGACAAGACAAGACAAGACAAGACAAGACAAGACAAGACAAGACAAGACAGGACAAGACAGGACAAGACAAGACAAGACAAGACAAGACAAGACAAGACAACACAAGACAAGACAAGACAAGACAAGACAAGACAAGACAAGACAAAACAAAACAAGACAAAACAAGACAAGACAACACAACACAGCACAACACATGACATGACATGACATGACATGACATGACCAGACAAGACAAAACAAGACAACACAACACAACGCAGCACAACACAACACATGACATGACATGACATGACATGACATGACAAGACAGGACAAGACAAGACAAGAAAAGACAAGACAAGACAAGACAAGACAAGACAAGACAAGACAAGACAAGACAAGACAAGACAAGACAAGACAAGACAAGACAAGACAAGACAAGACAAGACAAGGCAAGACAAGACAAGACAAGACAAGACAGGACAAGACAGGACAAGACAAGACAAGACAAGACAAGACAAGACAAGACAACACAAGACAAGACAAGACAAGACAAGACAAGACAAGACAAGACAAGACAAGACAAGACAAGACAAGACAAAACAAAACAAGACAAAACAAGACAAGACAACACAACACAGCACAACACATGACATGACATGACATGACATGACATGACCAGACAAGACAAAACAAGACAACACAACACAACGCAGCACAACACAACACATGACATGACATGACATGACATGACATGACATGACATGACCAGACAAGACAAGACAAGACAAGACAGGACAAGACAAGACAAGACAAGACAAGACAAGACAAGACAAGACAAGACAAGACAAGACAAGACAAGACAAGACAAGACAAGACAAGACAAGACAAGACAAGACAAGACAAAACAAAACAAGACAAAACAAGACAAGACAACACAACACAGCACTACACATGACATGACATGACATGACATGACATGACCAGACAAGACAAAACAAGACAAAACAACACAACATACGACATGACATGACATGACATGACAAGACAAGACAAGACAAGACAGGACAAGACAAGACAAGACAAGACAAGACAAGACAAGACAAGACAAGACAAGACAGGACAAGACAAGACAAGACAAGACAAGACAAAACAAGACAAGACAAGACATGACAAGACAAGACAAGACAACAACACAACATACGACATGACATGACATGACATGACAAGACAAGATAAGACAAGACAAGACAAGACAATACAAGACAAAACAAGACAAAACAAAACAAGACAAAACAAGACAAGACAACACAACACAGCACAACACATGACATGACATGACATGACATGACATGACCAGACAAGACAAGACAAGACAAGACAGGACAAGACAAGACAAGACAAGACAAGACAAGACAAGACAAGACAGGACAAGACAGGACAAGACAAGACAAGACAAGACAAGACAAAACAAGACAAGACAAGACATGACAAGACAAGAAAAGACAACAACACAACATACGACATGACATGACATGACATGACAAGACAAGATAAGACAAGACAAGACAAGACAAGACAAAACAAGACAAGACAAGACATGACAAGACAAGACAAGACAACAACACAACATACGACATGACATGACATGACATGACAAGACAAGACAAGACAAGACAAGACAAGACAAGACAAGACAAGACAAGACAAGACAAGACAAGACAAGACAAGACAAGACAAGACAAGACAAGACAAGACAAAACAAAACAACACAACATACGACATGACATGACATGACATGACATGACAAGACAAGACAAGACAAGACAAGACAAGACAAGACAAGACAAGACAAGACAAGACAAGACAAGACAAGACAAGACAAGACAAGACAAGACAAAACAAAACAAGACAAAACAAGACAAGACAACACAACACAGCACAACACATGACATGACATGACATGACATGACATGACCAGACAAGACAAGACAAGACAAGACAGGACAAGACAAGACAAGACAAGACAAGACAAGACAAGACAAGACAAGACAAGACAAGACAAGACAAGACAAGACAAGACAAGACAAGACAAGACAAAACAAAACAAGACAAAACAAGACAAGACAACACAACACAGCACTACACATGACATGACATGACATGACATGACATGACCAGACAAGACAAAACAACACAAAACAACACAACATACGACATGACATGACATGACATGACAAGACAAGACAAGACAAGACAGGACAAGACAAGACAAGACAAGACAAGACAAGACAAGACAAGACAAGACAAGACAGGACAAGACAGGACAAGACAAGACAAGACAAGACAAGACAAGACAACACAAGACAAGACAAGACAAGACAAGACAAGACAAGACAAGACAAGACAAGACAAGACAAAACAAAACAAGACAAAACAAGACAAGACAACACAACACAGCACAACACATGACATGACATGACATGACATGACATGACCAGACAAGACAAAACAAGACAACACAACACAACGCAGCACAACACAACACATGACATGACATGACATGACATGACATGACAAGACAGGACAAGACAAGACAAGAAAAGACAAGACAAGACAAGACAAGACAAGACAAGACAAGACAAGACAAGACAAGACAAGACAAGACAAGACAAGACAAGACAAGACAAGACAAGACAAGACAAGACAAGACAAGACAAGACAAGACAAGACAAGACAGGACAAGACAGGACAAGACAAGACAAGACAAGACAAGACAAGACAAGACAACACAAGACAAGACAAGACAAGACAAGACAAGACAAGACAAGACAAGACAAGACAAGACAAGACAAGACAAAACAAAACAAGACAAAACAAGACAAGACAACACAACACAGCACAACACATGACATGACATGACATGACATGACATGACCAGACAAGACAAAACAAGACAACACAACACAACGCAGCACAACACAACACATGACATGACATGACATGACATGACATGACATGACATGACCAGACAAGACAAGACAAGACAAGACAGGACAAGACAAGACAAGACAAGACAAGACAAGACAAGACAAGACAAGACAAGACAAGACAAGACAAGACAAGACAAGACAAGACAAGACAAGACAAGACAAGACAAGACAAGACAAGACAAAACAAAACAAGACAAAACAAGACAAGACAACACAACACAGCACTACACATGACATGACATGACATGACATGACATGACCAGACAAGACAAAACAAGACAAAACAACACAACATACGACATGACATGACATGACATGACAAGACAAGACAAGACAAGACAGGACAAGACAAGACAAGACAAGACAAGACAAGACAAGACAAGACAAGACAAGACAAGACAGGACAAGACAAGACAAGACAAGACAAGACAAAACAAGACAAGACAAGACATGACAAGACAAGACAAGACAACAACACAACATACGACATGACATGACATGACATGACAAGACAAGATAAGACAAGACAAGACAAGACAATACAAGACAAAACAAGACAAAACAAAACAAGACAAAACAAGACAAGACAACACAACACAGCACAACACATGACATGACCAGACAAGACAAGACAAGGCAAGACAGGACAAGACAAGACAAGACAAGACAAGACAAGACAAGACAAGACAGGACAAGACAGGACAAGACAAGACAAGACAAGACAAAACAAGACAAGACAAGACATGACAAGACAAGACAAGACAACAACACAACATACGACATGACATGACATGACATGACAAGACAAGATAAGACAAGACAAGACAAGACAATACAAGACAAAACAAGACAAAACAAAACAAGACAAAACAAGACAAGACAACACAACACAGCACAACACATGACATGACATGACATGACATGACATGACATGACCAGACAAGACAAGACAAGACAAGACAGGACAAGACAAGACAAGACAAGACAAGACAAGACAAGACAAGACAAGACAAGACAAGACAAGACAAGACAAGACAAGACAAGACAAGACAAGACAAAACAAGACAAGACAAGACATGACAAGACAAGACAAGACAACAACACAACATACGACATGACATGACATGACATGACAAGACAAGATAAGACAAGACAAGACAAGACAAGACAAGACAAGACAAGACAAGACAAAACAAGACAAGACAAGACATGACAAGACAAGACAAGACAACAACACAACATACGACATGACATGACATGACATGACAAGACAAGATAAGACAAGACAAGACAAGACAAGACAAGACAAGACAAGACAAGACAGGACAAGACAAGATAAGACAAGACAAGACAAGACAATACAAGACAAAACAAGACAAAACAAAACAAGACAAAACAAGACAAGACAACACAACACAGCACAACACATGACATGACATGACATGACATGACATGACCAGACAAGACAAAACAAGACAAGACAAGACAAGACAAGACAAGACAAGACAGGACAAGACAAGACAAGACAAGACAGGACAAGACAAGATAAGACAAGACAAGACAAGACAATACAAGACAAAACAAGACAAAACAAAACAAGACAAAACAAGACAAAACAAAACAAGACAAAACAAGACAAGACAACACAACACAGCACAACACATGACATGACATGACATGACATGACATGACCAGACAAGACAAGACAAGACAAGACAGGACAAGACAAGACAAGACAAGACAACACAACACAGCACAACACATGACATGACATGACATGACATGACATGACCAGACAAGACAAGACAAGACAAGACAGGACAAGACAAGACAAGACAAGACAGGACAAGACAAGATAAGACAAGACAAGACAAGACAATACAAGACAAAACAAGACAAAACAAAACAAGACAAAACAAGACAAAACAAAACAAGACAAAACAAGACAAGACAACACAACACAGCACAACACAACACATGACATGACATGACATGACATGACATGACCAGACAAGACAAGACAAGACAAGACAAGACAAGACAAGACAAGACAAGACAAGACAAGACAAGACAAGACAAGACAAGACAAGACAAGACAAGACAAGACAAGACAAGACAAGACAAGACAAGACAAGACAAGACAAGAGAAGACAAGACAAGATAAGACAAGACAAGACTAGACAAGACAAGACAAGACAAGACAAGACAAGACAAGACGAATCAAAACAAGACAAAACAAGACAAGACAAAACAACACAGCACAACACATGACATGACATGACATGACATGACCAGATAAGACAGGACAAGACAAGACAAGACAAGACAAGATAAGACAAGACAAGACAAGACAAGACAATACAAGACAAAACAAGACAA
The DNA here is from genome assembly GCF_028554725.1 of Zeugodacus cucurbitae. Lineage (NCBI taxonomy): Eukaryota > Metazoa > Arthropoda > Insecta > Diptera > Tephritidae > Zeugodacus > Zeugodacus cucurbitae. The sequence goes on along the minus strand of NC_071672.1, from coordinate 4,483,469 downwards.
GACAAGACAAGACAAGACAAGACAAAACAAGACAAGACAAGACATGACAAGACAGGACAAGACAAGATAAGACAAGACAAGACAAGACAATACAAGACAAAACAAGACAAAACAAAACAAGACAAAACAAGACAAGACAACACAACACAGCACAACACATGACATGACATGACATGACATGACATGACCAGACAAGACAAGACAAGACAAGACAGGACAAGACAAGACAAGACAAGACAAGACAAGACAAGACAAGATAAGACAAGACAAGACTAGACAAGACAAGACAAGACAAGACAAGACAAGACAAGACGAATCAAAACAAGACAAAACAAGACAAGACAAAACAACACAGCACAATACATGACATGACATGACATGACATGACCAGATAAGACAGGACAAGACAAGACAAGACAAGACAAGATAAGACAAGACAAGACAAGACAAGACAATACAAGACAAAACATGACATGACCAGACAAGACAAGACAAGACAAGACAGGACAAGACAAGACAAGACAAGACAGGACAAGACAAGATAAGACAAGACAAGACAAGACAATACAAGACAAAACAAGACAAAACAAAACAAGACAAAACAAGACAAGACAACACAACACAGCACAACACATGACATGACATGACATGACATGACATGACCAGACAAGACAAGACAAGACAAGACAGGACAAGACAAGACAAGACAAGACAACACAACACAGCACAACACATGACATGACATGACATGACATGACATGACCAGACAAGACAAGACAAGACAAGACAGGACAAGACAAGACAAGACAAGACAAGACAAGACAAGACAAGACAAGACAAGACAAGACAAGACAAGACAAGACAAGACAAGACAAAACAAGACAAGACAAGACATGACAAGACAAGACAAGACAACAACACAACATACGACATGACATGACATGACATGACAAGACAAGATAAGACAAGACAAGACAAGACAAGACAAGACAAGACAAGACAGGACAAGACAAGATAAGACAAGACAAGACAAGACAATACAAGACAAAACAAGACAAAACAAAACAAGACAAAACAAGACAAGACAACACAACACAGCACTACACATGACATGACATGACATGACATGACATGACCAGACAAGACAAAACAAGACAAAACAACACAACATACGACATGACATGACATGACATGACAAGACATGACAAGACAAGACAAGACAAGACAGGACAAGACAAGACAAGACAAGACAAGACAAGACAAGACAAGACAAGACAAGACAGGACAAGACAGGACAAGACAAGACAAGACAAGACAAGACAAGACAAGACAACACAAGACAAGACAAGACAAGACAAGACAAGACAAGACAAGACAAGACAAGACAAGACAAGACAAAACAAAACAAGACAAAACAAGACAAGACAACACAACACAGCACAACACATGACATGACATGACATGACATGACATGACCAGACAAGACAAAACAAGACAACACAACACAACGCAGCACAACACAACACATGACATGACATGACATGACATGACATGACAAGACAGGACAAGACAAGACAAGAAAAGACAAGACAAGACAAGACAAGACAAGACAAGACAAGACAAGACAAGACAAGACAAGACAAGACAAGACAAGACAAGACAAGACAAGACAAGACAAGACAAGACAAGACAAGACAAGACAAGACAAGACAAGACAAGACAAGACAAGACAAGACAAGACAAGACAAGACAAGACAAGAGAAGACAAGACAAGATAAGACAAGACAAGACTAGACAAGACAAGACAAGACAAGACAAGACAAGACGAATCAAAACAAGACAAAACAAGACAAGACAAAACAACACAGCACAACACATGACATGACATGACATGACATGACCAGATAAGACAGGACAAGACAAGACAAGACAAGACAAGACAAGACAAGACAAGACATGACAAGACAAGACAAGACAAGACAAGACAAGACAAGACAAGACAAGACAAGACAAGACAAGACAAAACAAGACAAGACAACACAACAAGACAAAACAAGACAAGACAAGATAAGGCAAGACAAGACAAGACAAGACACGACAAGACTAGACAAGACAAGACAAGACAAGACAAGACAAGACAAGACACGACAAGACAAGACAAGACAAGACAAGACAAGACAAGACAAGACACGACAAGACAAGACAAGACAAGACAAGACAAGACAAGACAAGACAAGACAAGACAAGACAAGACAAGAAAAGACAAGACAAGACAAGACAAGACAAGACAAAACAACACATGACAAGACAAGACAAGACAAGACAAGACAATACAAGACAAGACAAGACAAGACAAAACAAGACAAGACAAGACAAGACAAAACAAGACAAACCAAGACAAGACAAGACAAAACAACACATGACATGACATGACAAGACAAGACAGGACAGACAGACAGGACAAGACAAGACAAGACAAGACAAGACAAGACAAGACAAGACAAGAGAAGAAAAGACAAGACAAGACAAGACAAGACAAAACAACACATGACAGGACATGACAAGACAAGACAGGACAGACAGACAGGACAAGACAAGGCAAGACAAGACCAGACAAGACAAGACAAGACAAGACAAGACAAGACAAGACAAGACAAGACAAGACAAGACAAGACAAGACAAGACAAGACAAGACAAGACAAGACAAGACAAGAAAAGACAAGACAAGACAAGACAAGACAAAACAAGACAAGACAACACAACACAGCACAACACATGACAAGACAAGACAAGACAAGACAAGACAAGACAAGACAAGACATGACATGACATGACATGACATGACAAGACAAGACAAGACAAGATAAGACATGACAAGACAAGACAAGACAAGACAAGACAGAACAGGACAAGACAAGACAAGACAAGACAAGACAAGACAAGACAAGACAAGACAAGACAAGACAAGACAAGACAAGACAAGACAAGACAAGACAAAACAAAAGAAGACAAGACAAGACAAGACAAGACAAGACAATACAATACAAGACAAGACAAAACAAGACAAGACAAGACAAAACAACACATGACATGACATGACAAGACAAGACAGGACAGGACAAGACAAGACAAGACAAGACAAAACAACACATGACAAGACAAGACAAGACAAGACAAGACAAGACAATACAAGACAAGACAAGACAAGACAAAACAAGACAAGACAAGACAAGACAAGACAAGACAAACCAAGACAAGACAAGACAAAACCACACATGACATGACATGACAAGACAAGACAGGACAGACAGACAGGACAAGACAAGACAAGACAAGACAAGACAAGACAAGACAAGACAAGACAAGACAAGACAAGACAAGACAAGAGAAGAAAAGACAAGACAAGACAAGACAAGACAAAACAACACATGACATGACAAGACAAGACAGGACAGACAGACAGGACAAGACAAGACAAGACAAGACAAGACAAGACAAGACAAGACAAGACAAGACAAGACAAGACAAGACAAGACAAGACAAGGCAAGACAAGACAAGACAAAACAAGACAAGACAAAACAAGACAAGACAAGACAAGACAAGAAAAGACAAGACAAAACAACACATGACACGACAGGACAGGACAAGACAAGACAAGACCAGACAAGACAAGGCAAAACAAGACAAGACAAGACAAGACAAGATAAGACATGACAAGAAAAACAAGACAAGACAAGACAAGACAAGACAAGACAAGACATGACAAGACAAGACAAGACAAGACAAGACAAGACAAGACAAGACAAGACAAGACAAGACAAGACAAGACAAGACAAGACAAGACAAGACAAGACAAGACAAGACAAGACAAGACAAGACAAGACAAGACAAGACAAGACAAGACAAGACAAGACAATACAAGACAAGACAGGACAAGACAAGACAAGACAAGACAAGACAAGACAAGACAAGACAAGACAAGACAAGGCAAGGCAAGATAAGGCAAGACAAGACAAGACAAGACATGACAAGACAAGACAAGACAAGACATCACAAGACAAAACAAGACAAGACAAGACAAGACAAGACAAGACAAGACAAGACAAGACAAGACAAGACAAGACAAGACAAGACAAGACAAGACAAGACAAGACAAGACAAGACAAGACAAGACAAGACAAGACGAGACAAGACAAGACAAGACAATACAAGACAAGACAAGACAAAACAAGACAAGACAAGACAACACATAACATGACATGACATGACATGACAAGATAAGACAGGACAGGACAAGACAAGACAAGACAAGACAAGACAAGACAAGGCAAGACAAGACAAGACAAAACAAGACAAGACAAAACAAGACAAGACAAGACAAGACAAGAAAAGACAAGACAAAACAACACATGACACGACAGGACAGGACAAGACAAGACAAGACCAGACAAGACAAGGCAAAACAAGACAAGACAAGACAAGATAAGACATGACAAGAAAAACAAGACAAGACAAGACAAGACAAGACAAGACAAGACAAGACATGACAAGACATGACAAGACAAGACAAGACAAAACAAGACAAGACAAGACAAGACAAGATAAGACATGACAAGACAAAACAAGACAAAACAAAACAACACAACATACGACATGGCATGACATGACAAGACAAGACAAGACAAGACAAGACAAGACAAGACAAGACAAGACAAGACAAGACAAGACAAGACAAGACAAGACAAGACAAGACAAGACAAGACAAGACAAGACAAGACAAGACAAGACAAGACAAGACAAGACAAGACAAGACAAGACAAGACAAGACAAGACAAGACAAGACAAGACAAGACAAGACAAGACAATACAAGACAAGACAGGACAAGACAAGACAAGACAAGACGAGACAAGACAAAACAAGACAAGACAAGACAAGACAAGGCAAGGCAAGATAAGGCAAGACAAGACAAGACAAGACATGACAAGACAAGACAAGACAAGACAAGACAAGACCAGACAAGACAAGGCAAGACAAGACAAGACAAGACAAGACAAGACAAGACAAGACAAGACAAGACAAGACAAGACAAGACAAGACAAGACAAGACAAGACAAGACAAGACAAGACAAGACAAGGCAAGACAAGACAAGACAAGACAAAACAAGACAAGACAAAACAAGACAAGACAAGACAAGACAAGAAAAGACAAGACAAAACAACACATGACACGACAGGACAGGACAAGATAAGGCAAGACCAGACAAGACAAGGCAAAACAAGACAAGACAACACATGACATGTCATGACATGACAAGACAAGACAGGACAGGACAGGACAAGACAAGACAAGACAAGACAAGACAAGACAAGACAAGACAAGACAAGACAAGACAAGACAAGACAAGACAAGACAAGACAAGACAAGACAAGACAAGACAAGACAAGACAAGACAAGACAAGACAAAACAAAACAAGACAAAACAAGACAAGACAACACAACACAGCACAACACATGACATGACATGACATGACCAGATAAGACAGGACAAGACAAGACAAGACAAGACAAGACAAGACAAGACAACACAACACAGCACAACACATGACATGACATGACATGACATGACATGACATGACATGACATGACCAGACAAGACAAGACAAGACAAGACAGGACAAGACAAGACAAGACAAGACAAGACAAGACAAGACAAGACAAGACAAGACAAGACAAGACAAGACAAGACAAGACAAGACAAGACAAGACAAGACAAGACAAGACAAGACAAAACAAAACAAGACAAAACAAGACAAGACAACACAACACAGCACTACACATGACATGACATGACATGACATGACATGACCAGACAAGACAAAACAAGACAAAACAACACAACATACGACATGACATGACATGACATGACAAGACAAGACAAGACAAGACAGGACAAGACAAGACAAGACAAGACAAGACAAGACAAGACAAGACAAGACAAGACAAGACAGGACAAGACAGGACAAGACAAGACAAGACAAGACAAGACAAGACAAGACAAGACAACACAAGACAAGACAAGACAAGACAAGACAAGACAAGACAAGACAAGACAAGACAAGACAAGACAAGACAAAACAAAACAAGACAAAACAAGACAAGACAACACAACACAGCACAACACATGACATGACATGACATGACATGACATGACCAGACAAGACAAAACAAGACAACACAACACAACGCAGCACAACACAACACATGACATGACATGACATGACATGACATGACAAGACAAGACAAGACAAGAAAAGACAAGACAAGACAAGACAAGACAAGACAAGACAAGACAAGACAAGACAAGACAAGACAAGACAAGACAAGACAAGACAAGACAAGACAAGACAAGACAAGACAAGACAAGACAAGACAAGACAAGACAGGACAAGACAGGACAAGACAAGACAAGACAAGACAAGACAAGACAAGACAACACAAGACAAGACAAGACAAGACAAGACAAGACAAGACAAGACAAGACAAGACAAGACAAGACAAGACAAGACAAAACAAAACAAGACAAAACAAGACAAGACAACACAACACAGCACAACACATGACATGACATGACATGACATGACATGACCAGACAAGACAAAACAAGACAACACAACACAACGCAGCACAACACAACACATGACATGACATGACATGACATGACATGACATGACATGACCAGACAAGACAAGACAAGACAAGACAGGACAAGACAAGACAAGACAAGACAAGACAAGACAAGACAAGACAAGACAAGACAAGACAAGACAAGACAAGACAAGACAAGACAAGACAAGACAAGACAAGACAAGACAAGACAAAACAAAACAAGACAAAACAAGACAAGACAACACAACACAGCACTACACATGACATGACATGACATGACATGACATGACCAGACAAGACAAAACAAGACAAAACAACACAACATACGACATGACATGACATGACATGACAAGACAAGACAAGACAAGACAGGACAAGACAAGACAAGACAAGACAAGACAAGACAAGACAAGACAAGACAAGACAGGACAAGACAAGACAAGACAAGACAAGACAAAACAAGACAAGACAAGACATGACAAGACAAGACAAGACAACAACACAACATACGACATGACATGACATGACATGACAAGACAAGATAAGACAAGACAAGACAAGACAATACAAGACAAAACAAGACAAAACAAAACAAGACAAAACAAGACAAGACAACACAACACAGCACAACACATGACATGACATGACATGACATGACATGACCAGACAAGACAAGACAAGACAAGACAGGACAAGACAAGACAAGACAAGACAAGACAAGACAAGACAAGACAGGACAAGACAGGACAAGACAAGACAAGACAAGACAAAACAAGACAAGACAAGACATGACAAGACAAGACAAGACAACAACACAACATACGACATGACATGACATGACATGACAAGACAAGATAAGACAAGACAAGACAAGACAATACAAGACAAAACAAGACAAAACAAAACAAGACAAAACAAGACAAGACAACAAAACACAGCACAACACATGACATGACATGACATGACATGACATGACATGACCAGACAAGACAAGACAAGACAAGACAGGACAAGACAAGACAAGACAAGACAAGACAAGACAAGACAAGACAAGACAAGACAAGACAAGACAAGACAAGACAAGACAAGACAAAACAAGACAAGACAAGACATGACAAGACAAGACAAGACAACAACACAACATACGACATGACATGACATGACATGACAAGACAAGATAAGACAAGACAAGACAAGACAAGACAAGACAAGACAAGACAAAACAAGACAAGACAAGACATGACAAGACAAGACAAGACAACAACACAACATACGACATGACATGACATGACATGACAAGACAAGATAAGACAAGACAAGACAAGACAAGACAAGACAAGACAAGACAGGACAAGACAAGAAAAGACAAGACAAGACAAGACAATACAAGACAAAACAAGACAAAACAAAACAAGACAAAACAAGACAAGACAACACAACACAGCACAACACATGACATGACATGACATGACATGACATGACCAGACAAGACAAGACAAGACAAGACAGGACAAGACAAGACAAGACAAGACAAGACAAGACAAGACAAGACAAGACAAGACAAGACAAGACAAGACAAGACAAGACAATACAAGACAAAACAAGACAAAACAAAACAAGACAAAACAAGACAAGACAACACAACACAGCACAACACATGACATGACATGACATGACATGACATGACCAGACAAGACAAGACAAGACAAGACAGGACAAGACAAGACAAGACAAGACAAGGCAAGACAAGACAAGACAAGACAAGACAAGACAAGACAAGACAAGACAAGACAAGACAAGACAAGACAAGACAAGACAAGACAAGACAAGACAAGACAAGACAAAACAAAACAAGACAAAACAAGACAAGACAACACAACACAGCACTACACATGACATGACATGACATGACATGACATGACCAGACAAGACAAAACAAGACAAAACAACACAACATACGACATGACATGACATGACATGACAAGACATGACAAGACAAGACAAGACAAGACAGGACAAGACAAGACAAGACAAGACAAGACAAGACAAGACAAGACAAGACAAGACAGGACAAGACAGGACAAGACAAGACAAGACAAGACAAGACAAGACAAGACAACACAAGACAAGACAAGACAAGACAAGACAAGACAAGACAAGACAAGACAAGACAACAACACAACATACGACATGACATGACATGACATGACAAGACAAGACAAGACAAGACAAGACAAGACAGGACAAGACAAGAAAAGACAAGACAAGACAAGACAATACAAGACAAAACAAGACAAAACAAAACAAGACAAAACAAGACAAGACAACACAACACAGCACAACACATGACATGACATGACATGACATGACATGACCAGACAAGACAAGACAAGACAAGACAGGACAAGACAAGACAAGACAAGACAAGACAAGACAAGACAAGACAAGACAAAACAAGACAAGACAACACAACACAGCACAACACATGACATGACATGACATGACATGACATGACCAGACAAGACAAAACAAGACAACACAACACAACGCAGCACAACACAACACATGACATGACATGACATGACATGACATGACAAGACAGGACAAGACAAGACAAGAAAAGACAAGACAAGACAAGACAAGACAAGACAAGACAAGACAAGACAAGACAAGACAAGACAAGACAAGACAAGACAAGACAAGACAAGACAAGACAAGACAAGACAAGACAAGACAAGACAAGACAAGACAAGACAAGACAAGACAAGACAAGACAAGAGAAGACAAGACAAGATAAGACAAAACAAGACTAGACAAGACAAGACAAGACAAGACAAGACAAGACAAGACGAATCAAAACAAGACAAAACAAGACAAGACAAAACAACACAGCACAACACATGACATGACATGACATGACATGACCAGATAAGACAGGACAAGACAAGACAAGACAAGACAAGACAAGACAAGACAAGACATGACAAGACAAGACAAGACAAGACAAGACAAGACAAGACAAGACAAGACAAGACAAGACAAAACAAGACAAGACAACACAACAAGACAAAACAAGACAAGACAAGATAAGGCAAGACAAGACAAGACAAGACACGACAAGACTAGACAAGACAAGACAAGACAAGACAAGACAAGACAAGACACGACAAGACAAGACAAGACAAGACAAGACAAGACAAGACAAGACACGACAAGACAAGACAAGACAAGACAAGACATGACAAGACAAGACAAGACAAGACAAGAAAAGACAAGACAAGACAAGACAAGACAAGACAAAACAACACATGACAAGACAAGACAAGACAAGACAAGACAATACAAGACAAGACAAGACAAGACAAAACAAGACAAGACAAGACAAGACAAGACAAGACAAACCAAGACAAGACAAGACAAAACAACACATGACATGACATGACAAGACAAGACAGGACAGACAGACAGGACAAGACAAGACAAGACAAGACAAGACAAGACAAGACAAGACAAGAGAAGAAAAGACAAGACAAGACAAGACAAGACAAAACAACACATGACATGACATGACAAGACAAGACAGGACAGACAGACAGGACAAGACAAGACAAGACAAGACCAGACAAGACAAGACAAGACAAGACAAGACAAGACAAGACAAGACAAGACAAGACAAGACAAGACAAGACAAGACAAGACAAGACAAGACAAGACAAGACAAGAAAAGACAAGACAAGACAAGACAAGACAAAACAAGACAAGACAACACAACACAGCACAACACATGACAAGACAAGACAAGACAAGACAAGATAAGACAAGACAAGACAAGACAAGACAAGACAAGACAAGACAAGACATGACATGACATGACATGACATGACAAGACAAGACAAGACAAGATAAGACATGACAAGACAAGACAAGACAAGACAAGACAGAACAGGACAAGACAAGACAAGACAAGACAAGACAAGACAAGACAAGACAAGACAAGACAAGACAAGACAAGACAAGACAAGACAAGACAAGACAAAACAAAAGAAGACAAGACAAGACAAGACAAGACAAGACAATACAATACAAGACAAGACAAAACAAGACAAGACAAGACAAAACAACACATGACATGACATGACAAGACAAGACAGGACAGGACAAGACAAGACAAGACAAGACAAAACAACACATGACAAGACAAGACAAGACAAGACAAGACAAGACAATACAAGACAAGACAAGACAAGACAAAACAAGACAAGACAAGACAAGACAAGACAAGACAAACCAAGACAAGACAAGACAAAACCACACATGACATGACATGACAAGACAAGACAGGACAGACAGACAGGACAAGACAAGACAAGACAAGACAAGACAAGACAAGACAAGACAAGACAAGACAAGACAAGACAAGACAAGACAAGACAAGAGAAGAAAAGACAAGACAAGACAAGACAAGACAAAACAACACATGACATGACATGACAAGACAAGACAGGACAGACAGACAGGACAAGACAAGACAAGACAAGACAAGACAAGACAAGACAAGACAAGACAAGACAAGACAAGACAAGACAAGACAAGACAAAACAAGACAAGACAAAACAAGACAAGACAAGACAAGACAAGAAAAGACAAGACAAAACAACACATGACACGACAGGACAGGACAAGACAAGACAAGACCAGACAAGACAAGGCAAAACAAGACAAGACAAGACAAGACAAGATAAGACATGACAAGAAAAACAAGACAAGACAAGACAAGACAAGACAAGACAAGACAAGACAAAACAAAACAAGACAAAACAAGACAAGACAACACAACACAGCACTACACATGACATGACATGACATGACATGACATGACCAGACAAGACAAAACAAGACAAAACAACACAACATACGACATGACATGACATGACATGACAAGACATGACAAGACAAGACAAGACAAGACAGGACAAGACAAGTCAAGACAAGACAAGACAAGACAACACAAGACAAGACAAGACAAGACAAGACAAGACAAGACAAGACAAGACAAGACAACAACACAACATACGACATGACATGACATGACATGACAAGACAAGACAAGACAAGACAAGACAAGACAGGACAAGACAAGAAAAGACAAGACAAGACAAGACAATACAAGACAAAACAAGACAAAACAAAACAAGACAAAACAAGACAAGACAACACAACACAGCACAACACATGACATGACATGACATGACATGACATGACCAGACAAGACAAGACAAGACAAGACAGGACAAGACAAGACAAGACAAGACAAGACAAGACAAGACAAGACAAAACAAGACAAGACAACACAACACAGCACTACACATGACATGACATGACATGACATGACATGACCAGACAAGACAAAACAAGACAAAACAACACAACATACGACATGACATGACATGACATGACAAGACATGACAAGACAAGACAAGACAAGACAGGACAAGACAAGACAAGACAAGACAAGACAAGACAAGACAAGACAAGACAAGACAGGACAAGACAGGACAAGACAAGACAAGACAAGACAAGACAAGACAAGACAACACAAGACAAGACAAGACAAGACAAGACAAGACAAGACAAGACAAGACAAGACAACAACACAACATACGACATGACATGACATGACATGACAAGACAAGACAAGACAAGACAAGACAAGACAGGACAAGACAAGAAAAGACAAGACAAGACAAGACAATACAAGACAAAACAAGACAAAACAAAACAAGACAAAACAAGACAAGACAACACAACACAGCACAACACATGACATGACATGACATGACATGACATGACCAGACAAGACAAGACAAGACAAGACAGGACAAGACAAGACAAGACAAGACAAGACAAGACAAGACAAGACAAAACAAGACAAGACAACACAACACAGCACAACACATGACATGACATGACATGACATGACATGACCAGACAAGACAAAACAAGACAACACAACACAACGCAGCACAACACAACACATGACATGACATGACATGACATGACATGACAAGACAGGACAAGACAAGACAAGAAAAGACAAGACAAGACAAGACAAGACAAGACAAGACAAGACAAGACAAGACAAGACAAGACAAGACAAGACAAGACAAGACAAGACAAGACAAGACAAGACAAGACAAGACAAGACAAGACAAGACAAGACAAGACAAGACAAGACAAGACAAGACAAGAGAAGACAAGACAAGATAAGACAAAACAAGACTAGACAAGACAAGACAATTCAAGACAAGACAAGACAAGACGAATCAAAACAAGACAAAACAAGACAAGACAAAACAACACAGCACAACACATGACATGACATGACATGACATGACCAGATAAGACAGGACAAGACAAGACAAGACAAGACAAGACAAGACAAGACAAGACATGACAAGACAAGACAAGACAAGACAAGACAAGACAAGACAAGACAAGACAAGACAAGACAAAACAAGACAAGACAACACAACAAGACAAAACAAGACAAGACAAGATAAGGCAAGACAAGACAAGACAAGACACGACAAGACTAGACAAGACAAGACAAGACAAGACAAGACAAGACAAGACACGACAAGACAAGACAAGACAAGACAAGACAAGACAAGACAAGACACGACAAGACAAGACAAGACAAGACAAGACATGACAAGACAAGACAAGACAAGACAAGAAAAGACAAGACAAGACAAGACAAGACAAGACAAAACAACACATGACAAGACAAGACAAGACAAGACAAGACAATACAAGACAAGACAAGACAAGACAAAACAAGACAAGACAAGACAAGACAAGACAAGACAAACCAAGACAAGACAAGACAAAACAACACATGACATGACATGACAAGACAAGACAGGACAGACAGACAGGACAAGACAAGACAAGACAAGACAAGACAAGACAAGACAAGACAAGAGAAGAAAAGACAAGACAAGACAAGACAAGACAAAACAACACATGACATGACATGACAAGACAAGACAGGACAGACAGACAGGACAAGACAAGACAAGACAAGACCAGACAAGACAAGACAAGACAAGACAAGACAAGACAAGACAAGACAAGACAAGACAAGACAAGACAAGACAAGACAAGACAAGACAAGAAAAGACAAGACAAGACAAGACAAGACAAAACAAGACAAGACAACACAACACAGCACAACACATGACAAGACAAGACAAGACAAGACAAGATAAGACAAGACAAGACAAGACAAGACAAGACAAGACAAGACAAGACATGACATGACATGACATGACATGACAAGACAAGACAAGACAAGATAAGACATGACAAGACAAGACAAGACAAGACAAGACAGAACAGGACAAGACAAGACAAGACAAGACAAGACAAGACAAGACAAGACAAGACAAGACAAGACAAGACAAGACAAGACAAGACAAGACAAAACAAAAGAAGACAAGACAAGACAAGACAATACAATACAAGACAAGACAAAACAAGACAAGACAAGACAAAACAACACATGACATGACATGACAAGACAAGACAGGACAGGACAAGACAAGACAAGACAAGACAAAACAACACATGACAAGACAAGACAAGACAAGACAAGACAAGACAATACAAGACAAGACAAGACAAGACAAGACAAAACAAGACAAGACAAGACAAGACAAGACAAGACAAACCAAGACAAGACAAGACAAAACCACACATGACATGACATGACAAGACAAGACAGGACAGACAGACAGGACAAGACAAGACAAGACAAGACAAGACAAGACAAGACAAGACAAGACAAGACAAGACAAGACAAGACAAGACAAGACAAGAGAAGAAAAGACAAGACAAGACAAGACAAGACAAAACAACACATGACATGACATGACAAGACAAGACAGGACAGACAGACAGGACAAGACAAGACAAGACAAGACAAGACAAGACAAGACAAGACAAGACAAGACAAGACAAGACAAGACAAGACAAAACAAGACAAGACAAAACAAGACAAGACAAGACAAGACAAGAAAAGACAAGACAAAACAACACATGACACGACAGGACAGGACAAGACAAGACAAGACCAGACAAGACAAGGCAAAACAAGACAAGACAAGACAAGACAAGATAAGACATGACAAGAAAAACAAGACAAGACAAGACAAGACAAGACAAGACAAGACATGACAAGACAAGACAAGACAAAACAAGACAAGACAAGACAAGACAAGACAAGATAAGACATGACAAGACAAAACAAGACAAGACAAGACAAGACAAGACAAGACAAGACAAGACAAGACAAGACAAGACAAGACAAGACAAGACAAGACAAGACAAGACAATACAAGACAAGACAGGACAAGACAAGACAAGACAAGACAAGACAAGACAAGACAAGACAAGACAAGACAAGGCAAGGCAAGATAAGGCAAGACAAGACAAGACAAGACATGACAAGACAAGACAAGACAAGACATCACAAGACAAAACAAGACAAGACAAGACAAGACAAGACAAGACAAGACAAGACAAGACAAGACAAGACAAGACAAGACAAGACAAGACAAGACAAGACAAGACAAGACAAGACAAGACAAGACAAGACAAGACAAGACAAGACAAGACAAGACAAGACAAGACAAGACAAGACAAGACAAGACAAGACAAGACAAGACAAGACAAGACAAGACAAGACAAGACAAGACAAGACAATACAAGACAAGACAAGACAAAACAAGACAAGACAAGACAACACATAACATGACATGACATGACATGACAAGATAAGACAGGACAGGACAAGACAAGACAAGACAAGACAAGACAAGACAAGGCAAGACAAGACAAGACAAAACAAGACAAGACAAAACAAGACAAGACAAGACAAGACAAGAAAAGACAAGACAAAACAACACATGACACGACAGGACAGGACAAGACAAGACAAGACCAGACAAGACAAGGCAAAACAAGACAAGACAAGACAAGATAAGACATGACAAGAAAAACAAGACAAGACAAGACAAGACAAGACAAGACAAGACAAGACATGACAAGACATGACAAGACAAGACAAGACAAAACAAGACAAGACAAGACAAGATAAGACATGACAAGACAAAACAAGACAAGACAAAACAACACAACATACGACATGGCATGACATGACAAGACAAGACAAGACAAGACAAGACAAGACAAGACAAGACAAGACAAGACAAGACAAGACAAGACAAGACAAGACAAGACAAGACAAGACAAGACAAGACAAGACAAGACAAGACAAGACAAGACAAGACAAGACAAGACAAGACAATACAAGACAAGACAGGACAAGACAAGACAAGACAAGACGAGACAAGACAAAACAAGACAAGACAAGACAAGACAAGGCAAGGCAAGATAAGGCAAGACAAGACAAGACAAGACATGACAAGACAAGACAAGACAAGACAAGACAAGACCAGACAAGACAAGGCAAGACAAGACAAGACAAGACAAGACAAGACAAGACAAGACAAGACAAGACAAGACAAGACAAGACAAGACAAGACAAGACAAGACAAGACAAGACAAGACAAGACAAGGCAAGACAAGACAAGACAAGACAAAACAAGACAAGACAAAACAAGACAAGACAAGACAAGACAAGAAAAGACAAGACAAAACAACACATGACACGACAGGACAGGACAAGATAAGGCAAGACCAGACAAGACAAGGCAAAACAAGACAAGACAACACATGACAAGACAAGACAAGACAAGACAAGACAAGACAATACAAGACAAGACAGGACAAGACAAGACAAGACAAGACAAGACAAGGCAAGACAAGACAAGACAAGACAAAACAAGACAAGACAAAACAAGACAAGACAAGACAAGACAAGAAAAGACAAGACAAAACAACACATGACACGACAGGACAGGACAAGATAAGGCAAGACCAGACAAGACAAGGCAAAACAAGACAAGACAACACATGACAAGACAAGACAAAACAAGACAAGACAAGACAAGACAAAACAAGACAAGACAAGACAAGACAAGACAAGATAAGACATGACAAGACAAAACAAGACAAGACAAGACAAGACAAGACAAGACAAGACAAGACAAGACAAGACAAGACAAGACAAGACAAGACAAGACAAGACAAGACAAGACAAGACAAGACAAGACAAGACAAGACAAGACAAGACAAGACAAGACAAGACAAGACAAGACAAGACAAGACAAGACAAGACAAGACAAGACAAGACAAGACAAGACAAGACAAGACAAGACAAGACAAGACAAGACAAGACAAGACAAGACAAGACAAGACAAGACAAGACAAGACAAGACAAGACAAGACAAGACAAGACAAGACAAGACAAGACAAGACAAGACAAGACAAGACAAGACAAGACAAGACAAGACAAGACAAGACAAGACAAGACAAGACAGGACAAGACAAGACAAGACAAGACAAGACAAGACAAGACAAGACAAGACAAGACAAGGCAAGGCAAGATAAGGCAAGACAAGACAAGACAAGACATGACAAGACAAGACAAGACAAGACATCACAAGACAAAACAAGACAAGACAAGACAAGACAAGACAAGACAAGACAAGACAAGACAAGACAAGACAAGACAAGACAAGACAAGACAAGACAAGACAAGACAAGACAAGACAAGACAAGACAAGACAAGACAAGACAAGACAAGACAAGACAAGACAAGACAAGACAAGACAAGACAAGACAAGACAAGACAAGACAAGACAAGACAATACAAGACAAGACAAGACAAAACAAGACAAGACAAGACAACACATAACATGACATGACATGACATGACAAGATAAGACAGGACAGGACAAGACAAGACAAGACAAGACAAGACAAGACAAGACAAGGCAAGACAAGACAAGACAAAACAAGACAAGACAAAACAAGACAAGACAAGACAAGACAAGAAAAGACAAGACAAAACAACACATGACACGACAGGACAGGACAAGACAAGACAAGACCAGACAAGACAAGGCAAAACAAGACAAGACAAGACAAGATAAGACATGACAAGAAAAACAAGACAAGACAATACAAGACAAGACAAGACAAAACAAGACAAGACAAGACAACACATAACATGACATGACATGACATGACAAGATAAGACAGGACAGGACAAGACAAGACAAGACAAGACAAGACAAGACAAGACAAGGCAAGACAAGACAAGACAAAACAAGACAAGACAAAACAAGACAAGACAAGACAAGACAAGAAAAGACAAGACAAAACAACACATGACACGACAGGACAGGACAAGACAAGACAAGACCAGACAAGACAAGGCAAAACAAGACAAGACAAGACAAGATAAGACATGACAAGAAAAACAAGACAAGACAAGACAAGACAAGACAAGACAAGACAAGACATGACAAGACATGACAAGACAAGACAAGACAAAACAAGACAAGACAAGACAAGACAAGATAAGACATGACAAGACAAAACAAGACAAGACAAAACAACACAACATACGACATGGCATGACATGACAAGACAAGACAAGACAAGACAAGACAAGACAAGACAAGACAAGACAAGACAAGACAAGACAAGACAAGACAAGACAAGACAAGACAAGACAAGACAAGACAAGACAAGACAAGACAAGACAATACAAGACAAGACAGGACAAGACAAGACAAGACAAGACGAGACAAGACAAAACAAGACAAGACAAGACAAGACAAGGCAAGGCAAGATAAGGCAAGACAAGACAAGACAAGACATGACAAGACAAGACAAGACAAGACAAGACAAGACCAGACAAGACAAGGCAAGACAAGACAAGACAAGACAAGACAAGACAAGACAAGACAAGACAAGACAAGACAAGACAAGACAAGACAAGACAAGACAAGACAAGGCAAGACAAGACAAGACAAGACAAAACAAGACAAGACAAAACAAGACAAGACAAGACAAGACAAGAAAAGACAAGACAAAACAACACATGACACGACAGGACAGGACAAGATAAGGCAAGACCAGACAAGACAAGGCAAAACAAGACAAGACAACACATGACATGTCATGACATGACAAGACAAGACAAGACAATACAAGACAAGACAGGACAAGACAAGACAAGACAAGACAAGACAAGGCAAGACAAGACAAGACAAGACAAAACAAGACAAGACAAAACAAGACAAGACAAGACAAGACAAGAAAAGACAAGACAAAACAACACATGACACGACAGGACAGGACAAGATAAGGCAAGACCAGACAAGACAAGGCAAAACAAGACAAGACAACACATGACAAGACAAGACAAAACAAGACAAGACAAGACAAGACAAAACAAGACAAGACAAGACAAGACAAGATAAGACATGACAAGACAAAACAAGACAAGACAAGACAAGACAAGAAAAGACAAGACAAAACAACACATGACAAGACAAGACAAGACAAGAAAAGACAAGACAAAACAACACAACACATGACACGACAGGACAGGACAAGATAAGGCAAGACCAGACAAGACAAGGCAAAACAAGACAAGACAACACATGACAAGACAAGACAAGACAAGACAAGACAAGACAATACAAGACAAGACAGGACAAGACAAGACAAGACAAGATAAGGCAAGACCAGACAAGACAAGACAAGACAAGACAAGACAAGACAAGACAAGACAAGACAAGACAAGACAAGACAAGACAAGACAAGACAAGACAAGACAAGACAAGACAAGACAAGACAAGACAAGACAAGACAAGACAAGACAAGACAAGACAAGACAAGACAAGACAATACAAGACAAGACAGGACAAGACAAGACAAGACAAGACAAGACAAGACAAGACAAGACAAGACAAGACAAGGCAAGGCAAGATAAGGCAAGACAAGACAAGACAAGACATGACAAGACAAGACAAGACAAGACATCACAAGACAAAACAAGACAAGACAAGACAAGACAAGACAAGACAAGACAAGACAAGACAAGACAAGACAAGACAAGACAAGACAAGACAAGACAAGACAAGACAAGACAAGACAAGACAAGACAAGACAAGACAAGACAAGACAAGACAAGACAAGACAAGACAAGACAAGACAAGACAAGACAAGACAAGACAAGACAAGACAAGACAAGACAAGACAAGACAAGACAAGACAAGACAATACAAGACAAGACAAGACAAAACAAGACAAGACAAGACAACACATAACATGACATGACATGACATGACAAGATAAGACAGGACAGGACAAGACAAGACAAGACAAGACAAGACAAGACAAGGCAAGACAAGACAAGACAAAACAAGACAAGACAAAACAAGACAAGACAAGACAAGACAAGAAAAGACAAGACAAAACAACACATGACACGACAGGACAGGACAAGACAAGACAAGACCAGACAAGACAAGGCAAAACAAGACAAGACAAGACAAGATAAGACATGACAAGAAAAACAAGACAAGACAAGACAAGACAAGACAAGACAAGACAAGACATGACAAGACATGACAAGACAAGACAAGACAAAACAAGACAAGACAAGACAAGACAAGATAAGACATGACAAGACAAAACAAGACAAGACAAAACAACACAACATACGACATGGCATGACATGACAAGACAAGACAAGACAAGACAAGACAAGACAAGACAAGACAAGACAAGACAAGACAAGACAAGACAAGACAAGACAAGACAAGACAAGACAAGACAAGACAAGACAAGACAAGACAAGACAAGACAAGACAAGACAAGACAAGACAAGACAAGACAAGACAAGACAAGACAAGACAAGACAAGACAAGACAAGACAAGACAAGACAAGACAATACAAGACAAGACAGGACAAGACAAGACAAGACAAGACGAGACAAGACAAAACAAGACAAGACAAGACAAGACAAGGCAAGGCAAGGCAAGATAAGGCAAGACAAGACAAGACAAGACATGACAAGACAAGACAAGACAAGACAAGACAAGACCAGACAAGACAAGGCAAGACAAGACAAGACAAGACAAGACAAGACAAGACAAGACAAGACAAGACAAGACAAGACAAGACAAGACAAGACAAGGCAAGACAAGACAAGACAAGACAAGACAAAACAAGACAAGACAAAACAAGACAAGACAAGACAAGACAAGAAAAGACAAGACAAAACAACACATGACACGACAGGACAGGACAAGATAAGGCAAGACCAGACAAGACAAGGCAAAACAAGACAAGACAACACATGACATGTCATGACATGACAAGACAAGACAGGACAGGACAGGACAAGACAAGACAAGACAAGACAAGACAAGACAAGACAAGACAAGACAAGACAAGACAAGACAAGACAAGACAAGACAAGACAAGACAAGACAAGACAAGACAAGACAAGACAAGACAAGACAAAACAAAACAAGACAAAACAAGACAAGACAACACAACACAGCACAACACATGACATGACATGACATGACCAGATAAGACAGGACAAGACAAGACAAGACAAGACAAGACAAGACAAGACAAGACAAGACAAGACAAGACAAGACAAGACAAGACAAAACAAGACAAGACAACACAACACAGCACAACACATGACATGACATGACATGACATGACATGACCAGACAAGACAAGACAAGACAAGACAGGACAAGACAAGACAAGACAAGACAAGACAAGACAAGACAAGACAAGACAAGACAAGACAAGACAAGACAAGACAAGACAAGACAAGACAAGACAAGACAAGACAAGACAAGACAAGACAAAACAAAACAAGACAAAACAAGACAAGACAACACAACACAGCACAACACATGACATGACATGACATGACATGACCAGACAAGACAGGACAAGACAAGACAAGACAAGACAAGACAAGGCAAGACAAGACAACACAGCACAACACATGACATGACATGACATGACATGACATGACCAGACAAGACAGGACAAAACAAGACAAGACAAGACAAGACAAGACAAGGCAAGGCAAGACAAGACAAGACAAGACAAGACAAGACAAGACAAGACAAGACAAGACAAGACAAGACAAGACAAGACAAGACAAGACAAGACAAGACAAGACAAGACAAGACAAGACAAGACAAGACAAGACAAGACAAGACAAGACAAGACAAGACAAGACAAGACAAGACAAGACAAAACAAAACAACACAACATACGACATGACATGACATGACATGACAAGACAAGACAAGACAAGACAAGACAAGACAAGACAAGACAAGACAAGACAAGACAAGACAAGACAAGACAAGACAAGACAAGACAAGACAAGACAAGACAAAACAAAACAAGACAAAACAAGACAAGACAACACAACACATGACATGACATGACATGACATGACATGACCAGACAAGACAAGACAAGACAAGACAGGACAAGACAAGACAAGACAAGACAAGACAAGACAAGACAAGACAAGACAAGACAAGACAAGACAAGACAAGACAAGACAAGACAAGACAAGACAAGACAAGACAAGACAAGACAAAACAAAACAAGACAAAACAAGACAAGACAACACAACACAGCACTACACATGACATGACATGACATGACATGACATGACCAGACAAGACAAAACAAGACAAAACAACACAACATACGACATGACATGACATGACATGACAAGACAAGACAAGACAAGACAGGACAAGACAAGACAAGACAAGACAAGACAAGACAAGACAAGACAAGACAAGACAAGACAAGACAAGACAGGACAAGACAGGACAAGACAAGACAAGACAAGACAAGACAAGACAAGACAACACAAGACAAGACAAGACAAGACAAGACAAGACAAGACAAGACAAGACAAGACAAGACAAGACAAGACAAAACAAAACAAGACAAAACAAGACAAGACAACACAACACAGCACAACACATGACATGACATGACATGACATGACATGACCAGACAAGACAAAACAAGACAACACAACACAACGCAGCACAACACAACACATGACATGACATGACATGACATGACATGACAAGACAGGACAAGACAAGACAAGAAAAGACAAGACAAGACAAGACAAGACAAGACAAGACAAGACAAGACAAGACAAGACAAGACAAGACAAGACAAGACAAGACAAGACAAGACAAGACAAGACAAGACAAGACAAGACAAGACAAGACAAGACAAGACAAGACAAGACAAGAGAAGAGAAGACAAGACAAGATAAGACAAGACAAGACTAGACAAGACAAGACAAGACAAGGCAAGACAAGACAAGACAAGACAAGACGAATCAAAACAAGACAAAACAAGACAAGACAAAACAACACAGCACAACACATGACATGACATGACATGACATGACCAGATAAGACAGGACAAGACAAGACAAGACAAGACAAGACAAGACAAGACAAGACATGACAAGACAAGACAAGACAAGACAAGACAAGACAAGACAAGACAAGACAAGACAAAACAAGACAAGACAACACAACAAGACAAAACAAGACAAGACAAGATAAGGCAAGACAAGACAAGACAAGACACGACAAGACTAGACAAGACAAGACAAGACAAGACAAGACAAGACAAGACACGACAAGACAAGACAAGACAAGACAAGACAAGACAAGACAAGACAAGACAAGACACGACAAGACAAGACAAGACAAGACAAGACATGACAAGACAAGACAAGACAAGACAAGACAAGACAAGACAAGAAAAGACAAGACAAGACAAGACAAGACAAGACAAAACAACACATGACAAGACAAGACAAGACAAGACAAGACAATACAAGACAAGACAAGACAAGACAAAACAAGACAAGACAAGACAAGACAAGACAAGACAAACCAAGACAAGACAAGACAAAACAACACATGACATGACATGACAAGACAAGACAGGACAGACAGACAGGACAAGACAAGACAAGACAAGACAAGACAAGACAAGACAAGACAAGAGAAGAAAAGACAAGACAAGACAAGACAAGACAAGACAAAACAACACATGACATGACATGACAAGACAAGACAGGACAGACAGACAGGACAAGACAAGACAAGACCAGACAAGACAAGACAAGACAAGACAAGACAAGACAAGACAAGACAAGACAAGACAAGACAAGACAAGACAAGACAAGACAAGAAAAGACAAGACAAGACAAGACAAGACAAAACAAGACAAGACAACACAACACAGCACAACACATGACAAGACAAGACAAGACAAGACAAGATAAGACAAGACAAGACAAGACAAGACAAGACAAGACAAGACATGACATGACATGACATGACATGACAAGACAAGACAAGACAAGATAAGACATGACAAGACAAGACAAGACAAGACAAGACAGAACAGGACAAGACAAGACAAGACAAGACAAGACAAGACAAGACAAGACAAGACAAGACAAGACAAGACAAGACAAGACAAGACAAGACAAGACAAGACAAAACAAAAGAAGACAAGACAAGACAAGACAAGACAAGACAATACAATACAAGACAAGACAAAACAAGACAAGACAAGACAAAACAACACATGACATGACATGACAAGACAAGACAGGACAGGACAAGACAAGACAAGACAAGACAAAACAACACATGACAAGACAAGACAAGACAAGACAAGACAAGACAATACAAGACAAGACAAGACAAGACAAAACAAGACAAGACAAGACAAGACAAGACAAACCAAGACAAGACAAGACAAAACCACACATGACATGACATGACAAGACAAGACAGGACAGACAGACAGGACAAGACAAGACAAGACAAGACAAGACAAAACCACACATGACATGACATGACAAGACAAGACAGGACAGACAGACAGGACAAGACAAGACAAGACAAGACAAGACAAGACAAGACAAGACAAGACAAGACAAGACAAGACAAGACAAGACAAGACAAGACAAGAGAAGAAAAGACAAGACAAGACAAGACAAGACAAAACAACACATGACATGACATGACAAGACAAGACAGGACAGACAGACAGGACAAGACAAGACAAGACAAGACAAGACAAGACAAGACAAGACAAGACAAGACAAGACAAGACAAGACAAGACAAGACAAGGCAAGACAAGACAAGACAAAACAAGACAAGACAAAACAAGACAAGACAAGACAAGACAAGAAAAGACAAGACAAAACAACACATGACACGACAGGACAGGACAAGACAAGACAAGACCAGACAAGACAAGGCAAAACAAGACAAGACAAGACAAGACAAGATAAGACATGACAAGAAAAACAAGACAAGACAAGACAAGACAAGACAAGACAAGACATGACAAGACATGACAAGACAAGACAAGACAAAACAAGACAAGACAAGACAAGACAAGACAAGATAAGACATGACAAGACAAAACAAGACAAGACAAGACAAGACAAGACAAGACAAGACAAGACAAGACAAGACAAGACAAGACAAGACAAGACAAGACAAGACAAGACAAGACAAGACAAGACAAGACAAGACAAGACAAGACAAGACAAGACAAGACAAGACAAGACAAGACAAGACAAGACAAGACAAGACAAGACAAGACAAGACAAGACAAGACAAGACAAGACAAGACAAGACAAGACAAGACAAGACAAGACAAGACAAGACAAGACAAGACAAGACAAGACAATACAAGACAAGACAGGACAAGACAAGACAAGACAAGACAAGACAAGACAAGACAAGACAAGACAAGGCAAGGCAAGATAAGGCAAGACAAGACAAGACAAGACATGACAAGACAAGACAAGACAAGACAAGACATCACAAGACAAAACAAGACAAGACAAGACAAGACAAGACAAGACAAGACAAGACAAGACAAGACAAGACAAGACAAGACAAGACAAGACAAGACAAGACAAGACAAGACAAGACAAGACAAGACAAGACAAGACAAGACAAGACAAGACAAGACAAGACAATACAAGACAAGACAAGACAAAACAAGACAAGACAAGACAACACATAACATGACATGACATGACATGACAAGATAAGACAGGACAGGACAAGACAAGACAAGACAAGACAAGACAAGACAAGGCAAGACAAGACAAGACAAAACAAGACAAGACAAAACAAGACAAGACAAGACAAGACAAGAAAAGACAAGACAAAACAACACATGACACGACAGGACAGGACAAGACAAGACAAGACCAGACAAGACAAGGCAAAACAAGACAAGACAAGACAAGATAAGACATGACAAGAAAAACAAGACAAGACAAGACAAGACAAGACAAGACAAGACAAGACATGGCAAGACATGACAAGACAAGACAAGACAAAACAAGACAAGACAAGACAAGACAAGACAAGACAAGACAAGATAAGACATGACAAGACAAAACAAGACAAGACAAAACAACACAACATACGACATGGCATGACATGACAAGACAAGACAAGACAAGACAAGACAAGACAAGACAAGACAAGACAAGACAAGACAAGACAAGACAAGACAAGACAAGACAAGACAAGACAAGACAAGACAAGACAAGACAAGACAAGACAAGACAAGACAAGACAAGACAAGACAAGACAAGACAAGACAAGACAAGACAAGACAAGACAAGACAAGACAAGACAAGACAAGACAATACAAGACAAGACAGGACAAGACAAGACAAGACAAGACGAGACAAGACAAAACAAGACAAGACAAGACAAGACAAGGCAAGGCAAGATAAGGCAAGACAAGACAAGACAAGACATGACAAGACAAGACAAGACAAGACAAGACAAGACCAGACAAGACAAGGCAAGACAAGACAAGACAAGACAAGACAAGACAAGACAAGACAAGACAAGACAAGACAAGACAAGACAAGACAAGACAAGACAAGACAAGACAAGACAAGACAAGACAAGACAAGACAAGACAAGACAAGACAAGACAAGACAAGACAAGGCAAGACAAGACAAGACAAGACAAAACAAGACAAGACAAAACAAGACAAGACAAGACAAGACAAGAAAAGACAAGACAAAACAACACATGACACGACAGGACAGGACAAGATAAGGCAAGACCAGACAAGACAAGGCAAAACAAGACAAGACAACACATGACATGTCATGACATGACAAGACAAGACAGGACAGGACAGGACAAGACAAGACAAGACAAGACAAGACAAGACAAGACAAGACAAGACAAGACAAGACAAGACAAGACAAGACAAGACAAGACAAGACAAGACAAGACAAGACAAGACAAGACAAAACAAAACAAGACAAAACAAGACAAGACAACACAACACAGCACAACACATGACATGACATGACATGACCAGATAAGACAGGACAAGACAAGACAAGACAAGACAAGACAAGACAAGACAAGACAAGACAAGACAAGACAAAACAAGACAAGACAACACAACAAGACAAAACAGGACAAGACAAGATAAGGCAAGGCAAGACAAGACAAGACAAGACAAGACAAGACAAGACAAGACAAAACAAGACAAGACAAGACAAGACAAGACAAGACAAGACAAGACAAGACAAGACAAGACAAGACAAGACAAGACAAGACAAGACAAGACAAGACAAGACAAGACAAGACAAGACAAGACATCACAAGACAAAACAAGACAAGACAAGACAAGACAAGACAAGACAAGACAAGACAAGACAAGACAAGACAAGACAAGACAAGACAAGACAAGACAAGACAAGACAAGACAAGACAAGACAAGACAAGACAAGACAAGACAAGACAAGACAAGACAAGACAAGACAAGACAAGACAAGACAAGACAAGACAAGACAAGACAAGACAAGACAAGACAAGACAAGACAAGACAAGACAAGACAAGACAAGACAAGACAAGACAAGACAAGACAAGACAAGACAAGACAAGACAAGACAAGACAATACAATACAAGACAAGACAAGACAAAACAAGACAAGACAAGACAACACATAACATGACATGACATGACATGACAAGATAAGACAGGACAGGACAAGACAAGACAAGACAAGACAAGACAAGACAAGACAAGACAAGACAAGACAAGACAAGACAAGACAAGACAAGACAAGACAAGACAAGACAAGACAAGACAAGACAAGACAAGACAAGACAAGACAAGACAAGACAAGACAAGACAAGACAAGACAAGACAAGACAAGACAAGACAAGACAAGACAAGACAAGACAAGACAAGACAAGACAAGACAAGACAAGACAAGACAAGACAAGACAAGACAAGACAAGACAAGACAAGACAAGACAAGACAAGACAAGACAAGACAAGACAAGACAAGACAAGACAAGACAAGACAAGACAAGACAAGACAAGACAAGACAAGACAAGACAAGACAAGACAAGACAAGACAAGACAAGACAAGACAAGACAAGACAAGACAAGACAAGACAAGACAAGACAAGACAAGACAAGACAAGACAAGACAAGACAAGACAAGACAAGACAAGACAAGACAAGACAAGACAAGACAAGACAAGACAAGACAAGACAAGACAAGACAAGACAAGACAAGACAAGACAAGACAAGACAAGACAAGACAAGACAAGACAAGACAAGACAAGACAAGACAAGACAAGACAAGACAAGACAAGACAAGACAAGACAAGACAAGACAAGACAAGACAAGACAAGACAAGACAAGACAAGACAAGACAAGACAAGACAAGACAAGACAAGACAAGACAAGACAAGACAAGACAAGACAAGACAAGACAAGACAAGACAAGACAAGACAAGACAAGACAAGACAAGACAAGACAAGACAAGACAAGACAAGACAAGACAAGACAAGACAAGACAAGACAAGACAAGACAAGACAAGACAAGACAAGACAAGACAAGACAAGACAAGACAAGACAAGACAAGACAAGACAAGACAAGACAAGACAAGACAAGACAAGACAAGACAAGACAAGACAAGACAAGACAAGACAAGACAAGACAAGACAAGACAAGACAAGACAAGACAAGACAAGACAAGACAAGACAAGACAAGACAAGACAAGACAAGACAAGACAAGACAAGACAAGACAAGACAAGACAAGACAAGACAAGACAAGACAAGACAAGACAAGACAAGACAAGACAAGACAAGACAAGACAAGACAAGACAAGACAAGACAAGACAAGACAAGACAAGACAAGACAAGACAAGACAAGACAAGACAAGACAAGACAAGACAAGACAAGACAAGACAAGACAAGACAAGACAAGACAAGACAAAAAAAAAGGGCGTTGCTAAAAAGAGCGTCGCGAAGGAGGGATCGACGAAAGTCAGCTCGGGGAAGGAGGGAGGGAAACGTGAGTGTGGAGTTAATGGGGGTGTGGTTGGGGGAGTTGCTATCAGCCATGTCGCTGCCATGAAGGCAGTGACGGCTGAATTAAATGCCTTGGTGTTTGGAGTAAAAGACTTTGAGGTCACTACCGCGAAGGGGCTGATGGAGCTTGCCTCGAAGTACGAGGCGCTCCTGATGACGGTAGTAACCGAGAATGCCCATCTTCGCGGTCAGGTTGACGCTCTCAGGGGGGTTGTGGGGGATCTTTTCCCTAACCGAAGAGGTCGGTTGTGGGTTTGGCTCCGGTAGAGTCGGCGCGTGCGCCTCCGGCACCTGTGTTGGAGGCGATTGCTCCGGCATTGCCGAAGCCCGTTGAGACGTGGTCGGTGGTGGTGAGAAGCAAAGCCCCGACCACCTCCTCTAAGGAGGTTATTAAGAAAGTTGTGAAGGAGGTGGGACCTTCCCTCGGAATGCGAGTGCACGAGGTGAAGCCGATTAAGGGTAGTGGGGTGGTTATTCGCACCCCCTCTGTTTTAGAGAGGGAAAAGGTGGCGAATAATGCCAAATTTGGGGAGGTGGGATTGGATGTGACTGTGAACCGGAAGTTGGGTCCGCGGGTTGTGGTTCGGGGGGTTCACACCGAAATCTCCCATGATGACTTCATGGAGGAGCTCTTTCGGTCGAACCTCCAGGACGTCAGCCCTGAGGCACGAAAGTCGGATGTGCGGATGGTCAGTCGGCCCTGGAAGGTGGCCGCTGATGGTAGCACCAACGTTGTCCTTGAGGGTTCGGACAAATCAATGTCCACCCTCTTGGAAGCGGGAAGGTGGTACATAAAGTGGTTTTCCTTCAGGGTTCGACCGGATACCCCTGTTGCTGGCTGCTTCCGGTGCATGGGTTTTGACCATAGAGTGGCTGAGTGTAGGGCCAAATCAGATGTCTGTAGGAGGTGCTGTCAGGAAGGCCACAGAGCTGCCGGTTGCGTCAATGCACCCCATTGTCGCAACTGTGCATTTAAGGGTAGGCCAGCTGGGCATCTTATGATGTCCGCTGTCTGCCCGATATACTGTGGCGTTGTTGAGCGCGCCCTCGACAGACACTGATGAGGGGTATTTTTCAGCTAAATTGTCAGGGATCGTATGCCGTGATGTGTGAGTTGGGGGGTTGTATGCTTGAGGGTGGGTGCGGCATTGCCTTACTCCAGGAGCCCTACACCACCAATGGTGTGGTTCGAAGTCTTCCTGGAGTTTTCAGGGTCTTTACGGACCTTGGGGGTAATGCCACAATTGTTGTGACGAATCCGAACTACGATTGCGCAGTGTTGGATTCGTCGCAACAGGGGGTGTGTGTTTCAGTAGAGGGGGAGTTCGGTAGAATGATTGTCGTTAGTTTGTATTGCAAATTTAGCGAGCCCCTAGAGCCCTACCTGGGCTACATGGATAAGCTACTACTACTGGGGAGTAGTAGCCCATTTATCCTAGGGTTGGATGCGAATGCCTCGTCCTCGATGTGGTTTAGTAAGGTATCCAGACATTCGTCTGGATATCAAAGCCACATCCGAGGCGAGGTATTGAGTGAATGGGTGGTGGCTAAGAGCCTCCACATTTTGAATGAGCCGAGTGAATGGTTTACGTTTGAGGGGCCTAGGGGCATGAGTGATATCGACGTAACGTTAATGAATGAGGCAGCAAGGAGAGCGTTTGACGTCAGTTGGTAGAATAGGGGAGGGTGGGGATTGAGTGACCAAAATTTGATACAAATTATGGTCTCTCCGCAATCCCCACCCTCGGCGTACGTGGGTCCATTGCGGCGATGGCGTACCTCTGGTACTGACTGGAACCAATATGGACAGAATGTAAGGGAAGCGGTATTGGAAATACCGTTTAGTGAGTATGAGGAACTGGGGGTGGACGAGCAAATTGCTCGGCTGTATGAGTTGGTCTGGCGTGTTAATGATAGGGTTTTCAGGAAGTATTCAGGAAGAGAGTGTGCGGAGGTTCTGTTAGAAGCGTTCTTTCCCAGGGCTGAGGTTCAGGCACCTCAAGCACAAGAGGTACCTGTTCCTCCACTAGAAGATGAGGAGTTGGGATACGCCTTTGGCCTGGTTAGGTCCAAACGGTCCCCAGGTTTTGATGGTTTGAACGGAGAGATGTGCAAAAGCTTATGGAAGTTCATTCCGGAATACTTGGAGGCCATTTATAACAAGTGCGTGTGGGAGGGATATTTTCCACGTGAGTGGAAAAGTGCCAGGGTCGTCCCTCTCCTGAAGTCCCCTGATAAGATCAGGAGTGATCCTCGTTCTTATCGGGACATCAGCCTTCTTCCGGTGCTTGGAAAAGTACTGGAGAGGGTTATGGTGGAACGACTTCAGGAGCTAACGCGGGGTATGTGGTCGGATAGGCAGTATGGGTTCAGGAAAGGACGCAGTGTGGAAGATGCGTGGATGTATGTGCAGAATGTTGTTAGGGAGAATGTCAACAAGTATGTCCTAGGCATATTTGTTGACTTCAAGGGGGCATTCGATTATCTGATCTGGGATCGAGTGATAGAACGGTTAGAGGAACTTGGCTGTCCGGAAATTAGTCTCTGGCGAAGCTACTTTTCGGACAGAAAAGCCTCTATCGTTGGAATGAATGGGAGTGTGGAGATTGGAGTGGCTCGTGGCTGTCCACAGGGATCCATCTGTGGTCCATATATATGGAACCTCATGATGGACTCTCTGCTTGGGCAACTCGAACCACTCTGTAAGTGTTGTGCGTATGCGGACGACCTTCTTCTCCTTGTTGAAGATCGCTCAAGGCGTGAGTTGGATCGGATGGGAGGACAATTTTTGGGAATTGTCCACAACTGGGGGATAAGTGTGGGTGTAGACATCTCGATGGACAAAACGGTGACAATGCTTTTAAAAGGCAGACTGTCACCAGGGCGTCCACCGGTTGTCCGAGTGAATAGGGTCGGCATCAGGTATGTGACGCAAGTCAAGTACCTGGGGTTGACCATGAGTGAAAGAATGTGTTTTACCCCACACTTGGTGAGTGTGAAGGTGCGACTGCAGGCAGTCGTAGGTAAGGTTATGTGCGTTTTACGGAGTGATTGGGACCTCGGACGTCATGCTGTTCGCGCCA
The DNA here is from genome assembly GCF_028554725.1 of Zeugodacus cucurbitae. NCBI lineage: Eukaryota > Metazoa > Arthropoda > Insecta > Diptera > Tephritidae > Zeugodacus > Zeugodacus cucurbitae. The sequence goes on along the minus strand of NC_071672.1, from coordinate 4,451,221 downwards.
TATATCGCGGCTTATTTGTGGCTTGTGCCACTTATGGGGCTGCTGTATGGTGGCGAACGGCCACGACGGTCTTCGGTCGCCGAAAGCTCCTCTCCTTCCAGCGTTGCATGATGCTCGCCTGTCTGCCTGTATGTCGCACCGTTTCTACGGATGCGCTGCAGGTGTTACTAGGTGCGCCCCCTCTTGACCTGGTTGTCATACAGCGTGCTGTATCATTCAGGTTAAGAAGGGGTCTGAGTGTGTCATTGCTGCGGAATGATTTGATTTCCGATGATGATGTGGAGAGCGAGGGATATCTAGGGAGCAAGAGGCTTCTAGATGATAGGGTCAGGTGTAGGTGGCAAGACCATTGGGACAGTAGTCTCAATGGTCGGGTGACTTATGAGTACATCCGGGACGTTAGGTATGTAGAAGGAAACCCAGACTTCAGATTCTGTCTAAGTCTGGGTTTCCTGCTTACGGGGCATGGGCCTCTTAATGCATTCTTGCATAAGAGGCACCTTGCAGATAGTCCAGAGTGTATGTGTGGGGCGTGTGTTGAGGATTGGGTGCATGTTAAAGCGGAATGCCCGATGTACTCAGACATTAGGGACCTTGGGGGTATGGGGATTAGTTGCACTGATGGACGTTAGATGTTAGTGGTGTGATCTCCACTAGTCGGAATGCCGAACAGTTAGGGTCGTTTGAAAGATTTGCGCGCGTGTTGTTCAGGCGGCGAAGACAATTGGCTGAAGACCGGGGTTAGCTTCTAGTATGAAAGGTGTATGAATTGGATGAGAGAATGGGATTCAATCCCTGGTCACCAGTCCAGAGCTGTATGGAAGCTCAACTGGTAGTAGTTTCAACTACGAGGTCTGACCGGAGACTTAATTCTGGTACCACGGGGTGTAGGAGCCCTTGGAGTTCGCTCCAACCTACTCGTGCGGACTGGCCCCTCGGGGAGAATCGTGGTGGTTGTGGTTTAATACCCGTATGCGGGGAGAGTGATATTTGTCACTCAATGTGGAGTTGCATTGCAACCGGGTGTCGGACCCAAAGTACGGCAGAGGTTTTAGATAGGCCTCGAACCTCACCAAGGTGGTTAGTGTGTCCATTCCACACGCCAATTGGTACCGAATAATGCATTGCATTTTCGGGGCGCTGATCATCGCATTGATTTGATCCGCTGTGCTTTTGAGCACCGTGGAGTAAGGCCGTCGTCGGCAGGTACCCACGTTAATCCCACCGGACGTTGTCCCTATCTACTATCTAGCGAAACCACAGCCAAGGGCTTGGAATAATTAGCGGGGAAAGAAGACCCTGTTGAGCTTGACTCTAGTCTGGCAGTGTAAGGAGACATAAGAGGTGTAGCATAAGTGGGAGATATATAATTTCGGTTATGTATCAACAATGAAATACCACTACTCTTATTGTTTCCTTACTTACTTGATTAAGTGGAACGTGTATCATTGCTTAGCCATTATATGGGTATATTTATATATCTTATGGTATTGGGTTTTGATGCAAGCTTCTTGATCAAAGTACCACGAGTTTGTTATATAATTGTAAACATATTTTAATGAAATGATAGCATTTCGGTGTTATTGTTATAATTAAAATTTGGTATAACTCCAACACTTAGGTATGATCCAATTCAAGGACATTGCCAGGTGGGGAGTTTGACTGGGGCGGCACATCTCTCAAATAATAACGGAGGTGTCCCAAGGCCAGCTCAGTGCGGACAGAAACCACACATAGAGCAAAAGGGCAAATGCTGACTTGATCTCGGTGTTCAGTACACACAGAGACAGCAAAAGCTCGGCCTATCGATTTTGGTTTAGAGAGTTTTTAACAAGAGGTGTCAGAAAAGTTACCAAAGGGATAACTGGCTTGTGGCGGTCAAGCGTTCATAGCGACGTCGCTTTTTGATCCTTCGATGTCGGCTCTTCCTATCATTGTGAAGCAAAATTCACCAAGCGTTGGATTGTTCACCCATTCAAGGGAACGTGAGCTGGGTTTAGACCGTCGTGAGACAGGTTAGTTTTACCCTACTAATGACAATTGTTATTGCGACAGCATTCCTGCGTAGTACGAGAGGAACCGGAGGTACGGACCAATGGTACAATACTTGTTCGAGCGAACAGTGGTATGATGCTACGTCCGTTGGATTATGCCTGAACGCCTCTAAGGTCGTATCCGTGCTGGACTGCAATGATAAATATGGGGCAATTGCATTGTATGGCTTCTCTAAACCATTTAAAGTTTATACATTTTATTTATAAACGACAATGGATATATGTGATGCCAATGTTATTTGTAACATAGCAAATGCGGGAGGATTAAATATCAACTGTATGACGCGCTAGTTACTTAGTAAAACATTATTTAATACAATGTCAATGCCTAGAATCAATTGTAAACGACTTTGGTAACGGGCAAGGTGTTGTAAGTGGTAGAGCAGCTGCCATACTGCGATACACTGAAGCTTATCCTTTGCTTGATGATTCGATCAAACTGTTTATAAATTATTTATATGTATATATATATGTGTGTGTGTTGTAATATACATACCGTATATATTTATATTATAAATAATTTATATATATGTATTGTGTTCAAGCCACAATTGCCTACTAGTGCAGAGCAGTATGGAAAGGCTCAACTGGAAGTAGCTTCGGCTACAAAATCTTACCAGAGACTTAAACTCGGTGCCACGGGGAGCAGGCGCCCAGGAGGCTTCGGTTTCCGCCTGCTCGTTGGGTTACGGCCCTTCGGGGAGTATCGTGGTGGCTATGGTTTCTAAACCTAAATGCAGGCAGAGGGCCTTTGGCTTCTCGGTGTGGAGTTGCAACCAACCGGGTGCCGGACCCAAAGTACGGCAGAGGTTTTAGATGGGCCTCGGCCCTACCAAGGTGGCATAAGTGTGTCCATACCACACGCCAATTGGTACTGGAAGTGTGCATAGCTACAATACAGGGCGCTGATTGACGCATTGTATTAATCCATTTGTGTTTTTGAATACACGTATGGTAAGGCCTTCACAGGCAGGTACATACGTTAAAACAAATCCACAACTGTCCCTATCTGCGAAGAGCCGAAACCACATGGTGATATATTTGCATATAAGTACTAATTAATTTTCATATAAATACTAATTGTATGAATTCATACAAGTAAATAATTTTCATATAAATACTTACTGTATGAATTCATACAAGTAAATAATTTTCATAGAAATACTAAATAATTTTCATATAGATACTAAGTTTATGAATTCATACAAGTAAAAAAATTGCATATAAATACTAAATAATTTTCATAGAGATACTAAGTTTATGAATTCATACAAGTAAAAAAATTGCATATAAATATTAAATAATTTTCATAGAGATACTAAGTTTATAAATTCATACAAGTTAAAAATTTTCATATAAATACTAAATAATTTTCATATAGATACTAAGTAATTTTCATATAGGTACTAAGTTTATGAATTCATACAAGTAAAAAAATTTCATAGAAATACTAAATAATTTTCATATAGATACTAAGTTTATGAATTCATACAAGTAAATAATTTTCATATAAGTACTAATTAATTTTCATATAAATACTAATTGTATGAATTCATACAAGTAATTAATTTTCATATAAATACTAATTAATTTTCATATAAATACTAATTGTACTAAGTGTATGAATTCATACAACTAAATAATTTTCATATAAGTACAAAAAATTAAAAAAAAAATAAATGTTAAGCTATTTTTGATGTTGTAGTATTTCTTATAAGCATAATGCTCGTAGAAAATGATATAAATTACTTGTGTATATATGAATTTAAAACTTTTATATGGTTAAAAAGATTTTTTCCATACGATTTCGGGTTGGTGAGGTGTACGTGGCAGAAAACATATATGTTGTATGAAACTTTGACATTAGTACTTGTATGAAAATTTTAATACTTGTATGAAATTGCATACTTAGTACTTATATGAAAATTATTTTCATATAAATAAAAAAGTATTTAAGTGTAATATATAAATGAAAGCAAAAAAAATTATTCCTGGTTTGCTACAGTTGGTTTAAATAGAAATAATTTTGTTAATAATGAAATGTTATTAATTGAGATTATTCTTCTATACCTAACATAATGTAGTCGTTTTTTTTTTTAATTTAACTTTTTTTGGGGTTTGTTCTTCTATTCACATAAAATATATGTGGGTAAAGAATAAAATTCAATAAAGTTAAATATTTATATTATTACGCTCGAATACTTTCATATCATATATGAAATAAAATGAAAAATAATTGAGTTGCAATTATTAATTTCAAATCAAAAGAAAAACGTATATACTCTTAAAAAAAGATATATACACTATATGCATTGAAATAAAGTAAAATGTATAAAAAATGATATTATTTGAAAGTTTAACAAATACAAGAAGAAACATCGTCCTTACATTAATAATTATATTATATATGTATAGAGAACGAAAATTCTTTCTCACGATAAGATACAATCTCTCAAAGTCCGAATAAGACCGCAATAAATAATACAATAATATGAAATTTAAATGAAATGAAGTAAATTTTTTAATCGATCATAGTAGAAGAAATTTCATAATTATTTATTGTCGCGATTTCGTTAATGCTCGAAAATTTTACGAAAAGATCCGGCGACTAACTGAAGGTTTCAAGACCGGAGCACACTCCTGTATGACCCCCAGCGGTGATCTAGTGGTTGATGACCAGAGTATACTGTGTTTGTGGAGGGAACACTTCTCCAGCCTGCTGAATGGCAGTGAAAGTACAACACCAGGAGATGGCGAACCCGATTCCCCAATCGACGACGATGGAACAGATGTTCCATTCCCCGACCGTGAAGAAATTATAATAGCAATTACCCGCTTGAAGAACAACAAGGCGGCGGGGGCCGATGGATTGCCGGCCGAGCTATTCAAATACGGCGGCGAAGAGCTGATAAGGTGCATGCATCAGCTTCTTTGCGAAATATGGTCGGAAGAAAGCATGCCCGACGATTGGAATCTCAGTGTACTCTGCCCAATCCACAAAAAGGGAGACCCCACAATCTGCGCCAACTATCGTGGGATAAGCCTCCTTAACATCGCTTATAAGGTTCTATCGAGCGTACTGTGTGAAAGACTAAAGCCCACCGTCAACAAACTGATTGGACCTTATCAGTGTGGCTTTAGACCTGGAAAATCAACAACTGACCAGACATTCACGATACCAAACGAGGTTTCAGACAAGGTGACTCGCTATCGTGCGACTTCTTTAACTTGATGCTGGAGAAAATTATAAGAGCTGCAGAGCTAAATAGAGAAGGTACAATCTTCTACAAGAGTGTACAGCTCCTGGCGTACGCCGATGATATTGATATCATCGGAAACAACACCCGCGCCGTTAGTTCTGCTTTTTCCCGCCTGGATAAGGAAGCGAAGCGAATGGGTCTGGTGGTGAACGAGGACAAGACGAAATATCTCCTGTCATCAAACAAACAGTCAGCGCATTCGCGTCTTGGCTCCCACGTCACTGTTGACAGTCATAACTTTGAAGTTGTAGATAATTTCGTATACCTAGGAACCAACATTAACACCGATAATAATGTCAGCCTTGAAATCCAACGCAGAATCACTCTTGCCAACAGGTGCTACTATGGACTGAGTAGGCAATTGAAAAGTAAAGTCCTCTCTCGACGAACAAAAACTAAACTCTACAAGTCCCTCATCATTCCCGTCCTACTTTATGGTGCAGAAGCGTGGACGGTGTCAACATCCGATGAGACGGCACTAGGAGTTTTCGAGAGAAAGGTTTTGCGGAAGATATACGGTCCCTTAAACATTGGCAACGGCGAATACCGCAGAAGATGGAATGATGAGCTGTATGTGTTGTTCGACGACATAGACATAGTCCAGCGAATAAAAAGACAGCGGCTACGCTGGCTGGGTCATGTTGTTCGAATGGATGAAAGTGCCCCAGCTCTGAAAGTTTTCGATGCAGTACCCGCTGGTGGAAGCCGAGGAAGAGGGAGACCTCCACTCCGGTGGAAGGACAAGGTGGAGAAGGACCTGTCTTCACTTGGTATTACCAATTGGCGCCAAACCGCCAAAAGGAGAGATGCGTGGCGCACTGTTGTGGACTCGGCTATAACCGCGTAAGCGGTTTCTACGCCAGTTAAGAAGAAGATTTCGTTCTTCTTTGCATTTTGTATATGTCGTGTACTTAATTTTCAAATATTGAAAATATCATTATAAAAATTTATATAGTATAAAAAATATTATATAAATGAATAAAAAATATTATTCTGGTTGATCCTGCCAGTAGTTATATGCTTGTCTCAAAGATTAAGCCATGCATGTCTAAGTACAAACAAATTAAAAGTGAAACCGCAAAAGGCTCATTATATCAGTTATGGTTCCATAGATCGTTAACAGTTACTTGGATAACTGTGGTAATTCGAGAGCTAATACATGCAAAATAAACACGGACCTTTTGGAACGTGTGCTTTTATTAGGCTAAAACCAAGCGATCGTAAGATCGTTATATTGGTTGAACTCTAGATAACTTGCAGATCGTATGGTCTCGTACCGACGAGAGATCTTTCAAATGTCTGCCCTATCAACTTTTGATGGTAGTATCTAGGACTACCATGGTTGCAACGGGTAACGGGGAATCAGGGTTCGATTCCGGAGAGGGAGCCTGAGAAACGGCTACCACATCTAAGGAAGGCAGCAGGCGCGTAAATTACCCACTCCCAGTTCGGGGAGGTAGTGACGAAAAATAACAATACAGGACTCAGATCCGAGGCCCTGTAATTGGAATGAATACACTTTAAATCCTTTAATAAGGACCTATTGGAGGGCAAGTCTGGTGCCAGCAGCCGCGGTAATTCCAGCTCCAATAGCGTATATTAAAGTAGTTGCGGTTAAAACGTTCGTAGTTGAATTTGTGCTTCATACGGGTAGTACAGCTATAATTGTGGTATGTACATTACCTTATGTATGCAAGCGTATTACCGGTGGAGTTCTTATATGTAATTAATACAATGTATTTTTTATATATTCCTCCTATTTAAACCTGCTTCAGTGCTCTTCATCGAGTGTTGTTGTGGGCCGGTACAATTACTTTGAACAAATTAGAGTGCTTAAAGCAGGCTCTAAATGCCTGAATATTGTGTACATGGAATAATGAAATAAGACCTCTGTTCTACTTTCATTGGTTTTTAGATCAAGAGGTAATGATTAATAGAAGCAGTTTGGGGGCATTAGTATTACGACGCGAGAGGTGAAATTCTTGGACCGTCGTAAGACTAACTTAAGCGAAAGCATTTGCCAAAGATGTTTTCATTAATCAAGAACGAAAGTTAGAGGTTCGAAGGCGATCAGATACCGCCCTAGTTCTAACCATAAACGATGCCAGCTAGCAATTGGGTGTAGCTACTACTATGGCTCTCTCAGTCGCTTCCCGGGAAACCAAAGCTTTTGGGCTCCGGGGGAAGTATGGTTGCAAAGCTGAAACTTAAAGGAATTGACGGAAGGGCACCACCAGGAGTGGAGCCTGCGGCTTAATTTGACTCAACACGGGAAAACTTACCAGGTCCGAACATAAGCGTGTAAGACAGATTGATAGCTCTTTCTCGAATCTATGGGTGGTGGTGCATGGCCGTTCTTAGTTCGTGGAGTGATTTGTCTGGTTAATTCCAATAACGAACGAGACTCAAATATATTAAATAGATGCTTTCAGGATTATGGTGTTGAAGCTTATATAGCCTTCATTCATGAGTTCATCTTGAATGTGCAAGTGTTTGAATTAGTTTATATAAGTGGAGCCGTACCTGTTGGTTTGTCCCATTATAAGGACACTAGCTTCTTAAATGGACAAATTGCGTCTAGCAGTAACGAGATTGAGCAATAACAGGTCTGTGATGCCCTTAGATGTCCTGGGCTGCACGCGCGCTACAATGAAAGTATCAACGTGTATTTCCTAGACCGAGAGGTCCGGGTAAACCGCTGAACCACTTTCATGCTTGGGATTGTGAACTGAAACTGTTCACATGAACTTGGAATTCCCAGTAAGTGTGAGTCATTAACTCGCATTGATTACGTCCCTGCCCTTTGTACACACCGCCCGTCGCTACTACCGATTGAATTATTTAGTGAGGTCTCCGGACGTGATCACTGTGACGCCTTGTGTTTCACGGAAGGAAGTAAAAGTCGTAACAAGGTTTCCGTAGGTGAACCTGCGGAAGGATCATTATTGTGTTCCTAACCGTAAATATTATAAAAAAAACAAACAAACAAACAAACAAAAAAATAATAAAAAAGAAAAATTATTTTCTTTTTTTTCTTTTCATTCATTTATTTGAATGTTTTTCTTTTTTTCTTTTTTTTTTTACTCCTTGAAATATAATGAAAATTATATCGCATACATTGTATTTCAACGCAACAAACCTTTAAACATATATAGTTGTACTTATTATTTATAAAAATAATATAAATGATAAGTTAATTTGTTCTCATTAACGTGTAATTCCTTAAAAATTTATAGAAATTAAATAAAATGTAATAAAAAAGGAATTACTGTATTTGTTAGACTAAGACATGCGCAACTTGTAAATGTTTGGGTTGAAAATTACAATTTATTGAAAGATGTTTTAAAATAACTTATATAATATACGAAAACGAAATGTTATTCTTTCAATAAATTAAAAACTCTTGACGTTAAATTAAAATAAACAAAAAAATTATCACTCTAAGCGGTGGATCACTCGGCTCATGGGTCGATGAAGAACGCAGCTAACTGTGCGTCATCGTGTGAACTGCAGGACACATGAACATCGACATTTTGAACGCACATTGCAGTCCATGCTGTTATGTACTTTAATTAATTTTAAAGTGCTGCTTGGACTACATATGGTTGAGGGTTGTAAGACTATGCTAAATTAGTTGCTTATTCTTTTAGTCAATTAAAAGAATTTAAGCACATGGTATATTACTGGATTGTATTTTTCAATCCATAATATTAATAGCATAAAAAGAAATATAGAAAATATATTCTTGAACACCTCATATTTGAACGAAATTTTATAATAAATAAAAATCTTAGTATTCCCAAAAACAATAAAATTTCAATATTATTTCAAATAATATATACATTTAGAGGAACGTCTAGCATAAAATATTATTACTAATAGTGTGCATTTTTTTCATATAAGGACATTGTAATCTATTAACATAATAAAATATTTATCACAAGATCATTGGTGTTAAGTTTATTCAAATTAATTTGCTTTTAGCTTATTAACATAGAATAAATACTGATGATTTGATAAAGTGTTGATAGATTTTACATATATAATGCTTAAATTCTTTTGAATTTTACAATAATATTATTATCATTGATTTTAATATTAATTGTATGCATTTATATGATTAACAATGCGAAAGATTCAGGATACCTTCGGGACCCGTCTTGAAACACGGACCAAGGAGTCTAACATATGTGCAAGTCATTGGGTTATATTAAACCTAATGGCGAAATTAACTTAACTTTTATATAATGGGATTAATTTTTAGTGAAATATTTTACTATTAATTCAATCCCGGGGCGTTCCATATAGTTATGTATAATGATAATTTATTATTATTTATACCTCTAACTGGAGCGTACCTTGAGCATATATGCTGTGACCCGAAAGATGGTGAACTATACTTGATCAGGTTGAAGTCAGGGGAAACCGTGATGGAAGACCGAAACAGTTCTGACGTGCAAATCGATTGTCAGAATTGAGTATAGGGGCGAAAGACCAATCGAACCATCTAGTAGGTGGTTCCCTCCGAAGTTTCCCCTCAGGATAGCTGGTGCATTTAAATGTTATGTAAAATAATCTTATCTGGTAAAGCGAATGATTAGAGGCCTTAGGGTCGAAACGACCTTAACCTACTGGTAAGCAGAACTGGCGCTGTGGAATGAACCAAACGTAATGTTACGGTGCCCAAATTAACAACTCATGCAGATACCATGAAAGGCGTTGGTTGCTTAAAACAGCAGGACGGTGGACATGGAAGTCGTAATCCGCTAAGGAGTGTGTAACAACTCACCTGCCGAAGCAACTAGCCCTTAAAATGGATGGCGCTTAAGTTGTATACCTATACATTACCGCTAAAGTACATGATTTATAATACAATTTCGGTTGGATTATAAATTTTGAAACTTTAGTGAGTAGGAGGGTACAATGGTGTGCTTAGAAGTGTTTGGCGTAAGCCTGCATGGAGCCGCCATTGGTACAGATCTTGGTGGTAGTAGCAAATAATCGAATGAGACCTTGGAGGACTGAAGTGGAGAAGGGTTTCGTGTGAACAGTGGTTGATCACGAGTTAGTCGGTCCTAAGTTCAAGGCGAAAGCCGAAAATTTTCAAGTTTTAATGAATTGTTGAGAATATATTATTATGTTTTCTTCATAGCAATTAAACACTTGAATAATTTTGAACGAAAGGGAATACGGTTCCAATTCCGTAACCTGTTGAGTATCCGTTTGTTATTAAAAATGGGCCTTGTGCTCATCCTGGCAACAGGAACGACCATAAAGAAGCCGTCCAGAGGTATCGGAAGAGTTTTCTTTTCTGTTTTATAGTCGTACTTCCATGGAAGTCTTTCGAAGAGAGATATGGTAGATGGACTAGAAGAGCATGACATTTACTGTTGTGTCGATATTTTCTTCTCGGACCTTGAAAATTTATGGTGGGGTTACGCAAACTTCTCAACAGGCCGTACCAATATCCGCAGCTGGTCTCCAAGGTGAAGAGTCTCTAGTCGATAGAATAATGTAGGTAAGGGAAGTCGGCAAATTAGATCCGTAACTTCGGGATAAGGATTGGCTCTGAAGATTGAGATAGTCGGGCTTGATTGGGAAGCAATACCATGGTTTATGTACTCGTTCTGGGTAAATAGAGAATTTCGGTTCTTGTTCCCCGGATAGTAGTTACGTAGCCAATTGTGGAACTTTCTTGTTAAAATTTTATAAGAATTATATCGCAAGATAGCCCCTCGGGGAGTATCGTGGTGGTTGTGGTTCAATACCCAAATGCGGGGAGAGTGATTTTGGTCACTCAATGTGGAGTTGCATTGCAACCGGGTGCTGGACCCAAAGTACGGCAGAGGTTTTAGATAGGCCTCGAACCTCACCAAGGTGGTTAGTGTGTCCATTCCACACGCCAATTGGTACTGAATAATGCATTGCATTTTTCGGGGCGCTGATCATCGCATTGATTTGATCCGCTGTGCTTTTGAGCACCGTGAGGTAAGGCCGTCGTCGGCAGGTACTCACGTTAATATTGGCTTTAGATGTCCCTATCTATTCATTCGTTAGTTGGCTTTCGACGCGGATAGACGTGCGTGCGCATCGTTGTGATTTTGGTGAGTTTTTCTTGGCGAGTGGTTTTTGCGATTTTTCCGTATTCTCTTTTGTGCGGTCATTTGTTTACGCGGTGTGTTATTGGCACCGTTATTGCCTGGCGTGGGTAGGTAGTGTTGTTGTTGCTACGGTCGCGTGTGGATTTGTGTGACTGCACATTGTTGTGCATTCTCCGCATTTTTGTGCGCGCGTGGTTGCGGTTTTTCGGTACGGGCGTGTGTTTTGTACAGTTTTGGTAGACTGTACAGTGCGTATTGGGTAAGTACAACATTGTTGTTATCTAAAGTAGCGTGGGTATCCACATAGTTGTTGTTGGTGGGCTGTCGCACAGTTTCAGTGGTTTACCGTGTTGTTGGTATTCCTGCTGGCTGGATTGCCTACCAGTGAGTGCTGTGCTGAGCGCCTGGCGTTCAGTTGCGCTTGTTTCGGGTTTGCCCGTACAGTTGTGCCCAAAGGGTGCCTGGGGCTGTCCCAGTGCTGAGGTCGCTGACTGTTGCGTCGACTGCGGTCGTAGCAGAGTGCTGTTAAGCCCACAGTGCGGTTGGTACAGTGCCACAGCGGTTGACTCGCGACCGTTACGGGGACATTGATCTGTCCGGCGGTCTTTTTGAGTAGCCTTTTCAGACCTTTGGCTGGGTTGTGGGCTGTGCCCTCGCGAGAGCGCATTAACCGACTGCTTGGGTGCTGACTGCTACAGAGCGAGTATACGTGTGAGTCAGCGTCTTCAGTGCGTTCAGTTGCACGCGCCTGGAGAGCAGCTGTTTCGGGTTTTACCTGAGCAGGTAGCTTCTGCGCCAGTGTTCGCCGGCGTAACAGCCTGCCTGGGGGTAGGCCGAAGGTGGGAATGGCTCCACCACGGAGGAGGAGGGTAAAGTCCCTCGCTGAAAGCAACGAGTCGGGCCCCATAACTGTGATGGTGGAAACGTCGTCGGGTGATGAGGAGGTGAGGCCACCGGTGAGGTCTCCGCCGCGGAGGAGGGCGCGTTTGTGGTCGCCTCTGTTGGTGAAATCGGAGAACAGTGGGAGTGAGAGCGGTAGCGGAATAGGTGGCACCGCTGAAAAAGCGGTTGCTCACTCCGCAGTTTCGGGTGCTGCTAAGCCGGCGGTAACAGCGGCACTGGGAAGGGCGTCGCGGATAAGGGCGTCGCTGATAAGGGCGTCGCGAAAAAGGGCGTCGCTAAAAAGAGCGTCGCGAAGGGGGGTTCGGCGAAAGTCAGCTCGGTAAATGAGGGGGGGAAAAGTGGGTGTGGAGGTAATGGGGGTGTGGTTGGGGGAGGCGCTATCAGCCATGTCGCTGCCATGAAGGCAGTGACGGCTGAATTAAATGCCTTGGTGTTTGGGGTGAAGGACTTTGAGGTCACTACCGCGAAGGGGCTGATGGAGCTTGCCTCGAAGTACGAGGCGCTCCTGATGACGGTAGTAACCGAGAATGCCCATCTTCGCGGTCAGGTTGACGCTCTAAGGGGGGGTTGTGGGGGATATATTGCCCAACCGAAGAGGGCGGTTGTGGGGTTGGCTCCGGCTGAGTCGGTGCGTGCGCCTCCAGCACCTGTGTTGGAGGCGATTGCTCCGGCATTGCCGAAGCCCGTGGAGACGTAGTCGGTGGTTGTGCGCAGCAAGGCCCCGACGACTTCCTCTAAGGAAGTCATAAAAAAGGTGGTGAAAGAGGTGGGACCTTCCCTCGGAGTGCGAGTGCACGAGGTGAAGCCAATTAAGGGTGGTGGGGTGGTTATTCGCACCCCCTCTGTTTTAGAGAGGGAAAAGGTGGCGAATAATACCAAATTCGGGGAGGTGGGATTGGATGTGACTGTGAACCGGAAGTTGGGTCCGCGGGTTGTGGTTCAGGGGGTTCACACCGAAATCTCCCATGATGACTTCATGGAGGAGCTCTTTCGGTCGAACCTCCAGGACGTCAGCCCTGAGGCACGAAAGTCGGATGTGCGGATGGTCAGTCGGCCCTGGAAGGTGGCCGCTGATGGTAGCACCAACGTTGTCCTTGAGGGTTCGGACAAATCAATGTCCGCCCTCTTGGAAGCGGGACGGTGCTACATACAGTGGTTTTCCTTCAGGGTTCGACCGGATACCCCTGTTGCTGGCTGCTTCCGGTGTATGGGTTTTGACCATAGAGTGGCTGAGTGTAGGGCCAAATCAGATGTCTGTAGGAGGTGCGGTCAGGAAGGCCACAGAGCTGCCGGTTGCGTCAATGCACCCCATTGTCGCAACTGTGCATTTAAGGGTAGGCCAGCTGGGCATCTTATGATGTCCGCTGTCTGCCCCATATACTGTGGTGTTGTTGAGCGCGCCCTCGCCAGACACTGATGGGGGTATCTTTCAGCTAAATTGTCAGGGATCGTATGCCGTGATGTGTGAGTTGGGGGGTTGTATGCTTGAGGGTGGGTGCGGCATTGCCTTACTCCAGGAGCCCTACACCACCAATGGTGTGGTTCGGGGTCTTCCTGGGGTTTTCAGGGTCTTTACGGACCTTGGGGGTAATGCCGCAATTGTTGTGACGGATCCAAACTACGATTGCGTAGTGTTGGATTCGTCGCAACAGGGGGTGTGTGTTTCAGTAGAGGGGGAGTTCGGTAGGATGATTGTCGCTAGTTTGTATTGCAAATTTAGCGAGCCCCTAGAGCCCTACCTGGGCTACATGGATAAGCTACTACTACTGGGGAGTAGTAGCCCATTTATCCTAGGGTTGGATGCAAATGCCTCGTCCTCGATGTGGTTTAGTAAGGTATCCAGACATTCGTCTGGATACCAAAGCCACATCCGAGGCGAGGTATTGAGTGAATGGGTGGTGGCTAAGAGCCTCCACATTTTGAATGAGCCGAGTGAATGGTTTACGTTTGAGGGGCCTAGGGGCATGAGTGATATTGACGTAACGTTAATGAATGAGGCAGCAAGGAGAGCGTTTGACGTCAGTTGGGAGATTAGGGGAGGGTGGGGATTGAGTGACCATAATTTGATACAAATTATGGTTTCTCCGCAATCCCCACCCTCGGCGTACGTGGGTCCTTTGCGGCGATGGCGTACCTCTGGTACTGACTGGAACCAATATGGACAGAATGTAAGGGAAGCGGTATTGGAAATACCGCTTAGTGAGTTTGAGGAACTGGGGGTGGACGAGCAAATTGCTCGGCTGTATGAGTTGGTGTGGTGTGTTAATGATAGGGTTTTCAGGAAGTATGAAAGTTCTAGGATTAGGAAAATTAAGTGGTGGACGAATGAGTTAACCTTGAAGAGGAGGACTGTCCGGCGGTTGAGACGAAAGTTTCAGCGTTCTCGGCGGTCCAATTCGGATAGATTATCCCAGATCAGATACGATTTTAGTTGTGCGGTTAGGGAGTATAAGGATATGCTTGTGAGGATAAAAGAAGAGGAATGGAGGAGCTTTGTTGGGGAGAATAGGGACGACCCCTGGGGGCAGGTCTACAGGATCTGCAGGGGTCGTAAGAGGGAGGATATCACCTCTCTCCGCGTTGGTGACTCTGTGTTATCAACGTGGAGAGAGTGTGCGGAGGTTCTGTTAGGAGCGTTCTTTCCCAGGGCTGAGGTTCAGGCACCTCAAGCACAAGAGGTACCTGTTCCTCCACTAGAAGATGAGGAGTTGGGATACGCCTTTGGCCTGGTTAGGTCTAAACGGTCCCCAGGTTTTGATGGTTTGAACGGAGAGATGTGCAAAAGCTTGTGGAAGTTCATTCCGGAATACTTGGAGGCCATTTATAACAAGTGCGTGTGGGAGGGATATTTTCCACGTGAGTGGAAAAGTGCCAGGGTCGTCCCTCTCCTGAAGTCCCCTGATAAGATCAGGAGTGATCCTCGTTCTTATCGGGGCATCAGCCTTCTTCCGGTGCTTGGAAAAGTACTGGAGAGGGTTATGGTGGAACGACTTCAGGAGCTAACGCGGGGTATGTGGTCGGATAGGCAGTATGGGTTCAGGAAAGGACGCAGTGTGGAAGATGCGTGGATGTATGTGCAGAATGTTGTTAGGGAGAATGTCAACAAGTATGTCCTAGGCATATTTGTTGACTTCAAGGGGGCATTCGATTATCTGATCTGGGATCGAGTGATAGAACGGTTAGAGGAACTTGGCTGTCCGGAAATTAGTCTCTGGCGAAGCTACTTTTCGGACAGAAAAGCCTCTATCGTTGGGATGAATGGGAGTGTGGAGATTGGAGTGGCTCGTGGCTGTCCACAGGGATCCATCTGTGGTCCATGTAACGGGTGATTTTTTTGAGGTTAGGATTTTCATGCATTAGTATTTGACAGATCACGTGGGATTTCAGACATGGTGTCAAAGAGAAAGATGCTCAGTATGCTTTGACATTTCATCATGAATAGACTTACTAACGAGCAACGCTTGCAAATCATTGAATTTTATTACCAAAATCAGTGGCAGAAAATCCGCTTTTTTATCGACAAATTTTGTTCAGCGATGAGGCTCATTTCTGGTTGAATGGCTACGTAAATAAGCAAAATTGCCGCATTTGGGGTGAAGAGCAACCAGAAGCCGTTCAAGAACTGCCCATGCATCCCGAAAAATGCACTGTTTGGTGTGGTTTGTACGCTGGTGGAATCATTGGACCGTATTTTTTCAAAGATGCTGTTGGACGCAACGTTACGGTGAATGGCGATCGCTATCGTTCGATGCTAACAAACTTTTTGTTGCCAAAAATGGAAGAACTGAACTTGGTTGACATGTGGTTTCAACAAGATGGCGCTACATGCCACACAGCTCGCGATTCTATGGCCATTTTGAGGGAAAACTTCGGAGAACAATTCATCTCAAGAAATGGACCCGTAAGTTGGCCACCAAGATCATGCGATTTAACGCCTTTAGACTATTTTTTGTGGGGCTACGTCAAGTCTAAAGTCTACAGAAATAAGCCAGCAACTATTCCAGCTTTGGAAGACAACATTTCCGAAGAAATTCGGGCTATTCCGGCCGAAATGCTCGAAAAAGTTGCCCAAAATTGGACTTTCCGAATGGACCACCTAAGACGCAGCCGCGGTCAACATTTAAATGAAATTATCTTCAAAAAGTAAATGTCATGAACCAATCTAACGTTTCAAATAAAGAACCGATGAGATTTTGCATATTTTATGCGTTTTTTTTTTTTTAAAAAGTTATCAAGCTCTTAAAAAATCACCCTTTATATGGAACCTCATGATGGACTCTCTGCTTGGGCAACTCGAACCACTCTGTAAGTGTTGTGCGTTTGCGGACGACCTTCTTCTCCTTGTTGAAGGTCGCTCAAGGCGTGAGTTGGATCGGATGGGAGGACAATTTTTGGAAATTGTCCACAACTGGGGGATAAGTGTGGGTGTAGACAGGACGATGGACAAAACGGTGACAATGCTTTTAAAAGGCAGACTGTCACCAGGGCGTCCACCGGTTGTCCGAGTGAATGGGGTCGGCATCAGGTATGTGACGCAAGTCAAGTACCTGGGGTTGACCATGAGTGAAAGAATGAGTTTTACCCCACACTTGGTGAGTGTGAAGGTGCGACTGCAGGCAGTCGTTGGTAAAGTTATGCGCGTTTTACGGAGTGATTGGGGCCTCGGACGTCGTGCTGTTCGCGCCATATATCGCGGCTTATTTGTGGCTTGTGCCACTTATGGGGCTGCTGTATGGTGGCGAACGGCCACGACGGTCTTCGGTCGCCGAAAGCTCCTCTCCTTCCAGCGTTGCATGATGCTCGCCTGTCTGCCTGTATGTCGCACCGTTTCTACGGATGCGCTGCAGGTGTTACTAGGTGCGCCCCCTCTTGACCTGGTTGTCATACAGCGTGCTGTATCATTCAGGTTAAGAAGGGGTCTGAGTGTGTCATTGCTGCGGAATGATTTGATTTCCGATGATGATGTGGAGAGGGAGGGATATCTAGGGAGCAAGAGGCTTCTAGATGATAGGGTCAGGTGTAGGTGGCAAGACCGTTGGGACAGTAGTCTCAATGGTCGGGTGACTTATGAGTAAATCCCGGGACGTTAGGTATGTAGAAGGAAACCCAGACTTCAGATTTTGTCTAAGTCTGGGTTTCCTGCTTACGGGGCATGGGCCTCTTAATGCATTCTTGCATAAGAGGCACCTTGCAGATAGTCCAGAGTGTATGTGTGGGGCGTGTGTTGAGGATTGGGTGCATGTTAAAGCGGAATGCCCGATGTACTCAGACATTAGGGACCTTGGGGGTATGGGGATTAGTTGGACTGATGGACGGTTAGATGTTAGTGGTGTGATCTCCACTAGTCGGAATGCCGAAAAGTTAGGGTCGTTTGAAAGATTTGCGCGCGTGTTGTTCAGGCGGCGAAGACAATTGGCTGAAGACCGGGGTTAGCTTCTAGTATGGAAGGTGTATGAATTGGATGAGAGAATGGGATTCAATCCCTGGTCACCAGTCCAGAGCTGTATGGAAGCTCAACTGGTAGTAGTTTCGGCTACGAGGTCTGACCGGAGACTTAATTCTGGTACCACGGGGAGCAGGAGCCCTTGGAGTTCGCTCCAACCTGCTCATGCGGACTGGCCCCTCGGGGAGTATAGTGGTGGTTGTGGTTCAATACCCAAATGCGGGGAGAGTGACTTTGGTCACTCAATGTGGAGTTGCATTGCAACCGGGTGCCGGACCCAAAGTACGGCAGAGGTTTTAGATAGGCCTCGAACCCCACCAAGGTGGTTAGTGTGTCCATTCCACACGCCAATTGGTACTGAATAATGCATTGAATTTTCGGGGCGCTGATCATCGCATTGATTTGATCCGCTGTGCTTTTGAGCACCGTGGAGTAAGGCCGTCGTCGGCAGGTACCCACGTTAATCCCACCGGACGTTGTCCCTATCTGCTATCTAGCGAAACCACAGCCAAGGGAACGGGCTTGGAATAATTAGCGGGGAAAGAAGACCCTGTTGAGCTTGGCTCTAGTCTGGCAGTGTAAGGAGACATAAGAGGTGTAGCATAAGTGGGAGATATATAATTTCGGTTATGTATCAACAATGAAATACCACTACTCTTATTGTTTCCTTACTTACTTGATTAAGTGGAACGTGTATCATTGCTTAGCCATTATATGGGTATATTTATATATCTTATGGTATTGGGTTTTGATGCAAGCTTCTTGATTAAAGTACCACGAGTTTGTTATATAATTGTAAACATATTTTAATGAAATGATAGCATTTCGGTGTTATTGTTATAATTAAAATTTGGTATAACTCCAACACTTAGGTATGATCCAATTCAAGGACATTGCCAGGTGGGGAGTTTGACTGGGGCGGTACATCTCTCAAATAATAACGGAGGTGTCCCAAGGCCA